>NC_142178.1:7737500-8937500 GCF_026936395.1 Plectropomus leopardus
CAGTTTCTGTTCCCACACAGCCACTGATGTTTGGCTGTGTACAGCTGTAGTGTATAGAGGATGTTATGTATACACTATATTATATATAGAGTGATGAGTCATTAACGCCCACATGGTATTCCAAAAGGACTGAAGGAGCTCTAAAGTGTCTTTTGAGAGGCAGACTGCTGTTTTGGTGATGATGTGTACTGGACTATATCTGTGTTTCCCCTCATGATCGTAGGAAGCAGAGACTCCCAGTCTGTTCCTTAGTCTCTCCCCTACAAACCCCTTCACTCCCACCCCCTTTAAGGTTGGTACACTGTTGTGTGTGTGTGTGTATGTGGGTATGCAGCATCTTAAAAGCAGCCTTGCATTAGCATTTGCACTAAGCCAACTTCCAAAAACTTAATTAACGTGCATATTTGTAGATAGAACCCTTGTAGTTCAAAGTCCCTTGCAGCTACCTTGTTTGTTTAAACCCTTTGTTTTCCTCTTTGGTGGAGATGCATAACTCTCTAAATAGACAGTGCATTCTTTTGAAGTTATTTTCCCATGCACTCGTAAGTTGGTTACAAAATAATGCATGATTCTGGTCATCTTTCATGTTATTTTTAGCCAACATTAAAACTGTGTTCATTAATTCATCCTGTTCGTCAGTTTTTCCCAACTGCTACATCAAGCACACTGAACAAGCCTCAGGGGTAGTCCAACTCATGCCCGAAGGACCCCTGAGGCATTTCCAACTCTGCCTGTTCAATAATGCAAAACTTCTCCCAAGGTACCTTCGCCGACATACGATAGAATGGATCGTAGGAGCCCTATAAGTGACACAACACCAATCACAGCGGCAGCTGAAGATGAGGGGGATACTGGCAGGAGTAAGTCTGCTTCATGAAGATATTACACAAATGCACACAGGGTTTCTTTAGAGCAGCCAGGAACAGAAGCTGTGTGGTGTTTTGGTGTAGCAGCCAGTTTCATAGTGCAGGTAACGTGATGCCCTCTGGCCCAGAGACATTGTGTTTTGCAATTCCACCACAAAAGAAAAGCTCTAATACTCAAATGAAAATGCCTGAAGTCTCACACACATTTACAAATTTCTCTTTGAATGATCACAAATTAAAGATGAATTGACAGGAATTCAGATATAGGTGAAAGTTCAAGGGATCCCTGAAAATGGCCATGTCAGTTGTTTCTTCTCCAAAATTGAACAAAATTTGTGAGTTTTGTTCAGCTCCCCTCCCAACAAGGTTTGTTAGATTGTCTTTTTTCACAGGATAACACATGACATTCTAGAATATGTAACACTCTAGAGCCCGTTACATGCTAGAAATATTCTGGAACACTAACATTCTGGAACTAATAAATATTAATTTTTTAACATTCTAGAATTATACCTTGAAATTTAATAACTATTAAATTCTAGATCTCCTCCATTCTACAACCCAAAACATTCTAGAACAGTTACATTCCACGACAGCATTCTAGATCTTGTGACCTGCTTGAAACATTCTAGCATTCTAGAACTAACAAATACTCTTTAGTAACATTCTACTGCTGTGTTGTAACATTCAAGAACTCTTACATTCAAAAACCTAAAACATTCTAAAACTGTAACATTATGGACCCCATAACACTGTAGAACCTGTGACATGCTAGAAAAATACTGAAACCCAACATTCTACACTAAAAATTGTTCATTATTTAACATTCTACAATTGCGCCATAACATTCTAGAACTATAACATTCTAGATCTCCTGCATTCTAGAACCACAATATTCTAGATCCCTTGAAATGCTAAAAAAACATTACATAACCCTCACATTGTAGAACTAACAAATATTCATTATATAACATTCTATCATTGTACTTAAACCATCCAGAACTGTAACATTCTGGAACTCCTACATTTTAGAACCTGCTAAAATGTTAGAACTCTAACATTCTAGAACTAACTAATATTCATTATTGAACGTTCTACGATTGTACCTTAACATGTCAGAATTATAACATTCTAGAACCCCCAAAAATTATACAACAGTAACATTACATAACCACAACATTCTAGAATGTGTGACATGGTTGAAGCAATCCGGAGCTCTAACATACAGTACCACTGCATTCTAGATCCCTTGAAATGCTAAAAACATTACATTACAAAACCCTAACATTCTAGAACTAACAAATATTCATTATTGAACATTCTACCATTGTACCTTAACCATCCAGAACTGTAACATTCTAGAACTCCTTCATTCTATAACTAACCAATATTCATTATTGCACTTTCTACAATTGCACCTTAGCATTCCAGAATGACAACATTCTAGAATTTGTGACATGTTTGAAACAATCTGGAACCCTAACATTCTAGAACTAACACATATTCATTATTCAACATTCTACAATTTTATTTTTACAATTTTAACATTCTAGAACTATAACATTCTAGATTTCCTCCATTCCCGAGCCAACAACATTGTAGAACTGTAACATTCTAGAACCACTACGTTCTAGAACCTGTACCACTCTAGAACCTATGAGCTAGAAACATTTTATCAGCCTCCAGTTATTATTGCAGATGACATCAGGCAATTGCATCAGGGGGCCATGGATGCCCTTGGTCCCTTTTTGGGGGCACCACTGCATATCAGACTTTAATGAAAATGTATTATGAGCCAAGAATGCAAAACCCTAAAGAACTCTTATTTCTCTAAAGTACAGCAAGCTAAAGTAAAGTACGCTCACAGAAAATTGCATACAGCGCAGTATGTTCTTTGAGAGCAGCTTTCATTTGAATGAATGGGCTTGAGCTTTTCAGATGAGAACTGCTGAGATTTTCCAGTCTCTTCTTTGGAACACACACACACACACACAGTAAGAGTTATTTAGGTTCTTTGCATTCTTTTGTTTGCATTACACTCATATTATACTCATATTACACTCATAGTATTAAGAGTGCCCCCTGGAGTTTTCTTGTAAATAAACAAACTCTCTGTTTACATTTAGTATTACTCACAAAAAGCACAGTATCCTTGAGGTCTAACAAATGTTTCTTTTCTCCTAAAACATTTTGAAAAGAAGATTCTTAAAGTTTGAAACCCGAATTGCTTATATCCACATCCTCTGTTGCTTTATAATTTGGCATCCCCTAGATCGGTGTCTACACATGTAAATTTGAGTCACACATTTATTTATGAGCATAAGTAAATGCATACGGATATAGAAATGCACAGACAAATTGCAGCATCACACTTACACAAGCTCCTTTAGGATGTAATGCTTACTCTCCACATCAAGTGTCAGTCATAACATAAAGCTTTCCACACTTTCCTCCCCCTCCTTGTTAACTCTGTCTCTCCTAGAAAAGATGCTTCAGCGTTATGGCAGCCTGTCTGGGAAGCTCCATATGATTGAGCTGGAGAAGGACCCTGCAGCTCCTGGCCTGGGAATCAGCCTCTCTGGAAACAAGGATGGGTCCAGGGCCCGTATGAGTGTCCACGTGGCGGATATAGACCCTCAAGGACCTGCTGGTTTGGATGGGAGGATTCAAGTTGGAGATGAGCTACTGGAGGTGAGGAGGACCGTGAATGAGAACAGTAAGGGACATTTAGGAGGGCTGATATTAGAGTTTTTAGGAGGGCAAGAAGGGTTGGAGTCATAGAGAGAGACAAAATATCAAAAGTGAGAACAGCAGAAAGAGAGGAGTGGGTTGTGGGTAGGAGGCATGGATGAGTAGAGAGCGTTGAGTGCCCGCACTAGCAGATTTATAAGACAAATTACCATTTGAAGGATGGTTGGTGCTGGGCCGGATTCTCACGATGAGCAAGCGTGTAATAGACATGATGAGGAAAATCGAGGTGGAGGAGAGGCTGACGGCTGAGGGGGAGGAGAGTCAGAAGAAGATGGCAGAGAGAAAGATTTGTACGGAGGTGGAGAGAATAAAGAGAAAAGATCAGTGAGGAGACAGTACATGATTTTTATGCCTCTGTGCCGTCAATTGCTGCATCCAGAGGTATTATGCTTTGGGGCTGTTCTTCCTATTATCATGAATGAGATATCTCAGGAATGCATTGAGGGAGTTTCTTCAAATTTGTCACAAACATTCACTTTGACCAAAGATTGACTGATAAGATTTTGGTTGTCATGGGTCAAAGATCAAGGTCACTGTGACCTTGTATGTATAATTTTTTTCAACCTGATAACACAAGAACACCCTCAGGGACTCTCTTCAAATTTGGCACAAACATCCACTTGGACTCAAGAATGAACTGATTAGATTTAAGTTGGCAAAGGTCAAGGTCACTGTGACCCTGCATCCTTCTCATTTTCATGAACGCAATATTTCAAGAAAACCAAAAGCAATTTCATTTAAATTTGGTACAAACATCCACTTTGAGTCAAAGATGAACTTATTAGATTTTGTTGGTCAAAGGTCAAGGTCACTTTGACCAAGCAGCCGTCTCATTTTCATGAACCCAATATCTTAAGAACACCCTTAGGGTTTTTTTCTCCCAATGTGGCATAAACATTCACTTTAAGTCAAGAATTAACTGTTGTCGTTGGTCAATGGTCAAGGTCAATGTGACCTCATCCGTCACATTCTCATGAATATATAATATCTTGAACACCTTTGGGAAATGTCTTCAAATTTGGTACAAATGTCTGTTTTGGACTCAAGAATAAACTGATTTGATTTAGGTGGTCAAATGTTAAGGTCACTGTTGTTCATTCATGTTTTCACAGACAGGAATATAAAAACTGTAAGTGCAACTTGACTGGTTTGTAGAGACATACAGTACAACCACAAAGTGGTAACTCTAGTTTTCTTACAGATTAATGGTCAAATCTTGTACGGCCGAAGTCACCAAAACGCCTCCACCATCATAAATAATGCGCCGTCTAAAGTCAAGATCATCCTCATCAGGTAACATGCAGAGTGATATTCTGGTGGCATTTATCTCAGTCTTTAAACAGGATAGAAGGGTTCTATGACCAGCTCGGGGATAACACCAGATTTGGCTTTGTTTCGCCAGGAATAAAGCAGCTGTGGGTCAAACGGCGCAGGGATCCCCAACAGAGTGTGAGGACACTGAGACAGACTGTGCAGAGCGTGGAGGATTATCCAGAGACATCCAGCACATCATCCTGCCTCAGGTAGAATACCTTCAGTAAATCTTGGCATTAACTCTTGTCAGGCCTCCAGCTGCACATATCTTAACAGCTTGAGCAAACCAGTAAAGTGATAGCAGACTCTTACTGGGGCAAAAAAACAGTCAAAATATGACCTTCCCATATTGTTGTCAATGTAATATCAGCTGTTTGCTTCACCAACTCTTGGTTCAGAGTTTTTAACTTTTTCTCGATCTCCCTCCAGGATCACGCGGGTCTCGGCCTCTCCCTGGCAGAGGTGGAGTCCAGGGACGGAGTGGTGATCAGGTCGCTGATCCAGCACGGCACTGCCAGTAAGGTGTGATATCACCAGCAGCATCATCATAATCTTTAACGTCTGAATCAATAACATTATTTCTTTGTGTAGCCTTCATGCTATTACTGTATCTCAGCCATTTCAGTTTGATTGGCTCCTCTCTTACTTATATATAAGTAATATATATATGTATATAATATTTAAGAATCCTTAACACTTTCTCATTCATTATGCATATGCAGTAGTTGGAGTGCTGTTATATTATTGGATTATTATTACTGATGCATTTAGGTGTAAGCAGCTTTCAGTGTTTTCGACAGGTAAAGTGGAGCCATCTTAAACAACTTATTGGGCCGTTGGGGTAGTTTAATCTATAATTATGCATCATATTTTACAAGATAGTTTTGCATGTAAAATACTGTTCTTTAAAGTAACTGTATATTATCAAAATAATGTAGTGGAGTAAAAAGTACAGTATTTGCCACCTAGATGTATAAAGTTAAAGTATAAAGTGGAAATACTCAAGTAAAGCAGGAGTAGGTGGGGGTCGGGTCCAACAAACCCTGGAGTTTCACCTGGGAGCCCATTTTCTAAATCTAACCACATGCTTTTGTGGCCTAAACCTAACCAAGTGTGATTATTGCAGAGAGAAATATATTTAAATACAAGGTTTTTTACAAATGTAAGTGTATTTTGAAAAGATACAATGCATGTTATAGGCGTAAATTAACAAGGCGTCCCAGAAGGTCAAGAACAGACACAGGAGGATACAGAGCATGTCATATGTAGATACGAAAGTCCACTGACAAAGCAGGAGTCGGGCTGTGAATTTGTTGGCTTGACAGAATTCCTGAAATCCAGTAATGACTTTTGGTTTTCAGGGGGCCCATCTGGCCACCCCTATATAAAATATCTGTGAGCACATCACATACTTTGGAATTATTTCAGCACTTAGGTTGTGAATAATTTTTATCAAACTTTTACACCTACAGCTTATTAAGCCTTAATGACTTGATTATAACTTGTCAATCAATAATCTATCAGAATAAAGAGGCATCAATAAGTACCACATTCCTGCACAATCTATGCAGGCGTAATCTGTGATGACTCTAGTCTCCTGGTATTTCTGGTTATATTTGAACCACAGAAACCTTGAGATGATGGTTTCTATGTTTTAAAGTGGTGTCGTCATATACTAATAAGCTTTCATGTTGGCCCCCCAGGCAACAGTTATTCAGTATTTGTCCAGAGGGTGTGCTTGATTTTTATTCTCATTTCCTCTCTGTCCTTCGTTTACATACACTTTCATACATTTTTTTTGCTTATCCTCCTTTTTTTTTTATTCGCGTTTTTGTCTGGGTGCAGGATGGCAGGATAAAGGTTGGAGACAGAATTATAGCGGTGGGTGACGAACCAGTGGCAGGACTCTCAGTGGACAAGGTACCAACACACACACACACACGCACGCACGCACGCACGCACACACACACACACACACACACACACACACACACATACATACACCTACACATGCAGACACACAGACAAGGTCAAGCTGATTTAATGATTTATGACTCACCTGTCTTCTCTGTACTCAGGTGTCCAGTTTGATTCTCAAACACCGGGTCACTGTCAAGCTCTCCATCAGCCGCTCTGAGAGTCTCTCCCCCTCTTCTCCTCTACCTTCCCCGACATCTCTACCCAACCTCTGCTCTCTCCCTCCTGCCTCCCTCCCTGTCTCTGACTCTTCATCACTTGCTACCCTGCAGCCCTCTCCCACAGGGCCGTCTGATTGGCCGGGATCAGCTCCCACAGCTTCGGACCCCCTGAGCTGCCCGGTTGTGGCTGGCAGGGAGACCACCATACAGTTTTGTAAAGGAAACGTAGGCCTGGGCCTTAGTATCGTCGGAGGATGTGACACTCTGCTGGTGAGAGAAAGCTTATTAATATTTGACATCATTTAGCACATATCACTCATAATTTCCATGATAATCCTAAACAATTTGGCATTATGGGTTTGTGTGTTTTCATCACAATACAATGCATCTGCTGAGGCATTGTCATAGGAAGTAGTGATGCTGTATTGTTAAAAACTAAGTAGTTCAGTGCTCGTTTAATTGAGTTGGATTAAATTCTGTGTAATAACAAGTGTTTTGTGATTGTTCCACCAGGGGGCAGTAATAATCCATGAAGTAAACGATGGAGGAGCAGCACAGAGAGATGGAAGGCTGCAGGCTGGAGACCAGATATTAGAGGTATTGTGGATAACACACCATTATCTATAGATTTGACTGAATCACTGACAGTTTTATCCAAATCTATTTGATTAGATGGCATTATAGTAGTATCATAAAAGTGGATGCAAAAAAATCAAACTTTGGGTCAGATTTCAATATTTACAATTTAATTTTGGTGAAGTATATGCCAGTGTTATGTGGTTGGCCTTGGCAACATGTTATAAAGTCAATGGTAAATGGAATGCACTTATTTTGTAATACTTGTCTAAGCAACCATCCAAAGCACTTTACAACACAAGCACCATTACACACACATTCATACACTGGAGCCAAGGCCACCACACAAGGTGTAACCTTCTTGTCAGATAAGCATTCACATACACTTACACACTGATGGCACAGTGCAGTCTCTTGCCCAAAATAAGGGCCCTATGAAATTTGTTTCATTTTTTTTCCAGATGTTGTTTTATTTTTCCATCAAATTCTGTGTTTTCCAGTGTAATTTTTCAGGTTTCTATGTTTTGCAATTGAAGCACATTTGTTATTAAAAATGTGTGCCTAATCATGTGGTGAATTAATACAGTTTCAACAATTTTATGAGGAAATACTAAAAATGTAAAGAGTATTAACAAATGAGATGTAAAATACCATGGCACTATTTTCAATAATTTAATAATTTCTCTGTGGGACATTCAGTGTGACAATGGCATTCAAATCATATAGTAAATCCGTAACAACATTTTTGTCGACACAAGATATCAACAAAAAACAGAGACTGTATCTCATTAACTTGCTGTTAGCTATAAAGTCACCACTTCTTCACGTCACAGTGCAGTTTCCCTCCGTGCAGCTGTCTGCATGTTTGCAGCTGCCTGCATGTCTGCAGCTGCAAAGAGTAGTATCAAAGTCATGAACACTCACGTTCCAGGAATTTCTGGAGACCAAAACATCCCCAGAGGTACACTTAACAGAAAAAACAATTGCTCATCTTGAAGCAATCTCAGTCGACTGAGGGTCTCAACCGTATGATTCGAGCCGAGTCGAGGGGCAGTCCTAGAGATAAGTATGTTTGTTAAATAGCGTTTCTTTTTTACATTATGTATGTAATGTAAGATAAGTACATTACTTAAGTCAACTTTCGTATGTCAGTTAAAACAAGTCAAATTTGACTTTTGGTTGCACACGGGACATAAATAGAGGTCTCCTTGGTAAAAGTCCTGTGTTTGTTTGACTCATCCATCCACCCTGGTTCAAAGCAATAAAAATAAGCACGACCCGCTCAACTCATGATTAGATCTTGAAAACTGAGTGCTTGTTCTTTGATGTACAGCAGATATTAAAAAAAGGAAAGACTAGGAAAGCAATTAGACTTGTCAATATAGCAAGAAGGGCGTCTTGCCTGAAATGTCTAGGTTTAGTTTAAAGCAATAGCATGCTTAGTGATTGATGCAATGAGCCTCAATGTAGCCACAAACGCACTTTTTGTCATTAGAGGTTTTAAAATCCATCTGATGTTTGCAAAAATGCAGTTCCTCTTAATTTCCTTTCAACTACTGTGGCGTTTATCTGTCTCACTTCCTCCCAGGTCAATGGTATAGACCTGCGGCAGGCCACTCACGATGAGGCCATCGGTGTGCTTAGGCTCACCACCCAGCGCGTCTGCCTGTGTGTCTTCAGGCATCAGGAGGCCTACAGGGAGGAGGACCTGTGGGACGTCTTTAGCCTGGAGCTGAGGCCTCGTCCTGGAGAGGGGCTGGGGTTCACCACTGTGGGGAAGAGGTATACCCGTAACTTTGACACAAACGCTCACTTTGACTGAAACAATGAACTAATAAGATTTTGGTGGTTAAAGGTCACTGTGACCTCACAATGCACATTTTTGGCCATAACTCAAGAATCAATTTGCTAATCGGAATTGGAATGATTGGAAAAGATGATGAAATGATGAGTTTTTATATCCAAAAGGTCAGACATTTGGTCAGATACTGAATTGGTGACACTAATCTTAGGTGTCCACCTTGAAACTGAGCTGATTGTATAAATCTCATGTGCTCCAGTGCAACATGACTGGTTCACAGAGGCATACAAACACAAGGTGCTAACTCTAGTTTTTTAGGAAAACGTAGTTTACCTTTAATCAGAAATTGTTCATGTTGATGTTTCAGTCAAAAAGAACACTTGCCAACCTTCTGTCTCTTGGTTTAACGCTAATCATTTGGCCCACAAAGTAATATTTATGTACATCTAATAATAAAGTTCTGAACTCTGAAATTACCAGTGTGTTCACTGTGGTCGCTCCAGACATAAAGCATATTTACAGGGTTGGATATGTAAGTTTCACTTAATCACAGTTGCCATCCTAATGTAAAACTCTTTCTTGTTATTCATTTTTAAAAATCAAAAGGACTTTGAAGCTTAGTTTATCTACCCTCATTTGATGAGGAAAAACGAGTACAAAATTCACATCCAGATACATATTTACAATTTATTTTTTCTTTTTGATGTAGCTTCAGATGTTATTATTTGCTTTTAAGCATGTTTGAAGTTGGGTTTGTTTTCAAGGTATCTTTTCAAAAGTTGTGCGTTTATTTTTGTCCTCTTGTTAATTGGACCCTTTCAGTGAGGAAAAATATTTATTAGCTGTACTTGTAAATCTTTTCCAGTGCTTATAATAGTGAAGGGTGTATACTAAAAAGTCTTTGGTAATGACAGTAATTTAAAGTCAAACAGTCCTTTACAAGTATCAAAAGAGGAAAGTGTTCTTGACTTTCAGGGCCTTTACCCAGTTAGAGGTCAGGCACTCTGTAGCAAAAGAGATCATTATTGTAAAAAAAGAGGTTTATAATCATCGTATCATAATTTGCACAATCAAGTGTGACGCTATGCAAAACAGCAGGATTATAGGTCACATAATTCAGTCTATAAGCGTGGCGCAGACACAGTTTTTGACCTCTGTTTTCTTTCAACAGTAATGACACGGGCATCTTTGTGTCAGATATCATCAGAGGAGGCGTAGCGGATTCGGATGGCAGGTTGTCACTAGGTGACCAAATCCTGTCAATCAATGGTGATGATGTCCGTGCAGCATCGCAGGAGTATGCACACAAACTTCTGCAGGTCAGACACATTTATACTCACACATACAAAATAATAAGTAAATAGGTACAGGGTTATGTGTTTTTTAAGGATTCATTATATATGTGCGTTGTGTCACTTTGCTCTCAGAGTTGCAGTGGAGTGGTCCACCTGGAGGTGGCTCGATTTAAAGCTGGGCTGCATTATTCACAGCAGAGCCAGGTAAACAGTCAGCCTGTCAAAGTTCATAGAAAACTATGTGTTATCAGGTGTTAAATATACATTTTTTACAATTTAGCTCTGATTTGAATGGTATTAAGAGACCAAATTTTCCTAAACCAGCTCAGCTTCTAAAAGCATTTGCAAGAATCCACCACATGATTGGCCAATCAGAACCATGGAATCTCTAACACACTAACACTGAAAACATTTGAAGCAAGAAAACATATTTTAGTGTACTATTTAGCTCTAAAATGAGAAAATGAGAACATCAGCTTGTCATGTGGCTGCCATGTTGAAAAGAATCTAGCCAAAATCAAGCACTGCCCACCAACCGGAGCAAGCTTTCTCATTTTACAGCTAAACAGTACGCTAAAATATGTTTCTGAAAACATTTTAGCAATTAAAAAATAGGCAATTTAGTAACTGAATCTTTATTCATTTTTTATCAGCACTGCCTAGTTTAACTGCAGTTCATGGAGCAATTGACATGATCGACAGCTAAGAGACTCCTCACCTCTGATTGGTTGTTTTTGTTGTGACTCATTCTTGCAAATGTCATTAGAAGCACTGTAAGGAGGAGGAGGATGTGATTTTTTTTCCCCACAGACTATCAATCTCACCGTGTGGATATAGTGACAGTTTCAGCAAATATGACAAAAAGTTATTTTCATTAGAGTAACTACTTGTAGCTTTAATTTTGCCTGTTATTCAACTATTGCTCTTTTGCACATTTTAACAATAGTACTTTGTGAACCTAGGAGTACTTTAAGTTGTGTTTTATCCAGAGCGAAGAGTCTGACTGTTCCACCCTGACCCCCTCAAGTGGATGTGATGCTCCTTTCAGCCACCAGAGGGCGACAGATAACAAGACAGGGAGCTTCTGTGAGTGGCCCTCATCTTCTTAAAGCATATACACGTTTGTTATTAAGGCTTTAGGCTCTGATGCTTGTGATTGAGTCACAATTTACTTTGATTGGATATAATGTTGTTAACATATATATTTTTTCCCCTCCCACAGCATTTCAAGACTACCCTAACATCAGAAAAGTTATAATACAAAAGGTAATGCGTGAAATCTTTAAATAATAATATAATTTTTATTGGTGCTGCATACTGTCTTGGAGAAACTGACTTTCAATGTGTGTATATTTTAAGAAAGTTGATATTTAGTTGTTACAGCTGAGAGCTTTTGTTCTTTCACTTCAAATGTCAAACTCCAAATTAGAGCTATAAATAGCCTTGTTACCTGGCCAGACCCAGGCTTACATAACATTAGGTGTTTATCTCATGTGCACAATCTGCCATGTGATTCACCGGTATTGTCTAACAGGGTCTATACTGTGTGTGTGTGTGTGTGTGTGTGTGTGTGTGTGTGTGTGTGTGTGTGTGCGTGCGTGCGTGCGTGCGTGCGCGTGCGTGTGTGTGTGTGCACGCTATCACCACAGGGTCCGTGTGACTCCCTGGGCATCAGTGTAGCAGGAGGAGTGGGCAGTCCCCATGACAACGTACCTCTTTTTATTGCTGCCATGGATACCAATGGACTGGCTGCCAAAACACAGCAATTACAGGTGGGGAGTGCCAATGTATATATGTGACTGTGTGTGTGTGTGTGTGTGCATTGTGTATTTACCACATTGTGGGGACAGATCTGTTATTGTCATTAAATCATAAGAACTCCACTCCTGTCTGGGGACAATGGGTCAGTTAAGGGTTAGGATCTGACTTATGACTGTGTTAAGGACATATTGATCAGCATATTTGCAGATGCAGATTGGGTCATTAGGATTGAGACCGACAAAGTTTAAAAACTTGCAGTGCATAGAGGTTGAAATACCTCTATAACATTCAGTATAAAAGAATAAATGTATAGTACATTTCGCTTATTCTACTGTTTACTTATTATCTCGCTTTGTGTTTTTTACTGATGCTTCTTGTTTTGCACTATCCCCTTTCGTGCTGTAACGATGCAAATTTCCCCCCGCTGTGGGACTAATAAAGGATTATTTTATATTTTGAGACATGCAAAACTCAGAAATACCTTCAATATATATGAAGCTATTCCAATTATAGATTAAGAAACACAGCCTCAAAAAAGAAAAGAAGGCTGTGTAAAAAAAAAGAAAAAAACGGGGTTAAAGGGACAGTTCTCCCCAAAATACATATTTTTGGGGAGAACTGTTCTTATTAGTTCATTGTTTCAGTCAAAAAACATATTTTTTTCCTCTTAGCTGTAGTGCTGTTTATTAGTCCAGATTGTTTCGGTGTGAGTTGCCTTGTGTTGGAGATATTGGCTGTAGAAACGTCTGCCGTCTCTCCAATATAATGGAACTAAGCACCACAAGTGCCAGAAAGTTCCATTATATTGGAGAAAAATCAGACATCTCTACGGCCGACATCTCAAACACTCGGCAACTCACACCAAAACAATCTACACTGATAAATAGCAGTACATGTGAGAAAATGAGAGAAAAATAAGCTCTTTTGATTTTAGGGTGACATGTCCACCTATAGGTTGGGTAAGCGCTGGGCTTAGTTATGTTGTGTTCTTGTATTAGGTTATGTCTCCAGGGAATGAATGTTCCATAAGTCAATAAAATGTCCCCGCAAATATAGAGGTTTGTGTGTTAATCAGACAGGAGACAGGATCCTCAGTATCAATGATGTGTCTGTGGAGGGGATGACTCATGTCCAGGCTGGAGTCCTGCTGAAGAATGCCACCGGAACCATCAGTCTGCAGGTAATGTCACAGCGAGACATACATTAGTTAATTTAAAATGCCTGTGAGGCACTGAGTTGCAATAATGTCAGCAAGGTTTGCTTTAATGAACCATTACCTGCTTTCTCTAGGTCATTATTACTTTTATAAAATGCAACAAGACATAATAACAAAGTTTTAAAAATGTATTTAATAAGGAATAAAAACGATTTTATGCTGTAGTTTCAGTCGTCCCCTCATTTTCAGCATTTCATATGTGAACACTATACTGTAATTTTAAGACAATAGTGTGTCTGACACTGATTTCACGCTGTTTGTCTTCATGTTAATAAGCTTCTGGAAAGCTTTTTGTTGCAACAAAAAAAAGAGGTATTTGTAAAGAGCTGGATTTCAGTGACAAGTACATTGTGTATTTTAAAAAAACATCAAAAGAGTTAATGTTTTTTACTCCACTGTATTCACATTGGGGCAGGCATTATGGTGTTATTAGAGCAGTAGGATGTCCGATTGTGTGTATCTAGGTGTCAGCAGGTTCGGGTGAGTGCAGCACAAAGGACCACAATGACATGATCGCGCGGTCGTCAGGCCAGCCCAGCAGCCTGCCCCGCATTCACAACAACCTCTGGTAAGAATCAGTTTTCTGACAGTCTCCTGCTGTTGTACTTTATGATCTTACTCTCGCTGCCTCCTGGTTTAGTCACCGAAATAAGGACAAAGGCAGACAATTCCTTGACAATAATGAGAAAGTGCAACCGCTGTGTGAGATGCATTGAGACGAATGGTCGCATTTGGACAGAATGAACCGCAGTTTTTCTTGTGATTTGTACTTTTGCTTTGTTCTCAATTGAGTGTTTTCAATGATTTTTAAAGTAAATTTCAGCTAACAAAACCAAAGAGAAATCTTTGTTTTTTATTTCATTTTAAAAAATAACACTTTTGTGGGGGGTTTTGACAGCTTATTAAGCTAAATAATACACTTCCTACATAATACATTTGAAGATATTGTAAAGTAAGTAAAAGAAGACTTACTTGCAAAAGTAATTATTTGCAACCTTAATTTAATTCTTGTTCTCAAAAGTCGAGAAACTGTGCTCTTCTGATACTTCTGTACTTCTGATTAGTAGAACATTTCAGAAAAAAGACCTCTCTTTATATCTCTATGCTGGTGATAGCCATGGCCTGATTATGTTTCAGGTTGTCTGTCTCATTCTTGTGAACGTCATATCTGAAGAACTCCCAAACTTTTTCTTTTTTTTCTTTATTTGGCACAAACATCTACTTGGACTCAATGATGAACTGATTAGATTATGGTGGTCAATGGTGTGGGTCACTGTGACCTTGCATCTGTCTGGTTTTCGTGAACGCAATATCTGAAGAAAGCGTTGAGGGAGTTTTCTTTAATTTGGCACAAACACCCACTTGGACTCAAAAATGAACTGGTCAGATAAACAGTAAGTGTAACTTCACTGGTGTGCAGAGGCATACAACCTTGTGCCAGCAGCTTGAGTTTTTCACCTTTTGTCTGTCCTGGTGAGACAAAATACTTCTTTTACTGACACACAAACACATACTGAGCTAATATGCAGCATGAGCGTGCCCTGCAACACACCTCCATTGTTTTGCATCCCACAGTGCCCGCACATACAAGACCATCTCTCTGGAGAGAGGCTCCGCAGGCCTGGGCTTCAGCATCGTAGGAGGGTTCAGCAGCCCTCACGGAGACCTGCCGATCTACATCAAAACAGTCTTCAACAAGGTAAGGAGATGTACTCTGGGGGGAAAATCTTTCATGAGGATCCTGGTCGGGAAATGTAATCTGTTGAGTTATACTGGCAAACTGTCTGTGTTCATATACTGTACAGTGAGAGACAAGAGCACAAAGGTTGGGCAAATTAACAGCAAATTAATGGCTTAAGGTTTTTAACAGCTGGTGAGAGAGGAGATGGTACAGTTGTGAAGTCGTAGTCGATGAGGTGTGTGTACTGCAAGGAAGATGGGTAAGTTATCGAGGAGGAAGTAGATATACTCTCTTTTGTTTTCCAATTTCTCGTTTGCTGAAATACTGTAAACAGCCAGAAAAAGAGGCGGGTATACCCCATAATTTTTATATACTCTCCACTATACCAGTTATTAAGTATATATACTTAAGTACTGCATATAAGTACAATTTCGAGGTACATGTACTTGAATATTTTCTATTTTATACTACTTCATAATTTTACTCTACTATATTTCAGAGGCTAATATTTTACCTCTTACCCCACTTAATTTGACAACTTTAGTTACTTTTTCCAGATTTAGATTTTTAATGCAACAAATAAATCAACAAATTATAGGAAAAGCTACCAAGCGGAATAAAGTTATTAAAATCATGTCCACAAAATTGAAGTGATGTACACGTTAATGCATCACTAATTAGAATCCAGTAATATGATACAATTGTAAATTGGGCCATTCTATTGGGTAATCCTTTGCTTTTGATATTTTAACTATGTTTTGTTGCTTCTTTGCTTTTAATTTGGAGACTAAATGCATGACTTATACTTATGACAGAGTATCTTTACGCTGTAGTGTTAGTACATGTATTACTACTGGCTGTAACTCTTTGAAATAAAGACTATCTTATGATATTATGATACAGCAATACAGCGACACAACAATACAAAGATTAGCAATATGACGATACAACGATCCAGCAGTCCATGATCTGTGACTTGAAGTGAAGGCTGGCTAGGAGCGTTAGGTAGCCCCTTCCCACCTTCCTACCCCCATACTGCTTGCACCATTGTTCAGACCACACCTATCATCAAACTCAGCTTTCAATTTGATCTCGAATTCACATCTGTAAAAATTTACAACTGCATCTTGCACAGTAGCAGCATTTTCATATTGACTAAAATCTGTCCATAGACAGCGAGACAGACAGACATACAAACATATAAACACCTGCTAAAATACTCAAAACTGCTTCTGTGGTAGTACTCAGTACGGTAGGTGTCACCAGAACCCCATTTCACCATGATCACACACACACACACCTACACACAAACACAGACCAACAAGGTAAAAACAATACCAGCCCCATCACAATGTTGTCACTGCTGTTAAAAATCATGAATTATTTCATTATTTAGAATTCTGATCATAAATGTTACTGAATTCAAGACTTTTGTTTCAGTATGAGTTGAGTTGAAACTATTATTTTGTCTGTTGTGTGTATGTCCGTCACTGTATTAACAGTTTTTGATGTCTGGTTTGTCCTCTGCAGGGGGCGGCCATAGAGGACGGCAGGCTGAAACGTGGAGATCAGATCATTGCTGTGAATGGAAACTGTCTGGAGGGTGTGACACACGCTGAAGCTGTGGACATCCTCAAGAGGACAAAGGGAACTGTAGTCCTAACGGTACTCTCGTGAGACATATCCAACTAAATCTCATTGTCATGTATCGCTGTAAAGTCTTGTAGCTTCCTCATTTAAACCTGAGGAGATAATGTGGACAGTTTAAGTGATATAGTTTTGTTAAAAATCAGGAGAAGAGTAGAGTCTGTTGGTGTAAATGTATCTACGTTTAGTATAGGGAAGCTACCTCTAACTGCAGCTGGGTGTGTTCACTTGCACAGTTTTCCGCAGTACAAACTCATATTCCCATCAAGGTGTTATTAGAACTAATAAATTGATGTTATATCAGTCTTCGCATCCCAATCATGAATATCTTCGTATTTACAAACACAACATTTACCATAGAAGTGATGCTAAAGCAAACTAAAGCACCAAAGGAGTAATAATTCATTATCTACTGACCCTCATGCCGATGGAAAGTCGGGTGAAGTTTTGTAGTCCGCAGAGCAGTGCTGGAGTTTCACAGGGAAAAGGCGTTGCACTCATCTCCCAAATGAAGCGACAGCATCTAACCTGCACGTGTACATTTCCTTTCCTCCTCGACTGCCTGTCAGACTTTTTACACATACTTACATTGTAAAACATGTTTTAAGTTGTATTTATAACAAAGTGTTTGCTCACCATCCAAAAAAAAACTCTTTTTTTTGTGGGGGCAGGTGCTGAGCAAACACTTGACAACATAAGGAAAAGCATAATATGTCCCCTTTAAGTAAACAGCAGTAGACCAACTGATAATACCTTGTCTTAATTAACCCATCCAAGGTATTTATAATATAGTTATGCAATGATATGCATCATTGCTCATGTAAACCCACTCATGAATAAATTACCATCGCAAAACCTCTTAATCCATGCACATGAATGCACTAGAAGCATCTCAAGACACAATGTCACATGTATGACCTACTGTCTATAGACTTCTGTTCATTCAGAGTTAACTACTGTGATCGACTACTAAGACCCAAAAACATGCCAAGTGCTTCTGCCAATCTTTTGTATGGCAATAAGGTTTTAGGACAGTTGCTTTGGAAGACTGTTTTATTTTATTCTTCGTTCTCATATTCTAATAATTAAAAGTGTGTCATGATTGCTTTAATTGTCACTGTACTTTACATATCTCCAATACTTTTAATATCAGCGAGCATGTGCGATTTATTTGTCAATTACTACTGTTTTCATAATCTATATCTTGATCATTTTCTTTAGGAAGTATTGTTCTAGCTCAATGTGCAATCTTTATTTAGAAACCTCATATGTTTTATATGAATCTATTTATACTGTGATATTTATGTTTTCCTCACAGTCATTTATTTTATTTCATGTATGTCGGTAGTCCTCAAACATGCGTGTTTCTGGGATGTAATATTGTATAACTGAATGTTCTGTAAGTCATCCTATTAAATGTTCATTTGTTAGAGTTTTGTATACAAAACTTTACATAGTTCAGGACTTATTGGTTCTCTTACTTACTTTCTGGTGTACTTGTGTGCATAAACAGTTACCTAACTATGGTCATATTTTAATGAGGGATGACAACAACACAGAGATCTGTCTTGATGCTTTGAGATGTCTCTCAGGAATAATACTGAGTAGGATAAGCTGGCGGATATCACATTGTTTGACTTTCAAATCCCACAGATGCAGACCAGAAAGAAATATCTGAGAAACTCTGAGATTCTTGAACTGTTAAACGAGGCCGTCTGTGCCTGCAGTTACATTTTTAAGGAAAGATGCAAGATTTTCTGTTGCATATTTTTGCATCTATTTTCAAACCAGTGAACTGAATTTTGCCTTGGGGGTGTTTTATTGTCTTGGTTATGCTCTTTGTCTCTGCCTCTTTCTCTCTGTCTTTGTCAGACATGAATACATATTCAATATCACTCAGGTTCAGTGAAGTGTGTGTCACACCGTATATCATGGAGTGGCAGGGCAGCACTAAATCACAGAGCAGGTGAGTGACAACAGGAGAGGCTGTGACAGAAGAAGCACTCAGATCTTTTACTTAAGTTAACGGATGAAAACCACAGCATTGAAATACCAAATATACTTAAAGTGACAAAAGTAAAAGTACTAATCATGAACAATGGCCCATTGAGAGTAATGTTCTTCATAATGTTGGATTATAATTATTATATTATATTATTATAGTAATTAGTCACAATTTCTTGGCTGATTATGCTTTGCAATATCAATCTGATTTTGAAAAGTTAATAACTTAAGGTGTCAAATACATGGAGTAGCGACACAATTGCCAAAAAGTGTTGGCATTGTGCACATTTTGTTCATTATTATGTAGCAGATTTATTGAAACGTTACGTTTCAACAACTCTGTGGGTAATGTGTGGCTAGCTTTAGTCTCTAAAAACGCTTGGTTATGGTTAGAGTAAGATCAAGTTTTGGCTTAAAAAAACCCTGTTTTGGGGGGGAAATTCAAACTGAAAACACAGCAATGTCTGGTTAAAAACAGTTGCTTTAGTAAAATGTAGGCTAGAAAAGCAGTGATGTGTCAGTAGCAACATCTGCTTCTCCACACAATCCTTGCCAGAAAAGCAGTGATGTCTCAGTAAAAAACAGTTGCTTTTGTTGGCACTTTACTGGCTAGAATTGCGCCAACATCTCTATAATAAACAACTGTGTTTTTGGTGCAATCCTTCCTGCTAAAAAAGCAGCAATGTCTGTGTAAAAAATCTTCTTGAGATACTATCCTGGCTGGAAAGCCAGCATTGTCTCTGTAAAGAACAACTGCTTCTCCTGGCACTTCCCACTGGAAATGCAGTGATTCCTCACTTAAAGGACCACAGCTGTAATGGCACAGTCCCAGCTGTAAATCTAGCTATTTATCGGTAAAAAACATCTGCTTTTTGTGGTGCTATTCTGGTTGGAAATGTAGCAGTGCCTCAGTAAAAAACAACCACTTTTGTGGTGCTATCCTCGCTGGAAATGCAGTGGTGATGGTGGTAGAAAACAACCACTTTTCTTGGCATAATCCCCACTGAAAAATTTCTCAGTGTCTCAGTTACCAACAACTACTTTTCTTGGCACTTTCTCTGCCGGAAATGCTAAGATGTGTCGGTAAAAAGCAACCACTTTTATTTGCACTATCCTGGCTGGAAAAGCAGTGCTGTCTCAGTAAAAATCAATTCTGTGGCACAGTACCTGCTAGAAAAACAGCAACTCCCACTCTTGTTTGGTGCCTAAAAAGCCACTGGAAACAAAGTAATGACTGGCTAAAACACACCAGTTTTGTTGTTTGAATGTCTCTAACAGTTGTTTGCAGCTTGGCAGGCACCTCACTGAGGTCACACAGCATTTACCATCCTCTTCACCTTCTTATAATACAGTCAGCTCACATATTGCTTCACTTTAGAAATGTTGATATGTGTAAAATGTGCAAATGAAACAAGGGTGGTTTGCAGAGAGGTAAAATGCCAACATATTCTTCTGGCGACTGGATTGGTCATGGAGTAAAAAGTTGCCTCTGGGGCGCTGGGTAGCTCCTTTGGTAGAGCCCGCGCCCAATATTAAGAAGCTACTTGTCCTTGTCCCAGCAGCCCTGGGTTCAAATCAGACCGGCGGCCCTTTGCTGCATGTCATCCCCACTCTTTCATCCCCATTTCCTGTCATCTCTCCAGCTTTCCTGTCATGTAAAGGCCGTAAAAGCCCTGAAAATAGTTACCTCTGTATTGTAGTGCAATGGAAGTGAAAAGTACGTGGAAATAATCAAGTACAGTTCAAATACCTTAAAAATTGAACTGAGGCACAGTACTTGAGTAAATGTACGTGGCTACTTTTCACCACTGAGTAGAGAATGATTTGTTTGTGAAGTGCAACATTGTGCAGGCAGTTAAAGAAATGAGTCCAAAGTTGGGAATGAGACATTTTCTACCTGAGTCAAAGAAACACTGAGGAAGGGTAAACCTGTGCCATTTCTTTGTGAATGCACAGAACTTTCGCTTTAATTACCGGAGTTACTGGTGACAACTTGACAAACAATACATTTGCACACAAATGTCTCATTTAGGAAATAGGAGGCATCTAGGGAGATCCTGTCTGGAGCCTCCGCATTAATCAAAGCCATCTGTTCACATTGCAAGCTTTATTGAAACCCAGCCATCGCAGGCTGGTTTATCCTTCTCCAGATGAACAATTGCCTTGCCTAAAGGCTGGCGTGAAGAGGGTTTTAAGATGGAGAAATGGCTAAATGATTTTTTGTGCGTTTAAGCAGAAAATTTTCCAACAATATAATGGCTATTTTGTGGAAGATAAAACTTTTATATCTGCTACTTGTTTGGCATCCCAAAAAACATATTTTCTCTGTATTTCTATCATGCGAGCTTCAATGGATTTCCATACAAGTCTTGTGGGAGTCACAGGGGGCAGATGCATTGACATCTCCCTTTTTTCTCTTTCATTAAGCGAGAAAACTGATCTGCTGGTTTTCACAACTAGGCTCAAAGTCCCTTTACCTCAAACATTTATGAGGAATATGCCAGCAGGGCACTGCACCTTTTCCACCCCGTGGTCTGTCTCCATCATGTATAAAACTGAAAGTGGGGCCTGTCCACTGTGTCTGCAAAAACGCAGTGCTTTTCTCTGCAGCTGAGACTAAGAGGACGTCCATGAGAGCGCACTTGACATGAAAGCCACTAATGATCCACTCTCTCAGGAGGCTAGCAGTGGCCAAATGATTGTTCTGTGTGTGTGACTGTCACAGCTACCCATATTAATAAATCCAAATGCTTGTCTTTTTGCTGTCAGTGTAACCTGCTGGTACAGAGAGAACAGCCAACTAAAGGTGGATCCAAAAAAATCTCTTCTCCCTTTCCATCCATTCCCATGAGATTCTTTTTCAAGATACCTGCACGCACTGCAAAAACGCCATTCCTGAGCAGTTCAGTCCACTGCTGAGTCTTAAAATCTTGCCTTCCTTTAAGCAAGATAAAAATATCCCTGACAGCCACTGTACATACTGTAGGTCTCCAGTAGTTACCGTAAATTAGTTATAAATTTAAGTGCCACCAGTTCTAAGTCATTTCCCAATATAGGTCTAAGTTGTCACAAGCAAATGAGCTGGACTGATGGGAAATTTGGTGCAGAGAAGCATGTGTGCTTATGTCATGCCGTTTTATTCAGTGGCAATGCCTGAGGCAAGAGATAATTAGACACCGTCATGCAGTTATAGCAGAAAAGCTCTGTGTGACATGCCACATCATCTGGTTGAGTGTTTTTTAACCGCTGAAAATGTTTCCATTAATTTTATATATTCTCCCACATTTGATTTATTAATTTCTTGTGTAGAATTCTCAGTTTGTTAAAAGAAACTTGATTATGAAAGCTCAACTGCACCTCAGCTCTCTTAGGGAATGTTTGTTTTCTATGACAGGGGAGGCAGTTCTGCAAAACAGGAGGAGGCTGTTCAGATAATATTTTAAGCACTGGGGAGAGAGTTTGTTTTTTTTTTGTTTTTTTTTAATTTGGCTTAGGGGTGGGATATTCAACTTTTAAATGGTTGTATTTTGTGGTTATTTTACTGTAGATATCCTCAGAAGTGCCAAACCTGCAAGTGGTTTCCACAGAGTGCTCCATGGATGATGTTTTTTTAGGCTGACATGGAAGTTATTGTGGCCCTAAAAAAGCCTATTGGATTTTTCCATTGGCTGTGGAAAAAAAAAATGTGGAAAAATGAGTGTCCGGGCTGCCTTAAAATTTTAAGTTGACTGGATTTGACAAGTTAATAAATTTTAAGGCAGCCTGGACACTAACTCAAAGTTAAAGTTCATTTTGCAGTATATGGGTGTGCTTTCTTAAACAAAATTCCAAAGTCAAACTATTTATCATCGCCAAAAACTGTGAAATATGATTATTTATGTTGAAAAGAGGGTCATGCATTTTCCCCGAGTCACCATGGTAACCTGAAGGAAAAATATTTGTCGCCCTGGGAGAGTCATGATATTACAAAACAAACAACAACAAAAATTGAAATCACACCCTGGTCCCCATACTCTGATAAATAAAGTGATTAAGTACAGTCCCTAAATACTACTATTACACAAACAAAACACACAAAAAATGAGAACATGACCTCAATGGTAGGTACAGCCTCAACAAATGCAACACAGGATCTTAAATACAAAGTACATGCTGCATTTGCTTTTGTGGGCAGGTAATTACGATAATTAGCAGCATGTGGCTGCAATTACTGAGAGACCCCGAATCAAAGGCTCAATGGGCCTCGCTTCAGATGAAAAGGTCCAAACAGGACAGAGGTCACACTGATCTTTTACGCATTGTGCAGTTCAGAACCTACCCTACATTACATTGATTTTGGTGAATGCAAGAAAAGGGTTTATTGGAAAAAAAAATAAAATATAAATGGCAGAATTGAGCCAAACTTCCCCTTCTCTAAATTTTTTTGTGGATCTGTGAACACGGTGCAGGCGAAACTTGTCATGAGAAGTTTGAGTCGTAGGGGGTATAATTGATCTGTCGATCTGGTCAGAGCTGATCAGATCAAATCAATTATTGATGCAAGGGAAAGCAAACTTTTTTGGCCCAAGAACGACTAAGAATCGCTTTCTCTGTGTATGGCTTTTCACTGCTCTGTCTGTGCCCAAAGTACACTCTGTGCTCTAAGAGTGTGGTATAATGAATAACCAAAAGGTATATATACTCCAATAGAGCTTCTAAGGAATGGTCAAGCTCCAAAAATATAAAATCAATACATGGTGGCAGATGTTTTTATTGTGGCAGGCTGCCACAAATAAAAATACTGAGAATGAGAATGAAAAAATCCTGTTGACACCATTCATCTGCACTCTCTCGCTATACTGTGGTAACACAGGCCTCGTTACAAAGTAGTCTTTTAAGACTAATTGTTATCTTTACGCACCTTTTCCAAGGCTATATATTCCCTAAAAAAAATCTTTTATTATGTAGGATTAACTTGTCAGATTTTACAGTGAAAATATTTTTGTTTTTTCAAATTCATTTATTGTATCTGTGTCTCAGCAGGAACAACTAGCCCATTAGGGCGAGAGCAGGGACTGCATGAAGAAAGGGAAGAGGTAAGTGAATTATGAATTATAGAATACAGCAATTACGGTACAGGAGGTCATGGTATATCACAGCTTTGGAATGAAAGTTCCTTTCCTGCCTTAATCATGGTTAGGGTTAGTTTTTCCCTGTATTACCTTGTTCCCTACATTCAGCAAAATGTTTTGCTCTTTATCTATAATATATGATTTGAATATAGGCTATGATGACTAATGGTTGTGTAGCAGAAAAAAGTACATGACTTGTAAATTGAGTTATCTCATACTGGGTGCAGTAATGTGTTAAATCCACATGGGGGTGGTGTGTGTGCTGTTATGAAGACATGGACATTTGCATGGACTTGATGTGACTCATCGGTGAGAGGCAACATTACATCTAAGTAGTTTGCTGGTAAGCCTCAGGCTTCAGACGAGCAAATTCACGCCTGCAGCAAAGGCCTCTAGTGTTAAGGACTGTCTGTGGTGTGTTCACATCATACAGCATATTATTCACACAATAAAAGGACGAGATTAAGTGCAGAATGAATGGAATCCTATCATCATCAAAACCTGATAGGATGGTTGGCTTTCATCCCACAGATAGATGAACTTTGACTGCATGAATTAGCAACATGTAACTGGGAGCTGAAAAGGGACATAATAGGGAAGGCTTTTCTATTGTCTACCAGCAGCAATTTGCCCACTCATTACGAGCTGCTCCTGGCAGTCTGACCTCTTGGCTGCAGCAAAAACACTGACACAGACACCAGATCTCTGGGTTCAAAACCAGTTCATCTTTATTAGAAGAAATGGGGGGCATAAAAAAAGAAAAAAAAAAATGCAGTAAAATATTTAGGCCTCTCTCAAAAGGCGTGAATTTAGACAACGGACTGTGATTTGTCCAACCTCCGGTCATCCTCCGAGTAGCGTCGGAAAGTCTCTCCCAGCAGTGGCTCCAGGGCCTCGGCCGAGCGGTAGGACCGGGCACGCACGGCACAGGCGATGACACCGCCCACCACTGCCACCACCAGCACGGCCGCAACAATGGCAATGGTGATGATCTCGGACAGGGTGTAGGCACGAGCTATGGGAAAGGAGAGGAAGGTTATGAGGGGTTTTGTGAACGTGTGTGAATTTGTGTGTGTTGATATTCACCTGGCCACTGGACCTCATAGGAGTACCCAAGATTTTCTGGGGCAGGGACGAACATCTCGGCGTTGGTGACAGGAGGCCAAAAGGGAACCATGTTGAATCTGCGGTTGTGCCCAATAGGAGCGTTCTCCTCGGGGTAAACTACCTCACCTGCAGGATGAGAAAAATATATCTTTATCTATTTATTCTTCCTCCTGAGTAAGTATTTTGCATCTAGCTCAGTGTGCCTGTACCTGGTTGGTGCCTGCTGAGCCACTCATCGAAGATTGCATCAGTGAATGTGTGCAGCAGGACGAAGATAGGGTCATTGGGTGAGAGGTGAGTCTGCCCGCCCGTCCCGTTGAGGAAGAGGTGGGCCAAGTTGTGGAGGCTGCGGATCACGGGGTCGTACATCCCCTGGGGGGCGCTGTAGCCTATAGAAAGTACAAAACAAAACAACAACGCCAATAGAGCAAAATTAGGGACAACAACAAATGCTGTGTGGAAGCTAACCATATGTCCATTTAAGTGGAGGGTGTAGTGTGTGTGTTGCTCAAGCATTTCTGCAGTCTGAGCTTGATTAAACCGGAGTATCCTCTATAGGTTGATGGTATATGTTAAGTCGTAGGTGCTGCCTTAATTCTGACCCGTGTTGCATGGCATCTCACCTTCAATGGTGTTCCTAAAGCTCTCTGAGGATGTGGAGTAGTAAGGTGGAGTGTCAAAAGCGTTAAGCTCCAAACAGTCCAACACGTCCTGCGGCTGTGGCAGCCTCTGCACCATGGGCCGTGCCACGTTCCCTGCTGGGTTCCTCCTGATGGGACTGGTCTCTGTGTCTGGGTGATAAGGACAGAACCTAAGGTGAGAGATAGTATGGTCCAACTAAAGAGCATTGAGGTGACTAAGCTTGGGTGTTTAGTATACCAGGATATTCAGAAATTGGTAGCATGATTGATTCTCAATACCATCAGAAATACAAACCCTTTCTATTTCTCAGACAGAGATTCTGTATTGACCGAATGAGAATGTTTTCTTTAAATAATAACTTCTGTGTAGAAAACCTCCTGTCACGTACCCCCCCCCCAAAAAATTTTAAAAAATGCCAATGAACAAACTCTGCCTCAGTTGGTTAGTTTTTAGCCATACTAAAAAAGGGTCAGCTAAAAAAAAAGTCTGTCATTTTAAGTATATAATATATTCACAATATTTTCGTCATTTTAACTTGCTGCCAGACATGCCTTTCCAACAGGGAACTATTAATGATTTTATACGCAGTGCAAAGGGAGTTGCTAGTCTTCCCCAGCCTCGATTGGTTAGTGTGTAAGGTAAAGTGAACTAATTTTTTTTTTTTTTTTTTGTGGCTAAAATTTATTTTGCTGTGGCTCTTGTTCACAGCAGCCTCCATGCTGGTAGATTTGGTTTATCAAAGCAACACAGTACATAAAATAAGGACAGCAGAAATGTCAAATAGGTCAGACAACTGTTTAAACTATATATCTTTTAAATGTCAACATTACAGCTAAAAAGACAACCAAAAACTGTTTGCTGATTTTACAAAACTGCAATATATCAATTGCAAGTTGTGTACTTCTGCTGTATTGTATATAGTTCACATCACATGCCACCAGAGGTCAGTCTTTAAGTAAAAAAGCGTGGAAGCATGCAGACGTTGAGCGGTAGGGAAAACATCATAAGACTGTAAACACCTGGCTAGCAACGGCAGAGTGACTATTAGGAAAACCAGCATAGTTTCACATCTAAGGGGTTGATCAAATGCGTCATGGTGGGTGTTAGTGCTGCAAAAACGCTTTGGAAGTGCATCTGAAAAAATGACTGGGAGCGCCTGAGGAGCGGAGCTGCATGCACATACTGCGTGTGCATAATATAATATGTTCTATTTTACCCACCAGGAAGATTCATTTGGCTGCTCACACAGCTCCAGGCATGAGTTCTGCAGTCACTGTTTGAATAATGGGGAGACCTATCATTGTAAAGCTCTTTGTATGTAAATATAGACAAAATTAATTTCTCGTCCCTGTTTGCCATTGTCCTATTGTTTCTGCCACTGCCCCTGAGAACAAAACAGGAAGTACGTGGTGAGAAGTAAAGCCCGCCTCCTACTTGATTTGATTGGCTGCTTCAGCCAAAAGTTACATTGATGAGCAGTGCGACTCTACACCTTGAGCTAAAAATATTTTAACTTTTATGTGCGCCAAAAAATCCACCAGAAAAATGTGTTGCGCAGCAGCAAGAGAGGAGCATCCGACAGGCGCACTGTAACATTGGATAACAATGGTTTTGTTGGCAACGCTTATCTGGCGACGCTTTTCTGGCGTCGCATCTTTTTGTGATTGGCCATCAACTATTTATTTTGACCGAGTTGGTAAGTGTTGGAACAGTGGACTGTCAAGACTAACCAAGACTGTTTTAGGCAAGTTTTATTTTGTTTTTGTTAAGTTTTAATGATGTGTGTTTTACAATGAGTTAGCAAGGTAATTAACCTAATGTTAATCTTACTTTGGTGGAGGAGAAAAACTGTTTTTATTTGTCTGTTTAAAAAGGAAAATAGGAAAATGGGTGTCAAAATGTACTTTTCTACCAATTTTGAGTTTTTTTTTAAAAAAAAGTATTTGACTTAAAGAGCTCAGTGAGCTTGTGGAATGTAGCAAACTGCTGTGGGTGGTAGGTAGGTAGAAGCGCAGACCAATACCGTCAAATAAGTTACCGTATACTCTGGTGAAATTTCACAAATAGATACCACCCAAGCTTAATATCAGAGACAAAAGATGTCTTAAACGAGAAGAGTTGTAGTTTTTTTGGTTAGTGGGGCATCGTAGTTCAGATTGAGGCCAGCGGTCCCCACAGAAAAGCAAAGACGGATGATTAGAAATGCTGTGTTATTGAACTACTTTCTAATTCTATGTGGGAGACCAGACTAGTTTGATCAGCCTTAAACATGACAGCATGGCAGTTTTCTTTTTTAATTATTCACTAAAAGTCAACAGTAGTGAGTGGGAGCTCTGTGACTGAACACAAGTTTTTTTTCTGTCTCTTGCATGCATGATCTCTTTTTTTGTTCTTTCTCTCCCACACGTACACAAACACGCACGCACACACGAGCCCATAAACAGAAGGCTACATAACTGAGTTGTCTGTCTGTTTGAAGATTATTCTCTCAGATCAAAGAAACCAGTAGACTGCTAGATTCCTGTCTCCAACAAGCACATGCACAAATGAGGCAACCCCCCCTAACCCATTTAAGGAGACGTTGCTTGTTGACGCAGGAAATACCGGCCTGTCATGACTCTCTAAGGGGATTAATGAGACAGATCACTGACACGTTGGCCGCTCACATGTTCTACCTTTTATCAGCTTTTTTCTTATACATGTACAATTGTTCAAAAAGCACTCCCCCCGTCTTTACTGTGTTTATAGCAGAACACGAGGCCTACGCTAAAAGAGGATTGACATTCTTCTATTATTCCATAATACGAGATGAAAAATTATTGTATGAATAAGGTTTATTGGAAAGCAAAATTTGTAATCTGGTGCCAGCATGGAATGAGAGCCAATCTCTGCAAATCTGATCACACAAAGTCTACCTTATTACAGTGTTACACAGAGTTGCCTTATTCTTGTCTAAACCGCTTGACCCAGTGGGAATTAACACTTGAAAAACTGTATGTCTGCTATAGAGAAATTAGGCTCAGTGGGAGAAAAAAAATCCAGTGTGCAGTGCTTTGGATGCACGCAGAAGTTGTTTAACAAGTCAAGTAGTTTCAAACAAACTGTTAGTAATAGCGAGCAATAGCGAATGCGGCACAACAGCTGTGAGGCATTATTTATAGCAGCTTATGTTCTACATGCTCTCTTTATGAGCTCTTTGCCCTCTTTTCTGATGCAGCTGAGACTACGCTGTATATCAACACCGCTCTCCTGCATAGTGCCGTATAATGTGTGTGTGTGTGTGTTTGTGTGTTTCTGCGAGTGGCCTTACTGTTGCAGATGGTGCCCAAAGTGTCGTAGTCTTCCACACTCTCACAAATGACCCTCCACTGGGAGAAGACGGAGTTGGGGCTGATGGAGTTCATGTCGAAGGAGCTCCTGGCTCCGAGCAGGTCGTCGGTACAGATGTCACACTCGCTGCCTCCTATAGCAAAGTTCCAGTAGGGCAGGGCGAAGGTGGAGTCACCCAGCATGTCCTGCATAGATGGAATAATGTTTTTCACAATTGATCATCATTATTTCATTAAATGATGCGGTGTATTCCACTGTCTTTGGGCTTTCAATAGCTCATGATTTTTCACCACATCCCTCATTTCTATGCCTCTGTGCCAGCAAAAGCCAAGGCCGCAGGCACATGTTTTGGGGTTTTCTGTTCCATTCTTGTAAATGTGGTATCTAAATAACCCCTAAATAATATGGAATTTCTTCAATTTTGGCACAGATGTCCACTTGGACTCAGCAATGAACTGATTCAATTTTGGTAGTCAAAGCTTAAGGTCACAGGACCTTGCATTCATCTCATTTTTCTGCCCACTTGGACCAAGCCCCCACGAAGACTGCCAGGCTTTGAAGCAAATTTTCCATAGTGGCCAAAAATGGAATTACACTGTCTGGGTCCGCTGTGTGATGCAATGGGGCCTAGAAGGAATTTTTCCCATTGACGTACACTGGGAAAGATATGTCTACGGTACTGCGGAAGATTCGGGTGCATTCATACCGCTAGAGATTTTTTTGCTTCATGCAATACTGAGCAGCTCTCATAAGAATGAATGGGGCCCAGCCTGCATGCTGTATTCAGGTTTTCTTAATATATCCATGACTTAGACTCAAGAATGAACTGATAAGAATTTGGTGGTCGGAAGGTAAAAGGTCAAGGTAACTGTGGCTTTTGGCAATAATTCAAGAATTCACACAAATGTTGAATAGGACATAATAATAGAGTAATTACAGTTTATATCCAAAAGATCAAAGGTCAGCTGCACTGTGAAATCATAATATTCTGCAAAAACACTTTTCTGGTCATTAAATTACGACGTGTCAAAGGAACAGAACGGGAGACATTTGGGTCAGCTGTCCTGATTGTATAGATCTTCTGTGCTGCCGGGTTGAGGATGTGTGTGTTGAATCCATGTTTTCATAAACATGGATGTGAACTTGGTATAATTCTCTCTTACCTCTGTCTGTCCTCCCTGCCTGCTCCCTCTTCCTCCTCCAGGATAGCTTTCCGCTCTGTCTCCATCTCTTCAAATCCCCACTCTCTTTCCTTCCTCTTCTTATCATCCCTTCTCCTGTCCTCACTTCCTTCATCACTCCATCAGCCCAAGAGCTGCCTCTCCAATCCCCCCCACGCACCCCCCCCCACACACTTTGTCTCACTCCCTACCGCCCTTCCCTCTTCTCACCTGCATGTCTCTCTCCAGTTGCAGAAGATGAAAACGGTGCCAGGTGACAAAACCAGGGCCCTCATGGGAGAAGTCGACACCTCCAAAGCTGGCCTGGCCAGGCCCCAGGTAGGTTTTACTGACAGAGTAGTAGTGGCTCCAGACAAAGTAGTTATAAATGGTGATGTTCTCAAACTGCGGGGTGCTGCCATCGGGCCCAAACACCTCCTGGTACCTGCAGGTGAGAGGAGCAGCAGGGTAAATGTCACCTTGTGTTTTCTCCACACTTCTCTAAGTTTATCCTCATTTTTCAGTGCAGAAATCATATTGGCTGGATTGATGTGTGAGAATACATCCGTTTAGTTAAACTACAAATTAATTGACACTGCATGTAGATGAGACGAGTTGGTTTAGCACACTTCACTTTCCACTCTATTTTTCTGGCATAATTTGTTAGAATATTTAAACCAAACATAAATGAAAGGATGAGGTCTCAGCTATAAATAAATATGTTTTAATATACAGAAATGTTTTCTAAAATTAGGTGATTTGGGATTAAAGTCATGTTGTGCATTTCTGCCAACCAGCCCCATCAAGGGGTAGGTTGGCAAACATTATGGGTTTGGTTGGCACAGTGTGCTACAGTAACAACAACATGAAGCAACCAATAGAAACAAGAACCAGATAATATGAAAGTTCTAGAGACCCATTGCCCATTTTTAAAACCTAACGGCATTTTTAATTAATTTATTAGTAAAATGTCTAATTACTTTTGCTACTTACCATTCAAAATAGTAAGAATTTACTAAAAATATCAATTTTGTTTTAAAACCCCTTTAAAAAAGTTTAAACATCCAAAATACATTTATAGTTACAACTAATGATTTTACAGTTGGTTGTCACGTGTGCCAACCAATTATAAAATTGATGAACCCCAACCCTGCTCACATTTGACCCAACTTTAAGATTACATTATGGTGGCAGGTATCATCAATCATCACATACTTTCAAATCTTACAGCGTAGCTTATTCCTTTGTCTATTAACGATACCATTTTTCCAATATCTTACACAGTTTTATACATTAAGTCAACAGACTTTTTTTTTTTTTACTTTTGATTCTATAGAACTGAAATATTATCCTCACGAGAAAAAAAAAAGTAGGTGAATTTCAGATGTTTTGACATAGTGGATAAGTGCAAGTAAGGAAAACAATTATTTTTATATCACATTTTTTGTTTCTGTGACTTTCAAAGGACCATAAAATAGCTGAATGCAAACTAAACCCAGTATCCACTACAGTTGATTTCTGTGTTGTAGCTATGGAGGGGGCATTTGTCTTCAAATATGAGGCCTGAAGCTGAGATCCTAGGCATGCCCATTAATACAAGAGAATTTTAATTTTTTAATTAGGAGGTTAAAAGGGTTCTTCTACCTGCAGCTGAGAATTGCTTTTGAAAATTAATCTACTATAATCCTCAACTGACTTGGAAGGAGGTTATTCACAGATTTATGTACTGCTACTTAGAAGATTATAAATCCCTTTACTTCTATCCAAACTGATAATTTGCACTTCCACCTGCAGCTTGAACAGAGAGCTGACATGAGAAATTTTATGATTTTACTGATAATGTTCAAAACACAGCATGGATGTACCCGAAGCTATATTACTGAGCTTTCAACTGCCAGCTAAAAAGAGGCTGCAGGTCTTTGGGCAAAGCTGGGCTGTCTGCTTAACAGTCTTGATACAAGACCAAAGACTGGCTGAATAAAGATCATTCTCCCTTCAAACTTCTTTAATTAAATGCCCTTTTAAATATTCCTAGCTTTTAATCATAATCAATCCATAGAGAATCATTTGGGTAGTGTGATATACAGTAACTGAATGTACCGGCGTGTACAGATGACCAGGTCAGGGTGGACAGTCCTCTTAGCTTGATCTAAAGCGTTCACAAATGCCCGCTTTTCAGCTGCGCTCATCTGCATGATGTTCCTCCTGACTGGAGCGAGGTTAATGGGGTGGAGGAAGAAAGGAGGGCAGGAATGTTTGGTGAGGTGTAGGAGAAACAAAGGAAGACAAAAGAAGAGAAAAATGTTATTAAAAATTAAAAGAGACATAGTCTTTCCCTAACAATAAATGCTGCCCTCATTCCCTCAACTGATGTCTTTTCTTTCGCCTTCGAGGCCCGCTGAGATCTTGAAGCGTACAGTAAAAATTTTTAGGTTGCCAACGCTGCATCAACTTTCTTACCCACAGAGATCCTCTGATCACAGTTCGGTCCAGTCAGCCCGTGTCGGCACCGCCCACAGTCGAAGCCGCTGAAATTCCCATTACACTGGCAAGTGCGGTTGAAAAATCTCAGCGGCCACCTCTCTCTGTCATCACGCCCAGCATAAGGGTACTGGGGCCCGTGGCGCCGGTTGTCCGCCGCAATGGCCACACACTGCCCCCTTCCTGTGCTGGAGCCACACTCGTCCCCTGCCACTCCTGTAGGGGATGGGCAGCACTGGCCACTCAGCAGCCCCGCGGGAGTGACACACTCCCGGGGAAACTGGGCCAGCGTTAGGGTGGCACACAGGGTCACCACCAGTATACCCGCTCTCCACGTACTGCCAAAATCCACACAGATGGAAAATGAGTTTTAGGTGCATGTGGTGAGTTAGAAAAGGGGGAATAAGGTAAGAATAAAGTAGGTTAGATATTTTAGAAACACAAAGAGAGTAGACAGATATTACATTGTTGTTTCACATCCATCCATCTGTCTTTTTCTAAACCACTTATCATGTTCGGGGTTGTAACGGGCCTTTCCCCGCACACATTTTTTGGTAAGATGAAGACAAAAAAATTCAATACTCCGCAGACATGCACTTCAATTAAGCTCAAGAACAACTCAGCTGGGTTTGTGTTCTCTTGTTAAAGCCAATTGTCTTAACATTATTCCGAAACTTCACTTCTTACACGCCCCTGCAGGCAGTGCGAGTCATTATTCATAATTCACAAAGCCATTAGCTTTCAACTCTTACAAGTTCAGAAATGCTTTCAACAACAGACGGCAAGAGATGATTTGCTTCAACCTTTTTTTATGTAGTTAGATTTGCTTTGTCTTTTGAAGCTTGTTGATTAGGAGTGAATGAAGGAGGGACTAATAGTTTGGCAGGAGCAATTATTTTTCAACAAAACAGTGATAACAGCCATTGAAGAAAAGTTGCCAATTTAAGAAAAAAAAACTTGGGGGAAAAAAAGGATTTTACATGTTGCACTTTTGCTAGATGCTGTACACTATAAATGATTGAATGCACTTCTCAACCGTAATGCTCAGCCACTGCAACAAAGGCTGTTATGTGGTAATCTGTCGTACATCCATCATCTGAAATAAACTTTTTCAGTCTTTAATTTCGCCAATAGCAAATTGTGCATCAGTCTCATATCCGCTTTCAGTTTGTAAACAGTGCAGAAGCAATCACTCACGCTGTTAATTTTCAAGACTTATTGCATTTTATAGTTCATGATGTGAAAAATGATCAGTGGAATGTGTTTCCCCTACCTCTGACTGTGCATGCTGCTCCTCTCTCTGCAGAACTGTAAAGCCCCCCAAGAGTCAGCCCATTTCCCTCTGCTGGCTTAAATAGCTATTGAGCGCATGACCGGACCTCTCTGGAGCTTGTGTAAGCGCACACACACACACACACACACACACACACACACACACACCCGACACACTTGAGGCTTCAGCTACTTTTTTTTTTTCAAAAACTCATTCATATGCCTTGTGATCATAACCCAAATGACGCCAGTCTGCGTGGTCACTCGCACAATAAAAAGACTCAACTGTGAGATTCAGTCAGTGAATTCAGGCACTTTCGACAACTTGCTAATGGTTTGTTAGCCATGGAGGCAGTCAGGTGTCTGGGGGAGGAATCCTTGATAATTGTATGTACAGACTGGTCATTTGCTTCCTCGAATTACTTAATTTGTGCGCTCAAGTAATCAAAAATTTCAAACTGTGCCCTGCAGAATACGAAAAGCTTCATACTGGGAGGCAAGAACGAAAGATTCAACATTATTTTAATTTGCTCAAATCACAAAAATGGTGATACAAAGGCCAGGAGTTATGTAGAATGAACATCAAATAAAGTTTCAAATTTCATGTCAATAATGAGAAAATCTCTTTTTTTTCTTGTTGGCTAGCGTTGTACATTGTAATGAGACTGTGCAGTACTCTGTGGTGCTGCTAAAGCACTTAATGAATCACTGGTGAAGCAAGAAAATTGGTCACACCCGCTGCCCCCTTAATATAATTTTCAACAGTGGTGGTCAGTATGAAAAACATCTATTAACAATTTCAATTTTGGGAGCTTACAGACACCAAACTAGATTTCTGACACTTTTATCACATTTACACACACACCCAAACACACACACACACACACACACACACACACACTCATACATGCACAGAGTGTTTTAAAACACACCCTTTCTGTTCACTCACTCGCACAAGTTTGTGCACCTGTTAACGCACACCCCAACGTTCGCACACACCAAACATGTGACAGTATCTTTTTTTTTTCAATTTACATTCACACAGACATGCAGAGAAAAGACAAAATAGAAATGTGTTACATATACAGTAGTTATCACTAGAGATGGGACAAAGTCATTGTTTTGCAAATCACAATTAAGTCTGAATTTTTTATACACAAGTTCAAAGTCGAGACAGGTAGGTCCCCAGTCATGTATCAAGTCCTAACTAGTCCTGGAAATCAAGGAATTTCAGCAACACAATTTTCAGGCCCAGAAAATTCATGGATTTTGTAAAAATCAAAGTTTTAGAAAAAAACAAGTCATGGATTTTTTTTTTTTGTTATACGAAGTTTGTTGGTGATCTTCAGTGGATAACCTTCCAAGCTTGTAGGATAACAGCAAAAATATTTTCTGTAGCCACTGAAATAATGTAGCTATGTAATTTTCAACCTGCAATGCATACTGCAGTTTGATATTATTGACCACCGCATTGTTTTGGTAAACAAGCTATTATCTTTGGTATCATTTTTCCCCAACTAGCGCTCAGTTACATAGCATTAGTTTTCCATGGTTCTCTCCTACTCAGTAACATAACGTTATTTCCTAATGGTTCTCCTTTCTCGACTGGATGCTGTCAGATTGGTTCAAACAAAGTGTTGGCTTGCTGAAAATAAATAGCACTGATGTTAGTTTTGATCAGGAATGAAGGGAAATTTATTGATTTGTGGCACTTTTGAAATAAGATATGTTTTAATATTTGAGCTTGGGAAAAGGTATCAAGTCAAACAGCTCAAGTCCAAGTGAAATCGAGTCATTGGTGTTGAAGTACAATTCAAGTCAATAGCCTTTTTTTGATTTCTTCAAGTCCAAAGTCATCGAATTTGTGACTCCACACCTCTGGTTATTACAGTCAGAATCCAAGGCAGTCTGTGTTGGGTTGGAGAATTTAGGGTAATTCATTGGATGGTCTGGGTAGACTGGTTGAAGGGATGGACAGTGGCTTTTTTGGATTTTATTTAGATACAGTTAGCAACAGATAAAAACAGTCGGACGCCCTAGAGAATGGAAGTCCTGAGGTCTTGTGAGGAGTCTGGTCCTGGGCCAGTGTTGGCTGACTCCTCCATGGAGCTCGGTGGGAGGTCGGACATGGCTATTGCATGCTCTTCTTGGTGCTGCTCTTTGTTTTGGGCCAGGGTTGAAGCCACATCAGATGGATCAAGTGCTGCTATCCTGGTAAAGAGGAGGACAGTGGGGCAGTTGACAGCCATTTAACAGTTGGATAAATTGCAGAGAGAGAAAATGTGGGGCTGTTGGAGTGCATTAATAATCACTCACAGAGAGCATGCAGGAGAAGCTATTTGATACAAATGAGGATAAAATCTGTTTTGCTCTACATGAGAACAAAGGCAGGCCCATCCTGATGGGACACTTAGAGTACCAGTACAATACAAACACCTCTTAATTTGGTGTTTTCATAATGGCTGTCGAGCTGCTGTTGAATATGGGGCTGCGAGCAAATGCTAATATTTTCACCGCAAGGTCTGTTTATTTTATGACGCACCAGATGGAGAAGCTTACAAACTGTGGTGGAAGGAGATATGCTGGGAGGTAATGACACACCCAGATATAAATAGATCCACTTGACATTATTGACTAATTGCAGGTGACAGTGTTCTGGATGAATTTCTAAAAGTGCTGCATGCCCCGGTTGATTTACCCTCAAGGGTATCCAAACCACCATCTTAAGTGTCATTCCAAATGTGGAAAGCACTCATGCTGAAGGGCTTACCCAGAATGCATTTTGGTCATTCATTACTTCCTCTGCTGTAGTCTGGCATTGTGCACAAGAGAATTCTGCTACCTGCCCGAACCTCAAGCGTGCTGCCACAGCACTGGGTCTTTCTCAGCAAGGCTGTGGCTTGGATCATGTTTGGGTTTTGTTATTTTTAAACATATTTTAATTTGCTTTTGCTGTCTTTTCCTGTAAAATGTGCCTGCATCCATGCATGTGCACCCAGTAAGCTGGATATTTCAATATCAGTACCAATACCAGTATTGTTAAAGTGATACCGATACCAACTGAGTACGTTTGATACCTTTCTTGCATATTAACCACTATTTTTTCTACTTCATTCGATACCTTTCATATGTACAAAATGCCATCAGATGCCGCTGGCATGTAGTTTAGCCTTTACTTTCAAACATTTTGGTGGCATCTCGGCATGCTAATTTGCCAACTTTGCAAATACACTGTGCTCAACTTCTCCACAGACTACGTAGGTTATGGCTGCTGTGGTAAGATTTAGTAGCATAGAACAATTACAGTACAGATTGCAACTAGCGGAAACTTCTTTTATGTGCCAAGCGTGAACTCGTGGTTAGAAATCCATCAGTATTCAGTGTTCAGGAGGTTTAAACTGGGAGTCGAGTTATCAGCAGATGTCTCCTTTTCTTAGAAACAAGTTGAAAGCAGTGAACATACTGTAAAAACAAACAGTTTTATCGTGAATCTCTGTGTTGTGGCTGTTAGCCACGAGTGGCTGTTAACTGCAGTGGCTGATGCGAAAATGGCCCTATCTTGATCCAGTATTTGGTTTGGCCATTCTTGGCGGCTGTAAAAACATGGCGGACTCTGTAGACAAAGCCCTGCTCCCAACGTAGTATAAACGGCTCATTCTAAGATAACTAAAACGTTGCAATCCCTTTTTTTCAGACGATTATGCACTTAAAAAAAGTATACTATACTTATTTTATCATATTCCATTGCTGCCAGTATAACCCTCTATATCATATCCACTGTACCTTTAAATCCAAGAAGAGTTGCAGTGATTGGCTCTGAGCAAATTGTCATTTGTATGCTAGCACCACTAGCCATGCTGATACTGCTGATGGTGTTGACAGATCAAGCAGTGGGTTTTACGGAGGGTGAGCTGGGGTCGGCTGGAGGGTGGGCACAGTGTTTCAAGAGTAATACTATTGGGTCTAGACAGTGTTATTACAGGTAATCATGGCAGCACCAGCTAGCAGAAACGCATGGTGTGCAGTGTAGCTGTCTAAAAAAAATGGCACGTCATATGTAAACTATTCAAAATATTCTCGGCGGTTAACTACTTAAGGGTTAAGCAATGACATTCCTAGTACAACAAAGGTCACATACAGGTATTTGCCGGAGAAGTTTTGCTACTCCTAAGTTTTGGGTTATTTTAGTTGATACCTCAAAGGTATGGACGCAACCCTAGCACCCAGTGTGTTCAATATGTGGATCTCATGTCTTCTATTATTAGTCCTACTTAAAAAACAGTACTTTCCATTTCAAACCCCCTCAGACCCTTTCTTTTTGCTTTCCAAGTGGCTACATGATGTATGGTGCTACATAATACTCTAAGTAGGAAGGGAGCAGGGCCTGTTCAGTACGTGAGTATAGGTTCAGCTGGTCTGCCTTGGGATTATGGTGCAGTCCTTCCTTATCATTACAAATGCACCATAATGCCCTTGCAAATACTCTACCTACTTCAGTAGAATTCTGATCAGCATATTTAAAATAGTTTGTGAATACTAATAAATTTGGTTCTGTTACAACCATTTGCCTGGTGTAGGAATCAAAGTCTCCTTCATTTTCAAAATGCACGTCTTGTCAGAAAACATCAAGTTAAACAAAAACATTCTGAGTTCTGAAATGTACCTGAGCTCTATAATAGCTTCATCAACACTCTTTGAATTTGCTTGCTTTGCACGGCGGCTTCTGGCATCCTTGTGTGTACAAGGAGCAGCACTTTGTGCATTTGTTGTTGAGATGATACTGTTGCTAAAATTGTGACTTCCACAGAATTCTAAAAGTGACTTTTGTTGTTTGTTGGCAGCATTTTTAGTGATTCCCTCTTCCACTGACAACTGGATTGTCACTGATGCTATAAAGTCTCTTAACAAGGACATATTTCAAGATGACTCTGTCGACTGTTTAATAATTCAGTGTTGCTTTGTTATCGTCTGCACTAGGCACACATCAGATTTCTCTTTGTGTCTTGCACACTTCCACGAGCATAATCAACAGACTCATTGGATCGAAATACACACAACGCTGTGCATGCACGGATTTTGTTTCAATGCACAGACTATCAATCTTTGTCTTGTTTTTTCTCGCTTTTTACACATACCCTCGCCCCATACTTTCACATGGTCACTCCTCACACACACACACACACACACACCTTTGGCTTATTATTGATCCAAGCCTGCTAGTCTGATTAAGAAGGAAAGTGGTATTACACAGTAATGCTTTGAGTTCACGGGACTCACACTCTCATGTGACCCAGTGGGCAGCCTCCTGAGCACATAGCTTACAAAACAGCCTGGAGGGAATCAGCTGAGAAGCACACAACTGGTGGTTCCTATGAACCACAAGTTTTCAGGTCAGTGAGTAGCATTTAGTGGGCTGACAATGGGCAAGCCCGACATCCGGCGAGTGTTAGTGACAAGGAAACTGATACTGTCAAAGTCAGTTTGGTGGTAGCAGAAAATCTGACTCTAGGAGGGGATCTGGGAGAGAGACAGGGAGAGCCTAGCAGAGAGGTACTCTCTGAGCTCAGTGAGATCATGTAAACCTTGAAATGAAACCTTGAAATTGTTTAAATCAGACAAAAGACTGTCACCCTGTACTTACAGCTCCCAATAAATCCGAATAGCGATGTTTAGAGATCTTTGTCCTTGGGTTCAATCTGTAATAAAGGCTGGTGAAGGCTGATGGTGAGATCTGTGTCTCCGCTTTATTACATTTACGGGAAGCTATCAGCAGATGTTTTGTCTGATTTCTATCTTAACTTTCAGTTTTTTATTCAGCATATGTAAAAAGAATAAGAATTGATTCCATACATTTCGTATTCTGTAGGTCTATACTTTACAGCATCGTCTGTTTTCAAAACTCATCTGCCAGCGGAAGTGAAAATAAAAGCCAACCACAGATTAAGTCTCATTTTGCATTTCACTCAACACACTTTAGTGGGTCATAAGTGATGACAGACGGACTACTATACAACTACAGGGACTACTTCTGTATGAGTATATACATTTTTTTCTTCTTTTTTTAAATAAATTAAAATCCAGCATAGTTTATCTTTAAAGGAATACCTCATTCACAAAATGACTATTTGTTTATCAATTTTAAATAATAGGAAATATTTTGTCTCCATGCCTCCATGGGGAACAAAGAAACCAAAAAGGTGAACATTCTTTGAACATTGAAGTAATCAGAGTCCACATTTAAAAACAGCAAAATTATATCAAAACATCTGCTTACAAACTCTCACAAAACTTATCTCATTTATCAGGTTGTATGCTCAGTATTTCCCAAACCCATGCATTTTTGCTAAAAGGTTATGATTTAAACAAGTCAGTACAAACAGACTCACTCACAGATGAGTAGCACATGTAGGCCTGTGCATGCATTTGAACTGTGCCATTAACCCTCAAATTGTGCAAATCCATATTGTGAATATAAAATTTGTCTAATGGAAACATGTCAGTTTTAAAAAAAAAAAAAAAAAACCTCCTATTTATTGCAAAAAACATTTTAAAATTGCATGAGGTGGTATTTCAGGCGATTCAAAAAAGCCAAATGTAGCAAAATTGCAAAGGAAACAGTTTTGGTGCTTTTATAGGTCACATGATGCTACGGCTGTGCACTTGTCAGTAGGAACTGGCTCCCTCCGGGAAGATGCAGCAGGTGCTATAAAAGGTGTTACTTCATCACATAACAAAGTAAAGTTAATAAAGTTAAGCAGATCACCCGGAAGTTTTAAATCCATAATTCCTCTATGAAATCATAGACTATCACCTCCCAAAAATCATATGTGGCCGCTCCCATGTATAAGGGGCTTACCTTTCCATTATTATTTGCATAACACGCCTGCGTCACCTTTGATTGAAAATAATGACAGCTAATGCGGTGGCTGCAATAAAAATAAACCTGCTAATGTTATGAACGTCCATCGCCATGTTTCTTGGAATGTTACTGCAAGATCTTGCAATAATGCTTTATTGACATTTCGGAAATTATCACTTTTGTTTTGTGCAAATCTCTAATAGAAACCTGCCTATAGGGTGGAAGTGCTTCATAGTGTAAGGTTTTAGCAAAAATGCATGTGTTTGGTTAGTATTGAGCATATGACTGCATAAATGAGACTTTGCTACTTTTTTGGTTTCTTCGTTCACCATGAAGGCATGAAAGAAAAATAGTTTCTTGTCATGGTGAGTAATAGATATACAAATGGTCACTTATTGGATGAAGTATTCCATTAAGGGGTCACTGAAGTGGAGATTTTAGACTGATGTGTTACACAGCGCTTTCCACCGCCATCATGAAAACACACAATGGGGAAATATCTTTTTAAAGAATAGTGTTCATCCCTCTCAATACTCAGAGAATCTATGTCAGGGAGCACTGAAGCTGTTCTGGCAGCTTGCGTGAGCCCTGAAGACTCTTTCCTTTCATGTATAGCCCATCTGTATGTATCTAACCACTATGGATGTTAGATAGATGAGTGAACATACTGTTGAGCGTCCCCATTGCCTGCAGGAAGTGTGTCATCACTGCAGTCACCTCCTGTAGCTGCCTCCGGTTCAACACAACCTTCCTCACATGCCCGCTGCAGGGCTGGGGCACTGCATACACACATACACAAACAAACACACAAAAATCTCAGATATTAATGTTGTTGCTTACTGTTACCCATCTATAAATGAACTACGTGCTTCATCAGGGCATGTGGAAAAAATCAATAAAAAATGGAAAATATTACAGATGAAAGGCCATTCTCTCTTTTTGGGAGAGAAATACTGAACCATTACTGGGCACAGTCTCTTCATGTCATCATCTATCAGTGTGGAAATGTTAGCTGCAGCTTGGGCAACATCAGAAGCAATCATGTACCAGCACTGCTGTAAGTCCCATCTGTGATTGTAGTGCCGCTGGTAGCACAGCTAGCAATCAGATGGCTTATTTCGGCTATTAGAGAAGAAGCACTGTGATATGGTTGGTACGAGTGCAAAGACAGACAAAGTATTATTTTGATTACCATTCATGAAAAGTAAAGAGAGGGGAAGAGTCTGCTTTTCAAAGACTGTGCCAGAACAAAAATTCATGCTACACTACAGTCAGATTAGGGTTGTAATGAAAGTCTATTCTTGTACAAGGCTGTTGGATGTATAATAGCTCAGCTTCCTAAAATTATGTCAACGAATGGCAAACTACAGGCAATAATATTGGCTGGAAGTTGAGAAGTATTAGGTAAGGACATTTGGATGGTACTTTCAGTCCAACAGAAATTTATGGCCTTTAAGGTAACTTTTTTGCCTTAGTGTTCCTGGAGATTCAGTGCACAAAAATCGATACTACCTACCTGTTTTTGTTACGACATTTGAGGATATAGATAATGATGATAACCGTCTCCAAAACCAGGAAGGCTGCAGCAGAAATAGCCCCAATCTTCCATGCCTCCAGGCCCAGCTCACTTGTCTCTAAACAGATACATTAAGGCAGAGAGAAAGAGCAAAAGAAAGGCAGGGCAGAAGAGGAGGAAACATGAAATCTGATGCACTACATTTTGCTACAACTCAATCAACTGTCCCTCAACTGCACATAAAGGAAGCTGTACCCTGACACCCCATTTATTTCCCACTATTACATTACAGTTTTGCAGGGCAAAAAGAAAATACCTGTTTTTCTGCTGTTGTGTCATTTTAACACTCTACCTCGCAGCTGTTTACAATACACCAGCTTAAAGGGGCATGTGTGCAATGCATGGGGGCATTGAGAGAGTATAAAGTAAATACTTTTCATCCATTTTTGTGAGGCAGAAAACAGCATATTAGATAGTGACGGATTGGTCCCAACTTTCTGGTCTTCCCCCACCAGTCAGTGTGTAGTTAGCCTGCTCCACTGTTTATTCAAATGGAACAACATCAACTTGGCCATCTGCATATTTTGCTGGCAGAATCACGATGATGAGCTGTTTTCTTCCTCTTCTTTATTCTACCCAAGTTTTAAGCTGCAGAAAATCTGTTGTAATGTATGCCCAAGCCCATTTAGAGCCGGATGTGCAAGTTCTGAAAGTGCACTTGAGAACTACAGTATAATATTTTTAAGTCCAATTCCTCTTATTCTTTTTTGTGAATAGAGGCATAAAGGGCTCCTTTATGCTCAACATCAGATAGGTATACAAAAACTGACAAACCCTTTGTCCATACTTTGTGTTCATTTTATCTGCATCTGTGCACCCTTCCTTGAGGTTTGCGGATATGGACAACATGAAGCAGTGCCACTGGAGATATTTGGGGCAGTGTAGGGTAGATCAGGGGGAATTAAACAGTAGGAGATGATGAAGACATTTTAAAAAAGGCGTACCCGAACAAATCAATAATATAGTGAATTGAAGTCTCTGTACACACATCACAATCTGTTTAATGGCCTAGCAGACCCTTGCCGTCTAAAACGCAACCTCCATTCAAAGGTACATTATTACGACTTGCTCCATTGTTGCCTCTTTGTTGTTGCTGTGTGCCATTTTTGACTCCAGCTTCTATTGCCATGCTGTCACTATGCCTACATAAAGGATGCATAGAAGTATGAGGGCAGTGACGGTTACAGTTGCAGTTGAATCCATTTTTGTATGTAAAGGGATTACAAATGAGCCTTAAGGTCAAAGCCAAAGGAGTACAAATGGGCCCAAGGAGTAAACTGTTTCACCTTTTCCAACAAATTAGCCCTGGTTCTTAAATGAGTTCCCCTCAGTATTCTTGGAATCCTGGTGCTATTCAGTGATTCATCCCACGTTTCCACCAGGTTTGATCAGAACCATTATATTCAAGGATGTGTCATCAGCGCAGGGCATTGCCTGCAAACTTTTGTTCTGTTATTACATATATTTGTTTTTATCCCCAAACCAAGCAAGGACCCAAATGTTAGTGATGAGCAGACATAGAAGACTATCATGTGCAAGACTCTCTCTGACCTGTAAAATATAAAACCCATTGATGTTGTCACAGTTTCACACTTAAGGTTAATCAAAACCTGATACTTTTGGCTCCAGCAACAAATTTGAAAATCGTAGGATAGCGAAGTATAACCCGCCCTACTCTTCCTGTAATTAGCTAATATTTTTTTTGCCTATGTTGGTTGGATAAGTTAGGTTTAGGCAAGAGGAATAGGATCAGTTAAGGGTAACAATTTTAGGATAAGCCAGTCAGAGGCAGAAAAAGGCAGAGTAAGATTTTGCTATTCTAGGAGGTTTGCTTCGCAAGGAACCAATCATTCAGGCTGCAAATTAGTTTATTTTTAGTCAAAATGCTCTGAACTTTTCAAAATTTAGTGCAGAAACCAAAACAGAACTAATTCCATGTTAGTGGAAAAGTAATATAATGTATTTTTCTATTATATTTGGATATCATTTTACATTCCATTTTACCTGTATTCCTGGCTGTATCTTCCACCAGCTCATTGGCCTCCCCTTCTGCCTGAGGGCCTTCAGCTAGAACATCCTTTACAGAATTATCCAGTGTAGGTTGGGCCATGACGGGGTCACGTGGCAAAAGGTCATCAGTAGGGCTGATGATCTCATTGCCGTCGCTGGATTTCTCATCACTGAGGGTGTTTTCCCCGGCCTCCACCCCACCTAGGGATGGGCTGGGGGTGGGCGCCTGGTTCTCAGGGCTCTGCTCTATGGAGGCTTCATCTCCGTCCTCTGGCTCTGGGGCAGAGATCACCAGCACTTCTAGAAGAGGGGTTTGGTATGTGACACACACATGAAAATGAAGCAAAGAGGTCAAGGTTTAGGGTTTGTCGAGTGGACCTATGGAATGTAGAATAATGCATAGATGTGCTGCAGCTGAGACTGGAAGTTGGAAGCTTACTTACAGTATCTCTACAGTGCAGAATCTGTATTTAACATATCAGTCTTAGCATGTGTCACAGTAATCATTGGGCTTAAGAGAATTTTGGAAGTTTGGAACTGATAAATGATTCATGCCCGTGTCAAGATATTTTGAGTAAACATTTTCTAAAGCGAAAATCTTGTTAAAAACATCTCAAACTCTTGCTCATTCCCAATCAACCAGAGCAGCTCATGTTTGTACCACAGGACATGGGCCACTAACCAATATTTTTGTAAAGTGCATTTAAGGGGCTTATAATCTTCATTTAAGAGCTTTCCCCTCTTAAAGTGGGTTAAGATGCAAACAATGCAAGCTTAACCAAAGCTGCTGAGTCTAATGCAACTGAATGTTTAAAGACAAATACCATTGGAGTTTTAGGTTTTTGTGACCCAAATTATGAACAGGTTTTACATATTCAACATCTCAGATAGTCATTAGGATGAGGATGAGGAGGATGAGCTTAAAGGAAAGAGAATTGGGCGGCTAAAACATGGAACTCATTAATGGGGAGAAATCAATGAGAAGAATTGTGAGAAACAGGGCATGGTGCCATGCTCAGACCACCACACTGAAGCCTAATTTCTTTGTGCTAGCTTTCAGTACCATTGCACAAACACATATCTCACCTTGATCCTCCTTTTCGCTGTCGTGGGAGGTCTCTAAAGCAATCTGCTCCTCTTCTGCAGCTTGTTGGTTGCCCCCCTCATTTACCAATGCCACTGATTCCTCCTTGACTAAACCCTCTTCATGTCTCTCACCCCCATCTGCCTCTGTACCTTCTGCTTCTACCTCCTCAACAACTCCTCCCTCCAACTCTAAATGGCCTTGTTCATCCTCCACCTCTGGTCCTCTGGCATCCTTCACTATGTTTGCTTTCTCCTCTGCTGGTTCTCCCACTGCTGTTTGTGTGCTCTGTATCTCGTAATTATCAGAAGGTACAATCACCCCACCTTCAATTTCATCCACCTGAGTTTCACCATTTCCCCATGAGTCCCCTGTCTGCTCCACGTCAGACACCCCCAGGCTTGGGTCAGAGTCTACCACAGTCCCCTGCTCTTGCTTGGCCTCCACAACAGCCGGAGTTTCCTCTACCTCCTGCATTTCTGTTTCAGCTATTCCATTTCCTTCAGACAACACAATCTGTGCCTCCCCTTCCTCCTCCTGTGCCTCCTCCGCTGCAAAATACCCCCCTGTCTCCTCTAAAGCAGCTCCAGTTTCCTCTACAACCTCCTGACTTACTTGGGTATCTAGAGTCTCATTGATAACCTCCACTCCCTCCGCCTCCCTGCCCCCAGTTTCTACACCTTCTGTAGTCTCCTCCACAGATACATCTGCAGCCTCCCCCTCGGCAGTTCCATCGGCTACATCTTCAAATGCATCCACCTCTGCCAGCTCCTGCTCCTCTCCAACATCAGTATCTCCCTCCTCGGCACTCATAGCTTCACCTTTCACCTCCTTCTCAACCGTCTGCTCCAACACCTCTGCCTCTGTGTCAGTTTCGAGGGCATCCTCCTCAACCACCTCCTGCACTGCAGCCTCATCTGCTCTCGCTTCACCTCCCACTTCTGCCTGCCCCAGAGCTGCCTCAACCACCCTCTCGAGCAGCTCCTTCAGCACTTCCTCTGCTCCACGGCCTTCCACCTGCTCTGAGGCCTCCTGCACAGCCTGCTGCACCTCCTTCAAGCTAGGAGGGGCCACTACAGGTACTACCTCTGCAGAGGGAAGCTCTGGTTCTTGGGGTGAGGTCTGGCTGTCTTGCAAGGTGACCGCCGTGGAGGATTGGATGGACAGACCTAAGGAGATAGCATCAAATATTTTGGTGTTTTGTAGCTGCTGTAAACAGACCTAGAATTGCGGACCACTCATGAAACAAGTCCAAAAAGTATGGTCATTGAGTGTTTGATTATAACGCCATATGTGGCAGCATAATCTCTGCAAGTCGCTCAATGAGAAAAGCAACATTCTGTATCTTTACCATTAACCGTTTGGTTATGTCATTATTCATTGATTGAATATACAAAGACAGTAGCTATATGCACATCAGGTGCAAAGCTATTGGAAATTATTAAGTAAAATTGTGGTTTGGAGTCAGTCTGCAGGTGTAACTCCTTTTATCCAAATACAAAGACATCATCACATACAGATAATCAAAGCTATTTGCATAATGCCACCCTACCTTCAGACATGCAGTGTTGTATCAACAAAACCACTAGGAAACCTTTTAAAAAGCAGTACTCCATGTTGTCAGAGGAAACATAAAAAAATATAGTCCAAAACAATCCCCAGTGTCTCCCAGGAAAACACTCTTTACTTCCTTGCTCAAACGTCAAGTGTGAGTGTGTACACCGCCACAAGACGTGCACTGAGTGTGTAGACTCGGGTGGTTGGACAGTAAATTGGGCCTGGGCAGGGAGGGCGATGTTAACAGGTGACGCCGAAAGGAGGGAGGGTGAAAAAACGAACATCGCCATGTTAAATATTGCCACCCCGAGGTGTCTCCGTACCACCAGGTGTCTCTATGGGAGTTGGGGGTAAAGTGGCACTTCAGTGTTAAATGCTTTTGAGACCCTTGCGAGGACTGTGGTGATACTTGGACGGCATGTCACACACACAGTGAACTCTGCAGGAGCAATTATAGGTGGGATGTGATTTTTGGGCGTGAGTGATTCTACCATTAAGGCCTGACATAGAGCTAGAGAGAGTAGATCTGAGTGTAAAACAAAAAATAGTGTGATTATATCACATTGCACCTGACAAAAGTTGTATTCTAGTTTTTCATGCAGAGAGTGTGATTGCTTTACTTGTGTGTGTGTTACATGTGTTTTTATTTCTCACTTTTCATGGGCTTTATTTCTGCTGTTGCACTATATTTCTATGTCACCAGTCTTGTGTACATAGCTGAGATTAGAATGGTGATGTGCCGTGGTTTCTAACTGTTATCTAACAAAGACATCTGTGTCTATCATGTTATGTAATACATTATAAAGAGTGTTCATGTTCATGGATGTTTAGCGTGTACCAGCTCAGTCTCACGATGGAATGGTTAGTGTAGGAATACATGAAAATTGGACGTTGATGTTACATTAATTGAGATCTATCTGTAAATGTACAGTGTCAGCTGCGGTGTGTTGCTAGAGGCAATGAAAAATCCCCAGCTGAGTTTTTCTGCAGCAGTTTATTTATATTCCTATCCAGGTTAGCATCATTGACACATCCCAAGAGTATACAAAAAGCACTTGGACTGAAGTGTTTAAATTTTCTCTGTGGATGCAGCTATATATAAGATTAAGCATCTGTGTTTTTGCAATCATAAATTTGTTATTTACTAAATCTAAGGAAATGTATGTTTATGTTAATACAAGGAAGCACAGATCCATGCTGTAAATAAACTAAGTGCTGTACAGCATAGATAACAGCGCTTGGGTGTTGCTGAGTGGGCCAAGTTTTCGCCATGCTTGCTTTATGCATCCCTGTCAACCACACTGGTCCAAACTTAGACTGACTCACAGGATGTAGAGTGAAGGTATAAACTTGCTAGTGGCTTTCTTTTTTTCAACGCAATTCTACTTGTTACCATCTTCAAAATCCCTGTAACTGCATGAAAATAGTCTCACATAACCAACACTATCTCCAAACTATATGATAGAACTGTGCGTAAAACAACAGCAACAACCTATGAGGCAGAAACCTACATGCTAAATCATCTTTTCATGTTTATTCAGGGTTTTCTTTTGCGGGGCTTTTGCCATTTGAATGTCAGCACTCAGCCCTTTCAACACGTTCTCACTCCAAACTTGTCACATGATGCCGCTCTATCAGGAACTTCCGTGTCTACCTATGACGTTTGAGGCAGAAAGCAGCACAAAAGTCAATTATTTGTGGGACCCATGCACCCTATAAGCGTACTCATGCACCTCATATTTCATTATTGCCGGCAGTGTTATTACCTGACGCTGTCCTTCAGTGTGTCATGCACATGTGACTGTTTCCATACGGGTATGTTCTTATGAGATGCCACCTTTGCGGTTGCATGGCCGCTGGCACATAATAACAACGCCACCTGTTTTGTCTTACTACGTTGTCATTTGATACCGTCCAGCTGTGTTCCAGTTGGATGCAGAAGGTGGCTTTTGGCGTCACACTCATACACAGAAAGCTCTGACAGAACAGTGTTAGTGAACTTTTTTTTTTTTTTACCTCTCTCTTAGTGTAATTATGATGGGTTAAGTGACCTTTCTCCAGTCCTTGGGGTACCGTCTTTCCTCTTTTTCATAATGCATGTTTTTGAGTTATTATAATGATTTGTTTATTAAAGTCGTCCGCTAAAGAAATACTATTGGTCCTTTGATCTCAGTTAAGACTAAAAACCCTTGGATCCCTTGGATGTATGTGGCTTACATACTGCTCTTTGATGCTTTCGCCATCCAGGCGTTACGCCGAGAACATGTTTTTGGAGATCACACAGATCTATTTGATTGACATGTTTACTTTGTTTAAGTTTATTTATCAGAATGTCCATTTCACTATTACAGAAGTTCTTTTCTTCTTTTTGCAGCCTTTTTTGTTGGCATCCCTCCAGAGTCTTTGCACACAGCACAACACCTGTGCTTATATAGTTTATTGGGCATTACTATGCTAATAGGTTACTTATGATTAAGGGGGATTCATCATTCAGCCCACGTGGATAAGAGCAGATTTGGATGGTTAATAAAATTTGGTGCATCTGGCGATGGCTTCATTATTTTTTTTTTAGAAGTAAAATATAATAGAATTTTAACTAAATGTTGCTGCGTATGGGCCATAGAGTCAGAATGTGTGGAATTTTGCACTATCCATCTTCAGCACTTAATATTCAGCTGCTTAACTCAATTACGATATTGCCATTTGAATGTGCTGTGCCATCATTTCTAGGATCGTGAATTGAGCCATTTATACTCTGTATAAATAGCTCCATTCATGGACGGCTAGGTCAGTGGAAAACAACGATTAAGGCTAAAGAGTTAATAAATGTGTTCAAGGAATTAAACGTTTCAGGATATGTGAAATTTCCATCTTTTCTCTCAGATGTCTGTCCACTGTCTCCCTCCCATTTGAGAAACATAATATGCCTTTGAGAGGTCATACATGGTTTCCCTGTGATCTGCCCAATAATAGCAGCCCCTGTGGGAAGCTTTAATGTAACTTTCCTTTCAATGAAATCAGCTGATCCTGACCACAGGCTCCATTGACTCTCAGGCCAAAAGCCAAGCGTGACAAAACTATAAACCTGTGTCATGGAACCAATGAGATTCCTCGACCCACCAGCTTATCATCCCGCTGGCCCCCTCAGCAGGAACACTGACAATCTGCCCCAAGCTATAAAACTAGCTACGGAAATAATAGAGACTTTTCTGCTGTCAGTGTTGGTATAAGAACATGTCAGTGTTAGTCTCTGTGGTCTCTGTGTTGCGTTTGAAGCCACGGGGGGTGCTGCGCAGTGATCTCGCCTTCAGTTCGATTTATTTGACAATTCAGTGCCAAATCTGCACTCCTGCATATCAAGAGTCTCTGTTCTCCGTCTCAAAAACCAACCATAGATAGAAACCAATTCTTGAGGGCTTCAGAGTATCAACAAAACATATCTGAATTGTTTTATTCTTTGCTTACTTTGTCGCATTCTTTTGAAATTCCTCCAACTTTAAATTTTCTGATCTTTCTCTCTCTCTTTCTCTCGCTTTCTCATTCGTGACTGCAGGAGATTAGGTCTGAAAGGTTAATACAGTCACATGAGCTTCACATTGTGCTTTGTGCTACCAGGCAGTAGCACTTCATACTTGGCGTGTGACTGGGCTGGAGAGGGGGGATTATTACATTGATACATACTGTATATTGTCTACATACATACACACAGCCTCTTCACCCTCTTTACCTCGATATCTCACATACACACACATATACAGTATATATGTGTGTGTATGATCGAACACACACACCATCAACACTAACTAGTACACACACTGTATAGTATTGGAAAACTGAATCAAAGTGAGAGCAACTTTTTTTCACAAAACCTTTCTGTGGCCTATTTAGCCTCTTATGTTGATCTGTCATCTGACTTGGACAGAAAAAAAAAGTTTCTGTATTTATTTATTAGAATATGAAGGAACACATTTAGAACTGAAATCATGGTATAGAAACCTTCTTTAACCAGTAAACACCACCTTCTCTTTAAGTAATGCACCTAACAGTGTCAGATCACGCCTGTACATGTAATTTAAATCACCAAAATGAATATTGTGACAGTAGAGCTGGTGTGTGGTTGTGTAGCCTCTGCAGCTGGTCTATGTTTAGGGCAGGGAGGAGCAGCACCCTGTGCAGCACTGTGAGGCCATAGGAGATGCTGTCTGTATTTCACATGTCAACGTTGGAATTTCAGATGGGCTCTCCATGAAAACAGGGCGGTGGAGGTGAGTAACCAGCACTAACCTCTACCCCAGCCTGGTCCACTGTCCATACCCAGCAACACTAACTACAGAAAAATATGGCACATCTACCTACATTTACATACAATTTAAGGTGACGTTCCACTGGTAATTGGGGCAGAAAAGTTTCTTTCAACCTATCAACCTAAAACTTAATATAAGGAATAAGTGGGCCAGATATTATATAATATGATAGCTGGATGATATTGCCTCCAAAATTTGCTTAAGTATACAGTATTTCTTCTGTTGTCATGTTGCAATCAGATGCATAATTGAGCAATTATGTTACTTCACAGGAGAATCTAACATTTTGCTCAAGTCATAATGTTTAAAAGTCTAAAAAAAGACTGGCTATTCATATCAGAAAATGGTGTTTTATGTTGCTGTCAAAGTTGTTGATGTAAAAGCACCCTAAAAACCTACATTTCTTGATGTGCAGTTCAAGTCTTGTGGCACATTTAGGCAAGAGGGGTTTAGGGTTTATGGGGATTGACTTTGTTTTGGAGCCAACCTCTAGTGGCCATTAGGGGAACTGCAGTTTTTGGCACTTCTGCACTGCTTTCATTTTTTCAGCTTTGGAGGTTTCCGCTTGATGTTGACATCCCAATGTGTGCCATTTACAGGCAAGGAAAGAAATCACTTCTGCAGTTTTGCCATATGCCACCTCCAGGTAATAATATTTACAACTGCAGTTTTCTCTCTTTTTTCTCTAAGTTTATCTGCAATAAATATTATGTTTTACATTTTGAACCTGCAGGATGTAACTGAACCAGACTCCTAGTTACAAAAAAAGATAACAAGTAAGTTTATTTGCAGTGTCAGATGATAAAGAAAAACTCACATTTTTTGTGCCATTTATCATAACACATGTCTACCTTAACCAGAGGGTAGGTGACAAATAACATTTAGTCTCAGTGCTGTCACCAATAGGTGCATGCTGGGTTGGGCTTAATGCTAAATACTAAAATGCTTATGGTGGATCCTCCAGCGGTGACTTCATTAATCTGTTAATCTGTTCAGAGATGATCAGATCAGATTGATGGATGAAACCTTTTAGACTTTCAATGCTCCTGGTGTTATGCTGTTCTGTCTGTGCCCAGAGTGTGCTCTAGACTCCAAGAGTGTTGAGTAAATAAAAACCAAATGGTATATATTTCAACAGTGCTATTAACGAATGGCCCTGCTCCAAAAAGTCAGTCTATTTGTAGCAGCAGATGTTTTAATTGCGGCAGGCTGCCTCAAATAACTGTGGGAAACCCTAAAGACAGAAAAGATGAAGCCATTGGGAATATCAACAATCTCATCAGACTTATTATGAAGAGCTCAGTATGACTAAACATTATATTTACTTGCCATCCACTGAAAACTGAAGGTTCATATGTCATTTTTAAATAAAGGCTGGCAACTAGTCACACCTCATGAACTCTGAGCTTTCAGAAAATTTCCCCTTACAAGGTCATGAATACCACAAGAGGGGGGTGTTCATATGGATTCTTCTTGTGAGTAAAGTAAACATGACCCCATTTGAGAGCAGTATTATCCCCAACACAGGTGATACTTAATGTATGGCCCATGGTCTGAATCTGGCCCTGTATTTTTTTACTTATAATATACACAAGGTGACAGAGTGCATGAAAACATAAAAACAGAGCTTGTTTGTCAAAAAAGTGCCAGTGGAGGATTCCCCATCCTTCCACAGAGGTCGTAGTTATGCCCCCAATGTCCTAAATCTTAGAAATACTCCTGTGTACATATACAGGGCTGCTGCAACTGACTCCTGGTCTCCTGTCATTTTGCAGAAAGTGGCCCCCAAGTGAAGTAAGTATCCCTGTCTTTCACCGTAATGAAGGGTGCTTCATTTAGCTATGAGGGTGAATACAGAGTTAACATTTGTGAAAGTGAGAGTGAGAATGCAGAGGGTCCAGTTCAGGAAAGTCCCTGCTAGTGGAACCCACTGAGGGTGGGAGGCTGTTGAGGTGGAGGTCATAAGCCAGCAGAGGGGGCTATTATCTTTAAATAGGCATTAATAATGATGGTATAATCTTACACACATTGAGTAGTTAACCCGTTAAAACCTGGATCACTTTTCATACTGCATACAGACATCTTTCACAAGTATTCAATTATTTTATTCTTGAGAAAATTGGTTTGATTTCTTTCCAAAACATGGGGAAAAGGCAAGGAGTAGCTTGGCAAGCAATGTCCCACAAATTGCCAAAAAAATTGTAGATTTGGAAAAAAAAATTTAAAAGCGAGTAAAAAATGTCCATAGAGCTATATTTATGATTGTTATAATAATAAATTTTAAAATATTTTTCAAAATTATTAGAATTTGTAACAATTTTAAGGTTATTTCTTCTTTTTTTCAGTTTTTAACTTTAACGTTTAACTCTTTTTTATTTAATTTAATTTATTTTTTGTAATTTTTTTAGGTAAACAACTTCTACTTTTCGCTAATTCCTTGCAAATTTTTGGGTCATTTTTTTGTTAAGCTGCTCTTTGCCTTCTTCTCATATTTTTGAAAGATTTTAATATAGGCAGGGGGTTAGTCCAAAGAGAACAGAGTTTGTGATTGATACAGCAGACAGACGTTTGAAATTACATGCCAGTCAAAATACAGGAGGAAGTTCCGTTTCATCTCTCTGTCTTCTCTTTCTTCTCTCTGTCTTTCATTCTTTATTTCTCTCTCTCTCTCCTCCCTTCTGTGCTCTCTGTCTGTAGTTTCAGGAATTTTTCAAAAGGATGTTCCCCAAATATCTAGGACATCTTTTTGGGTCACCATTAAAATGATCCTCCAAACTTATAAAACATGCAGAGAAGTTACCTTTTTTTGCATATATGGAGATCTGAGCCTTCCTGCCGACACAAACAACAACAACATCAACCAGTACCAACAACAGAAATAATGTATGCTCTCATTATTATTCCTATTTAGAGTTCTAATTTATTCGGCCTTAGTGGGGAACAGCAGTTTCAAAGGAAAAACCACGAAGAGTGGCTTGTTGATAAGGCACGAAAGTTAAGTCGAATTATTCAGTCTTCCCCTCTGTTTTTCTCTCCCCCCTCATTTTCTCTCTCACACATGAAAAACACAAACACATACTCTACATGCGCGCATCACTCAGCATCCTCTCTTCAAGTAGTGACAATTTACAATTAATTAGAGGGAATCCATATTTCGTTGCTTGTTTATGCCTTTTGCAAAGGCTCTATGATCTGCAGCTCAAAGCAGAGCAGCGAAGACAGAAGACCAAAAAACCTCCCCCGTCAGCTCCATATGCTTGGAACAGCCTTTATCACTGAACGATTGACAGCCGCATATGAACTGCCAAATGAAATATCCCAGTCACTCCCCCTCATAAATGTACATCCAACACTAGAACAGAGCTCCAAGAGCGGTGAAGTCATCCCTCGTTTTGCTTTCGATCATGCCGTTGTTGTTAAGATAACATAATGATATGATCTGCGCCTCACCGTCACTTAAAGGTGTTTGTATGGGTGCATTCTTCCGTGTTTCTGTTGGAGAGGGAGCTAGAGAGGGAGCACATTTGTCCGACCGCTTTCAACTCTCATATGCTCACTATTGTCTGCCAACATACAACAGTTTCTTTTTCCATGATGTTAGAAAAAAAAGAGAGAAAACAATACCTCCCTGCACATTTCTGCTTCTCCTTGTAAAATGGAACACTTATATAAGGCACCATTGTGGATTACATAAATATCTCAAAGTTATCAATATTTCATCCTCTGTGCGTTTGATGTGTTTGGTAATTGGATATTTATGATGTGGGCTTCCTCTCTAAAAACCCCCGTTGCACTTTGGTATTTTTGTATGTGTCTGTATTTATAGTATGTATATATATATATATATATATAGTCGCAATGTGTGTGTGCAATTATGCATACAGTGTGTGTGTGTGCACGTGTGTGTGTGTGTGTTTCTTCTGTTTTGCTGTTGCAGTTTTCCTGGAAAAAAGATGACAGCAGTCGTCTTATTGGTCGATTCATTCAAAAACAGGAAGTGTGTATGCATGTTTGTGTGTGCATGCGTGTCTTTTTTGTGAGCCCTTTGCATCATGAAAAGTCAAGGAGGGCCCCCCACAGGAGAGAGTCAAGACTGCTGGAGTGTGTGTTTGTGTGTGTGTGCAGATGGAGCAGTGGTGCCATTATTACATTTATGTGTGCATATGTTTTTCCTCCCCATGCCGGGGATGGTCAAGTCAAGCAGAGAGCCGGGAGGTTTTTTTTTGTCTGTCTCATTGTGGTGTCTCCCCGGGGCAGACAGCGCTTCTTCTTTGATGAAGACAGCGAACAAGGAGAGAAGAGAAGAACAGGAGAAAAGAGGAGGAGGAGCACTAGTATGGGACTCCTTAGTGGGAACTTGAGTCTAATAAATTTTTCACGTTTCTGACAGTTTACGTGACAAAAGAACCGTCTGTGTCTAGAAAGTATCTGACAAACCATTTCAAGGAGCGACCTGGGTATCGTAGCGCGGCGACCAGCGACTGAGCGGAATAAGATCAAGGCAAATGTAGAATAGAAGTGTGGGGGGAACTTATGGAAGGAGATGGAGACACAGTGGGGAGTACACAAGCAGCAGCTGACATCTACGGATGTAGTTCCCCTTTGCGACCGAGCGAGGGAGCTGTTGGGTTTTAATTCAATGATCCCAGAGGAGTAGAAAGAGTAGCCTGCCAAGACAAAAAAGAAAGAGAAAAACGAGATGGGAACAGAGAGAGGGAGGGAAGGTGAAACAGTGAGACAGAGAGGAGGAGGGAGTGAAACGAAGGAGCCTGACTAGTACCTTCACAGTCCATTACATCACTGTTCTGTATGAGAATACTCCTTCTCCGGCTTACGTCAGTGGGAAAGACTCCAATCACACTGTTGGTACAGGAGCAACACCTTCATCATGCTATAACACAACAACAAATACAGTCCAAACAGCATTGAACGATGCAGAAGACGTGTTAGATCTGGACTTAAATTGCACATTATATGCTTTGAAGGTTGAAAAGCATGCACAAGAGGTGTTAAATATACTGTAGCATAAAGGATTTTAGGTCGACAAGCATGAGAGCAAATGCAGCTCCTCATAGCTATTCTGGTGTTCTAGACAGCTTTACTGCTCATCAGACTAACAGCACCTCTGCCCCGCTGCTGATGTGCCTGCTTACCTGCCTGCCTCCTCAGCAGTTCAGCAGAAAGTTGTCTCAAAGTACACGAGAAAAAGGGAGGCAGCAGCACAGTGCACGAGAGTGTGAGTGTGCACATGAGGATCTGCTGGCATGTAGAGGCATTTGTGCATAATTCGGTGCCCAGGTCTGTATGCATGTGGATGTTCATCGGGGGGTGTTACAGTCTTGTGTGTGTGTGTGTGTGTGTGTGTGTGTGTGTGTGTGTGTGTGTGTGTGTGTGTGGGCTAATGATCCCGAGCCCTCTTCCTCTGCCATGTGAAAGCAGCTCAGCGCCTGGAGGTCCCAGATAACCTGTTTGTGTGATTTTGCTGTGGCTGCGGATATTCCGGTCTTATCATCAATCATTAGACTTTCTCGCTAGCTGTTTGAATCAGGTTTACCCTGCTGTGAACACATTTAGTGTAACAGGATCTGTGTGGGTGTGTGTGTGGGTTTGTGTGAGTGTGCACGCACATGTGTGCGCAGGTCCTACTGTGAACGCAGATACAGCAACACTCAGCACCGGACATCGCAGCGGGCAGCACCTGAGAGAGATTGAAGAAGGAACGTGCGTGCATGTATGTGTGTGTGTGTGTGTGTGTGTGTGTGTGTGGTGGGAAAATGCTGCTCTATGAAAAGATGGAGAGCGGGGAAAGAAGACAGGAGGAGGGAGTGAGTGTGCATTCACATCAGCAAGCATTAAACAGAGCTATACAGTAATACCTGAGAGACACAGGGTGCATCTTCTCTCTTTCACACACACACACACACACACACACACACACACACACACACACACACACACACACACACACACATGCACCATCCAGGTGCAGTGGCTGGTGTCTGCTTGTGATGAAACAGCTACTCCTAGGCAGAAATAGGTCAGGGACCTCAGGGCCTCTAGAGATAGGAAGACTGGCCTCTCTGTGTCTAGGACACACACACACACACACACACACACACACACACACACACACACACACACACACTGCAAACCGTTCCATCTCAAGGCCATGCTGTAACCTACAATTCATACGTATTAGACCAGCCATTGTCTGTCATCAACTTGGACATATTATTACTCCTAATTAATACCCCAGAGGGAGATTTGTTTTGCTTGAGTATAGTCATGTCATGAAAACACATACAAAAAGAGAGACGTTTGTGTGTGTTTTACTGGAATATCAGAATCAAAATCAGCTTCATTGGCAAAGTATGTGTGCAAGTAATTTGACTGGTTTTTAGTTCCAGTTTCAGTTCCAAGAACATTTTTGAGGAAGATAGAAATAGACATACAGCTAAAAACAAGGACGGCAAAGATGAACGAGGAGAGGCAGACGCAAACATAGAACTATTACTTTTAGAGTTTTAGGTAGATGTAAAATAGATGGAGCTCCTTTGGTCCACATGTCCACAGTGTGAACTCCAGATTGCCCTGGATGATCATCTTGCATCTTGCATGCTCGCTCTCTGCAAATGCTGTGTGTAAATGGGTGAATGACAGGCAAATTGTGATTTTACTTCATTTAAAGGGATACTTTACCAGCTTTGTATCAAAACAATGCTTTGAACAAACTCCGATGTAAACCCATCAGCAGAATTATTAAGATGTATTTATACTCCCTTAGTGTACGAAAATAGATGCGTTTATTTCAAGCATTGAAAACGTCAGTGCCCACATACTTCCATGTGTCCTATACGTTGGCATATAGTCTTCTAATATTTGGCACGAGAAGGCAGACTCAAAAGTCTCGGAGAGCAACAAACATGTCAGCAGCGAAGGAGTTTGTAAAAACGTTCCTTTTGATGGAGGCAGTTTTGCAGACGGTGGTGGTCGGCGAGGACATCAAATACATTACAATATGTGGCCAGACAATTATTTTCATAATATTAGTATTTCATCCCATTCCGCCATTTTTAAGCTGTCTTTGCCATTGCCTTTAGCCGTGTCTGGCATCAACTAAACTACCCCGAAGATTTCCGCTGGTACTACTACATTTAGTCCCTATCTCCAAGCTTTCCGAAAACATGCACAAAAATGGACAAAATGGATGTAGAGTACGTGTCCATGTACGGATCTACACGCTGAACATAAATTAACTCTTAGACAGACAGAACAACAGGCATAATATAAAGAGCAAGAAAGTCTGTTTAAGGTCGGTGGGCATGTGGTAGGGGAGGTGGATGGCCCCAACAAGCACGAGACTTAAAACCAGGAGACCGGAGTTTGTGTCCCATGTGAAACTAAAAGTCAACATTATCATTATTTTGTTATGTGAGTGGGCCACATCAGTCACCCCTAAGCCTGACCCTAGCCGTGACGTAGTCAACCATGATCTTTTCCTAACCCTAACTTAGAAGTTTTGTTGCTTTAATCTGACCACCAACCCCTTATGTGTTAAAATACAATACAAAAGGCTGCCCCCATCATTGTTAAAGCAATGCCAGAGGTTTTTGCCAAGGCTTCAGAATATGATGAGTAGGGAAGTCAAATCTCTGATTAATTCAACAGTACAATCATTGAGTTTCAGAAAAAAAATGAAAAGAGAATGACCTTCTATTGAAGAATAAAGCCATTGTGACTCTAAATCTATGAACTACAAACAGTCTCCACAAGCTGAGAAGACATAGGATTATAATTATATCTTTAAAAAACATCTTAAATTAAATTTGCACTAAAATTGATGACATTTTTCGAACACTGAGCTACTGTGGTGCGAATTAATTACAGCTCAAGCTGCAAAAAAGTGTAAAAATAACAAGATCTAAAATTGGTAAAACAGTATTTAAAATGTGATATGTAAGTGAAGTACAGAACAACCTTTTCCTGGAAGTACACAGGTTCAAGGGCCACTAACAGTAAACGTGTCTGGCTTAAATGTCCCCGGGCAAGAAGCTTGTGAATGCCAATACCATGTTTAGATGAGCTGTTCTGTGTCTGATCTCTCCCTCTAACCTCTTCCCAGATGGGGGGCTAGAGAAATGAGAACTTCCCTGCAGTGAGGTAAAAAAAAAATAAAGCTGGAGGGAGGTCAAAATAAAAGTTAAATCAGGACTTAGATAAAATAAATATTGTAGTAGACAATTATACCTGTGCCAAATAAATTCCACAAGGTTTACTAGCTGATTGTCAATATCAACAAGATAACTTTTCTACCATTTAGAAAGATATTTCTAAATTCTTTACAAAATTGTAGCAAAAGTGGATTACTTCCTCTGATAAGTTATTGTGATATGTCAGCAAACAAATAGACAAAAAACATATGCAACTGAAATCATAGCCCCATTAGCAAGTCAATTGCCAGAAAAAAAATGGCATTTGTATGTTTCTGCTAACCAAAGATACGTGACGCTTGTACGTTATAATGTAGCTGATACATTGAAACTTTATGTTGACACTTTACAATTCAACAATGCTGTAGTTAATATGTGGTTAGGTTTAGGCACAAAAAACACTTGATTTTAGTTAGGGAAAGGTCATATTTTGGCTTAAATACCTGATAGTGGGGAAGCAATCCCTGATGGAAATGCAGCAGTGAAAAAAAGGCACTAACCCTGTATACTGCATAAAAAATGCTGCCTTGCTCCAAAACACCTTGCCACTGGAAACAAGCACTGACTCACCCTCTAAACATTGAAACCAGGCTGCTGATTGCATTGTCAATTGAATTTTGCTATTGGCTTATCCTGGTAGCAGGAGCCTGGTTTCGTCACTAGTCGAGCCCCCTGTCACTGCTCTGTTGCCACCTTCTCACCAACTGACTACTTTGTGTGTGTGTGGGTGGCAGGGAGGTTCTGTGGATCGAGAGATGGCACGATCTTATCCCCCCTCCCAGCCCTGTTCATTTTTGAGACTTTTTTCCCATTCCAGTGAGGAGGCACTCAAGCCAAAAGTGGGGGGTTTAGTTACTCTTCAAAGGTTAATTTGGGTAACAGCCGGGTCCTGACCTGTTGTTAGAAGTCACTGAAATTAGTCAGCAACCATTAGATCATGGTTTTAATGTGGTGTCTAGTTGCCAGACGTGCGCAAACAAACTGGCACAGGCACACATAAGCTGCCTCTCTCTCTCCGGCTCTTCTCCTCTGTATCTGGAAGTGGGATTAGTGGTTATGGCCGAGGTATGGGAATGAGGCTTACCTGCGAGTGGAAGCCTAGTCCTCAGTCCCTTAGCAGAAGGGAGGGAGATTAGCCCTGTACATAAACACACTGGGATTACTCACAACCAAGGATTAATGGATGCATGGATACACTGTTGGGTTAAGTTCATACAGCATGTATATTTACGCATTTATATGTACTTTGAAACCAGGGCTTTCTCCCTCCATATTCGTGCATTTTAAAGATTACTTGCAGTGAGATTACCTCCGCAGAGTTGGGCCACTTTCAGCCTTTCAAACACAGAAAACCGATGGAGGGAAGATTAGTCAGCAAATCTAAATCGACACATGACAAACGGCCGAGGTACGCCTCCTCCATTTCAAATTTGAATCATGCTATGCTGTTTACTTACAAGTTGGGCTTGTGTCAGTCAGTTGGTGGCTATTTGTTTGTCAGAATCAATATTGGTATTTTTTATTCTGTTTACTTGCAAGTTCTGCCCAGTCAGTGAGTCGGTAGCTATTTGTTTGTCCAGAATCAATATTTTTGTTACATCCTCACCTGCTAAGCAAAGCAGCTGCCATCGCAGGGAAAAGACCTTATGTAACTCGGCACGGAGCCCACCAAACACGAACAGAGAGAGTTACTTGAGACAAAAGATGTGTTTATGTGTGTGTGTTTGTGTACGCATGCATATAGCTAAGGTTTGCTCTCATTTTTGCAGGAGCCAAATCAGGGAAGGGCAGCGATTCGGCGTGCCTCATTTGAAGTACAACTCGGATGTGTAATTGGTCTCCTGACACATGCAATCGCACGCAGACACACATTCACATGTGTGCTCTCTCTCACTTGCTCAGTCTCCTGTTTTCCATGCCTTTGAACCCATCAGAATGCATTAGCTGCAGAACAAAGACTGTGTACTTTGGATGATGTTGATTAGTCAATTACACAACAGGGAGTATGATAAGAAAACTCTGGTGGATCTCATGAATATAATGCCTCATTATGTCTTTCACCAGCTCTTTATTTTGAGAGGGTTCCCCCCACTTTTGACACATCATATGCAATGCACAATCTGTTTTGTGATAAGGAGCACAATATAGGTTGTCAATCAGCCTTTGGGTTGCTCTGAGCAAGTGAGGAAATCTTATGTGGTAGCTATGACGCATGAAATACTTACCGCATATGAACGTTCCTCGTATTGTAATGTCATTAGCGCTGATAGGTATCTTCATTGTAGGGTATACATGACATTTTCCACTATGTAAAAATGTATTTTTTATCGTAACAAGGTTTCTCACGGCAGTATGAATGATTATGTGCTGGAATTTCCACTGATAATAGAAGAACAAAGGAAATAATTTCTCTTTCGATGCTGGAATTCAGACACAGCAACCCATTTTTTTTAACAATAAAATACAATATGAGCTCATCTTTCCCTTAAATCAGCTTTCAGTCCCTGGATACATATGTCTTGACTATCTGTCAAATATTAGGTCAGGCATTTCAGAGGCGCCTTCTTCTTGTTCGTTATTCTCTGGCTTACTGAGGGAGACATGAAGGAGTGTCTTCTCCCTGCTTCAGGTTTCAAAGCCACGTTACAGCAACGCACTGGAAACAAAGCATATGTTTTCATCTCCACTTTTAAGAGAACCTACTTGCTATTTATATCCAGTCACCGGCAGAAGAGAGATGACAGTTTTTTTTCCTTTTTCTGCTTTCTCTCTCTCTCTAAAATTTCTCTGATAAAAAGAATTAAGCAATCAGTCATTTTCTCCCCCTCCCTACAGCATTCACTGTTGCGCAGCATTGGCACCGGCGCATGTGTGTCTGTGTGTGCGCACTGTATCCGACTAGTGTCCCTGATGCCTCACCTAAATATAAAAAGTACCGAAACCAGTTGGCTGTCATCCTCAGATGACAACTTGAGCAATTCAAAGGCGCATTGCACTTGTAACTTTGCGAAATACACGAATACATATTTGACATTACATTTTAAATAAAATAACATTTAAATAATGTGCCTCCAACAAAATGAGTGCCGTTCCGAGATGCTAGGTGTGAAGATGAAAGTGGTAATTCTGCCATTGTGCTCGGGAGGGTGGGAAAGCACGGAGGCACAAAGGAGAATAACAAGGAAGTGAGCAAAAAAGGAGAGAAACATATCGTCTGACAGGTGGCACACTTTCTCTGCACCGTTCCTGCCTGAAACTGATAATAAGACACCTCACAAATTATGTAAAGTAGAAGAAAACAATTTAACATTGTTCATACCTCAAGTGATCCATGTGCCACGCTGTGCTGAATAGTTCATACAGAAATGACTTCATCTGCAGGAAAGCTGTTTGTCAAAGGTTTCATCATGCTTCCTTTTCAATATACTTTCTGTACGTTAAGAAAACACTAGAACCTGTGACATGCTAGATCCATTCTGGAACTCTAATATTCTAGAACTAACAAATATTTTTTTTCACATTGTACAATTTTACCTTAACATTCTAGGATTCTAACATTCTAGATCTCCTACATTCTAGAGCGCAAGACATTCTAGAACTGTAACATTCCAGAATCACAACATTCTATAATACATAAGACTCTACAACCCGATTGTAGCAGAGAGAATCTGAGTTAGAGGCTGCATGTTAAAAACATTCCAGAAACGTAACATTCTTGTACTGAGAAACATCCATGACTTAACACACTACAACTGTACCTTTACATTTTGAACTATAGCACTCCTACATTTTAAAACCCCAAACATTCGAGAGCAGTCTAGATCTGTGACATAATAGAAACATTATGGAACCCTAACATTCTAAGACTGAAAAACATCCATGAATGAACATTCTACAACTGACTACCCTAACATTGTAAAGCCACAACACTCCCAAAACCCCAAACATTCTAGAACAGTAACATTCTAGAACATGTTGCATAATAGAAACATATGGGGACCTTAACAGTCTAGTACTGAAAAGCTTCTACAAATGTACCTTAACAGACTGGAACTATAACATTCTAGAATTCCTTCAGTCTACAGCCCAAAACATTCTAGAAAAGTCACATTCTAAAACCAGAACATACTAGAACCGATAACACTCTAGAACCTGTGGCATAATAGTTACATCCATGAACCCTAACATTCTAGACCTGGACCTTTTCATTGTAAAGCACCATTATTGTAGAACTCATAAGAGCCTATTACCTGTAACATGCTAGAAACAGTCTGGAACCCTAACACTCTAGAGCCAATAAATATTTATTGTTTCACATTCTACAACTGAACCTTAACATTCTAGAACTATAATATGTAGATCTCCTCGTGTAAAACTGTAACATTCTACAACCTGTAACACTCTTCCTGTACATTCTTTATTTTCATGAAGTCAGTGATTTTGACCATATTCTTTCACAATACACGGTCAGAGATAACCAAGTATTTATGAGCACATGGCAAAAAATGAAATACACAGAAAGTCACCTGTATTCTTGGTGTATTGAGGCAATGGTGAATCTAAAGTTAAATGAACCTGATTCATGTTGAATCAACAAAAAAAAGTGTTTTCACTGTTTATAGCAAAACTATTAAGATTCATGTTGCAAGACAACAAAATAAGGTGAAGTACACAGATTTTTCGAAAAAAGAAAAATAGGTTATTTTTTCCTCAAAGTTGATGTAAATTATTTATTTAACACAGAATAATAACTTATTTTCATAAGATGATAACTCAATATGAGTGCAACCAAATTAATAGGCTTACTCATTTGCACCACATAATTATCTTGACAGAACAAGTTATCTTGTTTGCACAGGATAATATAAAAATCACTTTTTGGGAACTTTAGGGGCTCTTTAGAATGCTAACATAAGTTAAAACAAAACTCAATAAAATATAATGAAGCGTTTCTTGATGTAAGGTTCACTACCAGTACATCATTGGAGCCTTGTGCCGCTTCTGTCTAAAACTGTGGCAGTTTGGTTAAAGATGTATCTGCATTTTTCATTGCAACATCAGCAACTTATGTAAATGTTACAAGAGACATGCATCATGTCTTGATAATGTTATTTAAACTCAAAAGACACCAAACTTGGATTGCCTTGTCACTAATGTCCCCAACATTATTAAATATTGATCAAAGTCGAACTGGACGCCAGCAGACAAGACAAATGCAAAAAAAAAAAAAAATCCAATATGGAAAGATAACAGCTCTGAGATATCTCTGTAATATGCTAACAGTTACAACGATTAATAATGATTTTCCGGCCATTGAGTGTTACACATCCTCATCTAATGGGATTCATCTAATTACACTGTTTTCTGGTTGTTGTCTTGCCTCTGGGATCCCTGACTGTTGAGTTCTCTCGCTCTATCTTGCCTCCAGGAGCCCTGTAAATCTGAAGATCACAGAACCTGAGGAACATTTTAATGGCTGCCGAAATGAGCATCTCTTCAGGCAACAGTTCAACTTTCTCCCACTCAGAAACTTTCCTGGAGCATTCCATGCGACCCACCAAGTACTTCTTCACTGTTGCCTACTCTCTTTCCTTCATGCGGGGTCCTCCCACCAGTGCCTACTTCTTGTGGCTGATAGTAAGTGGAGGAGAGAGGGGAGTTCTTCCCATTCCAACTGCTTCCGAGACCATGCAGCTTTTTTTTGGGTTGATACTGTGCATAAAGCCTCCAGCAAATAGGCTGCTCTCCACAATAGTCTTTAGCATCAGATATACAGCAGCTTCCAGCACCTGATCTGTGTACAGTAATACCTACTGTGCAGGTGTATCTTCTGGTGTTCAGAGTAATGTTTTCTGAGCTGGTATGGTTAAATTACACGGTTGTTGGTGCAGACATCTATCATCCAATCCTTTCAATGGACAGTCCACATTCTCACTGTGGGCATATTTGCGGGGTTACCCTAACCCAAAAACCCCAACCCTGAACCCTAACCCAATTGTTATGAAATACACACAATTAATTGTGAAAAAAGCAAATGTTTTGTTCGCAGGCTATAACGTTAACAGTTTCTGTCAGAACCCCTTTTAATGTTGTTTGGTGTTTTGGAGCCAGGTGTGACCATATTTTCTCACTGATGTTGCGATTAACTATAGAGATCAAAATCAACCTGTATTTTTTTTGTTTGTTTTTTTGTCCCAGGTAGTAAACATGGTTATTTCTATTGTAAAGTTGGGCATTTTAACATTGGGTCTATAGGGATAAACTCTGTCTCTGAGCAAGCCACAAGTGGCCATACAATGAATTGCCATTTCTGGCACTTCCACATTGGTTTTATTTCATAGCCTCAAAGGTAACCACTGTTTTCACCTGTTGATTAGATTGCCTTACAGGACATTATCAGAGGGGACAGATCATGATTGGCTGATTAGTCTTACTCGTCACCATTACTGGGGGCAATAATGGGTAATATTACTAATTCCTAAGTTCTAAATGTGTCTTCAATAATATGTCTTACCACAAGTTGGTCAAAATTCGTTATTTCCTCCAAGACTTGGCTTTGGGAGACTTCAGACCAGCTCCCACTATAGGCGTTTGGCAAAATTTTGAGGAAAAAGTGTCAGATGTATCGCACACATTTTAGTTGTTGATGTTTACATTTGTACATTTGATGCAGACATTTTGACATAGTAGGACAAGCATGTATAATTAATTACATTGATTATGGCTGCATTCCATTTTGGTGTGCAAGTTCAGCCCATTCTCATTCTGAAGTTGTCATATACTGCCGCTTTGTCAGTGTTTTTGGCGTAAGATACCAACGACAAAAGTAACCTTCTGTGGCAGTATGATATGCCAACGGGCAATGTCAGTTTCTAATGCAACCCGACATAACACCAGTGTTTGTAATGATATGCCACTGGTTGGCTGGAAGGCAACTGTTATGGCCGTGTAATTTGTGGGTGGGTGGTACAGTGTAAAATGCAGCTAGATGGCAACTGTCATTGTCATATGATAGAAGGTAGAAGGTAGATTTATTGGTAATTTTTTAAACAAAGTTTAAAAAACAAAATTACATATATCCTTGATCCTGCTACATCTTTGGAGTTGAAGGTTGAGTTGATTAAAACCAGCAGCTACTATGAAGATTCCATCCAGTTGCTTGGTGATGTTGCTGCTGATGGCATTGTTCAATTCCTGCAGTGCATTTTTTGAATTTGCATCAGAGACCCACGTCCAAACGGCCTCCACAAGGTCAGTCCATCCACAGTAAAACAGCTTGATCCGGGATGTCAGATGTTAACCATGTCTCTGTGAAGATGTGTACTAAGCAGTCCCAGATCTTCCATTGCTGAGTGAGCCAAAATCACATCTCATCCACATCACTCTCCTGTGATCAGACACTAGAAAAAAGAAGGCTTGGTAGAGGAACAGCTTCCGCTCCGAGTCAGGCCAGCCTCACCGCGATACCGACTCTTCTACCTCCTTCCCTCCGGCACTTTCAGTTTCGTTTCTCCCCTCAGGTCTGACCAGCTTGTTGCCGTATGCCGTTGGCGGGGACCCTTTTGCAGTCTGCTGCATTTAGTCCAAGCCCCACACAACCTTTCCCAATGCTGATAAATTGTAGAAAAGTCATGCTTCAGCAGAACGGGCCATAGTGTTGGAAAACCATTGCTGAATGAGCCATAAACGCATCTCATCCACTTTTTTTTATTAGACATTAGTCAGAAGAAGGCTTTGTAGGGGAACAGCTCTTGGTCTAAGTCAGGTACCTTGGGTTTCGTTGCTCCCCTCTGGTCTGACTCGCCGTTCAGCATAGGCCACTGGTGGAGATCCTCTTGTGGTCTGCAGCATTCAGTTCAAACCCCACTCAACTTCTCCCGATGTTGAAAAGTCGTGCTTTAGCAGAAGGGGCCATGGTACCGAAAAAATAGCCAAATGAAACAAAAAAGTAGCAAGGATTTGCATGGCTACCAGCTGCTGCATCTACATGCACTGCCATTGTCATAGCATAGATACACCACAGGACAGCGTCAGGTTGAAATGCTGCCAGTTACAACATAATATAAGGAGCACACGGGTACCTATAGGGTGGGTGGAAGGGGTGGTGGATGGGTTTCCCCCAGGAGATCGTCATGTGCTTTCTGTCTGAATGTAGAGCCAAACCATGATGTTTTTTCCCAAGCCCAACAATGTGCTTCTGCTGCCTAAACCTAACCATTCATGCCTTTCTAATGTAATCCAAATCATGTGCTTTTGTTGACATCCTTCAATTGGTTGCAATGTCCAGGATGTCAACAGCAGATGGACAATGATTCCTGGAATATAAAATGTGTATGCAAAAGTCCACTCACAAAGTAGCAATATATGACAACTTAGGATGAGTACATGTTGTTAGGTTTCAGGGCCCTTGGACCCACTGGAACAGAGCCATCATTAAAGTTACCAATCACATGTGCACTTTTCCAGCTATGTAAGTCCAAATGTTTGCTATAATACAAGTCTATTTAGTATGTCCAATACTCAGTCTAAGAGCTTCTGTAATGATGGCCAATTTTGTGGGCATGCACAAATCAAAAGTTCTGGCTGGCACTAGAAAATCATTATCAGTTGCAGTCGTATGTTGCCCTGTATTTGATTTACAAACACACCAAAGGTAAGAATCTACATTACATCAGCTGTTTTTTTTTTTTTTTTGGTTTTATCATGAGTAACCAAAAGTTATTTAGCCTACTAATGAGTCCTCCCTGGTTTACACAAGAGGAGCACAGGTTTATTGCATCCTCCTGCAATGTCATCACAAAACATGTTTGCTGGTGATTATAACTAGTGATATTTGGTGAAATAACACTGCAGAAAATGTAATGACAACATATCAAGCTCAACGCAGTTATTAGGATTTGATTTAGCTGAAAAGTAGCTCATCATAGCCACAGATTACTAGTGGCATCTGAAGAACAGAATAACGTAGGTGTAAACAATCCTGACATGATAATAATAATCATGGAAATAGTGAAACTTGCAGCCTGAGACTTGCTGCCCACAAAAGAAAGGCTCTCTCATTCTTCCCACTCAGCATGTGTGTGTTAACTTGTTTCCCTATCTTGGCAATTACACAAAACACTCTGTCAGCATATATTTTTTTCTCTACTTTTTAAATTATTCGTTTTTAAATTTTGTTTTAGTATTATTTCATGAAATGGTGATAAATGACAACTGCGTAAAAAAAACACACATATTGATGTTTTGAGTGTCTTCCATAAAGTTTTGTCAAACACCTAATTTAGATCTGAAGTTACAGAAATAATGTTTATCCAAGATTGCAACCATAAAAAGTCATCTTTTTCCGCGTAGGTCATATCTAAAAATCTCTTTTCCTTGAAAATCAATATTTAACCCATTTTTGGTGAGCATATTTCACACAAAAGACTATTAAAGATAGTTACTGTTTGTGAAGTTCTGTCATGACTCCAGGAATCCTGCTTGTTATCTGAACAGGCTTATATTATGTTAAAGAAAGAAAAGTAATTCAATTTGCTAATTATATTGATGATTAAAGCTACTTTTTAAAAATATATTACTTCTCACACTGTTGTTGTCCCATATAAGTGCAATGAAATAACAGCATTAGCACTGCTTTTCTGTTAGCTATCTGAGACCATTTAACTACTCAAAGATTTAATTGCAGCTGTATAGTACCACCACTCAAAAGAGTGTGAAATGTGAAAACTTTTAAATCTGTCTTTTCTAGTGTATATGTTAGGGCTATATTGACAGTACCGGCCAATATGGCTTATTGGTGGGGATAAGATCATATGTATGGGTTAGTAGGAAAGGAGGCCACTATCAGGCCATGAAAAGACACTTTCTGCCTAGAAGAGCTTTCACTGGACTTTCTCCCATATGCAAGCAAGCCCACATATAGGGTGAGAGGGATGGGGACTTTGACCCAGGTGACCAGGGTTTGAGACCCATGCATTTACACCCAACTGTGACCTTTTTCTAAACCTGCCCAACCTATTCTCCTCCAGGCTGTCAAATGCCAAGGCTTTGCTTTGCTTTGTCTTTTTTTCAAACTTAACCAAGAAATTTTGATGCCTAAATCTAACCCTGACTGTTTGACAGCCAGCCTTAACCAAGTGTTAGAACGTGTTTCACATAGGAGACAGGCGGGTGTCACATACAGATGCTAAAGGATGTATCTCATAGACACACCATTGGTTGTCTTCAGTGTCAGTATCACACACCAAGGGGTGTGAGAAAACATTAGAATGTAACAATTTAATGACACTGCCATAAACCACATAAGTTTAGTGCCTTAACCTTAGAAGAGTGAAAGAGAAACCTAAAAAAAAAACAGATAATGGCCATTGAATAAGCTGATTAAAGCTCCCCAAACCTACCAGTAGGTGTAGCAGCCCCCCACTGACCTATATTTACTGCTCATAACTACAGATAACAACAATTTAATGAGCTGATAACATCCCAGTGGGGGGCAGTATCCCTAACACATCTTTGAAAACTGAGGTAAACTTAGAGCACTATAATGATGGAAAGCTCCTAAGGTTGTAAACATTAAGACAATAACCATCCAGAAATTGTTGAAAAGTAAGTTGAAAAGCTTAAGGCTGCACATCTGTTTGACATGATAGATTAGTCTTGCCTCCCAGCTTTGAAAAAATATTTCTATGCACAGATAATGATTGGACAGTTTTGGGTCGCTAGAATAGCATACAGTGTGAACCAAAAAACAAATGTGAATTGTAAAACTTAATATGTGATGTTCCCACTTAAATCTTGTCAAACTCCATTGTTTTGTTTTTCCTTTTCCCCATTTTCTTCACCATTGTTCATACATAATAAGCCATGTGTGTCAGGATTATAACAATTTTTGTTATGATTCTTATTATGTTATGTATCATCGAATGGATGGAATCTAAACTCATCAGGTGTTTTTACGCTATGACCGAATCAGGGTAACAACAATTTATACAATAACATTACTGCATTCTGTGAGCTAGACACAAAGTGCAGAGTTAGGGGGTGGAGGTGGTTGGACAATCAATAAAATGTTGAACTTTTACTCGGGAGACACCACTCCTGACTGTGTGCAGACAGTGACTGCATTAAAACAGTCAAAGTCCTGTAACTTTAAAGCTGGGGTGGTCAGTTTTAGGGGTAGGCTGTCTTAAGCCCCTCCCACCAACCAGACGTACCACGCGCCTCATACAATAACCTTTATAAGCACGAATCATTCAATCAAGCCATCTTGTACCTTGTACCTGTATGAGCATGAATCATTCATTTCAGTCATCCTGATCGTGACTGTGATCCAAGTGTTGTGATAGGGTGGCAATTCTGCAAGAATAACTGTCCTGTTTTCTTTGCAAACTGGTAGGTCTTCAAAGCCCTTTGAGATGACACGTTGTGATTTGCGGCTCTAACTAATGTTGGCTACATAAACGTTAACTTGTAGCCACAGCTGTGAGCCTCTGGCTGCAAAAAGCAGAAGTCCAAATTATTAGCATTTTTCCTAATTTCTGAAAGGCTTCACTGATATTGTCACATCTTTTGGTTATTGTCAGACTCTCTTTAAAACTCTCTGTTTGATAAGACTGTTTTCCTTTTTTGGGTTGCTTTGCAGTGTTGGCAATTGTTGCAAAAGCTGAAATAGCAGCTTTCTTTGCAGGATTCTCTGACATAGAATAACCCTCTAAAGGGCTTGGTTGATTGGTTGGTTGGTTGGTTGTCTTTTCTGGATGTCTTATAGATGTCTTTTCTGGATTTCATATAAATGTCTTCTCTGTGCATCATATAAATGTCTTTTCTGGACGTTGTATACATGTCTTTTCTGAACATAGTATACATGTCTTTTCTGGACATAGTATAGATGTCTTTGTTGACGAAGTATAGATGTCTTTTCTGTACGACTTATAGATATCTTTTCTGTACGACTTATAGATGTCTTTTCTGGATGTCATATGGATGTCTTTTCTGGACATTTGAAGGAAATTCCGTATGACGTTTCTAGTAGGCAACTGCTATTACATTTGTGGGAAATTTATTACGTTTGTGGGATTATTACATCAAAATCAGCAGATTTGTGTAACGTTTGTGGTTTATTTACGTTTGCGTGCTGATAGTAAGTTTGCCAGTGTCACAGGGTGTTTCCACCAGCAGGTCAGTACTGTTCAGTTTGGTACACATTTTTTTGTGTTTTCATTGTGAAAAGTTGTTTAGTACCTTCGGAACTGTTCACCTTTTTGGTAACACCATTGCTTGGGGTACCTAGCACCCAGATCCAGTACTACAAAGTGGAGCTAGAAAGACTGCAGTCCATTCATTAATCAGTAGAAAATGAACATTCTATGCTCAGGACTGAGCTGTGGCTGGTTGAATCGCTGTTCATACCGTGACAAGTTTTTCATACATTACAAAACTATAACTTTAAAATGAAAGACTGTTTACATTCTCTAGCAGCTGCTGTAGACTGAGAAAAATACTTTAATTTGATTTTTTAAAAAAAGACATTTGAAAGTTTCTCAGAGTACTCCTACCCAAAACCATGATTTTTCCCTAAACCCAGTCAAGTTGTTTCTGTACCTGACCCTAACCAGATCAGACCAATACTTACCTTTGGTCTCTTCTAGTCACAACTACAGTCATTCTCTAACCTTAACACTGTAGGTCTTTCAGCCACAGTCATGGTTTTCCCTAATTATAGCCAAGTGGTTTTCGCTGCGTAACTTAACAGAATCTTGAGGTGGAAAACTCTCACATAATCTTTATTGCATCCATCATATGGGTTCTTCTAAATGTAAGGAATCAACGAGCCACCTTGTATTTATAATTTGACAAATGATGAAAAGTTATTGCTTAATGAGATTTTGATATGAAACTATGGGTGTTGAAGTGCTCTATAAACCAATGATGACTAAACATTTAATTATTCCTCAGAGAACCATGTAACTCTCAATTATCTAGTAACAGCACTAGAGACAAGACAACAAGAGAAGTCAGATATTGGCTTTTTGCCCATCAGCAAGGAAATGTTCATTCATCATTTGATAGTAAATGATACAATAGAATAGCAGCATGATTACCAAGGCGTAGACGGGGACAGAGATGATTAATGTGTCATTCCTCTAATTGCTAGCTCAGTAACAGATATAGTCATAGTTTGTTGTTGTTGCAAATACTGTCTGCGTCTGACTTTGTCATGCAGAAGAGTGGGGGATGTTGGATCGTGAGACTCCTACACAAAGATCAGACCACTGCAGACCACTGTTCGAGAGCAACAACAAAACTGGTTCTGTCTGAACAAGTCATTGCTGTTTTTCCAGCAGCTTTTTGGGCACCAAACATGGATGTTTTTTTCAACCTGATGTTTTTTGTGCCATTTAACCACTGCGTTGTTGAACATTTATCCACTACATAATCAAATACAAATATAATGTATTTGTGGTTTGTAGAAATGTACGACATTATTTTTTCAAGCAATTTGATTGTTTTGACTGGCTAAATGTTATGCACAATAAGAAAGGGCTAACTGTAGCATCAAACAGCTAGCGTTACCAAACGGCTATTCATGGTTTAACAACAAAGTAGAATCTGTTGAGACTGTTTAAAGGCTCGGTGTTGCATGTTAGCTGCTGCTGCTGTGTAACGTCAAGCTAATGCAGATGCTGAAATTACAGTTCAGCGCTATGTTAAACCTGATGAACAGTGCAGGAAGTTTGCTCATCAGTTGGGGGGATTGGACTGTTGGTCATCAGACCCCGTGGCACAATTGTGTTTTCCTCTTTTAAAGTGTGAAAAACACCTCTGTTGAAATGTTTGTCTCTCTTGTCAGTGTGCTTTACTTATTCTTATTCATCTTCTCTGTGTTTATTGGCAGCTCACAAACCAACTTTAAACATGTATACCACCACCAACTATGTCAGGGTGTGTAGATGTTGCCTTTAAGTCAATGAAAGAAATCTGCCTTTTGTGTTATCTGCACTATTTATTGACTATAATTTCATATCTGAATTATACATCATGATATAAATTTCTCATTATCAGCCAATAATTCATCGCCCTGATACATATTGTGCATCAGTTATACCAATCTTAGCCTTCTGTATGTAGAATTTTATCATGCTTATTTTTTTGATAGTTACAGTTGTAAACTGTTGCATTACTGTTTTATTTTTACAACCAACCTGGCTTTATTTGAGATCATGTTGTATGCAGTTTATATTCCATCCAAAAAAAAACTGTACAGAAAGTACTTTTTTGTTTTTATCCTATGGAGGCTGTTCCCAACTACAGGTATCCCAATAGCTTTGAAACATTTCTGCTCTGGCAGTGAGGACAGCGGAATGATTAACAATAGTTTCATCAATTTCATTATTTCAATAACCCTTGTTGCACTGATTAATTGCATTCCTTAAGTTGTGATCACTCATTCCCGTGCTTATGGGGGCATTAATCTCAAGAGTCTCAGCCCCTACATTTGTTATTACCATGTTTTTTTCCACTTTCTCCTCTACCTTGAAAAGGCTGGAAAACTATTCGCTATCACCGTGATCAGTGACGCCTAAAGAGAGAAAGTTATCTTATTCAAAGTCTCAAAGGTTTTGTTCATCCATTAAGGCAAACCAGTGAGTGGTTGGTAAATGTTAGTGAGCGCCGTGCTGCTCATCTAAAGTTTTGTTTTCTGAGGTCTATCCACCTGTTCCTGGATGAACTTTTCTCAGTATGCAAATATGACGCTACGCCATGGAAGTTTCGTTCTTTTAAGGTTTAGAGAGACTCTGTTTAGTTTGGCATCAAAGCAAAAAGTCACGGGTCATTGTTTTTTGAAAATCATTCTTGGACAATTTACACTTAGGTTTTAATAGCAATGTGACTCATAAACAAATGCATGTTTGTTTACTGATATTTTCAGCCTTCACAGGTGTGCAAATTCAAATCCACCCTATATCAAAATTGCTCTACTTCATCATCAACTTCTACCTCAATTTTAAGGAGTGCTGGAGTGTGTCTGTACAAGGGGCATGTAGGTCCCTATAGGGCGGGCATGAAGGGCAGTAGATGGATCCAAAAAAATCAAGACTTTTTTGCAGAAGTCCAGTGATTCTCTTCCTGTATGAATGTGATGTTTTTTTTTCTAAACCTTATCATGTGCCTCTCTTGTCTTATCCTAACATCAATGCCAGCATGTGCATGTATTTTACATGTTTCATTTAGAATTTCACCCCAAATAAAACGTGTGCAATAACTAGATGCTGTACAAACATTAAATTCTGCGCTCCTTCATGCATAACAGTAGGGAAATGCATTTTTCAACTGAAGATTTTGTTTTCAACTTCTAACCTTTAACTTGCAAACATCAGAGGGGAAGTTTTAAAATCTAATCAAACAATCGCAGTTCCAAGTTACTGATATTATTCTGGCTGGCCACTGCTGCCACTGTTGTGTTTCCACACATGTTGCTAATGCCGGCTGGATAGGCACTGTTATGCATGAGTGAGTGCATGTGCAGAAGTGTGTGTGATGAATAGGCTTATTAAATTCTGTTGGTTTTTGTGTGTGGCTGTCAAGCACCCATATTCTGCTGAAGTGCACTCACAGCTTGTGTGATGATGATGTGAATTGTAAAGAGGATTTGCATTTTTCTTTAGAAATCAGATGTTTGTTTTGATGATGAGTCTCACTCCTTCACTGTTTGCTCGCTGCATTGGCTCCCAGTACCTACATTTGGATGGAATATGAAGAAACACATGGTTGGGGCCTATTGTGGAGTGGAGGTCATGCATTTTCCTCCAGTTGTTCAGGGAGGCTCAAAGAAAAATTATTTGTAGCTTTGGGGAAGGTCAAGAAGAAAAAACAGATGTCACAGCCATCCCTTCCTTTATAAGCAAAGAACACTCCTTTATCAGCAAGTGTTTGATTTTGGTCATGGATAAACTTCTGAGCCAGTTTGTTGCTGATGAATCCATTCTCTGCAGAGGAGAAAAACTTTGGGCTGTTCTTGTAGAGAACAATAACACTTGTAGAATCTATTTTTTATGCCTCCATTCCAACAAAAGCTGTGGCCAGATGCATCATGTTTTCAGTTTTCAATACATACATACGTCTATCCGTCTGTCCCATTCTTGTGAACGTTATATTTCAAGAATGCCTTAAGAGGATATTTTCAAGTTTAAATGGTAGATTTACTGGTCATTTTTTTAAACCCAGTTTAAAAAAAACAAAAGTCCACTTGGACTCAAGGATGAATTGATCAGATGTTGGGGGGTCATAGCTCAAAGGTCATGGTCACTGTGACTTTGTCTGTCTCATTCCTGTGAATGCAATATCTAAAAAAAATACCTTGAGGGAATTTTTTTTCATATTTAGCACAAATGTCCTCTTGGACTGAATGATGATCTGATTACATTTTGGTGGTCATAGGTCAAAGGTCAATGTTACTGTGACCTTGCATTTGTCCTATTCTTGTGAGCGCAATATCTAAATAGCACCTTGAGGGAATTTCTTCAAGTTTGACACAAATATCCACTTAGCTTTAACCATGAACTGATTAGAATTTGGTAGACAAAAGTCAAAATCACTGTGAGCTTGAGGTTGTCTCATTCTTGAGAATGCAATATCTTAAGAAGGCCTTGAGGGAGTTTCCTCAAATTTGGCACAGATCAAGACCGAACTGATTATAATTTAGTGGTGAAAGGTCAAACATCAAGGTCGCTGTGCCATCATTAAACATGTTTTGGACAAAACTCAAGAATTTATATGCTAAGGTTTCACACAAAATGTCTAATGAAATGATGAAGTGCTGACATTTTATATCCAAGATATCAAAAGTCAACTTCAGTGTGACATCATAATGTTCTCTCCAGAATATTTTCCTGGCCATTACTTTACATCATAACTCAGGAACAAAAGGGGAAACTTTTTTTATCTGAATTGGTGACACTAATCTTGGGTGTCCACCTTGAAACTGTGCTGATTGTATAGATCTTATGTGCTGCCGGGGGAAAGATGTGTGAAGCATCCATGTTTTCACAGACATGGATGCAAACTGTAGGTGCAAATTGAGTGGTGCGTAGAGGCATACAACCATGTGGCGGGAATACTAGTATTGTTTTGCTCTTGGTTTAATTGAGAATGATTTAAATTCTGCCAATATTGTTGAGAGTGGGAGGAATAAGAGAATGTAGATGACGTGAGTACATGAGTGGCTTGCTGCTTAATACAGGTTAGTGGCTCAGAGAGGTTGCACTAACCTTTAGTGACGCATACCTTTTCTTCAAATTGCCGAGACTGAGCTATGTTTTCATGTTCAGAGGCATCACCAATTCCCTGTAACTACATCCTCAAATACACTGCGTAGATTTAATTTTGTTAGACATTTGTACAAATAACAACACCACATATACATGTACACCATATTAAGGCTGCTGTATAACAATTTAAATAACTACCTCTATAAAATTTAGCAACTCGTATTTTTTTCTAATCCTGTGACCTTTGAATATGATATTTTATAGCTTTTCAAATGCTACCAATAACTCATTACATAAACAACTCGCCTCTCTACGATTTCCTGGTATCCTCAGGCCATAATCACTGCTGCTTCCTGAGTTGTCAACCTCAGCTCGGGCCAGTGACCATGCTGCCAAAGAGCAATCAATCACGTCCTTAGCGATGGCCCATGCTCCTAAGAATTTGCATATCATTATCTGTGTGTATCTCGGGTTTTGGAACTTATGGAGATGCAAAAAGTATCAAGTCTATTGGGGCAACATTTGAGGACAGGCTTCAGAGGCACATTTAATCAAGTGGAGTGAGATAACACCCAAAAACAACAGGTTTGGCAATGGCATTATATTTTTTAAAATATCTATAACAATTGTAAATTATCTGGAGATGCATTTGCTCAAAACCTCTAGGGTTTTGTTTCATGATCTGTTTTCTCCTCAATGTTTGATATTTTGCTCTCATATTATAGTGATCAAAAGGAAAAAAATGTATGCTACTACTAAAACATCAGAACACTATTATTGCTACAACAGGAACTGCTTTTGGATATAATTTGTTTTTGTGTTTAAAATCACAGATCAGATTACACACATGAAAGTCTTTTATCATTGAGAAAACATGATCTTTTTCTATCCATAGACAAGTGTTTTTAATTTTTAATTTTATATATTTTTATTTTGCCAAAACCTAATCACACATCATCCACAACATTGTTCAAAAGTAAAGATACATACAGCCATGACATAATAATGTGCAAATGTAACATATCCATGGTTTGCAGAAATATACAACGGCAACTTTTTTATGCCGGCAATTTGGTTGTCGTCTTTAAACACACTGCTACATGTCATATCATGTCACTAGTATAGTCCTAGTTAAGGCATGTGTCCACATGGTGTTGTTTTTTCCAAGCATCAGCATCTGTTTTTAATTGTTTCCAATGAGGAGAGAGCATATGCAGCCGTCTAGAGAAAAGGTAATGTGGCCAGTGTCCTTATATTTTTCAGAGTGCTCTTTTCAGAGTGGGTTTTTTGTGCGGCTGCTCTGTGTGCTGCTCCGTCAGCTACTGTTTATCCTGAGCTGTATAAAATATCCATCAGATATAAAGTGCCCCAGGGATGACTTTTATCTGTGGGCTGACATGGAAGTTGGGGTTGCCCAGGTCCCCTTGTCAAAAACACATAGAAAGGCATACTCGTCGGCTGCAGAGCTGTGTACACAGCTGTGGTCAACTGGCAATAGGAAAGGATTCTAAAGCTAATTTTTATCAGGTTTCCCAGTGTTTTAGCAGGTGTTCCAGTATGAGACATCCATCAAAACTGTCATTTAAAAATGCAAAGACTATTTTCACAAGTATACTCAAAAATTATAAATTGTTTCTTTCCCTTCGGGATGAATCACACTACTCTTGGAAACAGCTCCTTCCTCCTCAGCGATGTAATAGTGATACCCAATATAGCCAGCCCAATCCTCCGACTCCCTGCCAATATCTACATCCTGCAACTGATAATATCAAGGCACTTGATCACATCAGAGTTCTATACTCTCAACGAGGTGATTTTTGAAATCATCATCTGCTTCTATGACTCTTTAGAAGTGGCTAAATATGTTTTTCCAAACCCACATTTGATGAAGGTTGAAAGAGGGTTTTTCCTGGGGTTCATAGTCACAGGTCGTCCATCTCTTCTAGTACTGATTTGTGTGGATCGCTATCTAGATGTAGTTAAACCTGTGGTTTTCTTGAGGATAAAGCTACTGATGTACAAACTGGCCTTCTCTGGGATAATCTGGTTTTGGACACTGGTTTGCTGCTAAGGCACTATGTTTATGACTTCAGCAATTTACAGTGCTGTTATAGGGTATATCACCGTGTGTTGTGTGGTGAAGCTTTACTGTTGTATTGCTACTCTTCTTGTCCTACAAAAGCCTGGTCCAGGAGAGGGGGTGAGGCAGAGAGAGGGGATGAGCAACACAAAACTGAAGGCTTTTAGGATAATATTGATTATCACTGTGTCAGTTATCCTCCTGCATGTCCCCATGGTGATTGTTCTTCTTTTAAGAGATCACTTTACACACCAACAGTTTCTGATCATTCATCAATGGGTGCTGCCTGTGCACTGCGCTTTCAGGGTTGGTCCAGGCTTCACTGTTCCTCCAAAGGACTGGTAAACTACCTTTTATCAAGTGGCCATAGCATGTAAGTTTGAGTATCAAACCTGATGCAGCCTCAAACATTACATAGACAAATTCACTGCTTGTGCATTTATGCAAAACTGCAGTTTCGGCAGTTTCGGTGACAAAGAATCAAATCCCAACTTAAGTTCATGGACTTTTGTGTATTTGCATATTATTTACAAAAGGGTTTACATCAGCACTCCAGTTTCAAACAGCTGAGGAGCCCACAGAAACAGATGGGAGCGTCTTTTCAGAAAACATTAGGGTTGTGCTGGTACCAAAGTAATATGCTACCAAAGTAAAATGTCAATTTAGATTGGGGAGTGCTCAATCTCTCTGCCAAAATCATCTCGGTTTATCCAAGTTTTTTGCAACCAAGTTACAAGCAAGAATCCATATTTTGCTCTGGTGAGTAAAACACAGCAGCTTTTTTTTTTTTTTAATGATTTCATCCTTCAACTTCATGGTAATTTAGCAAACAAGTTGTTGATAACTTTAGTTTAATTTACCAAATGTTGATTCAAACTCTAATTGTAATTGGCTGATGCCAATATACAAACTTAGCTGAATATGGCAACCCCTTTACACATTTAATCAGTAGGTCTGGCTTGTAGCCATTTAGTTTTCACAAGTGTAATTGAAATTGCCACATGTCAAAATGACATTTGACACGTTAAAATGTATTTTAATATGTCTGTAAAACAATTTTGACATGTTGCAGATATATTTTCCCATTTATAGATAACATTTTGATGAGTCAAAACCGATTTACAGATGTCTTTATAGATATCAGTAATTCTTTTTTGCACTGGTAAGAATAAGAACTCTAGATATCTGCAATTAAATTTCCACATTTAGAAAAAGGATTGTGACTATGGAAGTGCCATTTACCATTTTGGATATTAATAGTTGCCTCTCTGATATGTCAAACATATCAACAAATTATTCAGATATGAAGGTGTCATATAACAAAAGTACCACAAAGCATATCAATCAATTTCATTTGAGATATTTAGCATTACATTTATGTTTGTAATGTAAGATTCATTGTAGAGTTGCCACTAATAAGAGCTAAAATTGTTGATATCACAGATTGACATTTTCAGTAGTGAGAATTTAAGGTATTATCCAAATGTATTATTTTCACAAGCAAAAACTGAGATGTAAATATCAATAATTACAACTGCAACTAATCAAATTAAAATTATGGATATGTTAAGTTGGAATTAAAACATGTCATAATTAAATTTTTGATGACTGTAATTAAGTTTGAATAGAAGTCAATGGTAAAAATTTGCTAGTTGTAATTAAGTTCAGGATATGTACAATCAACATTAACACTAGTAAGAAATTAATTTTTGATATCAAGAATTAACATTTTGACTAGTGAGAAATAAATTGTTGATATATCAAACTAGAATTGCTCCTAGTCAAAATTCCAGTGTGGATATGTTGGCTTGGGTTTTTTTTGTCAACAAAAAAGTTAATTTAAGGAGCATTTATTAAGCATTAATTGGTGACTAATTGAAAAAAAATAAAGTCAAGTTTTCAAAGACAAAGTTAGTTGTGTGAATATTGAAACCATGGTAATAATAGTAATCCTGTTCTAAAAGTTGTGCTATACCCTGCCAAATAGTACTAATTATTTTTGTTTAAATGTAGGATGTGTAATAGAGATTTAAGATATCTGATTATCTTTGTTTTGTTTTTTCATTGAAGGAACTTGTTTTTCAGTAGTCCTATAGGGAAGATAGAAGATATTCTAAAAGTATGCTTAATTTTTTTATACGACAGTTGATGACAAGATGGATGGAAATCACAGTCTGCTGGATGTTGTACCTCATCTGATCCACTGTGCAAATATGCCTGTGCCTGCAATCATAATCAATATCACTCTTGGTCTCCCTGCCAACATGTTTTTTCATGTGGTCAGTATTGGCAGGGCCAGGAGATAAAGCTGCAGAAATGTTTTCTCTTAACCAGGCCGTCTGTGAAATTTTCATCTGTATGGCGGGGGCAGGTGTCGTGTTGCTGATTGCAAAAAAACACTACCAGTTCAAATGTTTGGATTTTTACCTTCCTTTGGTATTGTATAAGATTTGTGTGAGGAGTTGTACTGTCAGGGCGCTCGCTGTTCATAAGGAGTCTCTATTTGGAATGTTATTTGACAGTCGTACATCCTTTGACATTGCTGAAGTACAAGCCCTTGAGATACATAATAGCTGGAACCATCCAATACTGGCTGACAGTTGTGGTGTGTTGTCTTACCCTTGTTGGTTACCAGTTCCAGCCATTTACAATGTGTCTTTTGGCATGAACTTCACATGGTTTATAGTGCAGCTCTTTTGCTGTGTTGAGATGATTTGGGCACTTGTAAGACCTGGACCAGGAGAAGGGAACCAGGAGAGCAGTGGGATGAACAGTGCAAAGCTGAAGTTTTTAGAATAATTGTAATCATGTCTGTAATTTTTCTGCCTGCTTTCTACCATTTATCATTACAACCTTCATGCATGGTCGCATATCAGAAGAGGACAATACTAAACTGTATTGCATTGCCATCTACATTGCTATGATTACTGGATTCGTCCCACCCCTCCTCTATATTCATAGATCTGTAAAATGCAACATTGTGTTAAAGCTGTAAATATCAGTAACATGAAGAAGAAAGTTTAAACATTTGTTTAAACTAATTATCACGGTAGTTATCTTAATTTGATAACAGAATTACATGAAGTACAGTATGTCAAAGGAGTAGTTCAACACTTTGGAAAATACACCTTCTGTCTGAGCGTAAGGTGAGAGAATCAGAACTACCTCTATTTATCGGAGTTACGTGGTGGTGCCAGGAGACAATTAGCTGATCTTAGCAGTAAGGGGAAACCATTAGTCTGACGTTCTAAAGAGTTAAAAACTATACCTTCCAGCACATCGAAAGCTCACATAAAAATACTCGGATATGTGAAAGCATCAATTTGTAGTTTATGGGAAAGTGACTACTATTCGCATCTTACTCTGGGAAAGAAACAAAGGATACAATGTACTAACCCCAGTTCTTTTAGCAAAGGATTAGCCCTCTCTTGGACTCTTTTGGTAATACTCCTCTAATCATGAGTACACATTCGCACTCTGAGAAAAGCATTTGCGTAACCGACCAACCAGGACATTCCTACCTGAATACATGCATACGCCATTCCCATCATCAGACATCCAACACCCTCTTCAGCAGGCGGTGTAGGAGCGACAGGGCCCCTAGGTAGAGGGCGTCACAAGTGCTAATACAACTGGGGTTACAATATCGTAACCTTCGTTCTATCTTAGACAGGCCCTGCCCTCTACTGGACTTTTTGGATACAGTGGGTTGAGCCTGATGAATGGATGTCCTGGCACTGCCTAACATTGACTCAGCCCAGCTGACCTACCGACAGGCTAAAGGTTAGTCGCCGTAGCCCTCATGGTTGTTCTTTCAGATGGGGGGGCAAATAGAATAAAGTTAATAAAAATTAATGGACTTTTTAAAAAAAATTATTTACATCTGTGCAAAAGGCATTATGTTTTCACATACTATTCTTTTGAACACAATATCTCAATGCCTTAAGGAACTTTTTTTTTTTTTATCAATTTGGCACAACCCTTAACTTGGAATGAACTCATTAGAATTTGGTTGTAAAAGGTAACTGACATCACAAACCATGGAAATTTCATACAAATGTCTGACAGGATAAAATGATGAACTGATGACAGTTCGTATCCAAAAGATCAAAGGTCAACTTCACAGTGGCATCATAATGTTGTCTGGCTATTATTCAACACCATAACTCAGGACCAGAAGGGGAGACTTTTGGTCAGATACTGAATTGGTGAAATGGGTGTCATCTTGAAACTGTGCTGATTATATAAATCTTCTGGGCTGCTGAAGATGTGTGAAGCATCCACATTTTAGATTTTTTTGTTTCTTTGCACCCACATCAATATTTGAAGCATTGTGTACTGTCACGGCTGCATATAAATGGGGACAGACATCGATGTCAACTTCACTACAACTTCACTGGTTAGCGGTCAGCATACAACTGCAAGGTTATAGATCTAGTTTTCCCATATCGTTGTCTGCAAATTTGCAGACAGGAGACTGTGATCATAATTCAGATTCTGTTAGTGACTTTGATGTCATCTGTTTGGTGACATGGTGTGAGAGACTATGTACTTTTTGGTTCAGTTAAGTTGTAATATAATTGTAGACCGAGAGTGTGTTAATGTTCGTGATTTGCACTTTTACTCATGAACTGTGTCTTCAGAATATTGCAATATATCTGCAGTATGTCTCTATTTCTGTTTATAAACTTGCATATCAGAAAAAAAATCCAAATGTTTAGCTTTTATTCTTATCCATTCATTTATTGTTCATCATTGTATTGTACAGTTTTCAGAGTTGTTTGGTTTTCCTCACTCAGGGACAGTGTGGCGGCATCTGCGAGTTTTAGGACTTAGTGAATCATGTTTTTCTGTTTTTCTAACAGTTTGAGCAATGACTTCACAACTGATCATTTGAATATGCAAATGCCAGACCCCACATTCCAAACTCTGTCAAAACCAATGTCTCCTTTGTGACTACATAGAGGTGATTTAAATAAGCACATAGCCATGTGACTGACTTTAAAATGTAAAACATATTTTTCCTAAAGTTTGATACTAAGATTGTGTTGAAGAACACACACTGGAGTCATATGATGTAAATAGTTTTTGATGTATTTTGTTATGATTTATTTATTTTTCCCATGTAATTGTCAGAGAAATGTTGCCATTGTACATTATGATGAAGCGCATACATTAAAAACAACACTTTTGTTAACATGTGGTTAGGTTTACAAAAAAAGTTTGTTATGGTTAGGAAAAGAAGATGTTTTGGCTTAAAAGTCCCACATTTTATGTTATCATTTTAGCTGGAAACACAGCAGTTTCTTAGCATAAACAACTGCTTTTTGCAGCACTACTCCAGCTGGAAACATAGCAGCATCCCAACAACCATTTCTCATGTCATTATCCAGGCAGGATATGCAGCTATATTTCATAAAAAAATACTCACTTTTCCTGGCACTATTTCCAGTGCAAAACAGCGAATGCCAACATTTTCTTCTGGGCTGTTTTTTTTCTAGTTATAAAGGCGTGTGATTGTTGTTAATCATGTCCCTTGTTTCATGCTCTTATGAAAGATGTTACGCTAAATTTGTGGTATGAAAAAAATGAAATGGGCTTTAAAGCCTCATGTCTGTTAAATGTCGTCATCGTACATTTCTGCAAGCCACAGATACAGTACATGTAGCGAATACATTGAAACAATCTGTTTGAATAACTTTATGGTTAAACAGCTTGGTCGGGTTGGGAAAAGATCATGTTTTAGCTTTAAATACTCATTTTTGGTGGCACTATCTTGGCTGAAAACGCAGCAATGTCAGTGTCAAACAACTTTTTTGTAGCATATTTTCTGAGCAGGAAATATGACATTGTCTGACTAAAGACGGCCACATTTTGTGGCACTGTCCCGGCAGATACTGCAACTATGTCTCTGTAAAAGACGATAACTTTTTGTGGCATTATACCGGCAGGAAACAGGGCAATATCTTTTTTAAAAAATGATTGCTTTTCATGGCACTATCCCCAGTGGTAAAACAACCACAGGTCACTAAAAACATTAACTTCAGGTGGCTAAAAAGCCACTGCGGAAAAAAAAAAAAAGCAACAGGTTGCTAAAACACAACCGGTTTTGTTGTTTGTTGCAGTGTTGATTCTCCGTAGAAACATTGATACAACAAGTATGAAATCTAAAACTGTAACATATTCGTGGTTTGCAAAAATGTACAATGCCAACATTTTCTCCTGGAGACAGGGCTGTTTTTTCTCAATATAAAAGCGTGTGATTGTTCTTAGTCGTTTCCCTTGTTTCATGCTCTTGTGAAAGATGTTACGCTAAATATGTGCCATGAAAAATATGAATTAGGCTTTAAAGCCGCATGTCTGTTAACACTGAATCCTGACCTTTTCTTTCTCTCACTCAGCTGAGTGCAGTTTCTGTGATGACTAAGACTGAGAGAGACTGTTCACTAGAGACCCTGCACACACACACACACACACACACACACACACACACATGCCCCACTACCACCACCACCACAGCCACCTGCTTGTCATGAAGGAAGTCTTTGTGATTGACACAACCATCTCATCTGCCTTCCCCTCACGCCCAGTAAACACCACGGCCAAAAAAGCAGTGACCTAGTCTGTTTGATGAGAGCAGATCAGAAAGTTGATTTTAAAGTGTTCTCAGAGACGGCATTTTAAGCTGAGAGTTGGAGTTAGAAATCACCTCAATTAAATTTGTTCCCAGCGGCAAATTACAAGCGCCGTCCCTGACTCACAGCTCTCCTCCAAAACATAAGAAACACTAGAATGTGATGTGCTTATCATTTACTGTCTTTATCGCCCTTTTTTTCTATTTTCTACTTTTCTGACGTCCTTCCTCGAAAGCTCTCCAGCCTAGCGCTCGGTCAGGAAGCGTGTTTTTACACTCACAAGTCATTTCAAGGATAAAGAGTCACAATCCTACTGATAAGCTAAAAGTCACATCATGCATGAGCGGATTGTTTGTAGAAAATTTCTTGTTTGTGAAAGCATCACCTCCCTGTACCTGATCTAGTTTGAACCAGTTTAAAAAACACACAGTAAGAAGGATTTGCAAATTAATTATAGAAGAATCAATTAATGTAATCCCTTTTTACTAATTCCAAAACTGATGAATGACATTCTCATCACCACAAAATTTGTATGAGCAGCACCGCAGGTGAAACATTTCACTCTTATTCATGAAATGTAATAGAAAAAAAAGATCTTCATGTTGACACATTTTACTGGAAACATGTTTTTGAAGCTCGTGGTTGTAAATCAAATCACACTGTTACAGCACTAATATAGCTTTTTCTTGATACCACGTACAGCGGTTTCTTGTATTAATGTAGGCTGTGTGTTTGGTATTCAGATGGTAAACCGATGCAAAGCAGCCACTCGGTTTTGGTGTTGTGTTTCTTGCGTTGTTTTGTTGCTTTATTTTTGGAAGGAAAGTAAAGGCTTTAAGTGCAGCTGCAGGCTAGCCTGTTGGCAGCTGTATGCTAATGGGTTGTCTTGTTTGTGACTTCGAAATCAAAGCAAGTCTTCTTCTGGTCAGTGCTGGCCTTAAGGCTGCCAGTTTTAGGAATGTGGTGAGAAAAGACAACCAATGGACTTATTGTTATTGATTAATTATGTCACCCTCATGTGCTAAAAGTTTGTTTTTATGTTTGTAGTTAGAGCGGATCTGGACAGGAAAAACGTTTGGGGCTTGTATCCCATTGAAACCTGAGCAAAATTAGATTGATCTTTTTTATGGTAAGAAGGCAATGAAGAAAAATTAAAGAAAACAAAGAAAAGAGTACAAGAAACTTACATTAAAAAAATAAAGTTTTTTAAAAAAACAAGAAAAAAGAAAGTCAACAAACAAACACCTGAAAAACAGCTTAAAATAATTATAATTATGTAAAATATTTTTAAACATAACTATGTTATAGGATTTTTTTTTTCAGTTTGTGGAACATTTATTGGCAAGTTGCTCATTGTCTTTTCCCCATGTTTTTCCAAGAAATAAAATGAATTTGTAAAACATAAAAGAAAAAATAGGGGGGAAAGAGGAAGTTAACAAAAAAAGGGAATTACCTCAAAATTGCTTAAACTGATCGAAATTGTGACATAAAATGTAATTAAACTACATTATAATAAATTATTATAGATATATTTTTTGTGAAATTTTATCCTAGATTTTTTAATATAATATAATTTATAATATAATATAATTATAACAATTCTTGGCAAGATGCTCACTGCATCAAAATTATTATAATTTTGTAAGACATATTGTAAGACATATATTTTTCTGCACATTTTATCCTATCTTGTACTTCAATTCAATCTTGTAGTCTTTTCTTGCTCATTGTCTTTTTCTTTTTGGTCCAAAGGTTTAACCCTTTGAAACCTGGAGCAGCATCACTTTTTGTGCTGCTTTTAGACACCTTTCATAAGTATTAAAACCTTTGAACCCTGGGCAAATTGATGTGATTTCTTTGTGTTGTTCCACAAACTAAAAGAAAATGGTAGATTTAGAAAATTACTTTTAATAAAGCTAGGAAAAAAAACAATATTTATAATTATCATAATTAGTCTTTGTGTTTAAAATCATGTCACCAAACTGTAATAATTTTTATAACGCCTCTTGTTTGCCTTTTTTTTTTTTTTTTTTTATTTTTTCTTTTTTTTTTTTTTTTTTTGTTTTTTCCCTTAATTTTCAGGTAATTATCTTTTTTTCAGTTTCTTTTTTTATTGCTTATTGCCTTCTTCTTCTTGTTTCTGAAAGAATTCCAGCCAATTTGCCGCGGGGTCCAAAGGTTTAAATGCTTGTGAGAAGACGTCTGAACGCAGCACAAGAAAAGCGATGTCGATCCAAGTTTCAAGAGTTTAAAGGAGTAAAAACTTTGTGATTTCATCATGCAAAAACAAGAGATTTTGGGGGCAGAATCAAACACAGAAATAAAGAAAATTCCACCACTGGTACCCCAGATGAAGTGATCGGCACAGCATTTCGCTCTAATCACTTCAGATCTGTCACTCATTCTTTGCACCTCACACTCCTGTCGACTACCTTTCCCCATGCCCTGATTCTTCAGCTCACATTCTCTCCCCGAGTTTCTCTTTGAATCCTTCTCACTCCCTCTCCAGTTCTCTTTTCTTCCTTCCTCCGTATCAATTCCCCTTCTATCTCCCTCTGTCTCTCTCTATCTTTCATGCCTCCCTCCCTTCCTCTCCATGTAGGCTGTGTGATATGTAAATGCGCAGACAGCTGCTCTCGTTCTCCGAGTTTTGATTCAGCAGTTGGCGTAATTAACGGCTCTGCGAACTGTGACTCATCCCAAACTAGGTGAGAGCAGCTCTGTCAGCCTGTAAGCACACTCTCTTTTGCTCTCACTGTGGTCCCTCAAAGGCTCGTACACACACATTGTCGGGTATTTACTGAGACACTCGCTGAAAAACACACGCACACCTATCCCCAAATCTAACCTCGAAACATTTGGGGTCATCTCCCAGCGGCGGGCTGGTGCATCGTTTGCCCTCTCCCGTCTTAGGTCTTCCTTTCCTCATTCCATCCTGTCATCTTCCCCCTCCTCTTCTTTCTCTTCTGCTCTGCACCCTGCAGTAACTTCCCTGCTCCCTGGCCCTCTCTTCCTCCTCGAGCCTACTTATCTCTTTAATGGGGATATCAATTAACATGGGAAACTGGGCCCTCAAGGCCCTTAGAGAATTAATGCATAACATCTTAAGCCACTGAGACAGGCTCCAGTGTGCTCATCTGCTCCCTCTCCTGTACTTTCTTCTTCCTCTTGCTATTTTTCTTCTATGGTGGTTTGCTTCTGCAGAGAAGAAATGATTCATTTTCCCTGAAACCTCATCCTTGGTTTGAGCCACTTGCTGTTGATACACTAGCAGAAAGTTTTATGTTACATTTTTATAATCTGGCTGGGGTACTGAGCCAGGTCTGAGCACCTATCCTGGTGTGTTGCAAACATATTTTGACAACATGGCAGGTGTGTGGATTTGACTATGGTAATGGCCCAGGGGTCTGTAGAGGGTATGAAAAAACATGAAGCAGGCAAAATATTCAACATGTAATAACTCAATTATTATTTAACTGTATTTATGGCTTTTTATGTTTTATGCTGTGTTATCTGTCTGTTTTTAATGATCTGTAATGTTCAGATGTAGCACTTTTAATTGTTGTACTTCACATGCAATGACAATAAAGGCATTCTGTTCTATTCTGTTCTATTCTATTCTAAATTGCATCGAGGCTTCAAATACAAAATGACCCAAGGGGCAATTTTAAGAAAACTAATATTAAGCGTGTAATTAGCAGCATTAGTTTTATCATATTACACTTCATAGTAACACACTACTGTATTTCAATTTCAATCTGTTTAATTTTCAGTAATTCAATTTGCTTAAATTAATTAGAACATTTTTTTTTTTTTGCCTTGAATGTACAAAAGAAAATACATTATTTTCCTCTTACCTGTAGTGCTATTCATCAGTCTTGATTGTTTTGCTGTGAATCACTGATTGTTGGATATAAGCTGCCTTCTCTCCAACATAATGGGACTGAAAAAAATAAATAAATAAATAAACCATAAACCAACCAACATAAAATGTCTCTTTCCAGAAATCATGACGCAAAATACCATAATGACCTTGTTGTGTGCAGTTTCATGTAGGAACTATTTTCTTTCTGAGAACAAATAGAAAATGTCACATAATGTAATATGGACTAAAAACATTTTTTATTTTAATTGTTGCCCATATTTAATGAGCAAAATTTTCTGCCAGTGTTCAATTTGTTTTGTCTATTGGTTTTTGCTATCACAATATATATATATTTATATTGTGAAATTTTTTGGGTTATGCACACTGCTGCTTTTAAACATAACTATTTTCCTATTACCAAACTACACCAACCAACCGTATCACTGCGCAGAAGGAAGTGTGCATCTACTGTCAGCTCACCTAGCACCACCGAGGTAGCTAAAATTACAGCTCAGCCAAGCAGGATGCCATTAATGTTTAAAGCAAGGGGCGGCTGTGGCTCAGAGGTAGAGCAGGTCATCCTCTAATTGGAATGTCAGCGGTTCGATCCCCGGCTCCTCCAGGCAACATGCCGAAGTATCCTTGGGCAAGATACTGAACCCCAAAATGCTCCTGATGCCACGCCATCAGAGTGTGAGTGCGTGTGAATGGTTACTGAGTAGGTGGCACCTTGTACGGTAGCCTCGGCCAGCAGTGTGTGAATGTGTGTGTGTGAATGGGTGAATGTGACAATGTTTCATGAAAGTGTTTTGAGTGGTCAGTAAGCGCTATACAAGCACAGTCCATTTACCATGTACATCTGGTGCTGTCACAAGCGTGAGCCTCTCATCCATGAGTAGATGCACGTAATTTTTTTGGCACAGCACAAGCTGATCTAGTTCCATTATACTCAAGAGTAGGCAGATATCTCCAACACTCAGAAACTCACACCAGTGTGATCTAGATCAGTTTGTTCTCACACACTGATTGTACCTTTTACTACGGAACAATTTATGCATTTGTGCATTTGTGTATTTTTGAAGGCTGCAACTACATGACCGAAGTGCTGACGTTGTCAAAGGAGAAAGAAGTCCTGAGTGGTCCAGTTAGAAGGCAGGTTGGGGCAGTGAATGGGTCACAATCAGTTGAAGTTATGACGTCACCATGGGTCATTTCCTAAACCTAACCACAGAAAATTACTTGCCTAAACCTAACCTCCGTAATTTTTCGATAATTATGTCACTTTACATAAAGGATGTGATGGTATTCATGGGGCGCTATTCTTAGAATATCATACAAACTGTTGTGTGTGCATTTTTAAAGGTTATGGTAAACTGTTGTACAAGGATACCTTGTCTAGATTGATAAATAGCACTACAGGTAAGAGGAAAATATATGATTTTTCCATTTTTGGATGGACTGTCCTTTTAAGTGAAAAAGTCGCAGAAGAGGCTGGATGCTTGGCTCTGTTGTTTTGGATTTGATGCCACATACAGATAAGCATAAGCAAAATACAATTTGAATCCAGATCAGAATCTCCTGTCTACAGCAGCAAACTTTACAAAAATGCAATCTGTTAAAGCACCCGATTAGAAGACAGAAGTCGTCAAAACCCCGACGAAAACAACTCCATCCTGTTATTGATAATAGTGAGTTTGCCTGAATCACTGCCCAACAGGTTTTCAACCATGTGCACAGGAAGTAATACAGAAAGAGATGGATAGAGGCTCGCAGCACCCCTTTTATTAAACAGACTGTTGGTTGATATTGGATGGAGTTGGATGATTTTGTAAAACCTGTTCAGTGCAACATTTTTCAATAATTCATGCAAGCATATTTTAATTGACTAATCCTACAAAGACCAAACAAGGGGTGACATTATGATCAATGTCTGGCAGATAAGTAGCTGTTGGTCATGGACTGTGGCCACCAAAGTTCAATGCAAACCTTTACACCCTTCACAACCATACATAGACACCACCTATTGCATTGGTGTTAGATGTTAGAAGTAGACACAAATCTTGTCCTGTAGAATCATACAAATAAATCTAATCTGGGATGGGTGATGTGGGAAATGCATTGAATGTGTAGAACTGTCACACAAATGACAGGTAAACATTACTTTACTTTTTAGAAAGTAATGAACAATGTGATTGCCTTTTAAGGAATTGTATTGACACGGTATTGAATAGTAATGACAAAGAAGTGATTAGTAATGAATCACCCCCCCCCCCATAGTAGCTTTCCCTGACTGTGGCAATCAGTAACATTCCACTGCCTCTTTGCACAAAATAATTAATATATCAGCAGGGGTTTGCAAGTACAGCTGCTCAAAGTCATTCAGTCCTCTGCTAAATCGGTGGCTGCTTTACTTAAACTTCAAGCGTTTTGAACTGGCAGTCTGGCTCCAGTGTGTGTACTGTATGCTGGAAAAGTCACAGCAAAACGGCTGGTGCTCCAATCCACAAACAAACTTTACCTTTGCAGCTACTCTGCATATGCTTATGCATATGTCAGAGGCCCTTTTCACACAGCAGACAGACATTATGGCTTATCATAGAGAAGCATCAATAACATCAACAATGACTCTGTTTCTTCAAGTCTCCCAGTAAGCCATGACAGTGTGACAGTGAGCTGGCACGCACAATACCTGCACCCTGAAACGCAAGCAGCCAAATGGAATTCAGTCATTGTTAATTTTATCATTCACACCTGTGCTTTTCCTGCTGTAACTTGTGAAACTGTCTTAAATGAAAGGGCCTACTTGTTCAGTTCCTCACTGGTACATTGACTATGTCACAGTCATGTACTTTAAATTACCATAAAACTTCAAATATAAGCCTAGTCCCAGTTAGATGCCCAGTCCCTTTTACTAGCCCACTGTGGGTACACATTTTAACAAATTAAAGGCCTTTCTCAATTAGAGACCCGGTTACTATATGCAGTTAATTTTTAAAGAAGTTCTTTTGATAGTGGGTTGGTGGTTATCTGCTGGAAATGTTAGTTTGCTGTGCAGATAATGCATACAAATATAAATATTTAAACTTTTTTCAGCATGCAGGCGCCTAGCGGACACGGGATACGCGTGTGACATGTCCCCCGCACCTCCCGTAGGCTTTCTGTGCCCCCGCACTTTTTTTTTTTTTAACAACAGTTCAATTTATTTGTAACATGTCGTACCTCATTTTTCCGAGCGGTCATGAAACGCACCAGGAATGGGCGGTGGCAGACACGCGCTGTCTTGCTGTGGTCACATGACCCAGTTGAAGACGTGCGCGGCCAGCGCTGCTCTGAGTTGTCGGTCTTTAACTAAAGTGCCACAAATAATGTGCAGCAAAAAGGCCAGCAAGAGGCAAAAAACCTGCACTCCTTCTTCACAACAAAAACGTGTAAGTTGAGTCAAGCTGTTGCCTGTTGATAATGTTCGCTAAATGATGACTAATTAATGAAATGCCAGTATAGCTCGGTAAACTGTTACCTGTGGCTGACTAGCTAGCTTCATGCTAGGAGTAGACCCACTCGTCTTGAATTTCTGCGCAGAATTTGTGCTCACGATTGGTTTTTTTTAATCTTTAATGCTAAAATAGAAAGAGCAGGGTGGAGAACATGAACCAGAAGGCAACACTGGTGGTCACGCAGGGGCTTCACAGGTGAGAAGAGGTTATAATTGGCTGAGAAAATATATTTATAGCATGATAATGACTTTGAGATAAATTTCCACAGCTGTATTTTTGCAATTGATAGGGAGAAGGCAGCATGCAGCACACAGGACAAAGACCAGGCTGCAGCACTCACAGTCACAGAGAGGCTTCACAGGTGAGGAGACATTTAACTAAAGGGACATTGTAGATGCTTGAGGGTTATTCTGTGTCAACTCACCCACGGCCTGGCAGCTCAAACTTTTTGATTTTGATAGTATATGATTTTGATGATTCTAAATAACTTAAGTCGGTCCCTGGGTGCCGCACTGTGGCTGTTTGTGTTATTTGGTTCTTCAGCTGCTAAGCAGATGTGCAATTGAGTAAATTTGAATAGGCTGGGTGTAGGAAAAAAAACATGGTGAAGACGCACCTTAAAACAACTAAAGCTCACTTTGTTTCGTGATGGTCTCCTAGGGGGATGTCCAGTGTTTGTTTGACCCATCCACCGCAACAACCTCTCGCCTTACGCAGATTTTCGCTCCTTAAAGCACCTTCTTTACTCACACAAGTGCATTGGTAACGTGATCGCAGCCTTCCCAGTTGCGTGGGTTACACGTGAATTCTGGTGCATTTTTTTCATTCATGTATGTGTGAATATTGCAAAACAGCCTGCTCAATGCAGTGTTTTTCCCCAGAAAATTATGTGCAGTATACCTTTAAAATTGATGATGTCTGAAAGCTACCTGTCATTGTCCACCCACGTTTCACAGATTGCACCTTTAATAATAGTGAATCAGTAGCAGCAGAAGCAGAGTAGTAGACACTGGGGTGAACAAGAGTGTTATATAACTGATAGTGTATTCGACAGGAAAAGCTGAGCGGCCACAATCTTCAAGATGACTCAGTGTGTTCAGTAACTGCACCCCCTTCCTCAATTGAAAGAATCATAAATATTTTTTCTAAACCTTCAATGTCCAACAGGGTGACTTGACCTCCTGGTGTGAGGTTACATTAGGTTTCTATTTTCTGCTGTGTCGGAGCCTAAGGTCCTCAGGTCAATGGTGAAATGACATAATCAATGTCTAAATGGACACACAGCAAGGGGGAAGATGACCTGTAGTGGCAGGAGAGGATATAGGGTGATATTAATGGCACTATTGATAGTCCCAGTCATCTTGAAAGAAAAACACTTAAATTCCACCCCCACTTCTCGCACACAGACAAACACCACTGTGAAGTTTTGGGAGTCTTGGAGTTTATTTTGCTTTCTCAAACATTTAAACTAAAAAAAAATGAGACTCTGAAAAATGATTAATGCTGAAAAACGAATTTAAGTTCCTCATAGTTGTCTAAGCTTCTCATATCATATAAGTGTTTTGAACCCCAGCACACAAACTTTTTGCTCTGACCCATCCAACGACTGCTGTGGTCAAAAGGTGAGATAAACTGCCGCCTCTGAGATAAAATTCAAAACCAATCAGAGCTGATCCCATTCATATCCATTATGCTCTGAACTGGATCGATAGTGACAAGGTCTGCAGCTCATCGCTCTGAGGCTGTCAGCTGGGGAAGCCCTAATCTAAAGGAAAATGGCTGGCCCCCAGCGTGGGCTGGAGGAGGCACGTAGAAATGAAACATGGATGTTTATCAAGGTGGATAAGATTTATTTAGATGTGTGTGATGCTATGCTTTGAACACAATGTGAGCCAGAGGTTTATCAGATGGGAGGGGTGCCTGTCTGTGTGTGCACGTCTGCGTGTGTGCGTGAGAATGTGCATATGCGGTGTCTTTTTTTTCTCTTCCCCCTTTATGGCGTTTGAAACGCTTTTTTCCCCCTTATTTAAACCATGTTGCTTTGGTACCCCCTGAGCTTTCAAACCCCTGGGTGGTCGATATGGCCTAGTTTTTGAATTTCCTGCTGCACACGGAGAGGCACACAAACAACTGGCACACATACAATGCACAGTCAGCCCCACTCGCACAGCGCGCGCACACACACACACACACACACACACACACACACACACACACACACGGCAATACAGACCTTGTAAGTGAATCGACAGAACATGTATGATGGTGCTTTGTTCTTTCCTTTTTCATTCCAGAGAGGGCAAGAAAAGCATCTAAGGAGGGAAAAAGGGGGATGAAGGAAGCGAGGAGGTGAGAGAAGAGGAAGGGGAGGAGATGGGGAGGTGGGAGATGGGGGGATAGAGAAGGAGGGGAAGACAGAGTATAATAATGTGTCACAGTATATGGAGCCGAGCCAAGACGCACGCTGTGAATAATCTGTGGTGGTTTTTTGCTGAGCCGGTTGTTGTAGCATTAAAAATATAATGCCAAATATGTCCCAGTGTCTGGCTTGCCTTAATGATGACAGCCCAGGGGACGGATAATTAAGACAAAAGGATGAGGAGTTTGCCTCGATATAGCTTTAATAGTTTTCCAATGGGTCTGTTTCTATGTTGCTGTAGAGGACATTAACATCTGAGTTTAGTGACCTCTCAGTGCTAGTTTAGCACTGTATAGCCAGTCTCCAAAAGGAAATGTCAGCATTGTACGTCTCTCAAATAATATGTTACAAATGTAAATTACCTTCATATGTCATCAGTGTTTTTTGTTATTATTACTGGGAGGTGGAGAGGATAGTGGATGGTGAGTCACCGGCCCGTACTCATTCAGAACTCGTCTAATATGGATAGCGCTATGAGAAGTGGTGGTCTGTTATTGAGACATTGCTGCGTTTTCTTGTGCGATAGTGCCACCAAAAGCATTTTTTTTTTTTTTTTTTTAACAGAGATGTTGCTGCATATCCTGCAAGGATAGCGCAATGAAAAGTGGCTGTTCTTTTTACCATTGACGGCTCTCCCATTGTGATTGTGCAACCAAAACCTGTTTTTTAAGCTTAAACACAATCTTTTCCTAATCATAACCACATGATTTTGTGCCTAAACCTAACCAAACATTAACCACAGCATTGTTGAAACGTAAAAGAAATGTAAATAAATGAAAGTTTCCAGTTGTCCATGACATAAGAATATACAAATGTAATGTATCTGTTGTTTGCAGAAACGTAGAATGCCAACATTTATTCTGGCGACTGAGTTGAAATTTCTGGCCCAGCATCAAGTCCCTGATTGCCTTTAAAATGTCATGGAACAACAGTCATGTTCGGGGCTGCCAACACAGCCCAGAATGGTGGACATCTTAGCATACAAATTTATCTCTGTGGTTTGCAAAAATGTACAAAACCAACATTTATTCTGGTGACTGGGTTGTTACAGAAGATGCTACACTAGGCAGAAAAAAATGGTGTCACAGGGTGTTTTGGATGTACACAATTGTCAACATGCCGGTTCATGTTGCCTCACAAGTGTAAACTTGACTTTCTCCATTTTCAAAAATAGATTTTGCCAATATCCAAGGTCTGCGGCTGTTTTATACATCCAGCTAAGCACAGGAGAGAGGACAGCCTGCATAAAAAACACGGACAAAGAATTTCCTCTCCATTATTTGGGTGAATCATGAAAGCGAATACAGATGGACAGATGGATACAGATACAGCAGCAGGTGCATAACAATAAGACTCATCACCTTGAAATCCAGGTTTAGACCTAAATCTACAGAAGTGTTGAGTCCCAGAGTGTCTTAAATAAACCACTCTGAAGCCGGCTTTCACGAGAAACTTTAAATCCAGAAAGTAAAGGCTTTATGATATGCACTTCTGCCCTTCCTTATGTCTTCCTCTATCTGCCCTCTGCGAGGAGACATGAGAACGATCAGATTGATTGTCTAACTGGCCAATTGACTCATTGATTCACACATGGGGAAGTATCTCTTACCGCTGTTGTCGCTTTTAGTAAACAGTTTCATGTGGTTAACATGTGATCACACAACATACATAGAGTTGCATAGCATACAGTGCAAGCAGGGATCAATATTCCAGCGTATTACAAAAGCCACACGGCCGAACCCACATGCATATACTGTACGTACGGATGCACGGAGATACACAAGAACAAAGCTGACACACACAAACACACACACACATTTCATCCCACATGCTCTGTAAATAGAGAGCAGGATGTTGCAGACATTTGGGTGCATGAACAAACAAGAGATGCTCCTAGAAAGAGAGAGATAGAGAAAGAAAGCAGGGAAGGAGGGACGGATGAGAGAGAGGGGCAGAGAGACAGAGAGGATGAAGACAGAGAGAGAGAGAGAGAGAGAGAGGAAAGGAGAGCTAGGGGTAGGTGGACAGATGAAGTGGTGACTCAGGAATGAGATATGAAAAGAAAAGAATCAGCACTTGGAATTATTCTTCCTCCTCCTCCTCCTTTTCTCCTCATTCTCTCTGCGGACAACGAAGGTAGCATGAGACAGACATGGATCTCACCCTGACCTTCGCCCCCTTTTCCCTCCTCATCCCATCCATCTTCTTCATCCCCCCTCTCTCTCTCCTGTCCTGCCTCTTTTATTCCTATCCAGTTTTCTTTTTGTTCCCCGTGCAGCAGAGTGTCCAGAAGTCTGCCACTCTTACTTTGTGAGTAGCAACAGTCACCAAGCCGTCAAGATTGCAGCTGATGAAAGAGAGGACATTCAGCAGATGGGACATGCACCTTCTGCCTGCAGAATTCTTGATATGAAAGTATAATATCAAAGTGAAATATAAAAAATAATACGAAAATGAAATACTACTGCGGTTGGCAGTGTTGGCTCACACCAAAAAAGAATCCGTTTGAAAATGAAATATTACACCTACACATTTTTGGAGCTTTTAACTCCTGCTATCATTGTCAGATCCCTGAGATGATGCTGTAATATTCACCCAGAGTAGAGACACATGAATGCCTCCAGTCAGTCTCAGACTGTCACCTATGTCGTTTGTATGAGGGTGACAGAATGCATTTTATACTACATTCATGTTGTCATGTTTGAGTTAAAAGGGACTCTGTGGGAAATCCAAAGGGTATGAGTCTTTCTGGACATGCTTTTCAACATCAGAGGGGCTGAGGAGCTAATGGTGCTAACTCTAAAAACAGTGCTAAACACTGCTGACAGAGCTACCGGTGTTAAGGAGAGGGCATGTGAAAGGTTAGGACTACACTTCTACCACAATGCCATTCAGTTACAAGTGGTAACCCCTATAAGAGCACAGTGCAAACCTACTGCGCCTGAGCTGGCCATTTGCCTTACAACAAAAGAACATAGAGAAACTTTGTAACCAAGCCCCCAACGTCAGACTTTAAAGCCAATTTGACACATTGGTCAAACTGTGGGATAACAACTTCTAGGTGGTGGTACCATGGGGCCCAAAAAGACTTTTTCTTGTGGAATTACATTATGAAGAAACAATCTGTTCTCATTTCGAAGTCGTCAAATACCACTGCTTTTGCAGGGCTTTTGCCGTAAGATCCCAACGCAGAAAGCCACCTTTCACATCTGCATGATACGCCACTGGACACGTCAGCTTAGAATGTGGCTGGACAGAACCTATTGTGTCTATATGATATGATCACCGATAACGATGTAATATAGGCAAGGGCCGTAGAGGGCAGACTGTATAGGCTGTCTGGACTTTCATGTGGGAGTCTGGTGTTTGTTTCCTGTCGTAATTTGATGTCTTTTTTTCTGCACCTTACTATGTACCTCTTTTGCCTAATCCTAACCATCTGTGCCAGGATTTGTGTTTCTTGACGTCCCTACGTTGGCTGCCATGTGCTTTTGTTGACTAAACATAACCATGTGCAGTGTAGTCCCATCGTGTGCTTGTGTTGACATCAGGGTAGTAGAGTACCACTATGTAAAGAGCAGACACAGAGGGATACTTAGAACATAATATGTTGATGTGGGAGTCCAATGCAAAGTGGCATTATGTGACGACTTAGGATGAGAACATGTTGGAAAGAGATGTCCTTTCTGTCAGTGAGCATCGCAACCTCTGTGAAATCATTTGTTTCACTGTTAGGATTTGATTTATTCAGTCCAGTATCATTTTGATGTCTAGAAGAGCTGCACAATTAAATTATTTTATCCCTATTCATGTTAGTGGAGGGCTAAATTGGAAGATGGCCGCTCAACTGGCAAGGTCCCTGGTGTGCTTGCTCTGTGGGCCCCAGGATGCAGAAGATCTCTGGAGTTTTGTACCTGGGAAGTCAAACTTTTACATCTAAAATTACAAAGCTAGCATGACCTCATTCTCTGTAGTGGTTTGTGGTTTGCTGTTGTGTTAATGCTTTGAATGACACATGAAGAAACTTTACCTTTTCCTGAAAATGTCAGACATCCCAGTATGTTTAACATGAAATGAACTAGTCCATATGTTCTCTCACGAGGCAGCTAGTTTAGTTGCCATCACCATGTGTATGTTTGTATGTTTGTTAAATTTTAATTATACTGAAATACTGTGTTTGACATTTGGATATAGCAACCATGTTTGTTTGCTTGCTTTCCTTTTTGTTTTCTCTTGTCTTTATAATGTACACACAGGGTGTCCCCCATGGAAATAGTGTAGCTGAGGTGGTAAGCCACCCAGATGGTGACGCATCTTGTCTCATAATCAATTAAGTTAGTAGATGATCGGCCTAAACGATAGACACGTTCTTTAAACATATGGCATTTGTTGTGTGAAACAGCGCCTTGGTTCTGCCCTTCACAGGCTAACGCTTTTTTCATAAAAGTATATTAAATTCTAGGATGTTTAAGGAAATATTTCAGCCCAAAAATGACCATTTGTTTATCAGTCCCTCAACTCATGTTAAGTTGAATTAGTAAAGAAAACTTGCATGCCTCCATGGCGAACGAAGAATCCAAAAACTGCAAACATTATTGATGAATTGAAGTTAACAGCAAAACTATATTAAAATGTCCTTTTACAAACTCTCACACAACTTGTGCAGTCTAACAAGAGTCTCATATGTCCAGGTGTATGCTTAGTACTTCCCAAAGACGTGCACAGAAGTGAAAAGAAAAGAACGGGTTAGTTTCACTTTTAGTCCCCATTGGAAAGAGTTTACCAGAAGGTATTTTAATGTGTTTTGGTAGCACTGAACACACGACTGGATAAATGAGACTTGGATTATACTGCACAAGTTGTGTGAGTTTGCTGATGAACATTTTGATTCGTTTTTGCTGTTGTTAAACATTGTCCCCAATGACTCCAATTCATCAACAGGACTGCTTTAAAACAAAACCCTGCCATGTGCATTAGTGTATGGAACGATTCATTCCTTCATGCATTTGTCGCAGTACATTCATCAAAATAGGGGAAGAATCTTGGATTAGTGGTTTTCTACCAAATTAATGTGTGGATGATAAACAACACTGCAAGTGCTGCAAGTCTCTTGAGCATCCTCCGCCACCTGAGGCACTGTAAGTGTGGCTATGAGCCAAAAAGTCCCAGGTCATCTCTTGAAAGCATCTTTGAGGAGGCTACTGTACCCTGAAGAACATGAAAGTAGATGCAGTTTGAAGTTCTCTTCTCTTTCTTTCTCACATTTTTTCTCAAATTCAAATGGTCTTTGGTGATCATGCAAGTAAGCATCCTACAGTATTTGCAAGACAGATTGTACAATAATTGTGTAATCTTTCTCCATGTCTATACGCCCCCTAGGGGCGTGGTTTTGGGGGGAAAAAGTGGGACTTATTCCCCAAGGCCCAGTGGGAGTTAGGCCCACAAAAAGTTAGGTTTTCTTTGCATTTTTATAAATAATAAGTGCCATAACTAAACTAAAATTGACTGAATAAATTAGTGGAAATACTTAATTTTGCGCAAAGAAATCGTAAAAACTCTGTGAGGCCCTTTAAAGGCGCAAATTGGTTTGTTTTTTTAAGAGCAACTTGAGAACATAATAAAATAATAAAACACTTTAAAATGTGCAATATCAATCATTGTATATCAAATAATATAAGATAATTTTAAATATGGGTCAACATAAATTAATGGTTATTTACTAAAAAAGAATCCTAAAAGATGAAGTTTGTCTCATTTGTTTGTGTTTTCAAAAACAAAACAAAACAACATATAATATGAAAAGCAGCTGGCACCAGGTACTTTCATGTTATTTAATCTGGCCCCCCACTCACAAGAGTTTGTGTTTACTTAATTTTGTAAAGTTAAGTAAACTTGATTGATTTAATTAAACTTGTAATTTTTAAGCTGCAACAACTGCACAAAATTAAGTAAATATGACTACATTTTGAGTAAACTTAACTCTTTGAAACCTGGATCAGCATAATTTTTATTGTGCTTTGTTAAGATGCCTTTCACAAATTGGTTTGATTTATTTCAATAACACAGGGAAAATGCCATGACCATGTTGATAAGAAATGACCCACAAATTAAAAAAACAAAACAGTAACATGTATCAAGAAATTTAATTAAAAGAAAATTAAAAAAGGGGAGGATTATGAGAAAATATTAAAAAAGAAATAGGGGAAGATTTCCCCAAAGCTATTATTATAGTAATTTTATTATTAAAATTATATTACAGAAAAATTTAACAAAATATATAAAAGGAATAAATATTTTTTAGCAGTTTTTGTGATTTTTTCCCCCCTTTATTTTATTTTTTAATCTTTTTGTGTGTGCATATTTTCATGTAATTTTCTTGTAACTTTTTTTCTCTCAATTTTGTGCTCATTTTTGGGCCAAGTCTTGAGAAGTTGCTCCTTGCCTTCTCCCCATGTATCTAAAAGAAATCAAAACAATTTGCACAGGTTTCAGAGGGCTAACAATTAGATAGTAAATGCGCACAAAAAAAGATTTATAGCTAAATGTACTTAAATTTTTCGAGGCAATATGTTACCTAGCTTTTTTTTAAAGTGAAATCAACTTGTCAGATTTTACAGTGCTGTTAAACGGGGAAATTGGTGCTAACTGGTACAAAGACTTTTGATGAGTTCATAAATATCTCTGTAATGCAAAGGTGCTTTGTGTTTCATATTTTGACCCAGTTGAGGAACTTTTAAGCGGCGGATTGTTTAATTCAATTCTCTGAATCTGTCTCTCCCTACTGCACCTCTGATCTCTATCTCTCTCTGTATTTCTCTCTCTCTCTCCCTCTCTCTCTCTCTCTCTCTCTCTCTCTCTCTCTCTCTGTGTCTTTCGCTCTCTCCTCCGGAGCTTATCTCGGTGCGCATCGTCAGCATCAGTTTGAAGTCAAATCTGACAGCCGCTGCCTTGCCCGGTTCCCTTTTTTCCGCCTCTCTCCCTCTTCGGTGGTCATCCCGGCTCGTTTCAGAGGTATAGTCCCGGATTAGTGGGCTAAACGTGTGTAATTATTGATGTACTTTTTTGGGGTGGGTAGGTGGGAGGAGGAGGGGAGTTGACCTCGATTGCCGCGCGGGATGTGAGTCTATAGGCTGGCGTGCTTTCTCACCCCCCACCACCCACCCCCCCTCTCAATGTCTCACCTTTTTTTCCCTGTTTGCAGTTGAGTCGGGACTGTGGGAGCGCGTCTGATCGCTGGCTTCAACTTGGGGTGAAGAAAGACACGGGAAACTCCTCGGGATTCTCCGTACACCGAGCTCTGATCCGGATATTCTGGTGAGCACACTTTCGCTTCAAAAAAAATGTTTGTTTTTGAATCCCTTTCCGCAAACATTTCAAAGTGCTCCGCGTGATTTGTAGTGCTGGGCGAGTCAAAACGACCCGGGCACTTTTTGTCATGTTTTTTTTTTTTTTTTTTAATTTTTGAATTCTCACCGTAAAACGCTTAAAGATTCATGAATTGTTTGCTCGTGCCAGGAAAAAAAAGACAGCGTGCCGGCGCGTTCGCTTCAGTTGTTTGTACCCCGTGGCTGCGAAGTTAGCGCTATATTATGCATGGGAATTAAAGCATTTGTGGCAATTATCAGTCAGTATTCTTATCACGGAGGGTGAAAGGAGTAAAATCCAGCCGGCCGGGGTGAGGGTGAGGGTGAGGGAGTGGAGGTGGGGGGGAGAGATTAGGTGAGTGTGAGAAGAAAGAAACATTTGAGGGATCCCTCAGGGAAGCTTCTTTTATGAGAGGGGTTTTTATTACTCTTTTATTTCTTCTACAATGATGACATTGTGTGATATTGTTCTACTTGATATGCTATTATTGTCAGAGCCATTTCTCCCCATCATATACATAGTGACATCCTCCAGTGCTGCTGGCTGGGCTGTAGGCACAACTCTATGGGGCCATTTGCTGCTTTTATTGTCCTGTTTATCAATTAAGCTTGTCTATAATGGAGATATCACACTTCCTCCAACATAAAACATTACTCTCCCACACACCATCCGTTAGCATCTCACCTCCCACATAGCCACACTTGCTGTCCACAGCCGATTATCTGGTTATGTGCCACCATTTGCACTAATAGAGAGTCCCTACTTAATGTAATGACAACTCGATCTGTCAGCCCCATGCACAACATGAGGGGCCGCTTAAAGGCTCATAAGCGGTGTCATCAAGGGCTAGATTGAGGGGCCGTAAAGACGCACAGGGCATGACAAAGTGCTGGTGGAGGTTGTCGGAGCAGTTTTGCTGATGTGTTTTATTGTCCATGTACAGTTTTGGGGGCCTTCATTGTGAAACATGTACCCAGGAGTGTGTGTGTGGTGTGTGTGTGTGTGTGTGGCTGTTTGTGTGTCAGCTTTGCTCAGTCATGTGTATGCAAGGAAAGAATAAGTGAGCAAAAAGAAAAGAGGGACAGAAAGAGGGAGGGAGAGAGAGGGAGAGATTATGCTAACTCAAAGTATTGGAGGAAGAGGAAAACCCATGTAAGCAGTTTTTCTTTTAGCTTATATATTTATATATTTAGCTGTCAGGGCCTTCACTGATACACAGTAGGTTCTTCTGGCTTTGACATGCTTGTCACCAGCGCAAGATTTATATGAAAGAGGGCCACTGCTTATTTTGGCTTAGCTACAAGGCTGCAAGACAAACAAGGGGAGGCTAAGAGGATTGGCCAAACAAGACCACCGACTTAATGAGGGCGGCTTATAACTCAGGTACTACGAGAGGGAAAATTTGCTGGACAACAGTTTAGGGCCAGCTGTGATGTGCTGTATCTCCGCTCAGTTTCTGCAGTGGCCCAAAAAACTTTAGGCGAGAGCTCGGGACAAGGGAGTCGGTTTCTTTTCCACTGTAGGGGGTGACACCTGTGAAAATTTCCGCATTAAACATTGAATTTCCTGCTTTCTGATGCATTTCAGGCACCGATTATTTCCTTTTTCTTTCATCAAGTATTGGTTTAATATAATTAACATCAACATCGTATTGAAGGACACTTATTCAATTGAGTGAGTGTCGCATGCCACCTCTGCTCAATTTACCTCCTCTTCTGATGGGTTGTGGTCTTGGCTTCACAAGCATGTTTCACTAGAGATTTTGACCCTCATTTCAGACATGACCAATCCTCCGCCAGAAAGTTTTGAGCATCAAACACTGAATTTTCTGCATTCTGGTGATTTTTATTCACCAATTTATGGCTTTTCTGCATCAATTCATGATGTAAATATAATTAATTTAGTAAAAATAAAAATGTCATCCTCCTCCTGCCACTTTCATGTTTATTGGGAAGTGACAAATTCACATGTCCTAAGTATTGAGGGGGATGTGTCCCCCCCATGTCTCCCCCTGAAGTCTACATCTATGGCGCAGGAACAAAATGATGCGCTGTCAGTAAATGTGGTGAGTTGTGAAAATATAGATAGATAGATAGATAGATAGATAGATAGATAGATAGATAGATAGATAGATAGATAGATAGACTTATTTTTCCACTTTAATGGAAATTTGTCTTTGGATTCGCTCAAACCATTCAAAACATATACACCATTAAAAAGACACAAATTTAGAAGATACAATTGTGCAAGCAGGAGCAATAAATTATATAAATAATGATGTAATGTATCAGACACAACATATTTCTGTGGGTGAATGTTTGTCTGTGCCATCCCCACTCAATTTATGTGTTTCGGTCTGGGCTTCACACAGATGTTTTAGTATCGGAGTTTAGCCCCTTATCGTAGATGTGACCAGTCCCCCACCAAAAAATTTTAAAATAAAAAAATCCTGCATTGTGGTAGTGTTTATGCATCACTGTGTGCCTGTTCTGCACCAAATTATGTTGTAAATGTTATTACTTTGTCAAACAAAATTGTAATGTTCGTGTTTTTGTTGGGGATGACAAGATCACGTGTTCTAAATATTTAGGGGGACGTATATCCCCCCTGAAATCACCTATGGCGCAGGAAGAAATGATGCACTACCAGTGAGTGGTGTGAGCTGTGGATATTTTATCACAAGAATTTATCTCAGGTTTTTAGCTAAATTTAAGGTCAAAGTCAAGTATTAATGGATCATTGAAAACATTGAGATTATGGCCCTCATGGTAGACATGCGCAGTCCTCTGCTGGATAATTTTGAGCATCAAACACTGAATTTCCTGCATTCTGGTGAATTTTTATGCATCAGTTTGTGCCTTTTTTTCAGTTAAGGCTGCAAATAACTTTAATTGTGTAAAAACATAAGTTCTTTACATGTTTTTGTTGGGGAGTGACAAATTCACATGTTCTATAATGAGGGGTACGTGCCCCCTGTGTCCCCCCAAAAAATACGCCTATGAAGCAGGAAGAAATGACATGCTGCCAGTGTGTTGATATTTGATTGTCCGAATTAATCTAATTTTTTAGTTAAATTTAAGGGTGAAAGTCGTAACAAATCATAGTAACGTATCAAAGGAAACTTGTCATGTAAAAGTTTGATTTAAACACCAAATCTCCCGTGTTATGGTGAATATTTTGCACCAATTTAGCCTTTTCTGCCTCAATTAATGTGGCAAATGTCATTAATTTAGTCAGAATAAAAGCTATTTTCATATTTTTTTAAATGAAAAAGAACAAATTCACATATTCTAAATATTGAGGGGGCACTTATCCCTCAATCCCCCTCCTGAAATCTACACCCATGGCACGAGAAAAAATGATGCGCTGCCAGTGAGTGTGGTGAGCTGTGTGTATTTAGCAATCCAAATTTATCCCATGTTTCAGTGGGCAAGAATACCTTTTCATATTGGCTGCAGTTGAATGGAGCAAACTTCCAGTATCTCTGAAACTGATTGAAGCAGAGAAAAAAATGAAAAGGCTTTGAAGAAATGGCCAGAAAATAGTCCTTCAGAAGAGGGACCTTGCACAAACATTTTTTTCCTTTTATGTTTGTTTTCTTTCTTTATGTTATTAAATGGATATTGTATTTGCGCCTTTTGGTCTTGCCAGACATGACATCTTGCCCCCCTGTGATGTGTGAAATTCAACCGCAGATAGATGTGATAACTATCTTCAGGTGGAGCAGTTTTCTGCGTATTTTATGATTGTCAGATATATCCATCTTCTAGCTGCATTTATGGTATCAAAGGGAACTTAAATCATTCGGTGAGCGTCCTGTGCCATCCCTGCTCCATTGCTCTCTTCAGATGGGTTTCCACATGGGATTCATGTTTCAGATTTCATATACATGGCCAGGCAATCATGCAACGAACCAATCATTTAGCCCCGCCGACCCCCATCACTTTTTTGTCAGGTGAAAATGAGATGATGTATTCTCAGATGAGACACGACGTCGCTTATAGCAGTCATGATGATGATGATGATGATGACAGTGTTGCTTTTTCTCTCCATTGTACCGATCATGTGATTATCACTGATACTGCTAATAAAGTAGCTGCATGCATTACATCATGGTGATAATTGTGTTTACAGAGCTGCAGTGGGGAGCAGGGCGCTACATCTCTCCACCAGAATAAGATCAAAAGCACTTAATTTCCCAGAATGCTCTTCAACTCTAAGAGCTGTGCGACTTTTTTTTTTATTGGAACGGAGGCAAACACCAGGGTTAAGGGGCCTCTTGCACAGAGCCGACAAGTTGAGTGTCTTTTTGACAGCATGAAAGAATGGATGTACTTGTATTCGGTGTTGTTGTTAAGATGGTGGGCTGGCAGCATCATCACAGTCTTAAGAACATGACAGTCCGTGCAAAATGGTAGCGGCGTACAAAGCCAATCCTGATATTTCCATGTGACAGATTGTGTGTGTGTGTGTGTGTGTGTGTGTGTGTGTGTGTGTTCATTTTTTTTTTTCTCCTTTCCTCCGGTTGTTGTTTGTTCCCTCAGACTCACTAAATCGCACATAACAGGCACATGTACTTACACACGTTATCTAATTTTTAACATGACAAACAAAACACGCAAAAGATACCCCAACAACACCCCAAACACGTTGATGGCGGCCCGTGGTCACACTTGCCTACACACTTAGGTAAAAACCTTATTGTGTGGTGGACGTATCCGCCCATCCTGTCATGCCGTTACGCGGCCTTGGGCTTAAAAATATCTGAGCGCAGACGCACATGCCCACAGACACACGCCGTTTCAGCAGGGACAGCCCTAGTGTGCTGGCACCAAACCAAAGAGCTGGTGATAACGAGGTTGAAGTTAGTTAGGATTTTAGCTGCGCCTCAACCTCCTAACACCCTTTCTAAATCTGATTCATCCCAAAATGAGATGTTTTTCCAAGAGAGGGAGATGAAAACATTCTCTCTCCCTCTCTTTCTCTCTCCCTCCCTTCTTCCCTTGCCAAATACAGTTGAGCTCACCCTCCTCCCTCCCTCTCTCTATTACTCTCATACTCTCACACACTATCTGTTTCACACCCCGTTCCTCCCTCCCGTTCTCTCACATCTCTCTCTTCTCTCCTCCCCTGGCACCTCGATGTGTTTCTCTTTAATTGAGATGCATTTCAATGTGGTGCAAATTAGCTTTCTACAGCTCCAGTCTAAACTTGCAACCTGCGTGTGTGTGTGTGTGTACGTGTGCACATGCATGTATGTGCATGCACGCGTAATCTATATGTGTGTGTGTGAAAAAGAATTCCCACAGTTGAAAGTGAAGGCGCTACCTTCCTTTTCGTCGACTCCAACGCATCTTGCGATGCCTTCTCTCTCCCACAAACTTACATTTTTAGTACAGCATTAATAGCGTTCACCGCGTTGGACTCCTTTAGTTTGTGCCTCTTGGCTGGAGGAATTTATATATGAACCCCCCCCCACTGTCTTCGGATTTGAATTCAGATCTATGCCTCTATGAGATGACAGTGCATGGCAGCTCATTAGGGAGAGGGGCTGGAAATCAGGAGGGTCAGGGGTGGGGGTTTATAAAGACATGTTTCAGTTATGCAATGCTTGTCTTTCTCAGCTGATCTGATGCGGTGCTGTTTTGCTGAAGGGAAATGCTCGCTGGTGATATTCTGTACACTTTGCAAGGGCGAGGGCAGAAGTTCAGGGGTGCATAAGTATTAAAAAAATCACTTTTTTTTTTGTAACAAGCAAAGAATAGAGAATAGTGGTTTCTGACCCGGGGGGGGGTAAATCCAAGGGGTTGCGAGATGATTAGCAAGATAGAAAACACAAAACATTCCTAATACACAACTACAGTTTACTCTTTCTGACCTTTCTCATTTTTTTGCTTTTTTACTGTGAAATAGTGGATTTTTAAGTTTTCTGACCTCTTAAAAAGTAATTTAAGGAAACAGTCTGTGATAATATTTCTTTGGTTTAGCTTCCCACTTGTGTAACCTGTCTGTAAGGGGAAGTAGCTTCATGCCAAAAAGAAAGGCAACCACAAGTAATGTACTTCAATATAAATTTAGGGAACTTTTACTTTACTTGATTATTTTGATGTCATGCCTACTTTGGAGGAAAATATTGTACTTTTTACTCCACTACAATCATTTGATATTGTAAATTGCTTTACAAATAAAGATGTTTGCACACAAACTATATATATATGTACAAGTGCAGCTGAAATAATTAGTTTAGATTAATTTGATTCAATTTGTTTTATGGAAAATCATTTTTATCAGTTTATGTTACATTACAGTTGTGCAGTTTTTCCAGTATTTAATTATTTTGATTTATTACATGTGTTGAAAATTTTCTGCATAAGTAGTTTTGCTTTTGATACTTAAATACATTTTCCTAATTGTTCTTACATGCTTGTACTTAAAGGGATAGTTCAGAGTTTTTTAAGTGGGGATATATGGGGTAGTTATCCATAGTCAGTATATTACACGCAGTAGACACCAGTTGGCATGCACCCCAGTCTGGAGAAGCAGGCTTGAGTCTGACTCAAAGCTAAGCAATGTACAGCTGCGAATGGGGGCCAGCAACAAAAAGTATTATGTCTACCTAAAAAAAGTCCCATCAACAGCGATAAGTGTGCTCTATATTGAGAGTATTTTCACTGATTTATCTTCCCACCAGACAGCCTATTCCAACAGGCATCTGTGCTCTCATCAAAGCCACCAAACTCCACTGACAAAAACAGTCATTTTTGCTCATTGAACACAGGAGCTGCTGGTCTACTGCTGCTTCCATCAGTAAGTTTGTTTGTGTTATTGTGTGATTTTAGTGAATCCGAACTAACCCTTTTAAACCCCAAAGTCCCTTAATTTTGCAAACAATATACACAGCTGAGGTGGTATAACCAACAGCTTATTTTTTTAGTTGGAAATCACTGACATTAAGGCAAAGCAGTGAAAATATTCTAAATGTAGTGTACACTTAAATAGGAGTGAAGATATTTTTAGTTTGGGACTTTTTTTACGTTGTGTAAATATGTTTTGTTGCTGCCCCCCATCCACAGCACTAGGTTGGTAAGCTTCCATGCCAGACTCCAGTCTGCTTCTCCAAACTGGGGATGTGCTGAATGACATCTGCTGTATTAAATACTGTCTAGTACCCCATACAGCCCAATTTAGAAAATATGAACTATCCCTTTAAGTAACATTTTCAATGCAGGACTTTTACTAGTGACAAAGTATATTTACAGTGCTGTATTAGTACTTCTACTTAGGGAAAGGATCAGAATACTTCTCCGACACAGACTGTAACCATTGTCTGTGAAAAAAAGTTCAGAAGAGATGGAGTTACATTTGAAAATGTGAAATGATCTCACCTCTGTGGAAGATGCAGACACTTTTTTAAACAAAAACAAGCTTCATCTCACAGATGCATACATCTTGAAGTGTCTTGAAGCAGGTTTTACCAGCTGGTTTTTGGTTTATGCATGAATGCACATGTGAACATGGCATGACACACTTTGTGCCACTCTGTCTTTGTCTGCGTATGCATGTGCACATACGTGCATGTGTGCATGTGAGAGAGTGGAGGAGTCGTTAGGGAGAGTGATGCTGACAGTGGGGTGACCTTGGGGCTCCCAGTCTTCCTCCTGTCGATGAAGGGGATGACTTAGTGCCTCCCTCCTCACCCATGATGGCTCATTTATTATCATTAGGCACACAGTCAAAAGATGCTGCTCAGGCCCTCAAAACAGAGTGGTACGTCTGCCGGTGTGTGCGCTTGTCTCTCCTCTGCGTGTGTGTGTGTATATCACCGAGAGTGAGAGACAACAGGACAGGGACAGAAAAGGAAGTCTTATCTCTTGCGATAAGTGCTGCACGTCTGAGCATATGTGTCTGTCAGCCTGCGTTTGTCACAGGTGCGGGTGCCTTTTGTATGAGCTTCTGAACGCGTGTTTATCCATATCTTGACGGCAGACGCATTGCCTGTCAGTCCACATCTGCCTTTGAGACGCAGCGCTCTGCCTGCTGCTTACCATGCAACATAAATAACAGCCCGCGCCATAACCCTAACCTTACGTCACCTCAGCCAGCCAGTGAGCAACAGCGGTGGTATATGGGTACATCAGGCCGGCCTCTGTGCTATCGTTTCTCAGCGTGATGGATGGAGACTTCTGCAGGCCAGTCAATACCCAATCTGAGCCCCACTGTCCTGATTTAAGATACAGCAGCACCCAGGTGACACACTCAGAGGCACGCCACTTTAATCACTCTGAGCATCAACTCTACACTGCCAAGATTGGTGTGTGGGTGGGTTTGTGTGTGTGTGTGTGCGTTTGTGTGTGTGTGTTTGTATTAGTATCTCACTCAGTCAAGCACTGCTGTAATCACACAGCGATCGGCAAGTGCCCGCACTTCTGACAGAGTTAACATTTCTTTAGAATTTAAGGGGAGGAACATAAATAATGTCCACAGGGGAGGATTTATGCTGTGTGCAGCCTGAACGGTAACAGAAGACATACATAAAGAGTTATCTGCGAGGAGATGAAATTTGTATGAAGCCCTGCGTAAACTGAAAGTCCTCATCCAGTTACCCTGTCTCCTGCTAAACATGTTTGTATACTTCTAATTGCTCTGCCATGTGGAGGAAATGTAATTCTGTCTGGATTAGATTCAGTGTTGTTTCCAATCCATGAGAGTAGAGAGAGGGAGAGGGAGGAGGCCGAGGTGGTGATTGGGCATACAGGACTTGAGTGGGATTTTTGTCTTGTGTCCCACATGTTGTTATGTTTAGGCCACCAGGCCACTTGGTAAAAGTGTGGGAAAGATTGTAGTATTGGATATTGAAAAAATCAATGCATTCTGTCTCAAATTAGCTTCAAGTTAGGGTTATTTTTTCAGCATTAAACCAAAACCATTGTCTTTTCCTTATCTTAACCAGCTGCCTGAACTAACAATCAAAACTAATACTTAAGCCCTATTTGAATGGGAATAGTGTTAACTGGGGACCTCTAGTAATTTTTAGTGATGGCAGATGTTGTCTGTGATTTTAAAGGGAGAGTTCAGATTTTTTGAAGTGGTGTTGTAATAGGTGCTTATCCATAGTCAAGTGTATTACAGACAGTAGATGGCAGTCAGCAAGTTCCTAGTTTTGAGAAGCAGGTTGGTGTACGTCCATGGAAGCCCGCCAGTGTACTGCTGTGGATGGGGGCCAGTAGCAAAATGCGTTTTAGCCACCTCAATAAAGGACTTCCCAACAAAAAACCACTATCAGTCTGAGTGGACGCTATACTGAGAATATTTTCACCGCTTTACCTTAATGTCAGACAGCCTGTTCCTTCAGGATTACAGTTTCAACCATAGAACTTCCATATCCCTGCACTTAAGCAAAACTGTGCAGCACACTGTATTATGCCACAGCTGTTTGGGTCAGAATTTGAGCGGTTTTTGGAGGTGACATCAAATACAAGTAATAAAAAACAAAAAAGAGTGTTAATGACAGCAACTACAAAATGCCATTCACTGCTGACACTAGGAGATATAAACCAGTTTATACAGAACTTATTTAGATTGAGACTGAATGAGCTGAAACGGAAAGATGTGTAGAAATATGGAAGTGCGATGGTTGAGAAAATGTATTGCCAAAGGACACACTGTTTGACAACAAGGTAAAGCAGTGAAAACACTTTTAATATAGCAGACGCTTAGATTAATATTGATTGTTTTAGGTGGCCTTTTTTAAGTGGCTAAAATATGTTTTTGCTGCTGGCCCCCATCCACAGCAATACATTGCTTCCATTGCATGTCGGTATTCCTGTTTGTTTCTCCAAACCTAGAGTGCCCTGACTGCCATGTACTGAAGGTAATAGACTGACTACATGGATAAGTACCTAATTTAACCCCACATCAAAAAAATCTGAACTCTCCCTTTAACCAGTCGCCCAAAAAAACCCTTAAAAAGCGTTACTAAGCGCTATTTGCTTGGATCTAGTACTACTTGAAGAACTCCAATAATTTGACATTAGTCCCATGTGGCATCTCGATGATTTGGTGTCTTTTTTTTTGCAAGGTTTTTTCCGTTCTTTGCACCTTTTTTTGACAGTATTTTGGGTGCAAATTTAATAGTCACATCCCAGCATGGTGACCACAGTGCAATTAAAGTGAGTGCCTCTTTGCGCATCCGGTGTGTCTGTTTTTCTTAGCAGCCATTGCCGTTGTCCTTCAGGACATGGATGTTTCACAGAATCTTGACATCATGTCCGAGCAATGATGACAGTACATGAGCGGGCGGACTCTAAATCACATGAGGTCCCCTTGTGATGCTGGCACCATGTGAATAGGGCTTTATTTGTATCTGAATGTAATTTCTTTGTGGCATTCAGATGTCCACATCTATTGTTCAAACGTCAAATTCACATTAATTGTGCTTCACGCAAGGACGGGAAGGTGTGAATGGGAAGCTCGAAGGTGGGCAACTCAAATTCAGCGTCGTCGATGTGTACAGTCTACCCGCTGTTTCCGTTTATGAGCGCCTCATGCGGGAGCAAATGCTTCAGTACGTGCGGTAATCAAGGGAAGATTGTGTTTGTATGAGTGAGCGGCTGGATATCGCTACTTTATCAGAGAGTAATCTGTTTGCACTGCTTCAAATTGTTCCCTCTTGACATGTCATCATTCACATACATGTGCAACACATACTTACAGAGACACACTCGCGCAGACACAAACTCGCGTACACACGCGCACACACACACATACACACACACTCACACACACACACACACACACACACACACACACACACTCACACACACACACACACACACACACACACACACACAGCCCCTCCCCTCCAGCCCCTCCACTTTGGCTGTTAGTCTAATTTATGAGGTGCCGTTAATTTGGCCTAAACGCTCGTTGCGAGACCTCCCTCCTCTCTCATCCCTTCATCCCTGCATCCCTCCTTCTCATCCTCCTTCTCATCAGTCACTCGGCAGAGTAAATCAGAGGGGTGGTATTGCACAGCAGGCAATACACAGACTGGACACCTTGACTAATATACCGCTGTCCTTCTCCCTCCCTCGCTCTCTCCCTGTCTATCTCGCTCTCCCCGTCCCGCCCTCTCTCCATCTCTCCTGCCCGCTGTCTAAATCAAATTTGGCTCCTCTCCTCTCCTCTCATCTGTTCCGCCTTTAGTTTGGCTCTTTCCTCATTACTACCTACACTTCTTTCACCTCTCCCGTGCTTGTTTCCTGTGCACTTTTCTCTCCACTTTTCTCCATTTTTTTCCCTCCCCTTTCCACCCACTGTCTCCTCTGTCCTCCTCCACTCCTCTCCTTTGCTCCCTTACCTTGCCTCCTCCTCCCCTGTTCTCATGTTAGGTGTAAATTTAGAACAGAAGGCATGAGGGGATGCTGTGTGTGTTTGTGTGTGTGTGAGAAAGAGAAACTCTACATGAAAGCTTCTCCGAGTCCCCGTACAGCGCTCAGATGGGGCTGATTAAAAACCTAAAGCCTTGGTTTTCATCCACATTTAGGATTCACATCAAATCACGTGCACTCGCATACACACACACTCACGTGCACGCAAACACAACTTCCCCCCCTCATTATCTTCCTCTTATTTTTCTCTTTTGCTCCCAACTTCTCTCGTCCCTGGCTGTCTCTCAAACGCAAGCAGTATAGTGACCGGCTGATTCTTCCCGATACAGTGGAACAGAAAGAGCATCAGGCGCCCGAGACTCCCTCATCGCTTTACGCCACATTGTTCTCTCTAATTCTGCACACGACATACACTCGGGAATAACCCGCCACTGTATGCACTGCTCTGGACTGCCCCGCACACCTATACATCACTGTCCATCTCTCGTCCTCGCTCTCTTGTCTCATGCCATCTCTTCTCCATCCATCACCCCCCCCTCTCCCCCATTCTAAATGGTTCTTGGTTTCATGTCTATTTATTTTTCTTCTTTTCCTTCTTATTTCTCATTTTTCACAGCGACTCTTTCTCTCTTCGTCCTCTCTCGTCTTCAAATTCCCACAGCACAAAGGGCTAAGCTCCCTCTCAATAAATGTAACAACATCTAGCCTCCTGTTTGCTTCCATACCACCCCCCACCCCTTCCTCCCTCACCATCTCTACCCCCCCACCCCCACTTCGCCCTCTCTCAGCGGGCTTCCTCCTAGTGCACACTTACAGTCACAAGATAAAGCATGCTACCTCTGCCTTATCCCTCTGTGTATTATATAAAGCCAGCATGGTTATCATTAGGCGAGAACACCTTAAAACACTGCCTCATTCTATATAAAGATCAGACTGTCTTCAGAGCAGATTTTCCACTTAATTAGAATAGAACAGAACCAGCCAGAAATGGGATGATGCCAATTTTAGAGTATATACATACATGAGTTCATATTCTTTTTGCATTACATAAACATTTTGACTTCCTAACTTCTTTACTGTTAAGTTAACAAGGACAATGCAAAGTACATTTATTGCAGCAGATTTAGCTTAAAGCTCATTTTCATGTGTGATCCCAGGGGGAGTACCTCCAGCAATGTGCAGATTGATGCTGTAACAGACATTGTAGAAAATTAAATGAATTTGCCTCGAAACAGACACAATAGTACATCATTAACCACATTGAAAACAGACTACAAAAGTGCCCAACTAACTAACATGAGTAATCTAAAGCGTACTTAAAATCTGAAATAATTGAGAATTTCCCTAAAACACTTTTATTTAAACGCAGCATAGTGCAATGGCTTCAAGTCTGACATCTATTTCTACACAAAAGTGTAATAAAAAAACATAGTGTCTAAATGGTGAAAAATTCCACATTCAGGCTGTGCTAAATGAAAAAAAAAACCATAAAAAAACCAAAACTGAGGACCAAAATTTAACCCTTTGAAACCCTGATTTAAACCTTGAGCAAATTGGTTTAATTTCTTTCAAAAACATGGGAAAAAAGGCATAGAGAAAGTTGGCAGGGCATTAGTAGATTTAGATTTTTTTTTAAAGCTAGGGGAAAATGTCCATTCAGCTATATTTATAATTATCATAATTATGTATAAAAATATTTTACAGAAATATCATTATTTCTAAAGCATTTTTCAGGTTTTTGTTTTCTTTTTGCTATTTTTTAGGTAATTTTCTTGGCTTTTTAACTTTCCTTTTTTGAGAACGTCATCTTGGGCTTTGAGAAACATGGATTGACATGTTTCACTATTTTCCTACATTTTATGGACCAAAAAGTTATTTGATTAATCAAGAAAAAAACTGATTCATTGCCTCAATAGTACTAAATTGATAAATATAAAAAGAGTAAATGAAAAATAAAATAAATTATTAAAAAATCAGCAAAAACTGAGTCGAATAAAATAAAATAAAAATTAGATTAAGTTAAATGAAATAGAATTTAAAAATAAAATAAAATAAAACTGAATTGTAGTTTTGGAGGCTGTTTGCGTTTCGCTTGGAGCTCTTTACTTGTGTGATATACATTGCGCAGTCGTTCACACACCACTCACACCACACACTCGCGAAATTTAATTCACCAACAAATACATTCAGGTCATGTTCTTTGGGATCAGCAGCATAAATCAGGACTTACCAGCTTCTGACAATACTGGCAGGCTGCTGAAACTGAGCAGAATGAAGAATTATTATCATATAAAAAGATTTTTTTTTCTTTCTTGATTTTTGGGATTGCTGGACTCATTCATTATTTCCCAAGTGGCTAGCATTCAACTCTGATCATAAACGTGGTAATATATGGATTTACACATGTGAAAAGCACATCCTTTAATTCACTACTCCCCACCCGCCCACCCTCCACCTCAACACTCTCGACTTAAATAATAATCAAATTCAATGACGGACATGGCGCTCGCAAATCAAGTCTGAATCGGGCGCATTTTCTTGTGTGAATCCATTATGTGGCTGTATCCCTGTGAGATCTCTGGGAGGCAGGCCAAGTGTCTCCGGCTGAGCCATCTCCATTCGCTGTGTGTCTGTTCAGTCAGCCACACACAAGACAGATAGAACCACCAGTCTGCTCACCCCTCCAGTTGCACCAATGTAATCAGACCTCAGCAGCCATAAACCACCGGCTATGGACACTCTGCCCGGCCCGCTGTCACACACACACACACACACACACACACACACACACACTCACACACACACACACACACACACACACACACACGGAAACACAATCCCAAGCACACAGATACAGACAAATGGATGCAAGTGTCGACTCGTGCACAGGGATGGATTTGTGTGCGTGAGCTGCAAACACACAGATATGACGGATAGTGTGCTTGCACTGCCACATACATATCTGTGCACGCTGACATATATGCACACACACGGATCTTAAAGTGAGACGTCGAGTGCTGGTCCTCTATAAGTTGAAGCTTTTTGTCCCACTCTGCTTGGGCAGGGAGTATGTCTTATGTCCCACGGGGGATCTTTATCATGTTGCTCATTCTGCCACTATTATGTGAGTGTGCATGTGTGTGCGTGTGCATGTGCTTGGATGAAGCGCCGTCTCCTGCGCGTGTGAGTTATGTGAAAGCTTGTGTCTTTATCTCCCTCCCCTCACTGTCTCTTCCCTTCCATCACTCTTTTAGCACCTCCATCAGTGTCTGTTTCACCCCTCGCCACCGCCTGCGTCTCGGGCCATTTTGTGTCTGTTTGTCTTTTTGTTATCTTGTATCTTTTGTTCTCCTTCCTCTGACAAACTAACACTCCCCCCTTCCCCCGTCTACCCCCCATCTTTCTTCACTCCCTCTCTCTCCAGTTTTGCGGTGTGAACGATGGTGGATGACTGTGCTTTAGGAGATTTACTGCTGGATCCTGTCTCCGTCAGGTGTCGAGACGAAAGGAAAGCGATGAAAGGGGGGAGAGAGAGGGAGAGAGAGGGAGAGAGAGAGAGGGAGAGAGAGGGAGAGGGAGATGAGGAGAAGCAGATGGAAGATAGAGCACTGCACTGGGAGAAGGAGAGAGGGGAAGGGGAATGGAATCAGAGGATGAGGGTAAAGAAAGGGATGAGAAAAAAGATTATGCAGGTGGAACGTAGAATGAGATGGAGTACGAAAAATGTGAACTGCGTATAGAATAGAGAGGCCACACTATGTTTTTTAAAACAGCCTCTGAATGTAGTTTTGCAGACTCGCTCTACACTCAGATATAGTCTCCTTTCTCTCCTACTTTTTCTCCCCGAAAAATAAACACCCACAGACACAAACAAATGAATTCATGCTGTCAGTTTCCTGGTAAAACTCGCACCCATGCTGACCACGAACCAATTTGTGCTCCTCGGCAAATGCGAAAGATTTGCTGATCTCTCGTTTAAAAACTCGATTTGAGACGGTTAAGCGCTGTGGGCCTTGTGAGGGGTTAAAGTTGGGGCTGAGGGGTCACTGTGAATGTGTTTAACCCACTAAAAGACCATTCACACTCTTTAATGCCTCCCAAGAGGAAACACACACATATATCTTCAAAGAGCAGGCCGACTGCGTTAGCTGCAGAACGTATATGCACATTCCTCAAACACACATTACTCTGACTGTGCTCATGACGACTGTGCATTTATTGCTGTTTTTCTGTTATTCTGACATTATAAGTCGCTACCATATAATCAGCAGTGGCAAGGTGAACTGGATTCTTAGGGCTTGGGCCTATTTGATCAATTAACCCTAACGGAGCCAAATCAGAGTAAACTGAATTACCCGTTTCTCACTCGTATGTTATTTTCTACAGTGATTCACTTCCACCAGCTTACAGTAATGTATATTAAAGGGACAGTTCGCCCCAAAAAACATACATATTTTAACTCTTGCCTATAGCCAGGGCTGGAAATCAGCACCAGCCACCAGCCAAATGCTGGTAAAATATGCAAGTGGCTGCTAGATTTGCTGAACTTACCAGCCAAAAAAAGCAATGGTCATCTATTAAGTGGCTGTTAGATTTTGGAATCCACCAGCCACAGTCCCAGCTAGCAATTTTTGGTTTTAAAACATTCTAAGAATGGTACAATGCAATATGGTTTTAATATAGATATATATTTTTTAAATGTTTTTAGTAAAGTTTTCCTTTAGTTCCCAGAACAATCTCCTTAAAGTTTGGGAAACATTCTCTGTAAATATCAAAAAATGTTAAAAATGTGTTGTTCTTTACATATATATATATATATATATATATATATATATATATATATATATGTGTATATTGTATATCCTGTTACATTTTCATAAAAAATGGTCTGTAATCTTAGTCCTTAATAACATGTTCTGTATGTTGCTTTGAAAAAAGTTCTACCTTTGTTCTCATGTAACATTGTGGGAATGTTTTAAAAAAGAGCATTCTGTGATCAGTCTGAGTTTTTCAGAAGTATTTTTTTGGCACCACACGCCGAGTGCCATTTAGTCCCATTACAGCAGAAAGAAGGTAGACATATCTACAACCCATATCTCCAACACTTGGCAACTCACACTAAAACAATTAAGACTAGTAAATTACACTACAGCTAAGAGGGAAAAAAAATATTTTTGATTTTGGGGTGAGCTGTCCCTTTAAATGATTGTTGACTTAGTTAACTCATCTAGATTATTAAATCTAGACATAATATCGTGGGCAATGGGAAATGTGCAGCTGTATGTGTTCATCCACCCTACAGAGGATGATTACATGATCAACCTAACTAAAATAGTTCCAAAAACACTCTGTGGCTTCAGCACACTGAATCAGTAACATCTAAACATGCAGTTTGGTCATAAACAAATTCCACATTATTTAAATGAAACACAATGTTATCCCGCTCCGAGACGTTTCTTGTTCATGTTTAAGTCCATAAATATATATTAGCCGTGTTATCAAGAAATTGCTCATAAAGCGCAACTGCTCCACATCCTGTAAGGCCAAAAATAGCCCTGCATCAAAACAGCACAAGGGGCTGCATGGTGTGGGCGTGAGGCTACAGGTACTGGTGAGGAGATGAGATACCAACCAGGAAGTCCAGATTAAAGCCTTATCATACAGCGCAGCAGTTTATAGTCCTTTGAGGAAGGATTTTACATCTCTGCAAAGTTATCATGTCAGCAATTATTTGCTCCTCCGTCTAGACGCTCCTGAGGTAAACATTAGGGCTAGCACGTTGCTACATAGTACAAGGATAGAGATTTACAGACCGTACAACAAAACACTGTGCATTAACCACAGCACTGAGTCATTGAGCTATAGGAAACATGCAGATGAGCGTGTGCAGTACGGTGGAAACCTCTCACATCTGTCGGGGTGAAACTGATCAGTATAAGCGGATGATTATTGTAACTTGATTTTTTTCTTTTACTTTATTTCTTATGCAGATTGCCATCAAATAGACATTTGTGTATTTATTACATGAAGATAAAGCAATGAAAAGGACAGCTTAACTATTAACTGGATTTTATTGACTATTTTATCAAGGGCACACTCAACGTGGCGCTATGTGGCCACTGGTGCTTTCCCTGTGTGCATTTGTTTTCTGTCTCCATACCTGGCAGCCATGATTGTTTGTCAGTGTAGAGTAGAGTACAAACAGTAGCCTGAGGAACGTTAAGTTTCACTGCTGGATCCTATTGGCTCGTGTTTCAGCTAGGGCTGGGGCGACTTGTTGATGTAATCAATGTAATCGATTATGTCAATATGTCGATTGACAAAATGTGCGTTGACGCGTCGCACCGTCAAACACAGCGCCCCTCATGAGATCGAGATCAGCGCGGAGCATGTTGTTCTTGTTTCGCCGCTTAGAGCGCGCACACTGCTCGCCCGAGCAGCGCTTGTCAGGCGCGTCTGAACTGCGTGTCAGCTGCAGCACAACTAGAGAAACGGTGGCTCGCTGTTTTTTTACGCGACGCTCGCGTTTGTTGACTCTGTACTACTTTATACCATAGTTTTATGTCTCTCTCTGTCACAGAGATGAGGAAATACAAATATGTTTGTTTTCCCTTTACTTCCTTGCTTCCCTTTCCAAACAAAAGCTATCTGCCAGTTGCTGATACAATGCATTTTATTTTGAAATATTTACAGGATGGGGTTGTCAGCTGTGCAGGAGCTTGTATAACTTCATAAATGAGTGGAATATGTGCTTATAAATATGAAAATACAGCACTCATATCGGCAGGCAGCGATATGCCTTAAGGCCCAGTTAAGGCTGGTCTAGTCTGATGCAGAAAGAATGTACTAGTTATAATTATTTCTCTTAGAGAAAAGTTATAGTGTTATTCAAATTGCACTAATTTTACTGTAAGATGTATTGTTGGACTGCTAGATTTGAGGTTTGTTACTGTAACAAAGAGTAACTTTTGTTAAGTGACTTGAATTTTGCATTGTTTTATTTATTTTGCTGTGGGATTGATCTTTTACTTGAGTGGAAAAAGCTCTTGCATTAATTTTATTTTGGAGAGATTTTATAACAGACTGTAAAACACAGATTACTAGTTAAGACTATTTTTTGTTGAGGAATAATGCCCTGCAGTTTTAAAATGTTTTTTTTCTGTAAATTAGTTGTTACATTAATTGAGTAATAAAAAAATAATAGTTAGATCAATTTTAAAAATTATCGATAGATTAACTGAGTAATCAAAAAATTAATCGATAGATTAATCGATAAAATAAAATCGTTAGGTGCAGCCCTAGTTTCAGCCCAGTCATTAGATGAAAACGTTGGAATTGTATGTTTCTGCAAACTATGTCTATGTTGCATTTGCATCATATCAATGTTTCTGCAGACCACTGAAGACCACTTTTTGAGACTAACAAAACTGGTTGTGACTTCCTTTTTTTTGTAGCCAACTGTCACTCTTTTTTTCAGCAGCTTATTAAATAACAGTTGATGTTTTGTAGCGACCGTCACCGTTTTTCCAGAGGCTTTTTACTGATGTTTTGTAGCAACCTGTGACTGTTTTCCAGCTGTGTTTGAGGTTCCAAAACCTACAAAATAATGGTCTGTGGTGACCCTACACTTTTTTCAGTGAGTTTCTATGCACCAAACATAGATGTTTAGTAGCGACTTGTCACTTTTCTTCCAATGGCTTTTTGGAAACCAGACGTGGATGTCTTTTTTAGCAATCTGTCACTATTTTTCCAATAGCTTTTTAGGCACCAAATGTGTATATTTTGTATCGAACCGTTATAATTTTTCTTTCTTTTTTTTGGCATCTAATGTGGATACCCATAACTTTTTTTCCAAAACACTTTATTTACCAAATGCAGATGTTTTTTGGTGACATGTCATGTCATGTTTGTCGAGCAGCTTTTAAGGCACCAAACATGGATATTTGGTAGCAAACCATTACTGTTTGTCCAGCAGCTTTTTAGCAACCTGTTGCTTGTTTTTTAACAAGAAATTGCTGCTTTTCCTGCTGGGACAATAGCTGTTTTCACTGCTGCTTTTCTATAAATTACTATAACTAGATCATTTAAACTGCATATTTACAGGAATACTACTGTCCGAAGCTTTTTGATCCATATGAGCGGCTGATCACTGTAACTGTGATCACTCTAAGTGCCCTCCACAGTATTAAATGGGATCCCACCAGAATGAATTCATTGTCAGGCTTGTACACTCTGTGACTGGTGGTCAGGTTCACACTATGTTAGTCTGTCATTGACAGCGATGCTGGCAGCAGTGTCGGCACAATCTGGACACCTCATGTCATTAAAACATGGCTCATCTTCAGAAAGCTCTCGCTCACAATGAACAATTTGTTTTCCCAGACAGAGCATGAGAAAGTTTAATAATTAAGGCATAATTGAGATTTCAGGTAACCATGTGCAATGCAGAATTGATACCAAAACTGTGCGTATCAGTGTTCAGATTTCAGATTTATTGGAGGACTTTGGTCTAGCCACTCAGAGAGTTATGATGGTGGAGTTATCCATTATTTAGACTTTGAACTCAGGCACTTTTGTCTTTTTTTTTTGTCCCCAATGAAAACAGTTGTGCTTTGAATCAGTCAATATTTGACCCCAAAGTTTTTGGTCGGCCCGCAGTTAGTTTTACTCTCATTTAATTAATATTTACCCATTCCAAATTACTTTCTTTTTTCTTTTTCTTTTTTTTTTTTTGCAGTTTAAACAATCTTACATTCAAATATTTTTGTTTTGTTTTGCGTGTAATAAAACTTTTGTGATTACTTGACCAAATGTTTGTGCTTAAATATTCTTAAAAAATGTTTACTGAAATACGACAACTATTGAATGTTTATTTGCATATTGACTTCTCATAATTAATTTAACCCGTACAACTTGAATGTTTTCTTTGTATTTCATTGTGCGATGTCCCAATAAACATTATACATGTATTTCACAAGTAGATAAAAAAATCTTAAATAATATTGTTCTACCAAGGACAGCTGAACAAAGAACACTCATAAACTCACATTTCCACTCGCAAATGTTCAGCATAAAAACTCGGTAAACGTGTGTTCACGCATGAATGGCCGCATTATGTGCTGAGGAGAAAACCAGAAAACCAAAGATGTATTGAGAGAGAGAGAGAGCAGAAAAAGCGATGGTTTGAGGCACCCATCTGTCAGAGAAAAAGAGGAGAGACGGGCTGAGAGACAGACAGAGTTGTTGAAAGATTGAAGGGGGGCAGAATTGACAAACTGCAAACAGCATGAGGATGCACAGATACGGGCTGTGAGACAAGAGAGACAGTGGGGAGGAGGTGGGGGGCTTAACGGCACAGTGCAGAGACAGAGAGGAGACAGAGACAGGAGGAGGGAGTGAAAGACAGCCAGCCAGAGAGAGTGACAGAGTGCAGTCCTGAGAGGGAGAGTGTGTGGGTGAATGTGAGAGCAGCGCTAGCTAACTCGTCTGTCAATCTGAATCTGTGATTGACACCTCGGGGTCCTGCGCTCCTCTCTTAGCCCACTGGCTCTTCCTGTCAGGATGTAGGGCACAGGGTCGCACACACACATACAACACATTACACACCTACTGTGCGTTCTGTGATAGACACACAAAGCCTTACATGATGAAGAATATGGTGCGGTTGTGCATATGTGCACAAGTGTGTGTCTTTGTGTCCACACACACACACACACACACACACACACACACACAGGCGGGGTCTAGCTAAGGCAAGGTCTCCTGTGGGGTCCACTACTGCTGACTGGATCTTAACCTTTGACATATGACCTTTGACCTTTACACTGTCAGCAATACATCTTTTCACGGAGGCAGTCTTTCATACAAGACTGTGTGTGTGTGTGTGTGTGTGCGTGTGTGTGTGAGAGCGTGCGCATGTGCGTATTTATGTTTATGTTCAAGCTACAAATTGCTCTTTTTCTGTCTCTCTCTGTCTACACCAACATGCAAGCAATATCATAAAACAAAGACTGTATTAACATGTATGGGGTTGCATACACATTTTAGAGGTAAATCAGTTTGTCAGTATGTTCAATTTATGGTTTTGACCAATTTATCTGCTCAGATTGGATGTGAACAAACTCGTTCTTGGTGGAAATTGGCTCGTCATTATAACATGTATTTATATGAATCATTTTGGCACAGCACAACAGCGGGTCCAGCATTGTGGCACGTGAGCACTCTTAAAGTCTGTAACTAAGTGAATTTAGCCCTTCTTCAGATTAAAAACCCTTGTTTCAAATTAAAAGCCTTGTTACGATTCATATACAGTCCAGCCTCTTTAAAAACGATTAAGCTATTAAAAAAATGAACGTTGTATATACGCATCTCAATGGCATTGCGATTAATGCGTTAATGCTGACAGCCCTAATTTACACACACAGATGTTCAACATAAAAATCTGGTATACAAATGTATTTTTTGCAGTTTTTTGCAGTCCTGTTAAATAATGATTACAAAATAATAAAAATTGTTAAAAATTACGTATTTCAAATACAAGTGGCAGAAATGCTGCCCATCTCTGCTCACCGTTTCACATGGAGGCCCCATAGTCAAAGTCAAGGCAGTGTCATTGTCAGTGGCGGAGAGTAACTAGTTACGTGAAGTTTGATTACAAAATAAACATACTTTTAATTAGTTACAGTTGCTGAGAAAAAATGCAATTAAAGTGATTTTTTAAAATAGAAGTGTTAGAAAGCCTATTTCCATACATTTTTTGTCTCAGTGGCCCAGTTTGAAACATTTGTTAGATGAGTAATCAACTTTATTAAGTTAAATTAATTTGAAGTAATGAAATTAGTTATATTGCTTATTAAATTCTTAACAGGGAAACTAGTAATCCGTAACCTGTTACATTTTAAAAGTAACCTTTCTAACACTGGTCACTGAGTTCCTGAAATGAATGACTTTTAAGAAAAAAAAAAGAATAAACAAATCTCACTCTCACCTAGATTTTGTACAGTTGATTTGATGGTCATTTCTAAAATTTCTGTATTTATTTAGATATTTATTACTTTGAGTTTGATATAAAAGGCTCAAAATGATCTAGATTTATCAATTTATTTAGGGTATTTATTACCCTTAGAATGTTTAGTTCAGCCATTTTCGAGTTGCTACAGTCAAAGATTCTTCATATTGGACACTTTTAAGGTTTTTCTCACAGGAGCTCCTCTATCAGTCGACCTCTTACATGTTTACGCACACACACACACACACACACACACAGATATCAGTGTCCTCTGATAGAGATGATAACAATGCGTCCTCTGCAGCATATCCTGACCTCTCACAGTTACTCACACTCCAGGCTGAAACACTACATCTCTGTGTGTGAGTGACATAGCAGCATTAGCATAACACTGCTAGAAATGCACGTCTGTTTCATATTCATGTATTACAATTTTCTGAATTTCCTACATATCCACTTTGATATTGAAAACAGAGAAGAAGAAAAAAAAACACAAAAAAGTGCTGTAATCCATAAAGATACAACACAGAGCACGACCAAACAAGCATGAAATTATATAATGGCTTGAATTTAAATCTGAAATCACTGTATATTTGAATGTCATTCTGCACGTCCTTGCAGGTACACTGCAGGGGACAAATGTTATTGTTTTTCTTTCTTTCTTTAGCTGTATGTCTTTCTTACAGCGTGAAAGTCGAGTGAAAACTTTCTTTCATGCGTGCATATAATTAAAAACATCTATTGAAAGGCGCGATCAAACCAAAGGGCACATCTCTGCATTTTTAATATGAAATGGAATTTTTGCATAATGTGCCATTATAAAAAAAATAAATTAAAAAAAGCTTCTATATTTATGATAATTTTAAAAATGTTTAGGTTTCATTTGAATGGAGCGGATTATGTTTTTCTCTTGGATAAGTTTAACCACAAAAACTGACCTTCCCAAAATCCACCAACCAGATTGAGCTGCAGTGACAGTTTTGAAATCACACACATTACACATTTTTTAATCAGCGCAGCTTAACACCTGCACTGGCAGTGAGGCGAAGAAGACTGATCCATCCAAGCAGCTCCCCTTAATGGAAGGAGATGTGATGTGTTCTTACATTACATGTTGTATCTGTGTAGCTTTCATGTCTTTTCTTTTTTTTTTTCTCTAATATCACATGCAGACACTCTCGCACACTAATGAGAGGAAGTGTCCATCTGGCGGTCTGTATGTGTGTGTGTTTAAAGTGTGTGTGTGCACCAGTAGGAGTTTGTGACTAATGGGGTCATTATTGATGCTGAGTCAGGATTACCGCTGATTGCAATGGTTGGATACCGACCTAACGAGAGTACAAATACACACCTCGCACATGCACGCACAAACACATACACGCTCTCTCCCTCTCTCTCATACACACACATACACACACATTTTCATTTCTTTCAGGCTCTCATAGGTGCACTTATGCACATAAACCTCCCACCTCAGCTAATAAAACTTACTCACCCAGACATCCCTCCCTCAACCTCTGTAGACCTCCTTTGCTCTTGCACGCACACGCACACACACACACACAGAGTCACACACACTTTGATGCACACCATGAGCTCGATATAACCAGGCAGGTGGCAGGTGTTGTGTTCAGTAACTAGTCCTTATTTGTGACAGTGCTACAAAATGATCATCATACACACACACACACACACACACACACACACAAACACACAAACACACACCAAAAACACAATATAAGTATACACACTTACACATACTGTATATTAACATACAGTATACTTTTCCCATTTAGCGGGCAGGGAAGTGGTTGGTTAGAAACAGCTGTGAGAAAAATCCTCTTCATTAAGTGTTCCCAGGCAGATATCCCAGGCTCAGTGCAATGAGCTGTGTTCCAAGCATTACATCAGACAAAAACTCCTGAAGAAAAGAAAAAAAAAGTCCAACTTAAAGAGAAAGCGCTGACGTTATTTTTGACGAGAACAAAAAGAAGAGATGACTGGATGTGATTTCAGTCAGACATTAAAGGGAAACGCCACCATTTTTTTCATGTGAAGGTCAGAGTCATGTGGAGTATCAGTCCAGTCTCCTGTGGCTCTGGAAAAGCTTTGTCAAGAGAAAAAAAAACAAACAAACTGATTATGTCATCCAAACGCTGCTGTTGGTAACATCATAGGAAATGTAGGATTCAGTATCTATTGAGTATTTTTGGAGGTCGCTATATATCTTCAGCCTCTGCTGTTTTAATTGGACAGTGCTTGTTTTAAGCCACACCAGCATCATTGCTTTTAAGTCAGTCATCATTTCACTACTTTGGTCCAGGCTGTGATATTTGAACAACTGTTAAATCAATTGCCATGAAGTTCTGTACATACATTCAGTTTCTCCAGAGGATGAATCCTGCTGACTTTGGAGATTGCCTCTTTAATACTGTAGCATCAGTGTCAGGTCCAAAGTTTCACTTATGCAGCAAAATATTTCAACTGCAAGATGGATTGGCACGGGCTTTTATGGTTCCCAGGTGATGTCTCTTTAAGCTTTTGGTGATTTTCTTCTTGTAGTATCATCAGCAGGTTTACATTTCACAGATCTCATCAATAGGTCAGATTTTTTTTTTTGCCCAGTACATTTGTATATTTATCTATGAAATAGTTTTACAATGAGCATTACAGTCTCAAAAAACTGCTAACTTTAGATTATGGTTGCACAATGTATTATACAGATGTTTAGATTTGACTGAATGAGTTTTTGCTTTTTTGGTACAGTGTGGATACAATCACCTTATAAGAAAAAGAAGTGGTAGAATGTATTTAAAAATTTTCATCATCATTCAAAAATCATATTGTGTTGACAACTTAGTAGTAAGGGCTGCACAGTACATCAGCTTTTTTCATCGTCATCACGCCAGTTTTTACAATGAATACATCAGGAGGGAATGTGATGTTGATTTTTTTTTAGTTAGTTGAAAAAAATCGGAAATATTCTTTTTGTGGCTTTTGTGTGCAGTTCTGTGTTCAATTTATTCAAGCAAAGAATGTTAGAAACTATAAGGCAATTTCTGAAGAAACAGCAGTTTGAATGCTGAAAAGGCTGAAAAGCTGACATGACACTGAATGGCTGGCTTTAGAAGAAAATAAAGCAGTAATAGTTGGAAAAGTGGGAAAGGATGTAATTTGCATGGATTTGATTGAAAGGTTGAATGACAGCAGTAATGTATAAAAGATGTGCAATATTTTGGATTTGTTTGAAAAGCTGATGCTACACTGCATTGCTGGCCTTAAAAGTTCAATAATGACTACAATATGTGGAAGATGTGGAACATGTTGAAATTTGAATGGAGTTTCTAGCTGAAAGTATGAATGAGTTCATTTTAAAAATGAATGAACAGTTTTCAATTTTGGAAAGTATGCACATTAATTTGTATGAGGAATTATCCAGGAAAAGGTTGTACATTTTTGAAACAATTACATTTATGGATGAAAAAGTCAGCAAGTCCTAACTGAGCTAAACATTTTGATTTTTGAAAGAAGTTTCTATGTTACAAAGATGTGGAAGGAGAGGATTGCCAAAAATAATGACGATAAAGGCAGTTTTCAACAGAGAAGAACATACATTGTAAATGCTCAAAGCATTCACACCTCATATTTTTAAATTCAACAAACTGTTACTGTATGTTAATAGTGTCAGCAGCAGAAAGGCAGAACTGTTGATACTTTGTATCAGCTTATTCATCGAAAGTAATATTCTTATTGGTATATTCAACAGCTTTATTGCACTTCATATATTGCAAATTTTCCTCATATTCTGTAACCTTACTATAGACTCTTATTAATCTATCTCTTGAGAATCTCCCAACTTTATGAAAGTGCAGTAGTGAATTGCTGACGTGGAGCTTCAACCTGTAAAACTAAAACAAGCAATTTTGTAATTTTTTTGCAAATAATTTGAGCAGCAGAAATGCGTAAAACAATAACATGATATCATCATTACACAAGATCTCTATATAAAGCTTAAGCATTGCCGACCTTTGGCTCTGTCTCTGAGGTCTGAGGTGATCATCACTGCTCTCACTTGGGAAAAAACCAAGAGCTGAGTGAGTCTCGGGTGATTTGCTGGTGATCATGAGCTCGTTCAGACAGGTGACGCACAGCTTTGAACATGGACTAAATGTCAGCTTCGTGATAATCACCCTGCCTCGGCGTCATGAATAAACAAGTATTTGCATCAAGATCGTTCCCAACGTTTACTGTAACGCCACGATTAGACATTTGCTTCTGTGTTTCTGCACACATGTGGTAGTGTCTGGTGTGTATATGTGTGTGCGTGGCCTCATTAAGTCCCTCTGAGGGGGTTTTCCTCTCCAGAGCATCACAAACACACATCTTCTTGAACCCTGAGCTGATGATTATATCCATCCTCTGTTCGATAACTCGTTAGCGTAAAGCATATGATTGACACAGGGAATAATGACTAAGATTGAAACAGCATGTGAGTAATTATAAAATGTTTGGCTCTGGTGGTGTAACAATATGCCTATGTATTTATTCAGCTGTGTGCCGTTCTTTCCAGGAGTGATACTCTTTAGCACATGAATTACACTCGCAGAATTTTTTTTTTTTATTCTCAATAACAACTCAGCAGTGTAGCCCCAGGTTTTCATCAAACCACGAGTGGTATGTCGCATGTGTGTGTGTTTCCAGGCCTATGTGAGATGTGACGATGTTCATTGTTCCTGAAAGCTACTGGTAGTTTCTAAATCAAGTCTTTTATGAAGTTCTGCTGCTCTGGGCAGACCATTAACATTTCATGTCACCCTGGCTCACTCTCTGTCTCACTCCTATGGGCATTAGACACAAGTTCCCTCTTTGAATAATCCCTGCTGCAGTCTGCAAAAGCAAACCACAGTGGCCATGCTTTGTTTATTGAGGTCTTAGACTTTTATGCCTCCGTGCCGGCGAGAGCCATTTGCCGAAGGCATTATGTTTTTGTGTCGTGAGTCTGTCCCATTTTTGTGAATGCAATGTCTTAAGAATGCCTTGAGGGAAATTCTTCAAATTTGGCACAGATGTTCACTTGGACTCGGTGAGGAACTGATTAGATTTGCTTGGTCATAGGTAAGGTCACTGATTATGATTTGGTAGTCATAGGTCAAGGTCACCGTGACCTTGCAACCATCTCATTCTTGTAAACACAGTATCTCAAAAGGATCTCAGTGAACTTCCTAGAATTTGGCACAAATGTTAATTTGGACACAATGATGAACTGATTGGAGTTTGGTGATCAAAGGTCAAGGTCACTGTAACCTCTTTTGTCTCATTATTGTGAAAATGATAGGTCAAGAGAAGCTTAAGGGATTTTTGTTAAATTTGGCAGTCATAGGTCAAGGTCACCAAGGGTGCAGGGCCTTGCACCCATCTCATTCTCGTGAACACAATATCTCAAAAAAAAAGAACCTGGAGGGAATTTCATCAAATTTGGCAGAAATGTTAACTTGGACTCAACGATGAACTTATTAGAATTTTGTGGTCAAGGAGACAGGTCACTGTGACCTTGCATCTGTTTCATTCTTATGAAGGCATTACCTCAAGAAAGCCTTGTGGAAGTTTCCTCAAATTGGGCACAAACCTCCACCTGGACTTGAGAAAAAAACTGATTAGAATTTAATGGTCAAAAGTCACTTTGACAACACAAAACATGTATTTGGCCAAAACTTGAGAATTCAGTCACTAATTAGGACAAAATTCCAAACAAATATCTTAATAGGATAAATGATCCAAAGGTCAACTTCACTGTGACATCATAACGTTCTGCAAAAAACACTTTTCTGGCCATTACATCAATGTCATAATTCAGGAACAGAAGGGGAGACATTTGGTCAGATGCTGAATTGGTGACACTAATTTTGAAACTGTGCTGACTGTATAGATCATCAGTGCTGCTGGGGGATATGGGTGTGAAGCATCTACATTTTCACAGTCATGGATGTAAACTGTTGGTGCAACTTGACTGGTTGTCAGAGGCATACAAACACAAGGCCGTAGTAGTTTTTTTTCTTCTGTTTTGCATTTTTAAGTTTAAAAAGTTGACAAAAAGCTATTAACCTTAACCAGGAGCTCAACCTTTTGCAAATGAACTTTGAATTCTTGTTTAATGTTCCTTTTGACAAAATGATTTTCATTATGGAGGTAGAGATTTAAAAAAAAAAAATCAAAGTTGAGCCGTGGGGGTAAAATTTTCTCATAAGTTTCATCACTTTGCCAGACTTAACAGTCTCTTTCTCTCACTACGTCCTCACTCTCTTAACATTCACCACTCACTTGTCAGTTCTGAAGCGCAGCTTGCCTTAAGTATCGGGATTCGGCGTGTAAGCTCATCTCATTATCCCCCGTTTGCGTGCGGACGCGCCCGTGTGTGTGTTTGTGTGCGCTTCATGTATGAGTGTATAACTGACTGTGAGAGTGTTGAGTGAGTGATGGGTGTGTAAGCCCCCCTCTCTCGCGCTCTGTTTGAAATAAAGCGACAGATAATCGCAGGGCTCTGGCGAAGCGAGCTCATCTGAGCGCCAATCGATACGGGTGCCATAGCTTCAAAGCAACCCTTCAAAGAGGAGAGAAATAGCCATATGCTCTACGTGCTTGGTGTGTGTGTGTGCACGCGCATGTGTGCGTGCGAATGTGTGTGAGAGAGGGATGGCGAGAGAGAGAGCCAGAGAAATTGTGTGGAGAGAGAGAGAGAGGGAGAGAGAGATTGGTAGTGAGAGCACAAAAGGAGGAGAGAGACAGAGTCAGGGAATCTCTCTATGCAGATGAAAACAGTTTTCATTTGGTTGCAAACATTATCATATCACAGTTGACATGCGAAGTGCTTGTGATGCAACTGATGTCGCTATTTAAATTGGACAAAATCATTGTTTCGTTAGCTGGTAATCTCCTGATATTATGGCTCTGTCATCTTTTATTCAGTAAACCGGCAGCAGCTGTGGCCTTTGTTGAGAAAATGGGCTGGGAGGGGAGACACACACACACACACACACACACACACACTGTCTCACCACGCACATCCACACTGACAAAGAGAGTTTAAAGAGCGGGAGATAGGATGTGTGTGGTGTGAGTGAAGCAGAGAATAGACTCCACGGTGTACGGAGAGGCAGTGGGAACGAAATGCGCGCGGGAAGGGATGGAGCGCGAGGACGGGAGAATGACAGCAGTGAGAAAGGGAAAGGAAGGTGTACGGGGACGTGTTTGTATGTGAGACTGAGAGAGGGAGAGAGTTCCCTGAAAACATGCTGTGTTTAGCGGTGCCATCTCACCTTCCTCTAAGTGAAAATGAGAATGTATTTTTGACTCGTCTGTGTTAAAAAAAAAAAAAAAAAAACTTGTCCAGAAGTTTGCACGCGAGTGTGACAGAATGTTTGTTTCTTTGTGCGCGCAAACATGTAATTGTATGAAGTGTGATTGCGGCCATGTTGTGAGAGAGAGAGAGAGGTGCACGTGTGTGTGTCAGCAGGTTTAATTAGCCGAGACAAGCAGGTGTAAAACAGTAATTAATGACACAACTGACTGACTTCATTATGTCCACTTTTTCCAGCGCTGGATGAGCAAACACACATTCAAACACATTTTGCATTTGCAGCTCTTTGCAGAGTGTCTATGTGCATGTGTGTGTTAACATTGGTGAGTACACATTAAAGCGGAAATACGCCAATTTTCATATCATTTATACATGTTAGACATATGATCTAAGACAGTCCAAATACATAACTAAACATAGACAGCTCTCCCTAATCCAAAAACTAGAGTGCTAAAACTCCACTTTGCGATGTCATAGGGTAAAAAACTGGAGCTGCTCTGTTGACAATGAATTGGAAAAAATGTTCATTGAAACTAAGAAAAGCCAGGTCCTCCTGCAGGAAATGCTGAGCACTTTTTTTCTGCATTCTGGTGAAGTTTTATGAGCTAATTTATGGTGAAAATGTTTTTATTTATGTAAAGAAAAACATAAAATTCAGGTGACATATGGATGACAAATCCAAATATAAAAGAAAGGATAAAGGAATCTAATGTAGTAAGACTCTTTGGCATGTTGTTATTGCTTTCAAATATTTATTCTCCTATTGATCACTATGTTTTCTCTGTGTAGTCAAAACACATATGTAGGCATAGTTATTTTTCCGTCATCAGGGTTTCCAACGCATTTATTTATTTGTGGCAGCCCCCCATGGTTAAAACTGTAACTCATAATCCATTTCCTGAACCCACTTGGTAGTATTCTCTGTTCAACAAAGAGTTGAAAGCATACAGAATTACCATTCCTTGAGCCTTTTCTCAAGAGCACCATCAACCATAGTTGGCTCAGAAAATAACAAAATTGATTCACAAGGCTTTATTTGGCTATCACTAGTTAAAACATCTACCACAACGTATTGATTTTCTTTTTTTTTTTGGTGGAACCATTCATTAGGAGCACTATTAGGATAAACACCATTTGGCTATTCATTGCAGTACACTCTTAGAGAGCAGAGCATACTCTGGGCACAGATGGAGCAGCAAAATGCCAGACATAGTGAAAGTAGAACTTTGTTTACTTCTTTAACTGCACAAGGTCTAAAACTTTGCTGTCACTCATCTCTGCAGCAGCTGCTCCTCTCATCTATTGATCTGATCTGATCTGATCTGATCAGTTGTGATTGGAAAGTCTGACCAGTTTCCTCCCCCTGCAAGTTAAACTCCACAAACTGCTGCAGAAACAAAGATCTCAAAGTTTGACCAGCACTGTGTTCACACATTTTGAGGAGTCACAGACAAAAAAACATAATTTATGCTTATGTTCAACATCTGAGTGGTCAAGAGTAAAGTAAGATTTGAGGAAAAATATGTAATATTGTGAAAATAAACTCGTGATATATTGGAAATTAATCTGTGTTATTTCAAGAAAAAAAAACATCAACAGTACCTGCCCCCATAGTCCGCCATGTGTTATATAATTACTCTGTGCTCTAGTTTCCCCTCCAGACCGTCTGACAGACACAGAACCATGTGTGGGACTCTCTCTGCAGCTTTACCCTGCTCTTCATCTGAGGTGGAAAACTGAAACCAAATGAAAACACGTTTGATCAGCCATAATGCGTGATCGTCCGGTATTGAAAAATAAAATGCACTGTCCCTTACTAAATAAATAGGGGATGCGATTTGTGCCGTATTTTCATACACAGTCCAAGAGGCTACCTCTGGGGCTGAAAAATGAAGCCAAGGCCAAGTGCCAAAAACTGCAGTTATTTAAACAGCCACCTGCGGCTGGCTCCAAAAGACAGTCATTCCCCTTAAACAGCCATGTTAAAATGCCCAACTTTACAGCAGAAATAAATATGTTTACAGCGTGGTACAAGAAAGGGATTTGGTCTCTGTGGCTTATTTCAACATTCATGACAACTGGGGTTAATTTTTATGTAACTCACCTGTTTGCATTTTTTAAGTTCTAAAGTTATGCATATTTAAAGGCAGACTACTTTGAGTGATGAGCAATGGCCCCGACACTCGACAGAAACAAAATTAAACTGTTTTGGTCACTGTTGCTAGTGATTTTAGTTGAATTAGTCAGTCTGATGTCCCAATAATCACAAGATCTGGTTTGGTCAAAATAAATAATTAATTTGCCAAGTTAGATGTAAAAAATCATGCTGCTAATCTTCATGGTCTGTCTCAGCTGGCCGTTGGCCGTTTACAGTCCTGCAACAGTGGGGTGTCACCAGTGTTTAATTTGTAAGTTGGAGGTCCTGGGCTGTTTTTGCGGCTTGTTGGTGGTGGGGGTGTGTGTCACTGCATTGGTACTAGCTGTTACAACTAAACAGAGCAATATTTATGTAGATTTATTAATCCAAGTATTCCGTTCACTCAAAATCAGCAGGATGAAATGCAGGGAAACAGCTGTTAACAGTTTGTAGCGCTTGATTTCTCTCTTAACTTCGTTTTTTCCGCCTCAGCCAGGGTTTTACATTTGGGGAAATTTAGGAATTAGGGCTAAATTTTATATTTAGAATCACGAAAAACAAGCAGACTAAATGATGTCTTTTTATCTGTAACTCCATTCTGTTTCAGTACCATGGACAGTGACGCACCCACACTCACCATCTAACAGCAAAAACGCCCACTTGCCTGTGGAGCTTACAGTAATCATACACTAAAAATATATAGACACCAAAAAAACTTAAAGGCATTCTTGCATTAATTATATTATTGCCGTCCTCAAAATGTATAAGCAATATAGACACAGCAGAGAATAACAATGAAAATTCCTCCCTACCTTCATGCTTATTTGACGAAAAAAGCCCATAAAACATTTGCTGGTTTGAGGAAATTCAACAATCTTGATTGTCTTCCCGCCATTTTACTAGTTTCCTCCTTGCCACTGAGGGCAGACCAGTTTAATTCAAACTGCAGTTTGAAATCACATCAGCTCACGTGACATGCACAAAATTCCCAAAATGTGCGCTGTGTGACCTAAAGTACCTCTTCTCTCTCTTTCCCTCTCTCTCTCTCTCTCTCTCTCCTTTAAAATCCAATTTAGGTAGTTTTTGTGCAACTTCAATGGGAAATAAAGACTAACAAGACAGAGAACATTAAATATTAAAAAAAATAGCCTTCCATATTTCTAAAGTGATACAGGAGGTGCTGGATCTAACGTGGGAGGTGCCAGATCCTGTTCCGGCAGGACCCAGCACAAATGAAGTCCTGGGTGTTACAGTGTCTTTCAGCTCAGCTGCCTGCTCACCAGTAGAGACCAGAGGAGACTGAGCTCTGGTGGTGCGTGCTGTGCACTACATACAGTAAATTTCATAGAAAGGGGAGCGCCTGTATTTATGACAGTATTGAATAACATACCTTCAGGATTTGTATACACACCCACTGTATACAGTCATACAGTGATACGACCCATGCCTAGTAGCTATGTCCATTGTTTTACAGTTTATGGCACAGACCTGTTAGGATGACGAAAATACAAACAAGTTTGCTCAAATATTGGTGGGGACATGTCCTGAATGTCCATATGCAAACCTCTGCCCGTGGCGTGAGAGTGTGTTTCACATGCTTTACTACAAAATAGTAGACCGACAGCGAATAGAGTGAGTGGACACAATCATCACACACGCCGCTGTTCGGCCACTCAAACACTCATTTAGTTTGCAAATGGACTCATTACTAATGAATCACAAGCTGCTTTAGAGCAGGCTGAGCACACAGTAATGGTTTGGCCATTCTCCAGAATACACACATACACGCACACACAATGACAGAGATTGAGAGCGAGTGTCCAACAGCCCCAATTACCTTCACATCCAATGTAAGAGAACAACCTAGAGAGCTAATTACAAGTCCCACACATGTAGATGGCAAAACACACACACACACACACACACACACACACACACACACTCAGGCAGAAAATATGTCACCAGTAATAGCATTCTTCTTGTTTTTGTCTGTGATTGTTAGTGTTTACAACAAGCTCATTATGGGAAATATGGCGGTGTCACTGTATTATTACCATAAGTCATGATTACAACCCCCGAGCCCAACCGTCCTTTATTGAATCGTCAATAAGGCAGTGTAATTGAGTAATTCCAGTTTTAGCCAGATTGATTTACACTTCAGCACTCTGACGGGGGTTGAATGAGATCAAACGATATTAGATGGCTCCAAATGCGCCATGTTGTCATTCAGTAAGTGGAATAAATATGTTTTTTATTTATCATTCAAGTACTATCAATCCTGTTCCTCATGGTGGTTTGCCAAGACATAAATAGTGCTGATTCTCTCCGTCTCTCTCTGGTGAGTGAGTGAGTGAGTGAGATGGCAGTGATTGGACGGAGTAATTGGACCTAATGAATATGTCAACTGCTTGTTTCTTTCGCTCTCCATTAAACACAACTGGATTAGATTTACTGTGCTTACTCTAACAACTTAAAGGCTCCATCAGTAGGCTACTTTCCACATGCACGCACTCACTCTCACACACACACACACACACACACATATCGACACACAGATTGGCTTAGCTCAGTAGATCAATGGCCTCTTGGTCAATGTCTCCTTTGGGAGGGTAATCTATCTGCTCCTCACTAATGAAACACTCTGATCGCTCTTTGTGTGTGTGTGTGTGAGTGTGTGTGTGGGGGTTTTAATGTCTTATGCATTCATGGGTGTCAGATTGTGTCTAGAGTGTATGGATATGGTGTCATGTTGTTTGTTCTTGGGTTAATTACAGACTTTACATATCATATTTTGTAAGCCAAACGTGCACACACCATAGATAACTGTATGTGTGTGTGTGTGTGTGTAACCTTGACACCTCATTATTCAATATCATGTTGATAATACTGAAATAACATCTTTACCTAGTATTAAAAGATTCACAATACTGGTGGTGACACAGATGTGCAAGTTTGTCTCATTTTGCAGCCCCCTTTTTTTTAAATACACATTTTTAACTTTTTGTAGTTCCAACACATTTTCTGTCAGCACCTTTTTCAAAAATAGTTTTACCAAAGTATTTTTATACTTAAGACCAGATTTTCTTTGATAAGTGAGAAAGTTGGTGCTGTTTTATCTATTTGGGAATCAAAAAATGTCATGATAAAATACCAAAAAAGAGTGTGTGCAGTCCAGAATGTTCACACAAAGGCAAAAATTATTCACTTCTAATTCACTTCTTTCCTCACAATGCTAGCAAAAAGCAGAAATATGGAACTTTTTTATTAGTTGTAGCTAATAAAACAGAGGACAATCAAAAGCATGTGCACCATGATCCACACATACCTCACTGCCCCACAAACATGTATTTTTTTCAGTTTGTGCTGTGCCAAGTTACGTCCACAAAAATACAGAGCAATTTGAAAATACACATAACTTACTCTGTAAACATGTATTTCAATTTCAGATGAAAATATCATAGGTTTTACAAATTGAATATTTTTCCACAAACATACATGTAATGTCAAATTTAAGCATTTTTGGACCTATTTGTATATGTAACTGGTTTTGCACATTTGTGGATCGCTTGAATTCACTATTTTTCAGACCATAAATAAAACAAGATCAGCTAGCTAGAGTGAGAGCTGATGGCAGCTGTGGAGACTGACTGTCAGTTAGTGGCTGTAGCAACTTGAAATCAGCCGGTGCAAACCCCAGAGCTGCAAATGTCAGCTCTAGTCTTTGTAACGGCAGCAACAGAAAGTTTGCTAATCCGGGGAGAACCGGTGCAACCTGGAATCTTACACAACATATATCAAAAATACATGCAGTGTTTACATGCAATCTATGTGTAGCAGGGAGGTTGGGGGATGCCAGCAAATGTCATGATTTTGTGTGTGTCCTTTTTTTAATCATTTTGTGCCGCCTCTCCAAATTTTTGCTGGTCCGTGAATTCAGCACAGTCCAAACTCTAGTTATAAACAGCAGGTTAAGTCGTGGTTTGGATAGTTGATCAGCACTGATCAGATTAATGGATGAGAGGAGAAGCAGAGTACAGAGTGAGCGAATGCAAACTTTTAGACCCAGTAAAATAAACGGTTAAGTTTCCAGTTCACTGTGCCTAGTGCTCTGCAGCTCTGTGACAACAGCACACTCTGCTATGCAATGATTAACAGCACAGTATATACTTCAATAGCACTAGAAAATCTATTTGTGGTGGCAGATGTTTTAATTGTGGTGGCCCGCAACAAATAAATGGATGTGTGGGAAACCTAGACATGTTTCTGGATCATGATACACATTTGTGGATTGTCTTCTGTCGAATAAAGTAAGTAAGTCCAATGAATGCTTACTTTCTTGGCCAGGTCTCCCTTGAAAAAGAGATTCCTAACCTCAATGGGACCAACCTTGTTAAATAAAGGTTAAATAAAATAAAATAAAATAAATAAAAACTTTAATATCCTGGTGGCCTGATGATTTAGACGCACAAATGTCAATTATCAGTTTCAATGCGGGCCATAGACCTATGCCATACATTACTTTATCTCTTACCATTTTTTCTCTCTTCTGTCACAGTATATTCATAAGCCTAAAAATAAGTAAATGAAAACTTATCAGGAAATTATTGTGCCCACTTTAATACAGTGGAGCAGAGTGGGCTCCTTCCTGTGTCTGTTGGCGGTCATTGCAATTATGTAATAAAAACAAAAAACCTAGTATGTCATGAGCATTTGTGACTCAAATAAGGTATAAACACTTGTATCTACTATCGCTCCATCCCTAGTGTGTACACGTGCTGTATGTTTAAATTGCTTTATTACAGCTTTTATAGAGAATCTATTTATCTCTGGTTGCTCCTCAGAGACTAATTGAAACTACTGTACCACCATGCGCTGTTTATCAGCTCATACTTACAGTTTTAAGACTTAAATACTTTTGTGTATTCAAGTTATGTTTAGAGGAAAATATCAAAATAGTGCCTGCGTTCTATTTTGGCTATGTTTTCAGTGGGGCTGTCTGTATTAATCGGCATGAGATTAAAGTCCGTAATTAACGTGTTAATTTTAAAAAATATGTTGAAACATTAATAGCTGGCCAACATTTCTGTTTGAGGTTGTACCGGGCTGAATTTTAAAGCTATATGATACTGGTATCAAATAAAAATAGAAGACTTAAGGAATCTGGTGGTACCAATCATGTCATGGTAGCTTTTCAGTAGGCAAGTGGAATACAGCTCCAAAGTTGAGCTAAATTTTGGGGAAAAACAACATGGCCCATGAGTCTCCCTTTTACAGACAAACCCACCTTATGCTAGACCCATGCAGTTTTTTCTGTCTGTTTATTCCTAATCAAGAAAATCTGGTAAGACCTGCTTCACCTTGTCAATATGGACTTCATAACAGTTTTGTAATGCAGAATAATGGAATTGAAAACATGATTAAAAATGCAGTTCATTGCAATTAACTATGGAAATTCTGGGATTAATCGCGATTAAAAATGTAAGTGTTTGACAGCTTTAGTTTTCAGAAACCAATTAGAGTGAGCAGTGTTTCTTCAGGGGAGCTCCACCTTTACAATATGTCTTACAGCATTAACCCTTTGAAACCTGAAGAATTTTGCTTGATCTTTTAAAAAAATAAGGAAAGAGGGCAATGAGCAATTTAAGAATTTATAATAATAATAATAATAATAATAATAATAATATATTAATAATAATAAAAAGGTTATAAGAAGTTTGTGTGAAATTTGCAAAAAAAAAAAAAAGTGAAAGACAGGAAATGAAAATTAAAAAAAACATTGTTATACTTTTGTTGTGGCCTAATTTTAAACTTCGAATTATAAATATATATTTTTCCGCTAATTATTTGATTTGTATTAAATCTTTTAAAATGGAACAGATAGAAAAGACAGTAATATTTGGTCAATCCATTACAGATGAAACAAAAGAGTAAGTAGTAGGAAAACTTGGAACAATGCAAAACCAAGCCAGGACAAATATTACAAATTAAAACCAGCACTCAGACCAAGACCAGAAGGACATTTTTTTAATAAGCTAAAAATATAAAAATGTGTTGTATAAAGTAATATAAAATATTGAAACATAATATGATGTTTTTTTTAGTCAGACAATCGCCTGTCACATCACAATTGAATGTCCCTAAAATCCATACAAAATCAATCATCTCTTGTATATGCTGCATCGTGCAAAATTTCCTCAGGGAGCCTTTATTATGCACCTGATTACGGCGCACATTTTCAAACCTTTTCTCCTGGAAGACGTCTATAATGTTGCACAGTTGTTGATATGAAAAGTGACAAGAAAAGTTGTGCAAAGGTTGCAAAAAGAGAGAGGGAAAGAGTTCAAACCTTGGCTGCTTCCTCACCTTCACATAATCGCAATGTGAATTTTGGTTTTTGAAAGTAACCGAAATAGTTGGACTGGCACGGCCTAATGTGACATTAAGAAGGTGTTTGGGGAGGGGGTTTCAGAAGCGATTTACCCTCAAACAAGCACTTCAGACAAAGCAAACTTGCCCAAGGCCGCATGTATTGCAGCCAGGTGGAGCGTAGCAGTGTGAAGTACAGTAGGTCACTCATTGGCAATGGAAGACAGAGAAGAACAGCACCCAACAAACCAGTACCATCTCCCCCCTTCCTGTTTCGCTCTACTGGGGTCCGCTAAAGTGTGGAGCTGCAGAGGAAAGGAATAAATATTGTACAAGTTCCAGAGACTCAGCAAATCCATGAGGGCTATTTCTAGAATTTTTCTTTCTTTGTTTATTTAAACTCTGCAAGTTCTCTCTTAAATAGCCCCCTCAAAATCACATTAAAGAGCGGTCTCTTTTGTGATTTGTTTTTAAATGATGCAACTGTCAAATGGTATTCAGTGCTGCACTAACTGCTTCTCTTTGCTTCCTGGTGTAGATCTACTCCACATTCTCAGTCAAAGCTGTCAAAACCCACCTGCACTGGAAAAATTAAGATCACAATCATTTCATGTATTTTTATTTTGGAATAAATCAGTGATCTCGCAGCCGGGTTGTAATTTTGTGATGATTTTCTGAAATTAATCTCCAAACTGAGCTCACTTCATTTGCATTTGTTGAATTTGTTTGTGTGACGGCTGTAATTTCACACCTTCACATCAGGAAATGTTGAATTTATTTTTGGGGTGTCTAAATCTGTGGACAGTGGTGGGTAAACAAAAACAGTGCTCAAGTAAAAGTATTTTTAATTATACTGATGCAATTCATTACATCATAGTTTTATGTCCAACCAGGTCCTCAACAGGTAATAACAAATGTGGAACATGTTAATTGTCATTAAAGTGCCATGTCCAGAACTAGTGAATTGACAAAATGCATGTTGTTGATATTACTTGTGTAACGACCCATCGATCTACATTGATATATCAATCAAGTGAGCAACATATCATTGATGCAGAGTGTAAACATGGATCCTTATCAACCTCGCTGTGCTTTATTTTGAAATTCTGTGTCAGGGTCACAAATTCTTGTGCACTATAATCACACAGCGTCAGGCAGATGATGGGAAGCAGCCAAGAGAGAGACGATTAGGATAAAACTATTTACTTGGGCATAAATTATCAGTTTGTTTTTGAATAAACTGGGGATTAACAGACATAGCACTGATCATATGTAAAAAATATGTATATATATATATAAAAAAAAGCGTAATGAGGAAACAGGCAGTACAGGCCGGACATCTCACTGTACTCACTTTGTGCGGCAGCAACATTAGCTACCCAGTTTCAACAATATTAGACTTAAAAAAAAAAACAAAAAACATGCATGCAGGGAGAAATTCATCCGTACTCTTCTGTCAGAAGTTGCAGCAACTTAAACCAGCGGTGAGTAAAAGGAAGTAAAAAGTGAAAATAAATGGAAACTAGTTAAGTTATGAGTCGAGGAAAAGTCTGCTAACTGCTAAGCTAACTTACGCAATGTAAAATGCCATAGCCCTATGCTAATAACATTACCATGTTGTATATGTGGGGGAAACGTGACTTTGGCAGCTTCCTGTGTAACTGACATGTAATAACTGAGCATATGATATCTTCTCATATCGATGGCCAGCCCCTAAATCTAATTGAAATCGTATCGTGGCAAACTGTGTGATATCCTAAAGTTGGCCAAAACTATGAATATAATATTGTATCCTAATGAAACCAGTGATTTACATCCCTAGTTGATAACAGATTCTTAAAGGACAAGATGTCCACCACTTTAGGTTGAAAGAATTGTGGATAAATTCACTTTGGCACTGTCCTGGCAGGAAACACAGCAATATCTCTGTAAAAAAAGGAGGGAAATGCAGCAATGTTAGTTAAAAAAAAAACAAAACAACAACCTGCTTCTGTGGTTTGATCCGGGCAGGATACACAGTACCAGTTACAGTGGTAAAAAAGCACAGCCCCTTTTTGTGGCACTTTCTTGGCAGGAAATACAGCAATGTCTCAGTTAAAAATGATCGCTTTTTTTGTGGCAGAATCCTGGCAGAAAATGCAGTGATGTCTCAGTAAAAAAAGTACCACTTTTGTGGCATTATCCCTGTAGGATATGCAAGGATGTCTCTTTAAAAAAATGCTTTTGGTGGTACTCTCCTGCCTGAAAATGTAGCTATGTCATGGTAAAAAACAAATGCTTTTCATCATGCTGTCCCGGCAGGAAACAGCAGTGTCTTTGTAAAAAATATACTCTTTTTTTTTTTTGCACTATCCTGGCAATAAATGCAGCAATGTCTCTTTAAAGAACATTTCATATTATGGCATTATCCTCGGAAGATATGCAGGGATGTCTCTCTAAAGAAAATGCCTTTCGTGGCACAATTCCACCTGAAAACGCAGCAATATCTCAGTAAAAAACAACCATTTGTTCCACTATCCCTGTTGGAATCACAGCAACAGGTCACTAAAAAACAATCAAATGCACAATCTTTGTGCATAAAAAGCTGCTGGAAAAATAGAAATGACTCACTAAAACGCAACTGGTTTTGTTTGTAGTTTTCAAACCGTGGTTTGCAGCTCAGCAGGTGTCTTGCCCGAGTCGTACCATTCCCTCCACCTCTCGATTACAAAATCAGCTTATTCACTACACCACTTTAGAAAAGTTGATATAATAGGTATAAAATGTATAATAATATAATAATATATTATATAATATAAAATATAACATGGCTGTGGTTTGTGGAAACATACATGCCAACATTTTCTTATGGCAACTGGGTTGGGGATGTGCACGTCTCTTCTGAGGGAGAAAGAGGCGTTTCATCTTCTGTCATGATCTTAAGCTTTAGTCAGTTGACCTATCGCTAAGCCTTTCCCTCGAACGCCATGAGCTTATCACATTTTGTCTAGCTACACAATGCACTCGGACATCCTGCTGGTAGACCTTCATAGAAAAGCATCAGAATTTTGATTCCTGCCTTTTTATTTAAATAATGCAGTTCTAACTTATGGGATAAATGGTACAAATCACTGTGAGTCTGTCCAAACACAAAATAATAATTTTAATAAGGATGTATACATTTGTTCTATGGTAAGGCAACATAGTGTTAACAACATTTGCTTCAAAGCCACAAGTATATATAACCTCACAATTTATGCCAGCAACATCGTGTATAACGTCACCTTACAGCAAATTTTGCTCGCTAACGTTAGCTTAAGTTAGCTAATAGCTGCTAATGGCAACTTCCGCTTCGTAACGTTAGCTCGTCATGCCGTCTGTTCAACTTAGTGTTAGTATTTTTGTTCTTTGGCAATTGGAAAGCAAAAGAACAAAGAGAAAAAAGGGTGGCTAACTCTAACACCGCGGCATAGTGATGACCTTTTTGATCGTTTCTGTGGCATAAAAGGAGCTTCTGCCTCTAAAAGTTCTGTATAACATCTTTGGAGAGGTCTTTTACATTGACAGCTGCCGTTGTTAGTTTAGCTGCGCGTCAGTTGTTTGTCTGAGTGAGCTTTTAGCGATAGGTCAATTCAAGGGCCATCGTGGCTCCTTCTGCAGTGCAATAATTGACAAGTAGTGTGGAGTAAGATTTAAAAGAATTCAGCAAGACAACTACTATTTCAGAAGTATGTATTTTGCAAGAATGTGCTTGTAACGTAGAAAATGTAATGTAGTACTACCCGTCACTGTCTGTGGAGGATTGACATGGGAATTATATTTTAGGAATTTGAATCTGTGTAATCGTAGAATAGTCTGTGGAACAAAGGGATCCCTGAAGCCTGATAATAGTGATAGTAATACTTCTATGAGCAAAGAGGGAAAGACATTGCAGATAAATGCACAACAGCCCTGCTTGTAAGATGAAATCCACTCGAGCACTTTGAAATCTCTCTTGTTTTACCTCACACATTTCTCCTGTGAAGTGTCTTGGAAAGTTGTTGTTCTGCAACTGCACCCTATGGTAATCTAATTTCAATCTTTTCTTCTCTCTCTCCTTCCTGCTCGTTCCTCCTTCCCTTCTCCCTCCCCCCCCCCCCATTTCGCTCCTTCTCTTTGCAGTTTGACGTGTTCAAGTGCTTCTTAAGGTAAGAGAGAGTCTCATTTTGTGTTTTCCTTCTCTTGTACTTTCTTCCTCTGATTTTCTACCCATAAAACACAGCACGCCATCAGCACTTGGCACAGTGTGTGTATCACGAAACAATCTGCGTCCTCAAAATTTATTTGGCTCAGGATCCTGCTTGCTGAAACACAATATCATTGTGTTAAGATAACAAAGAGACACTCTGGGTAACACTCCCACTGCACTCCTCGGGTAAAGCCATGATCAGGAACGCACAGGACTGAATCTGCTGCCAACAGGACACTAATATAGAGATAATACAGCATGTGTGATACATATACTCCTTTCTATTAGTTGTTTAATGCTTTTAATCAATAGGAGATATCATAAGCATTGTGCAGTTATTCCGCAGTACACACAAAGAGTAATAATATACAGTAAATCCTCTTCCAAGCTGTCTTGCAACTGAATCTGCCTGTCACATGCTGTTAGTCATAACTGGGTCTGTCTGCAAAAAAACCTGCCTTATAGTTTTTTAAAAGGCAAGGCCACTGTTATTGTTTATTTATGGGTTTCAGGTTTCAGCCTTAGTATATCTCAAACTTATTACTTCCAGACTGGGGTGCTGTGTAATAATGTCAGCAGACTCACAATACTTCTCAAAAGAAAATTAAATGTGCAACAGTGCCATACAACTGGGCCTGACCTTGTGGTTGGGCATACAGGGTGAGTGTAATATTAGTGTGAGCATGGGCAACCACGTGGTGCACATGAAGGGCTTTTCATTTTTTTAATATCAGTGAAAAAGTTGTCTCTTCAAATGTCTTTTGCTTTTAAATGGCTTCATTTTAGAGCTCAGTGGTTTGAGTTTATTTAATGTGCTGTGAAGAACATTAAATAACCTCTATTTGGTATCGTTTTCTCTATGGATTCTCAAAATCCAGCAGAACTGTAATTTAGGATTACTGTTTACAGTCAATTTGTATGATTGTAGATGACAAAAATAAAAAAAACAACAATTAAACATTGTAGTTAAAGGCTCATTTTTTGATAAAAATAAATATTATCAAAAATTACAATTCAAGTTTTAAAGGCCCTACACACCCAAGATACATGAAGCACCAAAAGTGATAAAATATTCTAATTGTCTAGACAAATTTATCTGCATGCACCAAAAAGCTATTGTTAAATCATTAAATTTGAATGTAAAATAAATAAAAAATGAACCTCCAATTAACTGTCAAAAACACGTTTTAATTGATTCATTAAGTTTGTTGGAATTATGGCAAGGTGTCTTTTTTAAAGCTGTGGACAACTTAGGTAACTAAGAAGGTAAAACCTTTTGTTTATGCTGCATTTGGCTGAATTTTTAGAGCCCTTTGTATTGTGCACTAAGCACTTTATTCTGCACAGCTTCTCACCTTCCAAAATACCTAATTAAGCCTAAAATATTATCTGTTATTCAGAAGGTGTAACATCCAGTAGCAAGGAGATAAATCTAGCAAGTAGGAGATAAACGTTCTGATTTTTGGCCATCATCGACTACCTTTTGGCCTCACAGAACTTCTGTATTGAAAGGAAAAATAAGAAAGAAAAGAGATTTTGTCATATATTGTCGTATACAGAAACTGTATTTCTTTATTAAATGTAGTTATTTAACTGAAATTATTATTTGTATCACAGTTGTCTGAGTCGTAACAATTATTGACTGCTTCCCTGGAATGGACCCTGGAGTGGGCGTAAGCATACCATGCTTGACTGACATTTCTCTCACACTCTGTTACATTTGTTCCAGTTGCAATGGCTGGACAATTTATAGGTTTATTATTCTTCTTGGTACATGCAGCCCAATGACCTCATATAGTCTCCAGCATAGCTACTTCCAACTTCATTCTGAGTGGTCTTATCAGCCAGAATAACTAATAACACCTACAGCGCTTCATGTTTAGAACTTTCTTACTTTGACGACTTTGACTACTCAGAAGACTGTCACCTTCTCACATCTAAAGACAATGTGAAGTTTTACTCACACACTGTAAGACTTGGCAAACACTGGGGATCTTGCAAAGTCACTATTTGCAAGACACCAAATAGATTCCTTTTGAGATTAATTCCCATCCTGCTTCTGGTGGAAAATATTGTGCCAAACTCCCTGTAAGAAATATGACATATTAACAATTTCTTACATGTCTGCAAAAACCCATAACTATAGAAACACAAAATAAAAAGCATCATATGTGTACAGTATTCATGTCAATTTGGCATCAATACAATCCATAAAAATAAACTTTATTTGAGTACAGACTTTACCTTTTGGATTTTGTGGCCTGAAAAAGCTACGCTACTGTGCTCCTTTAGTGGGAGTAAAATAAGCACTGGTTTGTAGATCAGTTACACGGTAATTAAATCAAACTGTTATTCACTCCACAACTCCGTCAGCATATCCTTTCCACGGTAAAAAAAGAACCAAGACTTGTTCACATTCTTGCACCCTCCCAGAGTCCCCTCCATGTTTACTGTAGACCTGGTTTGATGCGTCCTTTGTGGTGCTGGAGAGTGCAGCTATTGGTTGTTGCCAGTGTTCATGAAACGTCAGTAATAGTAGTTGTAGTAGTAGTAACTACAGTATTTACATGAGCCAAGACTAAAAACTTAAGAAAATAATAAACATGTTTGAACATCAAGAAGACTGATTTCACAGCTCGGGCTGAGTTTTATGGCCGTCTTACAACAAACAATCAAGATCACAGGAGCGTGCACAAACCTAAGTTTTTATTCTGACATTTGAATTTGTTTGTTGCCTCAGTAATCACTTGAGAAGTGGTTGGTATAAGGCCAGCGTAAGAATGAATGGCTTTAAGCAATAGGCTGCAGCAATTATCAGAGTTGTCTAATTTTCTTACAAACAAAAACTTTTGCCACCAGAACAATTTGAAAGAATCTCCTAAAGCTTTGTACATATTTGAAATAACAATAATATAATTTTGCTACAAAAATAAAAAAAAAAAACAACATTTGGCTCCAAGAGGTTGTTAAACATTTTACCCTGCGTTTGAATATGAAATACTGCCATGCTGTGATACTGTAATTACTTCTGAATTTTGTCCAAGTCACCCACACCTACCTCAGAACTGAGGACGAGTAGAGAGGGATGCCAATTGTCCAAACATGTAAAGACATAAAAAGCACCAAAATTGTAGCTACAAGGTTCTTACCAAACACATGCCATGTCAGTGTGCCCTGTAGTGTTTGTTTGCTTTGGTGCCCAAGGTTGTGTGTCAGATTTTAAAAATTTCTCTCTTATGTGAGTGCTTGTCAGCAATTGTATGCATGTGTGCGTGAGAGCATGCGTCTACATCTTAGTCTCTGTCTCCCTCCTTGTGTGTGTCTGGTTCCCAGTGTGGGGAGTGGGCTCTGTTGGGATCGTGTGTAGAGCCTCATTAGTGGCTAAGGTTTGGCTGGCCCGCTGCTACTGGAGACTCAGGGGCACAAAGTCATATGTTACTCTACTGCTGGCCCATCTGCCACATTGGCTCCCTCATGAGACTCTTAGTTGTATTTTCTTTTCTGTGTACATGCATCTTGTGAGCACAGGGTGACTGTAGGTCCGTAAAAAGTCTAAATATGTATCTATATCCATATGTCTGTCTGTCTGTCTGTCTGTCTGTCTGTCTGTCTGTCTGTCTGTCCAGCCAGCCATCCATCCATACAGTCTTGAGTCATAACACTGAAGGTAACTGAAGTTGTGTGTTGATCGTAAAGCAGCAGAAATTACAGATGTTAGCTGTTAAACATCACAACCCAGTATGACAAATTTGCAAATACCCCTGGTGTTTCTTCTGGTAATATTCTGTCATTTCTCTTATAGTAGTTGATGAAACTAAAATGGATTAAGTACTAAAACTATGATGAGTTGATCATAGTTTATAAACTATAAACACAGCTTATTCTTAAAAAGATTCTTCATACAGCAGACGTGTGTAACCTGGATTTGCAGATACCCATTTAAACTGCGATTTGCCCTTTTATAACGTCAGCGTCACGTTTGTCAGTGTTAGGTAAACTCTGCAAGGCACTCGGCTAATTTTTGCAATGTCAATGATAAGCTTATGGTAATAACATTAGCATTAAATATTTGTGGGGAAAACATGTCCAGCAAAACACAATTATCTGTGAACCTTATGAGTTATAATGGAGCTGAACTTTGCACTTCTGTTTAATGTTGTCTATATAAAGCAATATTTATTGCATGTTTAAAATGTGTTAGTTAGTTAAATCAATCAAATTTAACTACACTTCACTCAACTCAACAGAGTAACATAGAAACTCCAACGTCAGCTAGTGTTTTGGAGGTAACAGAGTTTTTGTTGGAGCTTGTGTTATTCCAAATTTTGAAACTAAGATTTTCATTTTCACTGAAAATGTAAATTTGTATCACTTCCAAATATCAGTTGTCCGCCTCCTTAATTACCATGGTTTCCACCACATTCATTCATTTGTGGCAGCCTGCCACAATTAAAACATCTTTCAGCCCATATTGATTTTATATTTTTTGGAACTGAACCTTTCATTAGGAGAGCTAATGGAATATATTTACCATTCTATTAATCATTCTCCACACTGGCAGAGTGAAGACCATACTCTGGGCACAGACAGAGCAGCAGAATGATGGGAGTAGGAGCAGGAAAAGTGAAACCTTATCTTAAATTTTTGTTGGGTGTTAAAGTTTGCATTCACTCATCTCTGCAGCAGCTGCTCCTCTCATCTATTGATCTAATCAAATCAGCTCTGTCTCGATCAACAGATCAGTTATCCACCCAGTGACTTAAACCGAGGGGAAAAACAACTCATGACAAGCTCCTGTGCTTGCATTCATGGACCACACAACAAAAACAAAAAAAACTGGAAATTTGATTTAATTAAACATACGGATCTTAAAATAATCTAATGCCAAGATTTTCTTCTGAAACTGTATGTACTGTACATTCCAAATATTGCTCATCAGTATCCCTGATTACTCATTATCGTTATATAAATTGGCCCTGAAAAAACATATCAGTCAATCCCTTATTTATGCATTTTAATTCATTTTGATCAAAATGAGTCAAGCTCATATATGTGAGAGTCCACATTTCTGATGTTGTAAATCTTCAAGCCTACCACTAAATTTAAAAGGGTCTTTTTACTTTAAAGCTGCACTTACCTGTTTGCACTCTAATAACAACTCTAATAACCACATTCCCACAAAAAAAAGCCTACCTATGCACAGGCCCACAAAAATACTACTTACCTTTATACTTACCTGCATGCTCATATAAGAAAAGGATGATTTTATCCAGAAATCAGTCTTTCTTTGGTTAAAGTGATTTTGGAATGGTTTTAGAAATAATGTAAGTGTGTGATACCCATTTATATGCTGTAAGCAGCGTTAGAAGATAACTAAGTACGTTTACTCAAGTATTGTATACAGTTACGAGGTCCTTGTTGTACAGCCTTGTCCACCAAAGCAAATAGATTGAGATATTGTTATTTAAAGTACAATAACTGCTGCCAGGAGCTGTGTGCGACAGGCACTGCTGCAACTCTCCCACGCACCCTGGGGAGGCAAGCTTCACAGTGTAAAAACCTGTTAGAGATTAAACTACCAAGTATACAAAGGAGGTCGAATTAGCTCCACCTTGACTAACTACTTTGTAAATAATGGCTGGTTAAATGGATAAATATAGACACGGACAGAAAGTGTGACCCTGGCATGAACTGGTTCAGTGCACATGTCACTGTATGTGTTATAACCAGCTCTAAACAACTTAGATTGTGTAATGTGTTGTGTTGGTGATAAAAACTTGTTTAAAGCCGCAGCTTTAATAGCTCCGCTCAGCATGAGAAAGGTTAATTATCGCATCCTGTTAGAGACAGACAGGACACCTCCTCCTGTCAAGCACTCACACACACACGAACACTCTGAAGCACACAAACACTCAGACCATCAAACAAACTGTGTGTGTGTGTGTGTGTGTGTGTGTGTGTGTGTGTGTGTTCCTGTCATACAAAGATGTAATCTAGCATCTGTTTGTCCTCGTTTGCCTCATCACTCGATCGAGGCCTTCGCTTCTCCTCCTCTGCCGCCACCCGCATACTCAGAGAAATTCATTCATGAAGCCGCTCATGAGGAAGAAACGAACCAAGAAGTCCCCCTGGATCACGTTTCTTCACTTTGATACAACGTGTGAATTGGGGAGCTTTATCACATTGAAAAATGGGGCACAATTCAAAAACAAAATGGCAGATGAGTGGACAGAGGTGTTCCGTGGGTGTGAAGCAGCGAACCGCGGCAAATGATTGCTGTTGTGTTCTCTGGAAGACGCCAAACAATTTAGAGCGGAAAATGAAGAGACACTGACAACTCAAAAGGAGGCACAGAGAGGTAGTGGGGCTTCTTATTCTTCTAAAAATGAACAACTCCACTTCAGATCATGAACCCTTTTTACAATATCTCTGTACTCGCTTTCATGTCATCCTCTCGACTCCTCTATCCACTTTATCTTTCTCCCTCAAACATTCCCATCTCCTTCGTCTACTCCCACTCTCCTCCGTGTCTCTTTTTCCTCTTATCCGCCTATTTTTGCCACCTCCCTCCCTCTCTCCCTCCCTCCCTCTCTCCCTCTCTCTCTGTCTCTTTTTCTCTCTCTCTCTCTCTCTGTCTCTCTCCCTATCTCTCTCTCTCCCTCCCTCCCTCTCTGTCTCTGTCTCTCTCTCAGTTTCTCCATTCTCATTTCATTGCCAGTCTAGACAGCTTCAGAAGCAGGTGCAGAGACTGGGAGAGGTGGAAAAAATAGGGTGAGAAGGAGGGAGCAAGGGAGGAAAGGAGCTAAGGGGATAAGGAATAGCGAGCGAGAACAGAGAGAGATTAATAGATCAAGCAGAGAGGCGTATGATGAAAGTTTAGAGGAGTATGGAGAGGAGAGGAAAGGAAATGAAAGGAGAGAGGGATGGGTCAGGTTGAGGTAGGATTGGAGCAGAGAGGAAGGAGGAGGAGGAGGAGAAGAGATCTGAGTAAATCAGGTAGGTGCTATGCGGAGGGGAAGAGGTGCGGAAGAGGCTATTTTAATGCAGGGGAGAAGTCAGGTGCTCGAGGTGGGGAGAGAAGGAAGTGGTGAAGAAAGGAGGAAAAGGAGGCGACGGGAGGTGTGGAGCAAAGGAGCAAATGAGGTAATGAGGAAAGAGGTGTGGAGAGGAAGGAAAGAGGCGAGGGCAGCGATTCCCAACGGGTACAGATTTCTCCTTAGTTATTTGTTCAAGGTCCACACAAAAGATAAATTACGACAAATGCAATTTTATTTCCCAACATTAAAACAACATGTGAGCTTGGAACCCAACGAAATAAGACGTGTTGCAAGAACAAGGTGCAATTACTTAACCCCTTAAACAATGTCAGTTTTCTTGTTGCATTCAGACACGTTTTACATGCACTTAAACCTTTGAAACCAAAGCAAAATGGTTTGAATTCTTTTGAAAACATGGCAAAAAATGGCAAAAAGCAACTTTGCAAAAGATTTCCTGCAAATTGCAAAATATTGAAAGAAAATGATCTGAAAATTCATTTTAATAGACAGAATTGTGAAAGATAATAATAAAAAATAGTGATATATATATATATCACTATGCGTCAGCGTTTTGCGTGTTTTGAGCGTACGGCCAGTTACTCTGTCATGAACTAACGTTTTTCTCTACTTTTAAAGCGACTTCTTATACTTCTTACTTTTAGACTGTGGTTGTTTTACCTTCATCTTTTAACGAGGTCGAAGATTTTAACCATCGCATACGTTTGGGTCTTTAGTTTATCCGCCTACGGACTCTATGGACTAGCTTAGCAGGTTTGTTTTTAGCCTGGTGGCTAGGCTAATCGCTTCCTCCTGTGTAAACTTTTAAGCTTTTAAACTCACAACTTCTGCGGACAAACTAACTGCCTTGGTGGCACAAAGCATGAGCGAACACAGGCGACAAACTAAACAGAAGTGACCGGAAAATCCGGTTTTGTCCCTCTGTTTATCGCGAGCTTCTTAGCTAACCCTAAGCTTGTTATGCTATGGCTACGCCATGTCCCGGAAGACCATCATCTCCAACTAAGGAAAGCGGAAAAAAAGATCGCTGACCTGTTGAATGATGTCCGCCGGCTCTCCGAGGAACTGAGGAGTAAGGAAGCCCAGCTGGACCAGTGTATGACCATCGCCCACGAGCAATGTCTCCGGATCTCCTCGTATTCAGCGGCTCTCCAGGACACGGTGCCCTGGGATCCCACCGGTCCGCGGCCATCCTTCTGCTCCACCCCCCGCCTCCAGCGCTCATGGGCTGAGGTGGTTACCCGTGGCCGATCTAGGACCTTAGCTGGAACCACCTGCGCCTCCTCCTACTCTCCAACCGCTTTGAGGCTCTGTCGCAGTATGCTGGTGCTCCAGGCGATGGTCAGGTCTGAGCTCCCTCCAGAGGCTGCTGCACCGTCCCGCCTCGACCGGACGCGTGACCGCAGCTCACCACCCAGGAGACACTCCTCCCACGGTCCACAGGTCCCTCCTCATCGGGCGGGCACAAAGGCAGCGGCGCCCGCTGCCGCACGGTCTGTCATCTCCGCTGCAGCCTCCGGGTGGGCCCCACCGCTGCGCCGCTGGAGTCCGGGACCAACAGCTGCCATCCCGGCAACGCCTTCGCCACAGCGTATGAGGCTGCTGAAGGCGCGCTGTCCGAAGACATCCCGCGACCACCCATAGCAGCGGGTTCCGGATACCCTCAGCGGGGCAGTGGCTGCCCCGGCTCCAGCGACCGACACCACCCGGGTCCCTAACGGGTCTGATTTGACCAGTGTTCGTGCTGCCGCTGACAACAGCGCTCCTCCGCTGGGGCTTACCTGGGGAATTCCTCCGTGAGGCACGGAGCCACACGGCCCGCTCTCCACCATCCATGGCCCAGTCACAGAAATGCACGCACTCGGGAGGCGCACCTGCCCTCTGTGCTGGTGGTTGGGACCTCCATGGTCGAAACGCATTGGCAGTGCATGGCGGCGGACCTTCTGCCACCCTGGCGCCGCAGGTCAAGGACGTTGCATCCTCCGCTCTGCAGCTGAGTGCTCAGCATAGCTCAGCTTCTACACTGGTCCTGGAGGCGGCATCAACGACCTAAAATACCAGCAGGTAAGACTTCTTAAAGCGGGACTTCGCCACCCTAATTGACCACCTGCTGGACACGGGAAGCGGTTAATTATCTCAGGCCCGCTCCCCCCCCTACGTTCGGATGGCGTCACCACCACCGCCTTCGTCAGCTGCACGTGTGGTTGAAGGGATACTGCCTGGGAAAAAGGTATCCCATTTGTTGACGACAACTTTGCAGCTTTTTAAACAGGCCCCACCTTTTCAAACACGACGGCCTCCACCCAAACAAGAATGGTTCATCTTTTATCTGTGAACATTGACTTGACTATCCGTTCATGCTCCACACCTCCTCCTGACTCACTAATGACTGCCTTACAGACCCCTGCCTCCCAATTACCTTCACCTCCACTGTCACCCGCCACTATACAGGCGCAGGATAATATTCAGACAATGAAACCAGAATTACAAACAACAGACAGAGTAAGACCAGGGTCTGTTCATAGAAATAACTGTATTTTAAAAATCCCCCAGTTGGGTGACAAGCACCACGTCCAGTGCAGACACTAAAATAGCTGTCCTGAATGTGCGCTCCCTTTTAAACAAATCATTTATTATAAATGATATTATTGTAGAACAACGACTTAGACATCATTCTACTGACAGAGACATGGCTTGGCACTGATGCACCTGTCGTTCTCACTGAGGCTTCCCCACCAAATTTTAACTTTTTATTTTCAACTTTCGAGAGGAGCAAAAAAGGAGGCGGAACTGCTTCAATTACAAAAGATTACCATGTGCTGAAATGAAGTATTTTTTAACAACTTCATTATCATTTGAGTATCATGCCTTTGTTGTTTTAGCAACCCCCATTCTTTGCTTAACCGTCTACAGACCACCAGGTACTCATCATCTTTTATCAATGAATTTTTCCAACTTTTTATCAATTATCTATAGTAAATACAATAGAATTTTAATAACTGGTGATTTTAACTTGCACATGGACAACTCCTCAGACACAGTGTCCAGAGAATTTTTAAACCTTTTACACTGCCTAGATTTTAGACAGCATGTCACACAGCCAACTCACAGCAGGGCGCACCCTGGACCTGGTCATAACTTATGGCCTGTCCATTGGTGGGCCATCTGTTGTGGATCTAGCTGTGTCTGACCACTTTTGTGTGTTTTTTACAGTCACTAGTTTTAATCAACGGGAGGCCCGGTGAGATCAGTGAGAAACGCTACCTAACTTCTGAAGTGGCTGCAAAGTTTATCCGGATTTACAGAGCACTCCAGCAGATATTTTACCAGCACCATGTGATTTCATTGTTGACAGTTTTAACAATAAATTAAAGACAACACTGGACACAGTGGCCCCACTTCAATTGAAGACTGTTAAAACAAAACCTACACCGCCCTGGAGAAATATGAACATCAAAAAGCTGAAGAGAAACTGCAGGAGTGCTGAGAGGAGATGGCGAAAGTCAGTTAACAGTTCACCTCGAAATATTCCGTGAACACCTCAAACCTACAATAACACTGTCAAACAGGCAAGAATTTCTCACTTTCAAAAAATTAATCAACGACCATAAAACCAACCCAAAATTCCTCTTCTCCACAATCGACCTTTTAACAAGCATAAATTTTAATAGACCCTCCAAGATACCAAGTGGCGCCCTTTGTGAGGATTTTGCAGACCACTTCAAGTAAAATCAATGACATCAGATCGAGTCTTTTACCGCATCAGATTTTAAGTGTCCACTCACCGGATCATTGATTTTACCGGAGGAAACACTGGAAGTTTTGCCTGGTAGATCTACGAGGACACTTGGTCGAGTTTTCTCCCAAGTAAAGCCCACAACCTGCCTCTTAGACCCAATTCCCACTCCATTTTTTAAAACGTTTCATGCATTCTTTGAGGAACAATTGATATACATGGTGAATTGCTCTCTTCAGGCGAATGTCTTCCCCACCTCCTTTAAAGCGGTGGTGAAACCCCTTCTGAAGAAGAGCAATTAGATCTAACATTTTTAATAATTATCGACCTGTATCGAACTTACCATTCTTAAGTAAAATCTTGGAAAAACTTGTGTTTAACCAAGTAAATGACTTTTAACCACAAATAACATTTTAGAGAGGTGTCAGTCTGGTTTTAGGATGAATCACAGTACCGAGGCGGCCTTGTAAAGATTTTAAATGACATCAGGCTCAACTTAGATAACCATAAATCACTGTCTTGGTACTACTGGATCTAACCGCCGTAGCCTTCGATACAGTAGACCATCACATTATTAAATAGACTGAGGGAACCTGTGGCCTCTCTGGTACTGTTCTGAACTGGTTTCACTCCTACCTCACAGATCGACACTTCTTTGTAAGTATGGATACATGTTCCTCAGGAATCCATGAGATAAAGTGTGGGTTCTCCCAAGGAGGTCAATTTAGGCCCAACTCTTTTTAATCTGTACATGCTTCCCCTTGGGGCCGTCATCAGAGTCACGGCATCAGCTTTCATAGTTATGCTGGCGATACTCAACTGTACATCGCTGTGTCTCCTGATGACACAGGGCCTATTGATGCCCTTTTTAACTGCATTTCAGACATAAATTCATGGATGGCAGCAAATTTCCTACAGCTCAACCAGGACAAAACAGAGGTTTTTGATCAGCATCGGTCCTGAAGGCCAGAAAGAGAGACTTTTACCAAAGTTACAGGCTTTTAGAACATCACAATCTGTAACAAATCTGGTGTGATTTTGACTCTGAGCTTACTTTTTATCCCACACATCAAAAACACAACAAAATTGGTTTTTATCATCTAAAGAACATAGCCAGAGTCCACTGTTTCTCTCTCAGGCCAGCACGAGGTACTGATGCATGCTTTTATCTCTTGTCGTCTAGATTATTGTAATGCCTGCTCTCTGGTCTTCCCAAAAAGAGCATTTCCAATTTACAACTATTGCAGAACTTCGGCCCATACGCAGTGCTGACGAGGACCAGAAAGCGGGAGCATATTACACAGTTTTAAAATCGCTTCATTGGCTCCCGGTGCGTTTCAGGATTGATTTTAAGGTTCTTTTACTTGTTTTAAGTGTCTCAAAGGTCTTGGGCCTTCTTACCTAACTGAGCTGCTTTTACCTTATCAACCCTCATGACCCTGAGGTCCTCCGGCACTGGCCTTTAACCATACCACAAGTTAGCTCTAAAAAGAAATGGGAGGCGGCTTTCAGTTACTATGGCCCCGTCTGTGGAACAACCTCCCGGAGAACCTCAGGATCACAGACAGTGTTGAGGTTTTTAAAAGAGGCTCAAGACCCATCTTTTCAATCAGGCTTTTAACTAACTAACTAACTATTTATTTATTTATTCTCCTTTTTATTTTATCTTATCCACTGTTTTAGTCTCCCATTTATTTATCTATCTAATTATTAGCGTTATAACCTTTAATCTATTTTACTGTGCACTTGTATTCTTTGTCTTATTTTACTGTTTCAGTCCCTTACGTTCTTAGGTTTTTATGTTTCTTTACCTTATTTTATTGTGTTAGTTTTAGCTCAGTGTTTCCTCGGGGCCTACCGGACTGGGGAGTGGTCTCTGGTCCACCATTGGGGGTGCTGTACCGTGGACTGTTTGACCCGGGTGGCTAGAGGCTCGGCATCTTGGTGCGGGCACTCCTGTCCGCCAGGTTGGGATGGTCTCTGTGGCGGCGCCCGGCCGTGCTGAACCGTGACCTCTCAGTGAGGTTGGCCCCAAAGGTAGCTTCTCCCTCGCCTCAGGTCTCAGTGCCTAGCCATGTCTCTTTAGTAACAATTGGTGTGTGTTGGTGTATGTGTGCGTGTGTGTGGGTGGTAAGGGTGGATGTTAAGGTGCCTTCTGCGAATATGTGTGGGAATATCTACATGATTGTGTGTGTGTTGTTGCGTACGTCTAGGTGGGGGTGGGAGGGTCAGGCTGTCTGTATTTTTCTTGATTTTCATTGATGTTTTTCATTTCTGTTATTGTTTTTAATCTCTGTGAGGCACTTTGTGTTACTCTTTGTATGAAAAGTGCCATACAAATAAAAGATTTGATTGATTGATATATATATATATATATATATATAAATATCTAGAATACTATATATATATATATTTATATATGATTATTAAATAAATATATACATAAAGAAGTACAAATAATAATAAAGAATAATAATATCTCATTTATAAAAGACGCCAATTCATTTCAGTTACATTATCCATATCTACTCTGCCTTTATCTATAGACCCACTGGAATACAAAGCAATCAATAAAACATTCAAATCTTCAAGAATTTGCTATATAGCATCTTTAGAACTAAGTAAATCAATAGCACTGTGACCAGAAAAGTTCATACTATTGCTTCAAGACTGGTGACATAAAAACCTTGCAAAGGTACAGCATTTTAACCCTCTCAAACATGAACAAACTGGCCTGACTCATTTTAAGAATATACAAAGAAAAGCAATTAGCAATTGTAAAAGAAATGACCCAAAATTAGCATAAATTAGTAAAGGTTACAAGAAATTTCCTGAAAATTGGCAAAAAAAAAAGAAAAGTAAAAAACAAATAAGGAAAAGCTCTAAAACAAAGTGCTATAAATATATACTAAATATAAAATTATAATAAATATATATTTGAGATTGCTTTCCATTTTTCTCCCTAGTTCTTTGATGAGTTTCTTACATTCTCTCTGTCTTTTTTTTCTTTTGCTCCGGTTTGAAAAGTTTTAAATGCTTGTTAAAGGTGTCTGAACGCCAATAAACAAATAACACCAAGAACAGGGCATTAAAATTGTTTCTGTGCTGGGGAAAAGAAAAAAAAAGGTTGACATGATAAATGAGACTCTTAACAAAGTCTGTACTTCAGAATAATGTGTGATGTTTTTACAAACTTGACACGTTCAAGAGTTATTTGTGGTCCATTCAAAATGGACCTGAGACCCACTTTTGGATTGTCTTGTCATCCACCAGTTTGGAACCACTGGGCTAGGGGAAAGGGGGTGTAAAGGATTGGAAAAGTCCCAAGAAAAGGTTTGGGCATAGTGAGAAAGAGGAGGATGGATAGATGGATGGATGGACAGATGGAGCATGTGTAGGAAGGAGGACAGGAGCAGTGTTGTTGTGCTTTTATGGGAGGACACCGGCTGCAAGGAAGTGAGGTGGGTAATAAGGCCATAGCTCATTCCTGCGGAGCAGCCTCTATCCTATTAGTGACTACCTCTCACCGGATGACTTATATGCACCTCGTTTTTCAGCAGCAGGATGACGGCAGACGCTTGGGAAGAAACAAACACACGTGCGCACCCACACACACACATGCAGCCGCAGGAGCGATGACAGGAGAAATCTGCTCCTGCTTCCTGATGTGAGGAGAGAATGGCATCGGTGCAGAAAAACCAACAGCTTACAACAAAGTGTCACGCTGAAGAAGATATTTTATGTCATGAGATTAAGTGACGACCAGAATTGGGCAAGTTACATTTAAAAAATAAAAGGAATTACTCATTGCTGTATGTATTGCTCACAGTAAAAATATTCACATTATTACCTTATTTATAATTACTCAACCATGAAATTTCAGAGCTTCCATATCCAAACAACACATCCTCTGTGTTTAATATTTCCTGACCCTCAGCTAGCTTAATGTTAGCCTCCAGCACACAACAAAGCCAGACAATTCTTAAAAGTAGGCGTTTGCAACAAAGCTAAGAGCACATCATATCTAAACAAGACAACCGTGAAATTTCTCCTCATTTGGTGAAAGCTAACAGCCTTCCCACACCTCTTGCCTCAGTGCTAAGCTAACACACACTGAACCAATCATTCAGCTGAATGCAGATACAGCAAACCACAGACTGTGTGTAAAGACGGTTGACGCAAATTGACTTGACTCCAACTGTATAAAAATGAAGCCAAAATATTCTGGATACGGCCATCGTCATCTTAAGCTGGTAATGCCATTTGGAGCTAGAATCTGCGCAGTAGCGATCACGGCAGTATCAGATTCTCACCCATACACCCCTCTGCACCATTGAAGGCGAGCACACAGCTGTCAGTCATGATGTTTTTTTTTCTTTATGTGCCTTTTTCTTCATACTTTTTTTAGGGATGCGCAATATAATCGGCATGTCATCGGAATCAGCCAATATCGGCTTTAAAATGTAATACTGGAATCCCCAACAGGCTGCTTTCTGCCGATATCACAAACCAATATTTATTTGTTATTGACAAAGTGAACATATACTACCTCTAGAAAAGACCAGACAGATGTCTTTTCTAGATGCAGTTTAGATGTCTTTTTTTGGACGTTGTACGGATGTCTTTTTTTGGTCGTAGTTTCCTGGATGTAGTATACATGTCTTTCCTGGATGTAGTATACATGTCTTTCCTGGATGTAGTATACATGTCTTTCCTGGATGTAGTATACATGTCTCTCCTGGATGTTGTATTCATGTCTTTTCTGGACGTAGTACAGATGTCTTTTCTGGATGTCATATGGACGTTTGTGGGCTGTTATTACGTTTGCAGGTCTATCTCCCGTGTTGGCGCCCCATTTTGGCTGGGGCCTTTTCAAACAACCGGTTTTGATTCAGACCTGAAGCCCTTTGTTGTGTGTCATTCCCCCTCTTTCACCCATGATTCTTTTCTACCTTTAGCTGTCCAGTCAGTAAAGGCAAACATATGCCCCAAAAATCTTTAAAAAAACCCCAAAAAACAGAGTTCATATTTCTTTAACTTTTCAAAGTAGGCTAATGTGTTACTGCCAAACACTAGTGAAGAAAACAGTCATATGTCAGGAGTTGATGTTCAGTCTTAACTCACTCCGCCGGTCCAAGATCAGATTTATATTCAGAAGCACCTCTGGAAAAACTGTTTCAAGCATGGAAACATCTTCTGTTCAGCTAACAACCTTGTACACTTTTAGTGGGTGTCTGAGTGCTGTATAATCAGTCGCTCCAGGGAATTTTGTAATTGCAAGATATTTAACAAAATCCCCTGCTATCTTGCAAGGGTATGCAATTTGGACCAGTCCCCACACTTTTACTTCATAAACCCTTTCCAAATCCCTTTTAATTTCTCTGTAACAACAGCGCCATTGTGTCAGAACAATCATATCAAAGACGTCTGGTGAGCATTTAAAAATAATTTGCATATAAACCGAAACAGGGGGGAAAAAGAGCACTCCTAATTTGTCTTAAAGTTTCACAGAAAAGCCACCAGAAAATCATTTTAGTCAAAAACTCAAAGAGGATTGCAGCTTGGCAAAAAAAAAAAACTAATTGTCTTGATACCACACACATAAACACACACACATTAAAACCTCTTTTCAATCCCATCTTGTCCTTTAAAGTGAAAGTTCATTTGCGTTATTGTAATTTACCATCTCCATGGTGACATTTTCTCTCGAGAGCGGAGACTGACCCCGTCAGGCTCCTCACCCGCCGGAGTCCACGCAAAACCCAAGGACTAATGGTTCAGAGAAAGGGGGATATAAGAATCTATTCCAATAATTTGAGCTATTTTAATTAAATTTATGCATATTCTTTGCCTGTGAAGAATTTGGGGCAGCTGTATCAGCGAGAAGGGGGGGGGTAGAAAAAGAGAGAGAAAATGGGTCACTTTGGCACAGGGGCTGAGAGGCTTCATTAGGAAACCCGTCGCAGTCATTCTGCGGCCATTCTAATTCCGCCCCAGCATTCCCATTCTGCGCTCGTGGGATTCCAATATCAGCCTAACATTTGTGACCTCGTCAAACGCAAGAAATAAGCAGGTGTCAGGTCATGCTGGTCTCACCCAGCGCCGCCCCCTGCCACAGTCAGCCACCTTTCTCTGTTTATTCTGCCGAAATTAACACTCCGCCTCGGAGAGAGAAATGTCAGGTGTTTCTTATCCAGAACTTTGCAGGTTCTTAGTGAGAAAAGCTGCGCGCATTGTCTTTGCCAGTGAAAGAATTAGGATGTTAGCACTGAGACAATTTGATGTTAACTGTGCGAGGGAATTAGATGTACTGTGTAATTTTGCCTTTCAAAGATGATGGCTGAGCAGATGGAGCGGGGCAAGGCTCTGTCAGAGTTTCTCCACTTTAGAAGCTCTTCCTCCCTCTTATAACTCATTTGCCCTTTCTCATTTGCCATAATTCTCCTCATCTCCTTTCTCTCTCCTCTTCACCCCATAACACCCGTTCATTTTTTCTCACCATCCCACTGTGTTGTAAAGACTTTCTTTCCACTTCTCCCGCTCTCTCAGCCATCCGTTCTCTCGGCCCCCAAGCGCCGTAGCGTCTAATATGTCTTTAAAAGTAGGACAGCACTGAGTAATTTGTTGCACCTACCAAATGATAATTCAGAATTGTCACCATATATCCATGACTGCGGGGCCACCCTGAGCGCACAAAAGCATCTGCTGCTCAGGAGAACAGTCACCGTGATTTTCTCGCCATTGTAGTGTTAAATAGAATTTTAAAAATATAGGATTATTTCACAAAGAGGTGACACCGTTTCACAGTGGGGCTGCTTGTGCCCTTTGTGTAAGCTGCGTCATTACGCTGCCATTACACGGAATTTTCTGTGTTGTAGATTGCTTACAGCCACCCTCCACTGCAGCTTTTCTTCCTTCCAGTAAGCATGACAGGAATATGCTGCCTTCAAATTTCCACCCTTTTTCCCCTGTGCTGTTGTGGAGTCGTTGGAGCTGTTTGAGTGAGTGGTTTGGCCTCTCTCTCAAGAGGCAGAATGGAACAGATCATTACATCCGTACAATTAATGTGATTTACAGAAAGACCTTGAAACTTCAGGGACATTCCAACAATTTTAAACGTGAAGGTCAGTTTACCAGCCTTGAGTATTATTCAGCTTGAAACACTCTTTGTGTGATATTGTCTGTGGGGTTTAAACTTCAGTTGGTTAAAATTTCCTATAATGATGTTGTCATGGTTATCTTGTCTTAAAAGGTAACTTCTGTTTTTCAGCCTGGACCTTATTTTCCCATGTTTCCCTGTCAAAGTGACTAATCAGAACAACAATTTTTGAGACTGATCCAGTATTACAGCAGTGAAATCAGGGGCAGTGTAATCAGTTGGGGCAAATGAGCACAGCATCAGTTTCCACTAAAAGTGTTTTAGCCACTGACAAGCTTAGATTATTATTCTAAGTATCCAACAACATTAAAGAAAGAGTCCCCACTACAAAAGACCTTATTGTTAAAGAGTAAGATCCTTTTTGTTCAACCAGAAATATCCCTGAAATCAATATTCCCAAACCCACCAAACTCCTTTTAAATAAATAGTCATTTTATTATCATAAATCACACTTAATTAAAAGTTGAAGATAACAAAACGAAACTCACAAAAGCTGTTTTGGTTTGTGTTTCCACTGTTCCAACAATTGCCAAATCCGGTTTGGTTAAAAATAAACTCTTAATTCACCTAGTCAGATGCAAAAACACACTGGCTCTATACACACATAAATGAATGTAGTTGAATGTAGTTTTAGTTTTTTGTAGTTTTGTAGTTTTAGTAAAAATGATTTTACTGTTGAACATAAAGGTGGAACTCTTTTTTTCATAGTGTCAGATACTTAGAATGACAATACGAGCCTGTTAGTGGCAAAAACAAGCACTTTTAGTGGATGCACATTGATGTGCTCAATTACCCTCAGATACTGGACATATTTCAAAATCTGTTGTTCCGATTAGTCACTTAGAAACAATAACATGGGAAAAAAGGGTCCATGCTGGAAAACACCAAATTTACCCTTAAGTTCCAGTTGCGCTAAACTTGTATTGTCAAGAGACATCATGCGATGCAGAAATAGCCTTTCCCCCAGGAAAATGCTTGTTAACAGCTTGCTGCCATGAATTTCATCCATCTCATCATCTTTCAAGATTTTGCTCTCCTTAATTTATAATTGCCAATGCAGCCTTTATATTTCTCAACAGGGAAACAGGCAACAAGGGAGGCACGAAGAAAACTGATTTGAATAATAAATTAATAAATAAATAAATAGATAAATAGATAAATAAAAAATAACTGAAATTGCAACCACAAATCATTGGGGTGTGACAGATGTTGATTTGCATGGTTCTAATAAAACCACAAGACCTCTGTGTTTGGTGAAATGTGGAAGGCAGTTTACGTTGGAAATTTTACTTTTCTAATTATGGACATTGCAGATTAGCATTGGATTAATATCACGTATGACCTCCACAATTAAATTGCTAGAGGTCCACAGTGGGATTTCAGCGGCATACCGGTTTCATTGTATACTGTGGTATGTAAATTGGCAGTTATCATATTGTTGCAACCTTAGGGGCGGCTGTGGCTCAGAGGTAGAGCAGGTCATCCTCAGTCAGAAGGCTCAAACTGGCTCCTCCAGGCAACATGTCCAAGTATCCTTGGGCAAGATACTGAGCCCCAGATTGCTCCTGATGCTGCATCATCTGAGTGTGAGTGCGTATGGATGATTACTGAGCAACAGGTGGCACCTTGTACGGTAGCCTCGGCCACCAGCCTGTGAATCCTCATTACTGCTTTCTTATGTATGTGAAAAGGTGAATGTGACACATAGTATGAAAGCACTTTGAGTGTTCAAAAAAGACTAGAAAAGAACTACACATGTACAGTCCATTTACCATTTAGTTTCTAGGTAATACCATTCCTGTGCAAAGGAGGCAAAGTTTTTAAGTGTTCATGCCTGGGTGACAAACTGGGGGTTTAGAGTTTAAAGGACAGATGTGTCCATCAGCCAGTCTGTCGGCTAACAAAAACATCTAGTTGCTTTATTTGGAGTGTTGGACTGAGATTGACCTTTACTTAGAAACTGAAAGTCAAGATGTCCCTTCCACTGCTGCATCAATTTGGACCATTCTCTTTTCAATCTGTCTTTCCAAGTCATCCAATTTGCAATGTCAAATCACTGGACAACCTGTGTTATTTTAGTTTTTGGCCACATCTTGAACATATTAGCAAACAGTTGTCTGCTAACACATCCAGTGAACAGAGAGCAGCATTAACATTCATTTGGAGTTCTGTCTCCAGCCAACAAAAGACCAATTTTTACTCTCCATTAAGCTGTTTTGGTCTCTACGCTAATGCACCACCATGTTCAGCAGCTACTTGCCAACTTTACCTCTCTGCCATTTCGTGCAGGATACAGTGGGTCTATCTGAAAAATCTGAAAACAGCTGCGTGCTGCTGCGGGACACAAGGTTGATGAAGTCAAAGGATGTGTGTTTTTAGGTGAGACTGAACCATAACAGTAAAATTGCAGGCTTTGAAAGCATAGCAATGAGCGGATAGACAATAAAATGCTCCGTAGAGCTGACGGGAACTGCAGGTTGGTGATAATTCTCTGTGGGTTTGCTACTACAAGTGATGCCTAGCACATTAAAAAAGTCATTTTTTCCACTGTTGATAAAAAAAAAAATATATCGTGCTGCTTTGACTATTATATTGTAAAATGTGCTATATCATTTCATTCACAGTTTAAAAGCCATATGTGCCAAAAGGAACTTCCAACTCAGACCTTTTAACCCTATCCTTACCCTAATTTCACCTACAATAAATTCAACAAGAAGTCATGTTTTTTCTAGCAGTGAATAGTTCTCTCATTGTTCTCATTCTGATGTGTGTTATGGATAAATGTCAGCTCGAAAATGCCAATAACGGCATAAAGATTTAAGACCAACTCTTATGTTTAACTCCAGAGCAATTCCCCCACATTTGGTATGTTAAATCAAGACATGAAGGCACACTGAAGCATTGTAATCTGACTCGACTCACAACGCCAGATGAAGCTGTACTTATCCTACTTTAGGTTTTAAGAGGAGCTAATTTTTTATGTAGTTGAGGATTAAAGGGTAACTTGATTTTCTATACTGTATGTGTCTCTCCTCCGTCTCCGTGTTATCTTGCCATCTCATGTCCAGGTTGTTGGATGAGCGCCTAGAGACCGTAACTGTTGTTCAATAATACTCATTCTACAGGTCCAGTGTGTAGGATTTAGGCAGATATATTGGCAGATATGTAATGCAATATAATATGTACATTTTCTGTAGAGTATAATCACAGAAAAATAAGAATCATGATTTAATTACCTTAGAATAAGCTGCTTTTATTACCATGTTGCATGGACACATTAATCACTTGCTCGAGATAGGGCCACTTGTGTTTTTGGCCATCATAGTTTGAAGCGAGGGGTTTTAAAAAGAGCAGAATGTCGAAAAAACACAGATTTTTTATTTTTTTTTTTTACATAAAACAGCTTTTATCATTGTTTTTACCAGTTTAAACCACTGGGTCTGTTTGTTTTGGAGAGGAAGAGACCTCTGTGAATAATTTGGCTCTTTATTATCCAAGAAAAAAAGGTGAGCACACATGCCCAGGTGCTGGGCTAGTGGCCTTTCTCCAACATGCCAAACAGAATAGGAGAAACACTGATTTTTAAGGTTAAACTACTTCATTCAGTGCTTTTACTGGTTTAAATCACCAGGTCCACTTGTTTTTGAGAGGAGAAGACCTCTGCAGATAATTCGGCTCAAGGTTGAAACCTCCTGAACAATGAAAACTGAAGCAATTCTAACCGGGAGAAGTTTCAGTGAGTTGCAATCCTCACCACTGGAAGAGCAGCAGGTCACTTTTGAAAGCTTGGTTGAATTATGCAGCAATTTGTGCATCATGTATCCTCTCGAAATGCTTCATCATCCTCGTGGGGGCAGATTAGAGGCCTATCCCTCTGTGTAAACTCTTAAACGTCAGACATACACATGCAGATATGTAAACAAGTTAAAGTTGTTTACGCAAAAGCTGTGTCATGTCGCGCTGAGGTTTCCTATTGCCGACTTGACCTGCAACAACCTCCGTAACATTCGAACTTTGATCACACCTCGAAAGAGTAAACATGTTTACAGAGTTAAATTTTAAATGCATCTTCTCGAGAAAAATTACACCCCTGATGAGCATATGATCTTAAAACGCATAACTGCCACTGTAAAAAGAGACTGTGATGTCTGAGGAGGGTTGTGTCTAGAGATGGAGTTTGTAGGTAATCATGTCAGTGTTATGCACGGTCCTGCTGTGACACTACATTTAAAGTAGAGCTGAAGAGATGGCCCTCTGATGCCCAGTCTGCTGCCCTGCTTACCCACTTGCCTTGATGTTGAGTCCAGCTGACAGAAACCTAAGAAGAGTGTTTCACACATGCTGAGTGAAGCCAAACCAAAGTAAACCGAGTTCCACCGATCTGCCCTGGTTGGGGTCAGACATCAAAAAATTATCTGGGCCATTGCTGTGCAGATGAGTGCAGAAATAGTTTGGTTCACAGAGTGAAAGGGGCTATGTGAAAGCACTTTAGTGACCTAAATAATATGCCGCTTTACCCTGAATCGTTTCCACCACTGGCAGAAACCTTTAAGGTGATGTCCAGCAGGAGCAACCAGAGTCGAATTTCCCGTCAAATTACTATCAACATTTGGACTCGCGCTGAAAAAGTCACTCCAGCCATCAACATGAAAAGGATTCAAAGGCTGCTCTGAAGGGCTCCCATGGGAGTCCTCACACATATTCAAAGCAACTAAAAGGGTTTGCAGACAGACTTTCACCATGGGTGCCACTTTACCAACACAAAAAAATCAGGGGGAAGACTACAGTAATGCCGTGTCCACCAAAAATAGGATAAACATAACTTCTCCCGCCTTATTGTGCAAGACCTGTAAACTGAAATTGCTTGCGCCAACATGAGCTCTCCAAATGATCTAGTTTCCAAACTCTTCCTCTGCCGCACAAGCAGCCTTTAATTACTTCTGCTGGGCCAGCACAGGTGAAGCACATTCTCACTAACAAGGTGGTTTCCAACCAGGGAGCACTGAAACCCAACAGGAAAACAACATGATGGAGAGGAAAACTGGCGCCCGCAATAGAGGGTAACCGATGCTTATAATAATCCCCCACCCAACTGATTTCACCAGCCGTTGTCAGATCGTTACAGAGGAAACATGGCGCAAGAGGGGAGGAATCCGGGGAGGATTGTGACATTGCCTGGAAATAAAGTGTGAACTGGTTTCCACACATGGTGCACATACAATTGCCACGTTGTGCATATATGCAAAATCCATCCTGGACACAGATTTTTCAAACGATTTCTTATTACACTGTGTGATATCATGTCAGGTATGAGCCATTTTGACCTAAAAACAACGGGTGTTAAGAGGTCTAGGAATGCAACAGTAATGACACATGTCCTAGTTTTCATTTGTAATTAAATACTCATGATCTTTGCATCATCAGATCCTGCAGTTAATGTATTCTGCCATCATTGTCTCTGCCCTTATTTTAGTAAGTCGGTCAGCAGCACAAACACAGGAGTGGTGTAACAGCACAGACTAGTGGTGCCTCTTTGTTATGGCACCTTGCTCCAGTTGCCAGAGACAGAATCACTCTTAATACTGTGTACCGCACACATGCTGTGATCCCATTCTTGTTATTTTTACTGTAAAATAAGACTGCAACTTGTCACAGCCTGCTGCAAAGTACGATATATTAAAAATCATATCTAACAACAACAAGTAAAGTATGTTAGAAGTGCTCAGATTGCACATTTCCACACTGCAGTGGCTGCTCTACAGCACTCCTGCAAAAAAGGGTTTTTTTTGTCCAAGGCCTCAAAGCTCAACAGAGGACGGAGTATTTCATAACAAAAATATCCGTGCGACTGCCCGTCATCCTCTGAGACCCAGCCTGATTTCACTCTACCAGCAGAGTGATTTCTATTTTGCTCTGACTCGTTGCGCTTTGCTGCACCGCCATAGATGGCAGAAGAATTCTGGCGTGGGGTCGTTGCAGTCACACACAAAACATGGAAGAGTAGCATCTGGATGTGTGTGTGTGTGTGTGTGTGTGTGTGTGTGTGTGTGTGTGTGTGTGTGTGTGTGTTAGTGTTCTCGCATTGCTTTCACAAGCCTGTGTGTTAGTATTCACACGTGTCCTAATGCAGCCTTCTTTGATCTGTCAGTGTGTACTTATCATACTTAAGTGCTGTATGCTTCTCCCACTGCGACTTTTTGGCCCCTCATCCCCACAGTAGCCAGCATGGAAGCCCTTAAAAGCCTTAAAGAAGTAGTTTAGACTTTTTGAAGTGGGGCTATGTTGGGTAATTATCCATAGACAGTATATTACATACAGTAGACATCAGTCGGCACGCCCCTGATTTGGAGAAGCAGGCTGGAGTCTGACATAGAAGCTAAGCAATGTACTGATGTGGATGGGGACCAGCAACAAAACATATTTTAGCCACCTAAAAAAAGTCCAAACTAAAAAAAACTATCAGTTTAAGTGTACGCTATATTGAGAATATATTTCTGCTTTACCTTAATGTGAGACAGTAATTTCCAACTGAAAAATGAAGCTGTTACATTGTTCTCTTCATAGCCAGGCTCCATTAAGAAAAACAGTGATTAATCATTGCTGAACACAAGGCCTGCTGGTCCACTGCTGCCTCAATCAGTTAGTATGTTGTTATTCATTGATGTAAAAGGAATTGTGTACACTTTTAAACATAAATGTTACCATTTGATGCACCATACTAGATTATCACTTACAGCTCAATTGTACCTGCTGTCCCTCAGCAGGTCAGAACAAAGACACACAGTACAATAACGTAATGATATAAAGTTGTACATAAAAAAAGAAAAGAAAAAAAACCCACACAAGACAAACAATATACACAATAGCAGATAACACATAATAATGCAAATGCAGAAAAGAACACATGAGACAGACAATGCAATATAAAACTACACTTAAACCAGAGCAAAACACAGTCTCGTATAAAGGATAATCTTGAGGATCTAATAGAACTTACTGAGCGAGTGTACACAAAGGCATGTAACTGAGGAAGGACCAAACCATTTAGAGTTGTATAAACCTGGCATAAATAAGAAATCCATGTAAAATTCTCAAAGTTCTGTGAATTGTATATCTCCAATATCTTACAGTGATGAAAATGCAGTGGCTTTTTTGTGTTATTGTGTGACTTAAGTCTTTTAAAGGGTTAGTTCGAATTCAAGTCACACAATTATGCAAACAAACTAACTGATCAAGGCAGTGGTAGACCAGCAGCTTTAGTGTTCTGTGAGCTAAAATGACTGTTTTTGTCAGTTGAGTCTGGTGGCTTTGATCAGAGCGTAGATGAGAAACTGAAACTGCTTATGGCATCCCTGTCTGACATAAAAATAAAGCAGTGAAAATACTCTCAGTATAGCATACACAGGTGGTACTTCTTTTAAATTAGCTAAAATACATTTTGTCGCTGGCCGCCATCCACAGCAGTACATTACTTAGCTTCTGTGTCAGACTCCTTCCTGCTTCTCTAAACTGGGGACATGCTGACTGACTATGGATAAATACCTCATACAATCCCATTAAAAAAAAAACAACTGAACTTTCCCTTTAAAATATAAGCGTTGAGCTGCAGCTCTACATATCTGTATGTGCTTTTTGGGCCAATTATTGAACATGAATTGTGTTTATGTCAGAGTATTCAGATCCTTTCAATTTTTGCACATAAGCATGCCAATGCAAAGGCAAGCAGACACAAACATGGAAAACTTAGCTACCCAGAGTTGGCTTTAAGAGCATTGAAAGGCTAAGGCTCTGTTCCTAATCCCTTTCCCACTTTTCCTCTCCCTTCCCTGACCTTCTTTGCTCCCTTTCTTTATCTCTTCTTCTCTCATGCAGGAGAATTCTGGGGAGATTTCTTACTCTTTCATTCCTCAAGGATGAAGCAGCACAGCGGGCCTGTGTACTGAAACAGGTAAGTGCTGAATATCATGATGACCTTCAAACATGCACACACGTAATCTTCCCTCGCTCTTAAAAGCAGACTGGGCCAGAATGGTGTATGATTTAGGTTGCAAAAAGGCTGTGCCATGTCCACTGAGAAAGACACAGAAAGGGAGTACAAAAAAAGAGGGGGTGGAATGTTTCTTGTGAGAATGAAGAAAACACAGAGAGAAAGACTCATCCTGAGGGACAGAAAGAGCGAGCGAAGACAGTGTCGACAGGATGAAAGTTTAACCAAACATCAGCTCCCCACAGGAGTGGCAAATCTGCTGCCGTCGCAGTGGACGGACTGCAAAGGGGAGGACATGCAAAGAGACAGACCGGCAGACAGGACAAGACAGAGCAGGCGATCCCCAGCTGTTTTTTTTAAAAACGCTGCCTCTGATACATTATTGAATATGCAGCTCTCCAACGCATCGCTGAGCTTTCCTCTCATGTTAGCGCTCAAGTTCGCATAGCGTCACCATTCTAAATATAAAGCATTCGCTCAACCCCTCTTTGGTTTGTTAAAAGATGCAGGGGCTGCACGTAGGCTGTGTGTGTGTGTGTGTGTGGGTGGGTGTGTGTGTGTGTGTGTGTGTGTGTGTGTGTGTGTGTGTGTGTGTGTGTGTGTTTGTTAGTGTGTGTGTGTGTGTGTGTGTGTGTGTGTGTGTGTGTGTTTGTTAGTGTGTTGCATTGAGTGGCACTTTCCTTTTCTGAAGGCTGGCTGGAGTTTTGAGTTTGTGTGTGTGTGAGTCATTTCGGTTGCAAGCCTCTGCAAACTTCAAAAAACCAAAATAGATTTCATCAAACTCTTTTGAAAGTATTGTTAGATGATGCAGAGAGTATACCGAGGCGAGCCGAGCGCTTCACTGGGAGTCGCATGTGCTGTACACTGAAGGAAGTGAGATGTTACCGAGGGGATTGATTTTTGAATCAGACGGCATGTGGAATACGGCAGGTCTACATCTATGTAGTTCAGCAGCAACTTAGTTTTCAAAACTTCCCCCCTCCTAGCTCTTGTTTTCCAGCTGGAAAAAAAGTTAGATTTGGATGTTCTGAGGTCACTGTCCTAAGACTTTGCGTGCGTGGAGTACTCGGTCTGGTCTACAGGTGGCAGCAGAGCAACATACCCAGCAGGCATGTTTCTGTAGCTGGCTTGATTGGCCCATTTTTACCAGCAAATCCCAGTGTAGGCTTTTCTTCATTTATCTCTCTGTCTCATCCAAGACAGGATGTCAAGCAAATGATTCTTCATGCCCAAGAAAAACAGTGGAAAAAGCAATCAATATGTTGTTTTTTTTCCTATGGTTCATACATCAGACAAATTCACATGAAAAATCTGTCCTATTTCAGCTCCCACTTTCAAACTTCATGTTCCAGGATGAACCATGAGCAAAGGTAGGAAACTTGACCTTATTTGTGCATTTGTGTCTTGATGAATGTGCCTGAGAGTGTGTGTAAAGATGCTTTTTCCCTGTTTGCAAGGATGCATCTGGGTCCAAGTGCTGCTGGGGGTAGTATAAGCAAAATGTTTACGGGTGTGTGTGTCTCTGTTTTCTGACAGATGTTGTAACGACATGATTAGCCCTCTGGCTGTCAGTAGCGCTGTGTGAGGTTGCTATAGTGACTGTGGGTTGAGTGCTGGGGAGGCCAGAGTGGAATATGAGGGTGCTGAGGACGAGGAGAGGGGGTGGAATAGGAAATTAAGTGCCTCCGGCCTGTGTGTGTGTGTGTGTGTGTATGTGCACATTTCTTGTTTTTTCCGTGTGCCCGCTTATGTGTTTGTTTGTGTGTTTCTACAAAGCGTTGAAGAGACACTTGTCTCTGTAATTGGGAATTTGATCAAGATAACTCACTCAAACACACAGTCAATCATGTCCACACACACAAGCACTCGTTGAGTCTGCGTAGGAGCCACAGAGACAGGGATCCTGTGATGGCACAGGCGTGGGCTGAGGGTAACCTGCTCTGCCTCACAGACCAACACCACGAGTTGAGCGCTTCGTATCACTTATCACTTAAATTGCGGCGTCAATGGAGCTGTTGTACAAACTGGTACAAGCAAGAGAAATGCCCTCTGCCTTTGTGAGCACAGGGACTGGAAAATGTGGTTTTAAGCACCGTACAGCTTCAAGAAAGCAGGGGGTGCTTGTCAGACTGAAGGTCAAGACCCCAACAAGAGGTTGTACTACAAACCTGAGGGGCGCCAGAGAGTATTAACTATTTTTGCTTTTCTTTTGTCAAATACCAGACAGACGTACACCCTCAGGCCTGTATAAGCTCAATTTTAAAGGGACAGTGCACCCCATAATTAAAAGCACATATTTTCCTCTTACCTGTAGTGCTATTTATCAGTCTAGATTGTTTTAGTGTGAGTTGCAGAGTTTTGGAGATATCAGCTGTAGAGATGTCTGCCTTCTCTGCAATATAAAGGAACTAAATGGCACTCACAAGCAATGTATCTTTCCAGAAATCATGATCAGGTTATTTAAGATAATCCACAGACCTTGTTGTGAGCGGTTTCATGTAGGTACTATTTTCTTTCTACCAAAGTACGCCTACCAACCTTATCACCAAGCATCACTGAGCTAGCTAATGTTATAGCTCAGTCAAGGAGGACATCTTAAACATTTTGTGTTGTCACAAGCATGAGCTGTTTGTCCATATCACTTTTACACAGTGATATGGGAAAGAAAAAGAAAATAATGCCTTTCTAATGAACGATACCCACTATTCATATTACTGTGCAGATGTAACTTGTGTATGCTCTGTCATGAACATAAGCCTCTTGTCCACTAGTAGATTCATGCTTCAGTCTGCGTGGTGATACAGATGGCAGGTATAGTTTGGTAGAAAGGAACTATTTTCTTTCTACTAAACATGATGATGGCGTCCCCCTCAGCTGAGCCATAACTTTTGTTAGCTCAGTGGTGCTAGGTGGAACGGTTGGTGTATGTAACTAGGTAGAAATAATATATTTCCTGCATGAAACTTACAACAAGGTTGGTGGATTATCTTGAGCATTCAGGTCATGATTTCTGGAAAGAGACATTGCTGTCGAGTTTTTCAAATCTATTCTTTCGGGGCGCTTTGAGCACCACAAGCTGAGTGCCATCTAGTTCCAATATATTGAAGATGAGGCAGACATCTCTATGGTTGATATCTCCGACATCCTGCAACTCACACCAAAACAGTCTACAATGTAGACTGATAAATAGCACTGCAAGTAAGAGGAAAATATGTACTTTTGATAGTTTTGCTTGGGGTGTGAAATGTCCCTTTAAGGGGCCACAAGCTGTACTATATGTATTCAAGGTTGGGATCTCTTTTGGCTTGTTTGTGTAGTTGTCTGAGGGGATACCTCAGCCCAGGATATGTGCTTACAAAGTACTGATCCAATTCCACTTCTCTCCTCTTCCTCAAACTTAAAGTCTGTAAATGTCACTGTGTGGAACTCCCTTGAATATGTATTATGTAAGACAACATGAACTCAGCCTGGCCAACTCGGCCCCTCTGTGATAGGGGGAATGTAACTGATTATGAAAACAGAGAATTTTGTCACGGCACTTAAAAGGACATTGAATTAAGCGTGGATCATCACATCATGGCCAATGCCTTATCCATTGAAAAAGGTCAGTGTTGGCATCAATACCTATCCAACATCTTAGATCCATGCACCTCTAGTTGTCTCCCTCGTGAAGAGACACCTCTAACCATCGGTAAATGACACAGAAAACTCTTTACAGACAGGACCTATTAGAGTTTACAACATCTTATAGGTCACAAGTTAACCGCTTTTGTTGGTATATGTCAAATACGTTACATTTTCTGTGGCATCTTTTGGTTTGGGAGGTCATTGGTCTTTTAAAAATTGTCAAAACGTTTCTTTCTATCAAAACATTAATTGAGTGATACTGTTTTACATTAGTGTTTGATGTTAAAATCAGTCAAATCATTATTCCTTTTGGTTTTATTGGCATGTTTATAGATTTTTTTTGTTATTACCTCTGCTAAGGAGGTTATGGTCTCAGTTCAGTTTGTCTGTTTGTTTAGAGGATTATGGAAAAAAACTACTGGCCCAGTTTTTATGAAACTTGGTGGAAGTTTGTAGTACGGGCCAAGGAAAAATGCAGTACATTTTGAAGTGGATCTGAATGATGGGGCTAATCCACAAATTATTTTTCACTTTCATTAATGTTACTAGATAGATCATCTGGCCATGTTCTTGATATTCAGTGGATGGTGGTAAAGTTCAACAGTGACAAATTAAAGCTAATTGTAGTGCAATGACTTTATATTACAGTCAACATGAAGTTGGTGTGAAACACTCTGAGACAGTGGCAGGGTTTCCAACACATTAGTGTGGTGGCCCGTTACGATTAAAACATGTGCCACCAAATATTGATTTTTACATTTTTTGAGCTGGACCAGTCATTAGGAGTGCTATTGCACTAAATATACTGTTCAGTTATTCATTTCACTGAACTCTCAGAGTGCAGAGTGTACACTTGGCACATATGGAGTAACAGAATGCCGGACACAGTGAAAATGAAACTTTATCGTTCAATGCGCTGAGTCTAGAAGTTTACTTTCACTGCCCCCCATCCATAGATCTGATCTGATCAACTCTGCCTGGATTGACGGATCATTTATTCAGTCTGTGACTCAAACTCTTTAAAACTGCAGCTGGGTAAAAAAAAATAACTCATGGTAAGCAACCTTGTTACAATTGTAGCAATACTTGGTGCAAGGTGTGGCTATGGAAACAAACGCTCATTTTTTTGCAACCTTTTATATTTTTCTTACATCCAAATGCAAATTGTCTGCAATAAACTTAAATTTGACTCAACAAAATTTCTTCCTTGTGAATATAGATTTTTTTTTATTTTTTCACATATTTGCAAAGTATGTGAAAAATATCTTGTTTAGAAGTAATTCATAAATGCACAACTGAGATGAGCAAGACAGAATTATATTATGTTTTACTCTATTTAAAGCTAATAGTTTTGTAAATATATTCAGACATAAAGTGTTGGATGTGCTCGCAGACTTGTATATCATCATAGACTGGACCATTGGCCTTTGTTGGAGGTGTACGCTCTTTCAGTGCCCTTCTAGTTAGTCTCACCATTGTATGTGTAAGCAATGCTTTTGTAATATTTTTCCCTGGGAATGCACCAGAAGAAAAGAACCAAATAGAAAATGCAAATGTTAAATGCTAATGCAAATGTGAGAAAAAATCTCAGAGAGGGGATTATTAAAGAAATATGTGACAGGGTGTATTAAAATTTAAATATTTTAATCACTGAGGTGAAAAACATCCCGTCAGAACTCTAAATTCGTTGATGTGTTCCCCGGGGGGCCACCTCAAGTGAACTGATCTTATTTTTTACGTAACAATTTAAAGCAACCCCGAGGCTCTGCTGCAAACCATCCTCCTGCTGGTCTCCCGTATCTCCTGAGTGTGCAGCCTGCTGTGTATAATAGTCATGGTGTGAGATATAATGCGCTGTACCATACAGGGCTGGCTTCACACAGGGATTACACCTAGATGATTCTTCAATAGAGAATTTAGTCTCGGGTAGCCGAGCCTTAAGCCGCGCCTGTGCGAGCGGACCACAGTGCCGTGGAGCCGTGGCCAGATATGACAGAGAACAGAGAGCAGCCAGATTAGTTCATAGTAGGAAGAGGGCTGAGCTTGAAGCCGCCTGACAGAGCGTCTCCTGACAGCTCCTCCCAAATCTCTCTACTCTCTCTAATGCAGTCTGAGGGAAACATTGTTCCCCTTTCTTTCTTTTTAGCTGTCTCTTTCTCTCTCCCACTCTGTCCCTGTCTCTCTGTGTAAGGTGAGAGCAAGTCATAGAGAGAAAGTGTGTGTATGTGTATATGTGCCCGTGTGTGTGTATGTGTGTTATCGCTTCATTAGTCTGTAGACTTCTGGGTCATTCATAGCCTTGTTCCCACTGTCTCAGATGCTGTAATTACCCTCACGTGAGTCACGTCTGATAATTAGGATGGTCCTAACAGGGCACACACAGACACACGCACACTGTCCACGCTCACACATATGACACACATGCCCACATACACACACATCAGTCATTAGTGGAGAGCTTAACATGCAGTACAGGGCTAATGGGATTATCATTGCTGAGGGTCCTACTCATCAACCTCTTACTCCTCTCGCTATTCATCACGAGCACCATTCTTAAACACTTAAGAGAGCCCAACAGTCCTACATGATCTTCTTTCTTTTTCTTTCTTTTTCTTTCTTTCTTTCTTTCTTTCTTTCTTTCTTTCTTTCTGTCTTTCTCTTTCTTAAAAATTCTCTCTTTCTCGTAGTGCTATAGGGCCACTTTCAGGTACTTTCTTTACACCGCCTTTGCATTTTTACACAGAACCAAACAATGGCGCCATCATGCATTAGACAGCATGCCGGCATCGCAGAAACAAAAGAGCGCGACAGGTGTGACATGGAACACAACAGCCTGTAGTGTAATATATGGCATTTCTGTTGGCAATGCTTGATAAACAGTACTAATGTCAATAAAAATCATCCCTGTTATATGGCGTGAAGCTCATCCTCTGCTTGTAGGGTAAGTAGCTCCCTGATCTCATTGTTTTGCCAATTTGCGGACATTAACTCCTGCCATTCTTCTTCTTTGTGTTAGCTGCTAACTGCTACTAACTGCCTTTTAATGTCCCGTGGTGGTTAACACACGTGACATGTCATGAAAATATTCAACCCATACTGTCCATGGTCCCGTCCTGCCAGCAGTCCTACTGGATAATAATGTGTTGCTATGTTGGGAATCACAGCTTGTAGTTTAGACAATCATGCAACTAATGATAAGACAAACATTCTGCATTGGAAACAGTGTGTTAAAAGAGGAAAATTGAGACAATTGAGACAAAGTATATTTATTTTAAAGGGGATATGCATGCACATTTGCCATATGGTGGCCCTAACCCATTTTAGCTGCTAATTTTAGACCTAGACCTCTTCAGCCATCCTTAAGGCAGTAAATATAAAAGCATCCCTACATTGTAATAAGGATATGACAACGAAAAAGAAAAGGATGATTGTGTGGAAAGTAACTTTGATTTGCTGTTCTGCTCTCTTATCCTTTAGTTGCACTGACATAATCACTTTTCTCCATCTCAACCACTCTCTGCCCTCTCTCCTGTCATCGCTGCACCCATTTCATCAGCTCATTTAAAAGTGATATTACCCATAACCATTCAATTTTCTCTGTGTTTATTCTGTTGACTGAAATGGTAATGGAGATATTGACAGCAGAGTGCAGAGTGATTCTGTCCAGGCCATTGTGTTGAGTGGTTCGATGGAGAGAAGTGGATGACTGGAGGGCTATCTATGGTATTACATATAGTGTGGAAGGCGTGGGAAAAGGAGGCCCTCTAAAAGCCGAAAGCTTAAATACCATGCCTCACATCCACAGACATAAAGAGACAGCTCACAGACACACACACACACACACACACACACACACACAGATACACACACAGGCAGTGGATTAGGACAGGGATTATGGAAGCATAACTGTAAAACAGGCAAAGACAGATCAGTGTTATACTTCATAAACACACACAAACGCTGGATGTGTGCAGTAAGATGGATTTATACTGAGGTTGATGGTATGATGACTTGGGTTCATGCGTCATGACTGAGCACTATTAAATAGAGAGAGCTCAATAGGACAGCAAAGAAGCTTTAGCAATCAATTATTTTATCGGAACTGAAAGCTATTGAGATTTCATGTCTGGATCATGATATGTTTTCTTTTTTTTTTTTTTTAATAATCATGAACAGTTTTCTGCCAAACCAGAGGGAACTACAATGAGGCTTCAAATTGGTTTACATCCACAGTCTGTAACATACGAGAAAAGACAATCTTAAGATTTTGCCGAGAAAACAGGTTTCGACATCATCACTTACACAACTCAGATGAACATTAACAAAAAGCTGTCAGCATCGGTTTTCATACATGATAAATGTGAAGCCATGTTTGTGTAGAACTTCACTTTTATCTTCTAGGATAGAAGAACTTCAATAGAACATGACATGTTTTTCCCCTGAAACATCTAGATGTCACTTATGGACATATATTAGTATAGCGGCTTTCAAGTCTTGCATCCATTCAAAGAGCTGCACCCATTCACGCACACATCCATACACTGCTGCCCAAGGTTACATACAGTACAATGGGCCGCCTGCTCATCAGGTAATCTAGCACTGACAAAGTTGTGTGATGTTGTATATTGACTGTCATCGTAAGTAGTGATACTGAGATTGTTGAAGATGCTGAGATCGCTACTGGTTATTACTTTGGTTTCCAAAAAAAAAAAAAAAGGGGGGCGCCAGCGGCACTTCTTCTGCCACTAGACGGCAATACCTGTGACCAATCACACCTGAAGCACTTTTTGCACTTACTAAGGATTTTTTTCCTTAAGTCTAAATTCTTGCTTGTGTTGTACGTCGCTTTGGATAAAAGCGTCTGCTAAATAGAATTGTAGAATTGTAGAAACATTCACATGCACTCACACACCAGCAATAGCACAGCCATCAGGAGCAATTTGGGGTTCACTATCTTTGCTTTGAACTCGCTTTGCCCAGGGGCCACTATTGCAAAATGACAGAGGGCCAGGGGACAATTAATAAAAAAACATTAATCATATTTATCAGTATTTATAATTAATTAATTTCATTTTGATATTTTTGTCCTCACTTATCATTGCCAAGAGGCAAATCCAGTTTCAGCAGCACCATACAGGTCAGGTGTACGCAAGGGTGTGCCTAGGATTTAAGGTAATTCAGACATTGGTGTAATGTAACAAGTAGTTAACACTTCCTTTTAGTACTTTTTGGGGTTTTTATATTTCCACTTTTTACTTTCACTTTTTGAGCTACACTGGGACATGCAGGCTCAGACTTATGAATACGCAAAAAATGTAACAGAATACATTTATTCAAGTACAGTACAATTTTGAGGTACTGGCAATTTGTGTGCACTAAATTTCATGGCAGTCCATCCAGTAGTTGTTGAGACAGTTTGCCTAAAGCTATTCAGTTGAGCCTGGTGGTGGGGCTAGAGTAAAAGTGACAGAATCAGTTGGATTCATCCTCCGGGGACCGTGCATTTCTGTGCAAAAAATTAAATCCATCAAATAGTTGCCGACTTAATTGAAACATCTCAACAACAATTTCAGTCTGGACTTAAGTGGTGGGCTGACACACTGACATTGGCGTTCTTCAGGCCTAGAAACGAAGGTCTAGCAAGAACATCATCATTACCTCAGGCAGAGGTACAAAATCGTCTGGCAAAGGGTTGCAAAAAATAAAAAACAGGTCTAACTGTCAAAAAGGCTCACAGAACTTACACATGGACGGCTAGGACGCTGAAAATCAAGACGAGCACAGACACTATATACTACAGGGGGAGGGGAGACAGTTGGACACAGATGCAACATGTTAAGGCTGGGCAGGTGATCACACAGGAGGGAAACGGAGTTGCAGGAAGTGGAGGACCTTAAATGAGAGTGTCCTTTCATGAGAGTTTCAAAATAAAACAGGAAGTACAAAACAAGAAACACAAGGAGAACAAAGAAGACAACATAACCAACAGTATGAGGCATGACAGTCACATCCCAGAGGCTCCGCTGAGATTGGCTCCACTCAAAAAAACAAAACAAAACAAAAACAAGCCAAGAATGACTTTCTTTCTGGCAGACAAGGAAATTAAGGGGAACATTATATGGAATGAGGCTCAGCATGTTGTCAAGGACAGGGAACAATGGAGGGAGATCGCTGGTTGCAGGCGGCAAATAATTAAGGAGATGTAGAATCTAGCTCAATATTATCTACTCTGTCACATTTGAGGTAAACGCTAGTGTTATCTAGCCATAAACACATATTTTCAGTTTGTGGATTTGAAGTGTGTTTATCTATTGAATTTCTGCTTTAAATATTCAACAGCAACTTGTCATTAACATGTCTGACTTACTCTGGATAATCAACATTAGCTGCTAATAGTTTTTATGGAGACTACTTTTTTGGTTGGAGGTCTTTTAAATGAAACCTATTCACAGGGAGCTCTTTGTGTTAACCTCAGTGGCCAGGACATTGTTTCTACAATAATTCATTGTTGAGTTTTTCAAATGTAATTTTTGAATGCTTTGAACACCACTTATGAAATCCCATTCATCTACAATGTATCACCGTGGCTAGAGAAATCTCAGAGATGGAAAATTCAAAACCCAGATAAATGATCAGGGTAGAGTGAACCTTTTAACACTGTAACATTATTTCACTTAATTACACTGCACAAAAAAAAGCATTGTGTGGATGATAAGAGTCTGGTTGAAGCCTGATTTGCACAGTTGATCATATTTAGCATTTGGGTATTGTGAATGAGGTGAAGTTTAAACTGCAATGTCAGATCGAGGTTTTGTTGTTTAATGTCACTAGTTTCAAAAAGCAGCTGGTAAGAGGAATACAGAATATCAGTAATAATTGAAGTTAAAGGAGATTTTACAGCACTTTGCTGTTAATTTTATGGACATTTTTTTTACAGTATGCAGAATCTTTGAGGATTAAAAAATACATTGCCCTCACTGCTCCTTCCTCATCACTCACCATTCAAACTCTGCTTGGCAAAAACTAACTAAACTAAACTAATTAAAACCTAAAGCTTTCATTTAGAAACTGTTAAACGTCCACCTCTAAATGCCATAGGAGCTCTCTGTGGTCATATTAGCGTCCATAATGGCTGGAAGACTTTTTTAACTAACCGTAACCCATATCATAAAAAGCTGACTGTGGTGAGTATATACACGCAAACCATCATTACGAGGAAATGAGAGGGAACGCTTCACATCTCCAGCACCCACCTTGTTAATTTGAACAAATTACCCAGTCGCTGAAAGAAACGCCCCGCTCTGAATCGGAGCGGATACATTGCAGTATATTGGCCCTGCCGTGTGTGTTCCTGGAGATGAAATGCTAACTGATACTGTCATACTAGAAGATGTCACATAATGTTTCAAAATCTGGTCACAGCTCGGTCACACGCTGCTCACACATGACAGAGCGCCAGTCACACGCTGACTGAGTGCCTCAATCTGCGGCCACTCCGGCCCCGCTGCATCAGGCATGTCTTGGTCACCAGACATCTGTCATCAGCACGCAGCTCACTGGAGGTCTGTGGCTCCCCGTGATCCCATCTTCTCTCCAACTGTCAAATATAATCATCAATCTCTCCTGCGCCTCCCTTTTATATTCACTCTGCATATTTCTGCCCGGGCCTCCTCAAACTCTCCTCTCTCACCCTACTCCTCCTCTCCTCTTTTCTTTCACTGTGCTGAAATATATAACCAGCAATTTGCCAATCTCTCCTACTATGACACCAACTCATGCACACACACACACACACACACACACACACACACACACACACACACACACATATACATGCAGAGGCATCCAGACCACAAGAGCTGCTGTGGTGTATAATGACAGATAATTGGCTATTGTGGGTTTGCCCTCGGCAGCAGGAACCAATCACAGTGACAGCCACTTCTCCGTGACCCGTGTGTGTTCGTGTGTGCGAGTATGTGAATGTGTGTGACGCACTGATTGTATTTCATTTCACTGTCTGCCTTTGTTGCTCCGTGTATGGATGTAATTGTCAGGCACGTGGAGTATGTAACTGACAGCTCTCTTTGTAGATTATATCGCTTCCATTGTTGCATTTATGTAGACATAAAAAAGCTATTCAGATGTGCTGTATGCATCTGTGTGAGTATTTGTGTGTGTGTGCATGGAGAATATGAAAATCAACTGCAGTCCAACATTTTACTGAATCGTGAAGTGTGAACTAGCAAGACAGCCCTAAAAACATAGTTTTTCATGCACTGGTCAATGTTGCGATTTTAGGCTGTTTTGCTTTTATAACTTGTCTTCTTTCAGACTAGCGGCAAGAAAAATGACCAAAATACACATTTAGGTTTTTATTTTAATTCAGATTAGTATTATGGAAATATATACTAAATGTGCATTTTAATTAGTTAATGATACTTTGATAATGCCTCATTTTAACATATTTAAACATCAAATTTTAGAAAACTTGTGATTCAAAAAATAGTTGTGTTAATGTAAGTGATCAGCTGGGCTGATATTTAACATGGTGATATTTATTAGTTTTAAGTTTTACCCTTATGTCTTATATTTTGTCGAAAAATGTGCAGAATTTTACAAAACATATTTTTAAAGGTGATTTTCTCAAAATATTTTTTTCCCCCACACTTTGAGCCAGGAATCTCAACTTCAGTAGCTCTTCAGTAAACCAGATTTTGCAGTGTTATTTCCTGCCTATACACTGAAGGTTTTTACTGTGGTTTTTGGTTATATATCAATCATAGCTAGATTTATAGAACATTTTATTCCTAAAAACAAGGTGAAAACAGTTTTTTTCAGCTGTTGACAGTATTTACTGATTTTTGAAATGATAAATTGAGATATCCAAAATTCCTTTTGTATAAACCTTCTACTCCAATGAGTCAAAAAAAGAGGCTGTTTTCAAAATTATTAATCTCCAACTCAGCATCACTTGAATACACCAAATTTTGCAGTGTTATTCCTGTCTATTTTATGAAGGTTTTTACACTGGGGTTTGTTCATAAATCAAACATAGCCAGATTTATAGAACATTGTATTTCTAAAACCTTTTTTTCTTCATGGTTGTCGACATTTTTTTTTCTATGATACGGAATGATGAAATGAGCAATGCAATTTCACTCCGTTAAATCCTTTGACTCTAACATGTCGACATATTGAATCAAGAATTTCAACAAAATTATACAAACATTTTGAACCTGACCCTATTCAGGGTTCAAATTTTTGTTGAGGAAACGTATGCAAATTTAGTGCACATTTAATATGATTAATCATTTGCATATTTAAACACAAAATTTCAGAAAAAGTGTAATACAAAAAATAATTGTCTTATGGCAAGTAATCTTGGAAAGTTTCATGGTGGCATCTATACTTCAAACTTGACCGTATTCCCCTGAGGTGTCTCCCTTTAAAAACAGTGCAATCCCTACGCAGATATACGTACTCTCATATTAAGCATGCACACAGGTATAACCTCCATAAAATGTCCTTGTTTTTGGACAAATCACCACTCAGTGCTTCCCAATTTACATTCTCAGGGTTGATGCATCCACCTCGAGGATCCACAGCCTCACACAAGGCAGCCTCGCTGTTCTCCACTAATGCGATAGCTGCTTAGCTTGTCATTCGTCACTCATTTTGATGGAGCCCTGGTAATGGTCTGTCTGCTCGCCATTTGGAACCTGTTGACTCCAAACCGATCATTTCTTTTTTTTTTTTCTTTCGCTGGAAAATAATCCCTGATGTGTTCTTTCATGCTGGGATGAATTGTAGCTGCATCAGCAACAGCCTTTAAAATAACGCCAGCCACAGTGCAAGTGGAAGATGTCTCCGTCTCTTTAACACACACACACTCTCTCTCTCTCCCTTTTATCACTCACTCATTTATTCCTCCCTCTTGTATTCGGTGTCCTTTTCTCCTCCACTTCCTCCTCTCTCGCTGTTTTTTTTCTCCTGTCTTTTCTTTCTCTCTCTCTCTCCCTGTTTGCACCAATTCTCATTTCCGCTCTTTCAATAGTAGGGAGTGCTCATCCAACCCATGCACACAGACTAAATGAGATCCTGTGTGCACGTGCAGCTCTCACTCTGTAAACATGATCTTCTCTGTCTTGCTAATACGCACCACCATAGGAAAAAAAAGTGCACGTTTGCGTGCATGCATTGAGGAGGAGTTGTGTACTTCATCACACCAGCCAGCTCAATATTCCCCAAATGCAATTTCCTCGATGTGAAAGGAGCAGGCTGGATGTTCATCATTCTATATTCTCTTCTTAGTGTTCAATAAAAGCTTCTTTAGGACTGCTAGGCAGCTTGTTCTCACGTTTTTAAAAAAAAAAAAAAAAATTCCTGTCACTTCCTCATTTTCACCCTTTCCGGCTCGGCACACATACACACTGACGCACACACACTCCTGCTTTTTGTGGCACACAGTGAATCTGTCTCCTGTGCGTGATTAAAGTGCATATCACAGCATGTTCCCTGAGTGTTTCTTTGTAATGCTGCTTAACATTCTGAGCCTATAACGAATAATTCAGCCCAGCTGAACTCATCCTTATTGTGTTTGGGAAAATCAATTCCAGCAATTGAGATTTTTTTCCCACTATATGTAGATAAAAGACACATTTCATACACAAATTGATCAGCTGACTACTCCAGAAGATCAGAATTACCTTTTTTTAAACACGGCTAAGCCAGAGGGGGATTGCCATTGTCAGGGCCAAATCAACATCTTTATATTTGGAGCTAAAAAGACTCAATCAGAGCTGTTTAACACCTGTGTAGCAAAGAAATAGTAAAAGGAAGATTAAGTAGGGAGCAAAATGCAACAAAAAAATGTTGTTATCCGTGTTTATCCGTGTGTAATCCATATATTTAAGGGGATAGTTTAGATTTTTTAATGTGGGGTTGTATGGGGTTCTTATCATACAGAGGATATCGTTTTGGAGAAAAAGTCTGACACATAAGCTATGTGCTGCTGTGTTAAGGAGTCAGTAACAAAATATATTTTAGCCACCTTAAAAAAAAGCCCCACCCTAAAAGAAATCAGTATCAGTTTAGGTGTTTGGTATTTTATATTTCTGTCCCGTTTTGACAAAGCCATTAACAGATTCAGTTCCCCATCTATGCTTTCATTAAGTCACCAGACTCCATGGAGAAAAATGATCATTTTAGCTCACTGAACACTTGAGCTGCTGGTCTACCGCAGCTTCCATCAGTTAGTTTGTGTTATTGTGTGACTGGTGAATCCTAACCAACTCTTTAAATCCCCATGGACACACAACATCACAAACAAACTAACTGAAAGAGGCAACAGTAGACCAACAGCTCCTGTGTCCAGCAGTGTTAAATATCTGTTTTTCTCAATGGAGTCTAGCTTTGAAGAGCGCGACAAAACAGTGTGTGACTGTGTGACAGTAAAACACAGCAGTGTAAAAAAAAACAAAACCTCAATACAGTGAACATCTAAACGGATATTGATTTTTTTTTTTAGGATGGGACTTTTTTTTTAGGTGACTAAGATACATTTTAATGTTGGCCCCCATCCACAGCAGTACAGTGCTCTGCTTCCATGTTGGACTGCTTCTCCAACCTGGGGGTGCGCTGATCGACATCTAGTGTATCTAGTATACTGTTTATTTGGTCTGGCTTATTAATCACTTTTCATTTTCAATCATGATTTTGGCTTACCTTGATTTTTAAAACAAGATAATCAAAATAAAACTATTTTTAGCCACATGACGAGTCTACCAATTTTTATCCCGTCTTGTCTTATATTTTGTAAATCTAGTGCACCCCTTCCCAGTGGATGTGCTCAGCCCCTCCCCTCAAAGTCCAAACAGAAGTTTCAGCACGAGTTGAAAACAGTGTTGCAATATTTGCCATCAGGGTCAGCAAGAAATGCATTCAAGTATATTATAGTCTACTTCATTCCAAAGCAGGCTGCGCTGGACAGTACATGACTCCTCCGCTGTGTCCCCAAATACATTTTGCTTCTGTCTCTGTCCACAGTCAGCTCTAATGCTGGTTTGATGTTTTGTTAAGGATGTTTAGGTGAATGGTAATTCACCATTTCTCTCAGGAGTATAATTTAGAACACTTGGCCCCATATTTTCCTTCTGTCATATATATATATGTATATATATATATATATTTATATATAAAATCGTGAATATAAAGTTAACCGGCAGCCTCTCCCGTGACATCTCTTGCACTCTCCTTGTTAGCTGCATTAGTGCCTCCCTCCATGAAATTAAGGTTGTAATTGTCCAGGTGCAACTAGTGAGGGTGCCATCTCTAATAGCAGCCAAGCCACTAATGGTTAGCATCCCGCTGCAGCACTCACATGTCTGTGTAGGACACAAATGACTGGCAAACTGGCAAACTGGCAAAAGCCAAGTCAGTGCCTAAAGGACGGAAGGGATAATGATGTGGTGTGTGTGTGCGCGTGTACATGTGTGTACATGTGTGTGCAGCCAAAGTCATTTACACTGTGCTTTTTTCCATATCCACTAATAAAAAGGGTGTCTATAGTAAAGTCATTAGTCATTGAAGCTGGAGGAATGTTTTTCTGTGCACATATGTATGTGTGTGTGTGAGGGGGGTGGGGTCAGGCATCAGAGGGAGAGTGGGAGGGTGAAGTGTATGTACGGGGCATTAATCATTAAGCATCTATGATTAAGGCGTGTGTGTGTGTGTGTGTGTGTGTGTTAGGCACTGTGGCTCTCTATGATGCTGAGATTAGAGGCAATTATTGAAATGTCATGGCTTTAATGGGCTGCTGCTCGACACCCCTCTTATAACTCATGAGTTGAACTTTCAAGGTGATGAAACAAGGAGTCTTTTCATGTTTTTAAATATTTTTACTTTACTTATCATATTGTTATTCTCCACTTTTACACAGGGCATTAGCAGCCTGATATTTCATATAAAGGGTCATGTAAGGGTGAGTTGAAACCACGATGTTCTTTTGGGGTGTAAATAAGATTATTTCCATTTTCCGTTTTCTGATCATTTTCTTGATAAATTCAATAATTGTCTGGACTATGAAATGTCATAAAACCCCCTATGTATGGCGCTTGTCGGTGTCCTTTAAAATGGTGTTCCAAAAACTTCAATCGTTCCTAGTTGTTGAGGTTTGGACACAATAAAAAGGGGGGTTCACAGAACTATGAAAAAGTTCCTTGGGTCCAAACACACCTTACGTCTCTGATTAATGTCCCTTTTAAACACAGAGGGAACTATTTTATTTGGTTTCTTGTACTTTTTTTTTTTAGTTTGTTCCCCTCATTTAAGTACTACAATTATTTAGAGAACATGATGAAAAAAAGGACAGGTGAAACTAGCCATTTATCTAAGTAGGAGACAAAGAATTTAAAGTGGTTGTGAGAATTATTCCCTACTTAAAAAAAACTTCTTTATAGCACACTTTCTGCTTGAATTTAAGTTGCACTCTAAAATGAGAGACTTCTTTTTTTATAATGTCCGGTTTGTAAAGAAATGCACCTAACTCATGGCAGACATGTTTGACCTGTCCAACACAGGTGTAAGTAATAGACACGACACTAATGATGGTGTCTTTCCATTTACAGTACAACGAGTGCTCCAGTTTCAGGGCTGTAGCATTGTTCACATCACTGTCATGGTCTCCTGACACACCTTAATGGAGTGGAAGCATCATTAATGTTACTGGATGTGTGTACCTGCTTTAGGAGAGGTCCCCTGTCATTTTGACAGTGGTCAGTTCAGGATATACAGTAAATAGATACAATTTATTCAGTGCTCCATCAATCCAGTGTTCCAGCAAAGTTTGGGTCTGTTGGGCAGATACACAAACACTTATTGTCCTGTAACGAGGAAATGTCCAGCAGTACCTGTAGTGCCACCATCAGGTCAGAGTCTAGATCACAGGTTACAAAGTCAGTCTTTTTTTAAAAACATTTTTTAACCATTGTAAAAACTTCCAGTCTTCATTCTATTGTGTGTCTAAGGGAGCATCATGCATCTATTTATGGTGACCTAAAGTAAATATTAGTCAATTTCACACTGGCTCTTCAAGGAGTGAATATGACGCTGCTATGCCACATTACTGTTCTATTTAAAAGGAACCGTTGCTGTATTGGTGGACAGAGTGGCCTTGCCTTTAAGTCGGCATTGGAGGTAGCTGTGCTGAAACGATGTCTGTATAAATGGGACAGCCGGGAGGACGGGATCATGGATGTGACAATTTGACGATGTGCATGCGACCTACCATGGGAGATTTAAAGAGCAGTTAGTGATTAACTCAAAGAAAAAGAACAGCGGCTGTAAATGTCCGCAAATTGGGAAAACAATTAGTTCTGTATGCTCCTTACCCTTCGAGCAGATGACAAGATCAGTCACCATGTAACAGGGACAGTGAATGATTGTTAGTGCCATGTTATGCCATTGTTGTTGTTTAGGAAGGGCTGCTGATGCATTGATTTTATGTCACATTTTTATGTTTATTGTTTTTAATGGTTCTGTCTCAATATATTTTGTGCCTGTACAGCACCTTGGTCAGCTGTGGTTGTTTTTAAATGTGCTGTATAAATAAGGTATGACCTAACTTGACTTGAGGCCGACACTGTTGGGTTTCATGTCATCTACCTCTATTGCTTCCACAATGCCAGCATGCTATCTAAAACTACACAGTGGAGCGCTATGATGCCACCGTTGTTTGGTTCTGCGTAAAAATTCAAAGACAGTATGAAGAAGTGACTTTGTAGCAGCTCTATAGCATGATCTCTGTGTTACAGGTCTATTGGTTCGGCTACCTTTTAGCAGCTTAACGATGCAAAACTAATTCATTTTTCCACCATTATCCATATACATTTAAATAGGTTTAAAAACAAAGATAAGATGGACATATTTTATATTTCTTATCAGTCCCACTTATCCTATTTTTAGAATATTAGAACATTCAAAGCCCACATACTGTTGGCGGTGTGACATGTAAGGCATACGACTCACTATCTCTGAATCACACACCAAAGAAAGCTTGTACTCTAATTTCATTTTTTTTTAATGTTCATGCTACAGCCTGGAGTATATTATCAAGCCTAAATAATGCTATCTCAGATAAAGTGGAGTCACAGTTTAAACTTGTCCTTTGCCCAAATTTGTGTTTTGATGCAAGCTCAGTGAGCACTGTTGTTGTTGAGCAGGGTTAGTGACAGCAGATCCAGCGTGCTGAGGAAAGACAGAGTTCACGCATGACTTAAAAAACATTGAAAACTGATAAATTAGTAGGTTGACAGTGTGCACTGTTTGCCTGCAGGGAGTGTGCAAGCCAGAGTGAACATGTGCGTGGACAGTCATGTGTTTTCACATACAGAAAGCAATCATGCATACACACGCATTGAATATTGAACACATATATCCATACATATTTATCAGTGGAATGCTTAAATACTTCATCGAGAGCTGCATGTGTCAATACATGTCGACAGTGGGGTGTAAATCAAGCCAACAAAAACAACATCATACGCGACATACAACATATGACAGATTTATGGGAGGTATACAGCCAACATTGTCTGAATACAACAGTGCTTTACATCTCCCTGTATGTGCTTTGTGTGTGTGTGTGAGAGAGTGTGTGTGCATGTGTGTGTTTGTGCGCAGGATGATGCTGTGTCATGAGGCCCATCAAATTCAGCCCCAGATTCTATTTTAGCCAGTGAAGTTATCTCGATAGCAAACCCCTTATCTCTTATGTGCTGACTTATTATCTTTTTAGTGTCTGTGTGTGACTGTGAGTGTGTGCACACAAGCCCATTGTGTATGTGTGGGCATACACATCTGTCCCTGGTGTGTGTGTGTGTGTGTGTGTGTGTGTGTGTGTGTGTGTGTGCGTGTGTGTGTGTGTGTGTGTGTGTGTCCACGTGCGTGTGTGTCCCCAGCCTGAGGTTGTGTTTTCTTGTACCCACTGAGCTAAGGAGTTTCTGCAACAAAAGCACGTTTACGCTCCTCCATCTCATTTACATTGCACTGATGGGAATCTGCTGCACCACTGATTGTATTTGGTGTTCTAGGTCAGCACACCCAGATAAGTCTGCGTGCAGGTGACTGTGTGTGTGTGTGTGTGTGTGTGTGTGTGTGTGTGTACGCAAGTGTGTGTACGTTGCAAGTATGTGCTCAAAGACTGAAAATTGGTGTTAAGGCTGTCTCCCCTTTTCTCTGCTTTTGCTGACTTCTGTCTCTGTGTCAGCACAGAAACAGTCCTGACACCCAGGGGTGGAGCAAAATGTTGGAAAGACTTAGGGCTCAGCCCAAATCCAGGGTGCCTGGGGGCATGCTCCCTCAGGGATTTTTTTTTCTAATTTACGGTCGCTATATTCACTACATTTTAAGCCATTGGAGACAACAGAACGCCTAAAAGTCTATCTGTACTTCATTTGGAAAAACACGGTAGTTGCAAAGAAAAGAAAAATCATCCAGTTAAGCGCACATCTTATTGTTCTCCACCTGTCCTCATAATTCTGAAACCAGAACACAACAAATGTTGAGGATGACTAATTTTCACTCCTGCCACCCACAAAAAGACAAAAACTGTCTGATGTTACTATTTTTAAGTAAAGTAACATATGTAGGGTAGGAAGTTGGCATAAACATCAAACTTGAAACCTATTTTTGTTGTACCATTGGAGTAAACTTCACAGAATGAATGTTGAGCTGAAAAAGTCTGCTACGTTTGAGTCCATGCCATAATAATCTGGGCTGCTCTAAATGCAAATCAAAGATCCCATACAAAGCCAAGTAAATGTGGACTTCAATATTCTTCAATACTGAATTTAATAATAGGACAACAGAAGAACAGTTACTCAATTATATAAGATTCCTTTAGGAAATAGCATAGTTAAAAAGGCGTTTTGAAGACCTAAAAGATTCTGGGTGTATGAGAAAACATTTGGGGCTGGAGCTCCAGGAGCCACCCCCCTCTGCGCCCCTGCTGATACTCTTAAAAGTGTGTTACAAACCATACATATAAACATTAATATACATCATATCTGCAGCATCTTGTGCTTCAGGTGTTGTCACACACAAGTTAACTCAGTCAGTAATTCATCTGATACTGCCACGTTTATTAGAATGTTTTCATACAATGTGATGATAATCTAAAAGAAAGAGGACTGTTTATCTTAACAGATGATATTACAGTAATGCATCAAATTTCAACAAAACTCATGAAGTAGTGTTCAGGCAGTTTGTAGTACAAATACATACAGATATGGCTACTACACTCACATACATACTGCCGTGATCTCTTAGCAACGCAGGTGTGGATTTTGGGAGGGATGCAGGGGACACGTCCCACCCCAGTGTTTCCCACAGAATGAAAATCTATGTTGGTAGATTCTGGGGCTATCAGCAAACTTCCTGTTTTTCCATCTTGTGTGTGTGTGTGTGTGTGTGTGTGTGTGTGTGTGTGTCGCAGTATTGGGTGACCCCTCTCTAAATTCGTCTGTTTTTGTTGAGTCCATGAACGCAGCACAGGCGGAACTCGTCATTAGTTCTTTTTTCCTCTGCAGCAGTATGATGTGTTTGAGTCATGGATAAAAGCAAACTTTTAGACCCCAACAAAATGAACAGTTAACTGCACTTGATGTTCTGCTGTAGCATCTATGTCCAGAGTACTCGGTGCTTCATGAGTGTAGTGCAATGAATAACTGAACAGTTCATATTTTATTGGCACTCTTGATGAAGTACAGCTCTAAAACATAAAATCCATATGTGGCAGTAAATGTTTTAATTGTGGCAGGCTGGCACAGATAAATGGATGTGTATGAAACACTGTTTTAAAAAGATTCAGGGTTTTAAAGAAAACATTTCAGGCTGGAGCCCCAGAGGCTGAGTGAACATGCCCCCCCCCTCACAGTCTGCCTCTGCTGATGCAGGGGACACACCCCTTCAGAACTTTATTTTGTCAAATGAAAGACATATAGACCCTAAATTGATGCAACAAATGCATATTGGTGCCTTAAATCTGTTATTATGCAGGAAATTTAGATAGAGGAATTCAGATTTTCTGACAAATAACCCCCCCCCTCCCCCCAATCCTCCCAGTTTCATGTGTACCCCAGTGGAAAGAGACAAACTTACAGATTAAAGGCATCAGGGAAAAGTGGGACTGATTACCCAGGGCCCCAATGGGAGAGGGACCCTCAGTAAGTTTTGTTTGATTTTCTTTTTTAATTTATTGAATTTTATTTATTTTAACTTTAAAAACTAAAATAAATTTGGCTGAATAAGTCGGTTGAAAGACTGAACTTTGTGTGAAAGTAGTAGTGGCAGCTCTTTGAGGCCTTTCGCCTGAAAGGCACAATATTATTCATTCCACCCTTGCACTGTGACTTTTCTGTAAACCTAAAGCTGAGTAAGTAGCTGCTTTTGCTGCTGTTGTCTTTCCTCCCAAAAAGGGAAATCAAAGTTTCGAATAAGTGAAAGAAAAGAAAGAAAAAAAAAACCAAGCTGACTGTGTAAAAAAAAAAAAAAAAATCCCAAAAGTGCTTGAGAGAGACATGGATAAATACAGAGAGAATGGGGGCCTTGCTGTTCCTGAATCGGGCCCAATTTAATGCTGCACTCCTGCTTCTAGTCTCACTTATTCTGTAAAACTGACTAGTAGTTAAATATTTCCTCTCTGTGTACCCCCTAAAATGACCTTATGGATTCCTTTTTGTCGACACTGACCAGGATTTGGAAACTGTTGGCCTGAATAACATGAAAAGTCCAGGCAAAAACCAATTTTATCAAAGAGTTGCTCCTGGCTGGAGATAAGATCGAGTCCACTTGTCTCCGTGGGTGAATAGAGTCTGTGATTGTGCCCTTTCCTAAACTCCAAAAAATTACCCCAAAGAGCCCCTTTTAGTCTGTTGAAAATTAAAAAAAAAAATCAACAGATATTTAATCAGGAATTGAACTTAAATAGTAAATAGTAATAGTAATACTTAAAGAAGAAAAAAAAACTTTTCCCACATAAACTGGAGTTATTTATAGAATCAAACATATGTGACGCCAGTTCATTGGCTTTTCTGCTGATTTCATAAAATATTCAAACTGAATGTGACCAGATTGACATTATGTTCCACGTCGATCCGTGCCTCTTGTCTGTGCTCGTCTGTTGGGACGATTTCATGTCTTACCTGGGGAGGGAGTGATGACAAAGAAAAACCCTCTCTGGCGACTCCATACACTACGTTATATGGACTCCCCCAAATAACGTCGCAGGGATTACGCGCGGCGTCTGCAGCTTTAAATCTGCCCCCAACTTCACTCCAGCAGCAGCAGCAGCAGCAGAAGCCACCATACCGGGGGATTTAACGGCTACCTTACCGAGACAGAGACTCACCGGGTAGGAAATTATTGGAGCGAGAGAGAGAGCGAGAGAGAGAGAGAGAAGGAGGGATAGAGAGAGAGAGAGAGAGAGGGAGAGGGAAACAGACGCACGGTGCTGGATTATTTGGGCAGAGCGGCTGCAGCCACGGTGGATGTTACACAGACAGACGACGGACGGACGGAGAGCTTGAATCTATTCACACAGCGAGTTTTTCCCCCAAACGAGGCAAACGGGCAGGATGCTGATATGGTGAGCATCATATTTTTTGGTGTGTAGTTGTTGTGCTACACAGCGCGTGAACTTCTCATGTATTAAAGCGGCTGTACGCATTTGCGCTTATCCGTTCACATGTGTGTTTGTGTGTATGTGTGTGTGTGTGTGTGTGTGTGTGTGTGAGTCCTCCGATGTCAAACACATATGACTGACACCTAATGTGGCTGATCTGTTCCTCCTTGGCACGAGCTGTGAGTTTTATTGGTGTTTCAGGTTGCCTTTGAATTAGTGGAAAATGTCTATAATACTCAAGACTTGGATTAGTGAGTTCATATTGATCTCTATTTAGTCTAATCAATTGTTCATTAATATCTCCCATGCCCTCCTGATGTTATTTGTACTGGAGCTCACAGCATAATATGACTGTCACTCATCTTCCTGTGCTGTCATGGTGAAATTAATCTAGAAATTCAGTTTGCATCCTTCCTCAAATTGACTGTGGGGTTATTACAGTTCTTTTAGGAGCGGCTCTTCATGAGAGATTAAGGAGGCTTTTGGTTTCCACTGGTGCCTGCCTGGGTTTTTTTTTTTTTTTTTGGTGCTCGCCCCCCTCAGAACATGCTCCGAGGTATTTTCTCACGACTGAAGCGATGCCACCGGGCATACAGAGGTGGACATTTAAAGGCAGACACAAGACAATATGTTTGATTCATGGCTGTCAGTCACTTCAACCTGTTTATGAGTGGGCTGCAAATTTATGAAAATCTGCATGAACCACTTTAGACTCCAATAGGCCACAGTGGATTATATGGGTGGATTTCTGTCTGTAGGTTTCACTCCACCAGCTTGTATGGGTAAATTTTATAGAGATTTTATTAGAAATTGGACACTTTGATTGGTTCCAGAGCTCAGATTTATCACGACATGATCTTATTTTAACCTGCAAGATGTAGTGATTGCACACAGGTTCTGGCATTTATATTTCTCTTTATGCCGCTGCATAACTCAACGACCGTAATGTGCTGTAATGTGCTGATGGCTGCGCGCGTGTGTATATGTTTTCGGCAGGAGTCAGCAGTCTTGCTCAAACACTGTCTATGGCGGCATTACAGACCTCACTAGCTTACCAATCAATCATGCAAGTACTTTTACAGCAATTAGGTTTTTGAGAGAGAGTGAGAGTGGTACCTTTATGCCCGATCTTGCTTGTGTGCATACAGTCTCTATGCAAAGGGCTTTAAGAGAAAAGTTCACCCCAAAAATCAAAAAATACATATCTGTTTTATCTTACTTGAAGTGTTATTTATCAGTCTAGATTGTTTTGGCATGAGTTGGCGAGTGTTGGAGATATCGGCCGTAGAATTTTATGCCTTCTCTCCAACATGATGGAACTAGATGGCACTCTGCTGGAGGTGCCCAAAGCGCCAAAAATGACATCTCAACAACAATGTCTCTTTCCAGAAATCATGACCTAGTTACTCAAGATAATCCACAGACTTTGTGAGCAGTTTCATGTGGGACCTATTTTCTTTCTACGACAGACGGTTTTCATGCACTGTTCATATGTTTTCATGTAAACAGTAACGCCCCAAATTTGTACATGTTCGACATAATGATGAACCAGTAATGTGTGCATTATCCACGTACTTGGAAGGCTGCAATGATTTGACCAATGCACTGATGGGAGTAAAGAAGGGAGCGGTCCTGAGCGGTCCAATTACGAGGATGGCTGGTGTGGTGAATGGGTCAAAAAACACAGGACTTTAACCAGAACACTGGGTTTTGGTGTGAATTTTAAGTCATTTTTCAGGTCCAATCCTCACCATTTTTTCTTTTCCGGAACCCAACCACAGACGTGCTTGCCTAGACCTAACTTCCATAACTTTTATGTTAAATACGTAAGTTTGGGTCAAGGACATAACAGCATCTGTGGGCTGCTTATTTGTAGGATATCATATGAATTGTTGTGTGTGCATTTTCGTTGGATATCATACGATCTGTTGTATGAGAATAAGTTATCTACAGAACTACACCCATCAACCTTATCACCATGTAGAAGGAAGCTGTGCATCTCCTGCTAGCTTACCTAGCACCAGTGAGCTAGGTAACATTACACCATTGCTGAACAGGATGCCATTAATGTTTACATCTCATGCTGTTTCAAGCACACGCCTCTCGTCCACGAGAAGATGCAATCTATCGGGTAACCAGGTCATGAAAAGGACATTGCTGTTGAGTTTTGCATATTATTTTTTTAAGGCTTTGAGCAACACAAGCTGAGTGCCCACTAGTTCCATTATTTTGGAGAGAAGGCAGACATCTCTATAGCTGATATCTGCAACACTCGGCAACTCACACCAAAAAAAAAATCTGGATTGATAAAAAGCACCACAGGTAAGAGACAAAATATGCGTTTTTGATTTTTGGGTGAATTGTCCCTTTAATTTTGCTTTGGAAAGCTTACACGATAGGAGCTTTATGTCATGTTTTGACTCCAGAATGAAACATCTGCATAGTTATTTTAATGAGCAAATGATTAATATTTAAAAATTATTGTGCTTTTTCTTATATAAATATCAGTGTTTCGGAAAGAAGTATTCAAGGTACAAATGTGCTCGGTGTTTTAAAAAAAAACAAAACATCTCGAGAGCTGCTCCTGCTGCTCTACATGCATTTTGGGCCACATCAGGCAAGTGGACTGCAACCTGTTTTACGACCATAGCCTGCTGCTCTCAGGTCAGAGGTGCCTTGTCACATGCCAGTCTGTGGATGAACAAGTGCTTTACCCCAACTGATCTTCCACCGTGTTAATGTGCTGTGTGTGTGCATGCACACTTGTGCACGTGTGTGTGCGTGCACATGCGTGCCACTGCAGCTGTTCCTTCTCTCAGAGAGATTAAGTTTCACAAGATGTGATGGATGCCAGTGTCTGCAGAGCCAGCTGTGTGTGTGTGTGTGTGTGTGTGTGTGTGTGTGTGTGTGTGTGTGTGTGTGTGTGTGTGTGTGTGTGTGTTTGTGTATAGTATGTTTGTCAGCGCATTTCTGCATGTCAGTGTGCACAAATACATAGTGCTTGTACGCATATATGGCGGAAAAGTCCGTGCTGTTGCCCTGAGGGTTGGGTCAGGTTAGGAGGAGGTGATGTTAAGGTCAGGGATGTTATGAGTTGGGTTGGTAATTATAGTGACTGTGCCTTTGGTTCCCACAGACCAGGCCAACGCAGTCTAAAGCAGGAAGACATGAGCAGGTCAGCACAGCCTGGGTCAACTTTTCCCGCTGCAAACAACAACTCAGACATGAAAAAACACATTTTTAGAACAGAGAAGACGAGTTTTAGGTTGGCAAACTGGCTTGATTTCTTTAAGAAGCATGGGAGGAAGGCAATTGGCAATGAAAGGAGAAACTACCCAAAAATTATCTTAAGAAATTACAAACTAAAGAAGTTTGTCAAAGTTAAAAAGAAGTTATTTGAAAATTAGTCAAAAAAAAGAAAAAGAGAGAAAAAGAAAAACAAAAAAATAAAAAAAAATACAAGACAAAGAAAGTTAAAAATAAAAATAAAATAAAATGACCTGGACAAAGTACTCTAAAAATTTAAATAATTTTAAATATTTAAAAATTTCATTTTGCTCATTATAAATATAGTTTTTACCCATTTTCTCTTTTTTTCAGAGACATTTTACCCTAGCTTTTGAAAAGTAATTTTCTAAACTGACTAATTTATTGCAATTTGTGAAACATTTCCCACAAGTTGTCAATTGCCTTGTTTCTGAAATATATCACACTAATTTGCTCAGTATTCAAAGGTTTAAATACTACTTAAATGTGTCTGAAAGACAAGGGATGTTTCAAGTTTCAAAAGGGTTTAAAAGCTCTTTTTTGTCTCCTAGTTATACATTTGCACTTATTTCTTACCTGATCATGCAGATGAGTGAGAAAACAAGCATACCTGCTACAACTGTGATTTCAGTTCTCTAGAATCAAACTGCATATGTAAAGGTTTTCTCTGAGGCTATTTTGAGAGCCAGCCTCGCGGTGAAAACAGCCTGTAACAGTCAGAGTGGGCAGGCGGGAGGCCCCCGCTTCAGCTCCAGTTAGTCGGCATCCAGCTGCGTCGCCGCTCGCTAAAGTGATAGGATGCGGAGCCGGGAGGAGTGGAGGAGGTGGACGAGCAGGTGAGGGGAGCGGAGGAGACGGAGCGATGCTATTGATTTTACCTGGCAGTCGGTGGGGACAGCTTCCAATCTATCTCGTCCCCTATCATCTGTCCGTCAGTTCAGTCCTTCCTGTCCTTTTCTCCGTCTGACTTCTCGATTGCCCCCCCTCCCACTCTCACTTCCCCTTCCAGCCATCTCGGCCCAATCAATAGTATGTTTTTCTGCCATCTTTTCTGTTTGATTTGTTTATTCTCTGTCCATGTCGCACCTTTTTATCACTTGTCTTTGTCTGTCGCTGCCCTTTATCTTCCTTTTATCACTCTTGTTTTCTCTGTTTTCATCCATGCATCGTGCAATCACACCCACATACAGGCTGTGAATCGGTAATTAATAGCAAAAAAAGTCTTCACCTGTGGAGAGGAGCATATGGTGAGATATTAAAAATTTAACTTAAGACTTCCCTCACTTCATCTGTTCTCCACTCAGGTGGGTTTTGTTCTCTCTGTTTGTCTCTTCTCTTGTCTCTCTGTCTTCCTCTTTTCCTTGCTACAAAACTGGTTCGCTGTTTCTTTTTTATTTCAATTTTTTTTTTGTATCAAAACGTTATAGTAGCGGTACACAACATTTTCGCTCACGGACATTTTTAGCAGCTTCCACAACAGAGACATGGCATCAGATTTCCATATTTATTACATGTGCCGTGTGTTTGCAGGGAAGCGGCATAAGATATGTGTAATGAGGAACAGACCAAAATAGAGAGGGAGAGATAAATAGAAAGAAAGAGCGACAATGACAGAGACAGAGAGTTTGCGGTCGGGGCGATCCCGTCGCAGCCCCCACCCCGTCATGTTCCAATCAGAGGGAGACACTCTGAAGGAGCCAGGCACAACCACAACAATTCCATTTTCCAACCACACTTACACAAACTCACACACACAGGGACAGACGCGTGATCAGAGCCAAACGTGTTCAGCCTTCAGTCGGAGTGTTCCCCTCCTCTTCCCACTCGCATTCTCCCTCACATTTAATGTCTACTTTTCCCTGTCCTCCTACTTCAATTAACATCTTCTCCCTGTCTCTTTCTCTCTCCCGTGCTGCGCTCCCCCGTCCTCTATCCCCATGGCACGCATGATGGTTTGACATAGCAAAACCGGTGCCAGACCACAAAGCCTTATTTTCCCTCTGCAGTTCTTTTTCTCCTGCTCTTTCTGACTCGTTCTATCCGTCTCTTGCCTCCCCCAACCCCCTCCTTACTACTATACAGTTTAATCTGCAGCGGGGGCTTAGTGGCACGGCTGCAGGACTTCCACATCACTTCTTTCTCTCTGCCAGAGGATTTGCTGCTGTTTACAGCCGTTCTCCTGTGGCCCCTCTCTGTCCTAGGTCCTCCGTCCTCTCCGTTTTCCAAAGCTATTTGTTTGTTTGATAATTTATTCGTTTCAATTTCCTTTAGTTTTTGGCTCTGCCCTTGCTCCCTCTCTCTCTCATATCCTCTCTTATCGCCTCCCCTCTCAGTGGCGCCTGTGTGACATGTGTTTGCATTACATCTTATTATTCGCTCCTTTAATCACTGTCCCATCGACGCTAAAGCTTGGTTGATGTCTGTGAAATCACTGTCAGGGGGTGCTTTTTTCCTACTGCACACAGATCCAAAGATAGGCCCATCAGACTGTGTTTGTTCCAATTTTCTGAAGCGACAGAATATACAATTTTATTCACTTAAATTGGCAGTCATTCAGCTCTTTGTTTTTTTTCCTTTTTTTTTTTTTAGCTATTGGCAACATCTTTGGCACTAAGTGGTCACTGCTGTGGTATTTTCCCAAAGATTACATGTCAGTCAAACATTGTAGGAAGCTGGATTCTTTAAAAGGTCTTCCTGTTGGTGGTGCTCTCTTTATTCAGCTGTATCACTGCCAGTTGTCCCCCTGAAAAAGTTTTGCAGGGTTGGCCAGATGGGGCTACTTAAAATCTTAGAATGGCACACTAAAACCAAAAGCCATAACTGAATTATATGAATTTGATTATGTTGCTAAAGTTTATAGGCTATGGTTGAAAACTCAATATGGAGAGTTAATCACACACTAATTTGGGAGAGGTATGAGGACTTGAGTACATTTGGATGTCAATATTCATTCAATGTATAGCGTAATTGCTGACCACCCCCCCCACATGATAACAGTATTCTTAGATATTTTTTTTTTACTATTTGAAATGGGTGTAATCTACTGTCATTCTCACTCTGTTTACTATGAGATTACTGCTGCAGGAGTTTGTAATAGTTTGTAAGAGTGAATGGACTAACTGTTGGCATCAAACGGCTTGGCTAACCTAATCGGTATTTACGGGACAGAGTTGAGCCGTTTCAGTGGTTTTGTGTGTTTGTTGGGACAAGTATAAGGTCACTGTCAGGTGTTAGCTGCTGCTGTGTTACCTTGTGCTAACCAAGGATAGCAGATCAGAGACCGGCCTTCAGCACCGCGTCTGTCCTATGTAGTGTTAATGACAACATCAGAATGTTTGCTGATTTTTCTCATGTTAACTTTGAGTTTATGGTTTAATGGGCTAATTGAAGCCTGTTTGTTAAACAACTGAATTTCAGTTTGCACTTGTTTTTTGCTGTTGGCCAATTTACAGATCAATTTCAGAAATTTCTTTCTTTTTTTTTTTTTTTTGCAAGTACTAGAGAACTCTATAATAAATTAATGTGGGTGCTTCAATATGGACGTTCCTTACAATGCCACTCCCTAATACTGATATACTTTGGTGTCTTATTTTACAATTAATATTATAGATAATCTGATGATCTGATGAGTGTAGACTAAAACTGATATAGCTAGCATTTTGAGTTCCACAACAATCCTTTTTTAATATTTTATTTTAGGCAATTTTCCGTGTTCATGAAAAATCTGGTTGTCCTTTTCCTTTAAAAGACAAATATACAGCTTTAATTTGAAATTGTACATTCGTTGTTCGGAGAAAAACATTTATTGGGACAAACCTCCACAAGTTTAGGGGACTCATGGGTATCCATGGAAACCATTTGCTTTCAGATATCTTGTGGTGAGGGTGCAAGGGACCCTTTTGAAAATGGCCATTCCAGTTGTTCCCTTGCCAAAACTTTGCCTTAATTTGGAGCATTATTCAGCCCTCCTCTTGACAGGCTTTGCTGACATGGTTGGTACCATGGTTGGTTTCAACAGATATTACTACCTTAACACTAGCTGAAAAATGAGCCTACCACAGCCTTTAAAGACAGTAATATGGCCATCCAATTATTTTTTTCCACCCCAATTAATTTGTGGCTACCCTCCATTGCCACCACTGATCACTGCTCATGCTAACTCCTCTCATGACTTTTGATGCTCCAGGAGATAGATGTATCAAAATATGAGCCAGAGGATTTTTTTTTTATTCCTTGGAAAGAGCTAGCCACCTGCAGGTGTTAAGAACAATAAATGTAAAAGCCTTACATGTCAACCCAGTATGAGTCACTATTGTGTTATATCAATCAGCGACAGAGTAGCAAAGCAGACATTTATATGAACATTTCATGGGTTCATACTTCAGGCTAAAGCAAGGAATTTTCCAGTCCATTATGTGAGTGTTTGCTCTGTATCCTCTGTGGGAGGCTTTACCTCAGCTGTCCCTGCCATGGCAGAGCTGTGGTCCTTGGCCCAGTCTCACAACCTTTCTGAATCCAACGCCATGGCCAAGCAAGCACTGGACACCTCAAAATGGCTCCCCACCACACATTAATTCTATTAGTCTATTTTTTCTGCCTGTCCAGGATTAGCCCTCACTACTGTTTGTCTGTAGATTTGTAATTAATGACTTTGATTGTCTGTTTTGTTTGTCTTCGCCAATTGAATCAGGATGAGACTGTTGAGCTGAGCTTTTTCTTTTGTCCCTTCGTTTATCCTTCATCCTGTTGTTATTCGTTTCCCCTGTCCTTCTCTCTGGGGGGCTGAGAGTCCAACACAAATCCCATTTCTTGTTGTCCGTGTTCAGGAATTATGTTCTGCCTCCCCATTTCCTGCAGACTCCCCAAGGCACCTGAGATTAAATGATGTGTGATGTGTGTATTTGTGCAGTTTTTCTCAGCCTTTAGTGTTAGTCTCGATTGTGTTTGGGTCTTCTGTGCGTTACGATCACCGCGGAGACTGACCTGCGATGAGGTTTAAAGGTTTGCAGGATCCGAGTATTGGTGTGCCTCATCGGCGTGTTTGAGGACAAGTGCGTCCGTGTGCCCGCGCACATACGCGTGCATGGGTATGAATAATCTCTTTACAAGCACCAAACATTTGAAATTACCAGACATGCCCTGTCCTTAAAAGACAGGATGCCACGGGCTTGAATGCAAATTTACAGACCTGACCTGAAATGTCCTGCTGTATCTGGGGGGATTCAGTGAATGCGTTTAATTTATTTGACTACGAGAATTCACTTGTGTTAACGTGCGTGTGTGTAAATACAGTATATGTATGGATTCTCAAAATAGAGCAAGTCTGCACATTTGTCTCTTGGAATAATGGTTGGGCAATAAAACAGTAAATACTTGTAAAAAACAGTAGATGGGTAGAAATGGGTAGAAATTTGGCAGTACTACTGCAGGAAATATTTGGGGCAGGTTATGTTGCAAATCAATTATGGATTCTGGCGTGATTTTGTGAATCTTGCTCCCTCTCAAGGTAATGTGATTTGGGCAGACGTGGAGGAGGAGAGTGAAGTTGTGAATATAGAAAACTCTAACACTTGATATTATTGTTCTTTTGCCCTTAAAGCTTTCTTTTTTTTTTTTTTTTTTTTTACTTTTTGTTGCATTGTCAGCTTTTATTGACAGATGACATAGTAGACTGGAAACAGGGGGAAAGAAATGGAACAAAGGTCCCAGGCATAACTGTATAAAATAATGGATGTAGCTACCTTGAAGTGCAGAATTTCTGCCATTACCATCTTGGTTTTTGGAGCCAGAAGTGTACCAGGATATAAACATGTTTATTTCTGCTGTAAAGTTTTGCATTTTAACATGGGCATTAATGCTGATTTGGAGCCAGCCCCAAGTGGTCATTTGATGGACAGCAGTTTTTGGCACTTCCACATTGGCTTCATTTTTCAGCTTCTGAGGTTGCTGCTTGTTCCCAGCTAGCCCTTGGCTGTAAGGTTAGCCTCCTGGCTATTGATTGCCTCTTCAGCCTGGCTATAGGCAGCTTTCTGAGCTGACTAAAAAAAGATGCATTACATTATTATTTGAGTTAAAACCTCTCTCCAGCTACTTCTTTTTCTTCTTCTTTTCGGCCTGGCATAGCAAGGGAATCTACTCAAAATTTAGTTTACGAGCTAGTAGTTGGTTTCAATCAGTAAACTTCTCAAGTCATGTGGCTGGAAGGCCGTTGTTTTTTTTTTGTGAGAAAGTTTGGTTCTTTTAAACCATTTCTTACATGAATGTACAGAACAATTGCTGTATCATGATTGTGATAGAATATTTTGGCAGTATCGCCCGGTGTTAGTTGGAGCATGTGTAACTGTAAACCTTGTTCGGTGATATGTTTGTGATACATTTTCACAGTAAGTGAATAGAATGAACACAACAGGAACACTAATAGCATAAGTCGCGTCAGTGCATTAGATCCAAACATACCAACAGACAGTCTTTGCATAATTATACCATACCCATCCTTCACCTTGTAAACACGCACTATGAAATCACTTCCTCTCCTCTCTAATGTATCCCAAACCCCTTACTCTGCAGTTCCCCAACTCTTCCATTCCTGGACGGCCTTTGGACACAGGAAGTGCCTTAGCAGCTCTCTCAATATTGCAATATTAAATTAGACCTGTCATTTAATACATCCCCTGGTGTAGAGATTGGCATCATTTTCCCCGTGCATCCTCTGAATCTCCCGGCCAAAGCAAAGAGACACCTAACCAACTGCCGGCCTCCCCCGTGCCTTTCATGAGAAGCTCCTGTAATAGGTTTATTGAAAATAACAAGGTTGTCTTCTAGAGTTACAGACGGGGCTGTGCTGCTGTCTCGGCTCGAACGTCGATAAACTATGGACTATTTTTCAATGGAGCCGAGGGGTTTTTTTTTTCTTAGCAATGTATGCAGTGTATAGCTTCATGCTGTTGTGCTTTTCTGCCTTTGCAATTCATTCACCCTTTGAAACCTGGAGCAACAAAACGTTTCTTGTGCTGTTTTCAGTCGCCTTTCACAAGTATTTAAACCTTTGACCCTTTCAAAAACACTGAAAAAAGGCTATAGGCAACGTAATAATAAATGTTTCAAAAAAATGGTAGATTTATATATATATATATATTTAAAGCTCATTAAAATGTCCACAAATAAAAGAAAAAGATGGGGAGAAACTTAAAATGATAGTAATTACATATTTAATATTATGTAACAAAATTATTATATTTTTTTAGCACATTTTTGAGGTCATTTCCATGTTTTTTTTTTCTTTTTTAGCTTCTTTTTTTTTTTTTTTTTTTTTTTACATTTTATTGATTTATTTATTTAACTAATTTTCAATTAAATTCCTTGTACTTTTAACAAATGTCTTACTAATTTTTGTGTCATTTCTTATTTCGTTGCTCATTGCCTTCCTCCCATGTGTTTGAAAGAAACAAAGCCACTTTGCTCAGGTTTCAAATGATTAATGAAAAACATATACAAATTCTATTTAAGAAGAGAAGGCAGTCAATAGCAAAACACATTATACAAAATGAAGAAAGGAGGGATGGTGCTGCCAAGATGAAAAAAAAAAATCATAAAGAGACACAAAACAAATTCCATCACATTCAACTCTTTGTGTGGCTGTTCAAACCCCCCAAACACTTTAATTAATGTATTATAGCAAAGCTTTTATGTTAGAGACATTTTAGAAGACACAGAGTTTATTAAGCAGCTCCTGGTCATCAAATGAGTTAATTATATAAATTTAATTGGCTTCCGGTTGTTCAAGCTGTGTGTGTTTTTACGGGCGACACAGTGATACTCAAGTCAGGTTCAGCATTCAGTCACAGCACTGATTGATCGCCTTCCTTCTGCACAGCTCCGTCACCTCTTGACCCCAAAACCGTCTGTGCTCCCCAGTGGGCATGTGCACGTTCACGGTGCTTGTTTGTGTGTAAATGTGTGTATGTGTGTGTGGAGGCATCTCCCTTTTCACAGACATAATAGAACAGTGTCAAAACCATCACACACTCATATATGCGCGAGTTAAAGGCACTAAAACACGGGATTATAACGTAATCTGACATTTCTTGGCTGATATGCTGATTCACCGATTAGAAACCAGTCTGCCATGCCAGCAGCGTGTGTGTGTGTGTGAGAAGAAGAGACATAATGACAAACAAAGTATTTGTGTGTGGCGATTTATTTGCAGGCGAGCTTAACGTATGCCGCCCGCTCGACCACATGAAAGAGAACAATCATCCGAATGAGAATTGCAAAGCTACATCTTTCTGATTGGAATTCAACAAACCGCCGTTTTGGCAAGGGGAAACACACTCTATCACACACACACACACACACACACACACACACACACACAAACACAAACACACACACAAACACACACACACACACGAGTGAGGCAGTTTATGATAAGCTACCCCCAAATGGACTGCACACAGCCACACAAGCAGCATGCGTAAAGCTCGCTTTTAACAAATTGGCTGCTCGGCGCCGACACACACTGCAACACGGTGATATATTTTTTTTCTCGTTGTGGCGTGTGCTCATTGTAAGCAGCCTAGCCGTGCCGCTCCGCTCTCCTCATAGACTATTTAGCTGCTTCTCTTCTGCGCTGGGCGGCAGCCAGTAAAATGGTGGTGCTCATTGTGGAAGGCTGCTGGCTGCCATTGATTTGGCCCAGCAGGTCTCTGAGGATACACACTGTTGCCCTGCCAGCCAGGCCCGTGGATGGGGACTATCGTGTTTGTATGTGTGTGTGTGTGTGCGTGCCAGACATAAAGAGAGGAGGGACTGTGAAGTGCATTTACTGGTGTGTACAGCGGTGCAGCGGGAGAGACCAACTCTCTGCAGCTCGTCTCCGTTAACTGTATATTCCAAACTGTTTAAATCCCTTTGGGAAAATGATCGGAAGGTCCACAGCAATCAATTAGCTGTAATGCTTTTGATGTGATTTGCTCTGTTTACCCGTAGAGAGAGAGAGGGCAAACAGCTTGTTCAGGAAAGTGCTCTTTTCTGGAATACTCCTCCATATTGTCATCTCTTCACATATTTTTTTTTTCCCACACTTCGATTCCTCAGACAAGCTGAAAAACAAACAAAGGGAAACTGCTATCCGACTATAAATAATGCAGAGACACAGATTGGGGTCAAATGCTTTGGATTCCACTACACATATGTACGGCTGGATGGAATGGCTGAATATATTTTTTCCTATGAACAATATTTATTCCTGGTGAGCAGTTGGTGTGATAATTAACACTCATTATGTCACAGCCAAGCACACACACTTTCTACTGTACATACACACACAGGCTGTTTTCTCCCTTGATGTCCCTCGATGACAACGCGTGACAAACGAGTCTGTTCGGAACACATTTCGGTCTAGTTGTGCACCCCACCCGCCCCCACCCAACCCCATCCAACACTCTCCTTCCCCCCTTCTCCTTCCCATAACTCCGACAAGGGCAACTCAGTCATCCTCTCTATCCCCAGCTCCTATCCATCAGCACACTGCCATAACCTGCCGCCGCTCCGTGATAGATGACTTTCCATGCGCTGATGTATTGGCCTATCAGACTTTGAGGAAGTGACAGATTAGATCATTATGTGCCTTTATGATTATGAGTCTTGTTCTTTTATATATTAGTGTTTATCCGAGGCAAGTTTGCGTTGTGTTATATAAGAGGCATTTTTCATTTGTGGTGTACCTCCAAGGAGGGCGAAAAGGAGGAAAGGAGAGGTTTGGTGTTTATGAAGAGAGCGCTGCACATAAAACCACATTTTTTGAAAAGAAAAGGCTTTGAAGTAAACACCTTTGTATCTTCTTACAATGGTTGCTCTTTGTATGTCCTTAGTTTCTCCACCAACCACTGTCACTAGATAAACTGCTACGGTACAAAGTGGATTTCATCTTAGTGTGCAAAAATTGGTGCGAAATGGGGAGTGAAAAGGGGAGCTCCATCACCTTGATTCCTTTGAACTGACACTGAAATCTGATCATTGATTTTATAAATGTATACTAAAAATGATAAAAGTCCATTACACAATTAGAGACAGCTGTGCCATTGCATGGTTTTCTCACATCACAGTTAGAATAAGAAGGGGATTTATTGCAAGTAGGTTTTCAGTTACAAGGGATTTCCTTTGGTTTTTGGTGCAAACATTAAACGTACAAAAAACATATCAAGGAATAAAAATAAGGCAAAGTACTGTGACTATCAAGAACTTAAATACAGAATGTTAGAGATACTTTAAAATGTACAATATCATGATGAATATGTACAATGCAGCAGTTTCAGACTAAAAATACTGTACAGTTTTATGCAGAGGTGCAAAAATGTTTGGCAGGGAATGTGCAAAATTTCACAGTAGAGCAAATATGCAATGTGCATATTGCTGTGGCATGCAGATTTTCAAAATTATGTATACTGCTCAGTTATTCACTGCACCACACTCTTGGAGAACAGAGTATACTCTCGGCACAGATGGAGCAGCAGAACATCAGGCACATTGAAAGTGAAACTTTGCATTCACTGGCAGCAGCTGCTCCTATGATCCATCGACCTGATCTGATCAGATCTGAATGGATTGACAGTTTGATTATCCTTCCTGCGAGTCACAAACTGCTGCTGAGGAAAAAAAAGAAGAAGCAAAAGTCAGAATTTAGATGGAGGACACAGAATGATACATGCATTTAAAAGCTCCGCCATTTTCAACTTCCACCACCTGTACACTGAGTTTTTTGGGAAAAATCATCTACATTTGGCAAATTCCAGTATCAACAGGAACATTACTCACTTGCTCATTTGGTGGGCATAGTTTTATCTTTAGTTGAAAAGGCAAGATGTGCAAAGATGCTGATTCATGAAACTAAAATTAAAAGACTCCTCTAGAATTATGAGTAGGTGACCACCTTCTCCTCCTCCTCCTCCTCCTCCTCCTCCTCTTCCTCCCTTCAATATAATATGTGTGTGTTTCCCTTCAGTCTTTCATTGTTTATGAGTGAACATCTTTTTTTCAGCTGCTCATGACACACGGCATTTTATTTACCAGCTCAGAACAGAGTGATATTGTTTTAATGAACCTGTGGTGAACCAAAGTCACATGCATCTCTAATCCTGTAAAGAGAAACTGATGTAATGGATGCAATAGACTTGCATTGCTTAAGCTGAATCGTTCATTTATGCCATGAAGTCGACTAATCTTGCGCATGTAATAGATTACACTAACATGGTGGCCATGCTTGTAAGAGGCTTTGAATTATTGACGTTGGAGTATATCTCAGTCTCCTGTGTTTCTGTGGCTTCAGAAACACGTCTGCAGACATTTGTATTTTGAACCTACACACTATGACCATGAGCAGCACATCAAACAGCTGACTCCATCGCCACGAGGTGCAGCATGCTAAAATATCTGGATGCAGCTGCTACATGTTATGAAGGTTTCCATCATTCCTAACCCTGAAAAAACAAGCACTGGCAGTGGAAGTGCACGCAATGTCAGAGTATTATAGTATATTCCACCTGCTGTGAATATTATCACACAATTGAATGGGAATTATCAACCAAATACTGTGCAGGTTAGAGGGGGCCAGCTACACCTTGGAATCAGCCCATTAAATGGCGCTTATCAGCTGTCATCTTAAGCATGCACTTTAGATTTGAGGTAGTATCTCAGGAAGATTTGAAGTAGCATGTTCCAACTCCACCACCTACAATTACGCGATGATGTCTAGTGGCTATAGTAATTATGGTTGAATGGTGACATTATGGTTGAAGTCAGGTGACATTGTATAAAGAGGGACAAAGTCTGCATATGAAGTAAGTTGAAGTGGTGGACAGTTAAAAAGAACCCGAGACTTTCACATTAGAGGACTTCCGTTCGTGACCCGGGTAAAACCAACAGTCAAAGTTGATGTAACATATGTCACGTTACATAACAAATGTATTTATTTTAGCGCAAACTAAAATATTTTCCTGTATTTAACCACGTAGGTTTGGTGCCTAAACCTGACAGAAGCAAAACTAAAACCTAAGGAAAGTGTATCCATTTCACGATGTTGAAGTTTGATTCTTACCCACTGGTAGGTGTAGCAAGCTACCTCTGATCCATGCATTAGGTTGATAACCACTGATAATAGCCATGCTATCCAGAATAGGACTTAGCAAAAAGGTCATTCACATTTTCTGTTTTTTTATCAATATACATTGATATCCGTAATATAGGTTTGACCATTTGTGTCTTTACAAAATATTCAAAAAGCGAGATTTTTGATAAGCAATCATCAGTAATGTGGATATTATGACTAACCGAAAACAATATGGTAACTTCCAAAAAATCTGTCACCTTATTGTAATGCACCCTGTAACACTCGGGAACACTCATTACAATATATTACGACGGCCAAAATCTTAGATGATAGCTTCTCTTATATCACTTTATTGATGTAATATAAATGTTTTGTCCAGCCCTAATTGAGTGATAACATGCTCAGATTCAGCACCTCAACATTATTGGCTGCAGCTTCAGTACACGAGCCCTTTTTGGTGTTCAGCTAACCCTGAAATCAATTCCACATGTAATGCACAGCTCAGGCGGTCAAAGCGATGAAGCTTTTGTTTGGCCTTCTGTGGTTATAGTTTATGCAGTGAGGAGTATTTACTCTCTAACATGTGCAATGCTTAAGTGCTGGTCCCATTCAGCCTATAGGCTTTACCCCTGACCTCTGACACCTAAATCCCCTCCAATGGCGCAGTGTCATGATCGATGACGTCATTAGGAGCATCAGTGACACATAGAAACAAGGACAGGCTTTGATAGACATCAGCCTCTCTACATCCATCTTTCTCCTGTGTGTGTGTGTGTGTGTGTGTGTGTGTCTGTGTGTGTCTGTGTGTCTGTGTGTCTTTGTGTGTGTGTGTCTTGCGCTGTGTCCATTTATCAAACATGAAGCTGCAAGGTACCATGCAACATTTCTGTCAGTCTTCATCATCATAGAAGTAGTGTTTGCTGTTATGGCCAACTACGAACATGGAACTACCGCATGTTGGTGTGCGCTGCATGTCATGTATCAGTGTGTGTGTGTGTGTGTGTGTGTGTGTGTGTGTGTGTGTGTGTGTGTGTGGTTGTGTGTGCAAGAGAAAGCTCCCCATGGTATACCACTCTCCTCCTCGGTATTCTCTCCATGGCCCCTAGTCCCCTCTACTGTAAGACAAGCCCCGCATTGCTGTCGCTAGCTATTATAGCATATACAGCACCATGCAGGGCTTCTGTCCTCTGAGGCCTACAGATCAAACTGACACACGAACACACACACACACACACACACACACACACACACACGCACACACATGCACATATGGTCCATACTGTATGCATGCATGGCATCACACATCATATACTGTATCTCTGGTTCTTGCTCAAATTCACTCTGCCTCTTGCATTTTTCTCATAAAGTACATATACTCGAGTTTTGTACTTCTGCACAGTCTTTCAAGTCACTCGTACTTTACTTCTTTCTATGCTACTTTATATTTCATGACAGTTCAGAGCAACTCTGTTAACCCTGTAACCCTGTAGTTAATTAAACACTATGATATGTTCAGTCGACATTTTGGTGACTCACCAAAGAAAATTAGCAGCAGCATTTCCTCATTTTGTTAATAGAAAATGTGATTTGCATAACATAATTACATTTCCATATAAAAATGTATTTACTGTTTCAAGTTAGTTGTATTTAAATGTAATTTTTGGAGGGAAATACAAGAAGCTGTAGTCATTACTCGATAGCTGTAGTTACTTTACATTAATACACAGTTGCTGCTTGGACCTACAATAATTATTGTAAGACCAACTGAGATCACATTTAAACAAGCATTTAAATTCGAATGAGTGGAAACAACACACAAACTACAGTAATTCTTTTTTTCCCCACTTTACTCCCACCATGATACTTTACCCATGTGAAAAAAATGCTTAAAAATAATCATAATGTTATAAAATAATTTAAAATATATAATGACCATAATCATAAATGTAGGTTTTTTTTTTCGTTGTTTTTTTTTTACTTTTTTCCCTATGTTAAAAGAAAAATAATTTTCCAAAGCTACTGACTAATTTGTGGATTAGTTCAAGTTGCTCATTGCTTTTTTCCCCCTGTGATTCCAAAAGAAAGCAAAGGTTTCAAAGGGTTGCTTAACTATAAAAGAAGTACATTTTTTAATACAGTACTTATAATGGATTAGCTATTAGCTAATGCTAATTGGCAATGTGGTACTTCTTCTTTCACTTAAAAGCTTAAAATTTTTCTCCTAGCACTGACTTAGAGGGAAAGATTGATACTTGTATCGTTCTGTGCAGTTAGCAGGTAGGATAATGAGCTTAGCTTAGCATAAAAAATAGGAACGGAGAGAGACAGCTAGACTGGCTCCATCCAAACATGATAAAAATCTACCTACCAGCACCTTTAAAGCTCATCAGTTGATATATTTACACACTACATTTAATATATCTTTATTTTAGAGGTGCTGGCAGGCAGATTTTTGTACCTGTAGACAGAGCCCAGTTAGCTGTTCGCCCCTGTTTTATTACTACGCTAAGCTAACCTACTCTGGCCTTGAAAGCAATCTTCATATCTGCCTCTCCATCAGAAAACAAATCAGTGAATTTCCTGTTGGCGTTAGTAAGGGCTCTCAAAACATCCATCTCTCTATTTCACTTTCTCTGAATAGTCTCTGCACATTTGCAGAAACGTAAATCACTGATATATTTATGTAGGACAGAAGTCACTTTTGTGGAGTCAATAAGTAATGAGATTTAAATCTGTTTAACGCTACAGTAATCTCACTCCTGGAGCTCAAATAAGCAACCCTGCTGTTATATAAAGTGCTGGATCCAGTCGACACAGATGGAGCTCTGATAGCTGCTACCATAACTTTTTTTTTTCGGGGGTTGTTTGGGAAATCATGTCAGCTTCTCCGTCCTGCTAGCCTGTCTTGCTCGACCCCTCTCTCTCTCTTTCCTTTTTACACGCACACACATCTTCAAACCACACACACTGCAGGTCCAAACTTCCTTCCTCAATGACATCATTGAGTTTGTGGTGCCCCCAGCGGCAGCGAGCCTAGGAAGGGTGGAGGCGCTGGCTCTGGTGCTCGGATGTCTGATTTGATTCACCCTGACAACCAAGGACCATTTGGGAGCCCTGTAACCACGGCAACTCCCATCACAACATTCTGGGTGGTTGGTCGACGGGGCCAGTCAGGGCCGGTGTTCCTTGCATCCATTTTTAATGGCCAGTGTACTTAGTCGTTCTTCCTGGGCCTGTCTCCCTGCGGTCCCATCTCCAAGAAGGAGAGGCAGCCGCACTTGGTGGAAAAAGCCCCCATTACATATTTATTGTCCCCAGTCTTAATTACTGAGCCAGAGGGGATGTGGGTTTTGCTCTTTCACTCTCTCTCTTTCTCTCCTGTCTCTCTTTTTAACTTGGAGGGATGAGACCTTCTCTTTCCTTCTGTCTCTTTTCGCTCTTCTCTGCAGTTGTCAGACCTCTGTCCTCCAGAGCTGTGCAGCTTCATATCCATATAAAGTAACCACCAATGGAAAATATGAGGGTTTGTGTACACTGTACTCTCAGCTGCATGGTGATATATGTGAAAATTACACAGCGATGTTCCCACAGAAAGCCAGTGGAATTGGCATAATGTGACATCTATGTGACTCTATGTGACTAAGTGTGTTTCACAGCCTTAAGGCTAAATATTTAGCATCTATTTAGCATATATTTCTCAGTGCATATATGGTTAAGCATTGCCATTTGGAGAAACAATAATTTAGCTTCTTTAAAGGGATAGTTCAGATTTTTTTTTAAATTTTAAATTATGTTTTAAATTTTTTAAATGGGACTGTATGGGGTACTTAGCCGTAGAAAGTGTACTGCATACAGTAGATGTCAGTTGGCATGCCCCCGGTTTGGAGAATTCCAATATGGAAGCTAAGCAATATACTGCTGTGTATGGGGGCCAGTAACAAAATGTATTTAGCCACCTAAAAAAAGTTTTAAAAGTCAAGTTTAGATTAAGTGTATGCTGTATTTGGAGTATTATTAATACTTTATCTTAATGTCAGACAGTGATTTTCAACAGGAAAATTAAGTAGTTATATCACTCTCTTCAAAGCCAGACACCGTTGAGATAAACAGTGGTCTAAAGCTGCCTCCATTAGTTAGGTTGCTTGTGTTATTGTGTGATTTTGATGTTTAAAAGGGGTCCTTTTGTTTTATATAATACGAATTAGTGCTCCACAAATGACATTGCCACAATTGCCTAAATAAGGTACAGTTATGGAGGTTAAGTTTAGTCAATAACATTTACTATGGTTATGGTCAGGGGGAAGAGACATGGCTTTGTGTCTTTAGGTTTAGGTAAGAAATGTCACTGTGGTTAGGTTTAGAAAAAAAAAACATGGTGAGGATCTACCTTAAAATGAGTCAAATTTCACTCCAAGTTTACACGGTTCTGAACACACGTTTGTGGGAAAGTCCTGCATAAATATCTGGTGTTTCATGACCATTCCACCACATTGGCCGACCCTGTAACTGCATGGGACCGCTTCCTTGTTTACTCCCGTCAGTGCATTGGTCACGTGTTTGCAGTCTTTCATAATATGCGGGATATGCATGAATTTGGTTGTAGGAAAAGGTATGAACCATTTGTGAGATTAGCCCACTGCAGTTGTTTAACTTCCATATCGGAGTCCAGCTTGTCATTTCAAACTGGGGGCTTGCTGACTTACATCTACTGTATGTAATATACTAACCATGGATAAGTACCCCACATGCTTCCGCTCCAGAAATGTCTGAACTATTCCTTTAAATTTGCAGCACCATATGCAAGATATTATAATCTAGTTTCAGGCACATGTTGCGTTTCTAATTATAATATTTATGCTTGATTATGGAGTTGGCAAGGGTTCTGCAGTATGTTGCCATGCGCTGCAAGACACAGTCATTCAAAAAAAAAAAAAAAAAAAAAAAATCCATGTATAGTATTCACGTCTTTTCATTTCCCTGCATGTTATTTTGAGTCATTCTCATGTCTTCTCACTCCTCTGCTGGCCAAAATCAATCTGAGGAAAAAGGTTTTGTAACCCCATCCTTCTCTCTCAGCCATTGTAACATGACATTGGAGAAGATTGATCAAGAAATGTATTTTTGGACTCAATTGTCCAGCCGCCTCCCCTTTGACCTTCAGCGTGGTGTTATTGCTATTCTTTCTGCTTTAGTCAAATTGGTTCTGTCTTTATTTCTGTGGCGCCACTCTTACTTTTGCAGATTATCAATAGATTTTGATCTTCCTCAGGGTCTCCTGGCTCGTATCTGAATAGATGAAAAGGAGGTGCTTTAATTTGTCCACATGAAATCACCTTGAAGGGAGGCGCGGAGGAAGTGTGGCTTCTCACATTCGCTCTGAGCTTTTCTTTATTCGACACGAGTCAGCACTAAGTTTGGAGCTCTTTGGAGAGGGAGAGTGTTTTTCTTTTACAATAGGAAGGCCATCTCTTGACTTGTGGTGTGCCATGGAATTCAATGAATGCTTAAAGCGGGGGGGTTGTGAACTGCTGCGTGGTTCCTCCTCATTCTCCTCCTCCTCTGACACATGAAGTTTCACTCCGTCATTGCGGTGCGTTGGATGTGTGTGGCTTCTTATGTGAATGAATGCCTCTAGCATAAGAGGTGAATGCACTCCTGATAGGGCGAAGAGTGGAAGAGAAAGGGTTGCACTACCTAATTCGCACCAAAGAACCACCACCTATTGAACTCCCACTTTAGATAGTATATAACAGAAGAGGATGTGGGAGATGGGTTATAACAGGAGCACTGTGTGGATAAATGGGCCAGTTATTGAAGGTTTAACCGGCTCCTGGTGTGGAGGAAATCCATATTTTATTTGACGTGGGAGCCGCTCAAGGCCTGTGAATTATTACTGCTGTATTCCACCTGCTTGTGGAGGTCACCCAGCCAGCTGGATCGGTAGAAGTGCGTGTGCGTGTCACTACATGTCCGTCCTGATGTGTGTCCAGCCTTGGTTGCCTCCAGTAGTATGTGCAGCATGTCACGGTGGCCACGACAGTCACACCGTAACCATACTGCAGGCTCATCCATCCATAGATCTATCCCTCCCTTCATCCATCCATGTACTAAAACACATTACAGAGATGACTGCCTCCGATGTGCCACTTTCCCCCCCAAGCACTAAAGGCTCTCTACTGTATGCCGCTGGAGGAAGGATGTATCATGGCCACAATGAGAATCACAAATAGACATCCAAGCGCACATGCACGACAATATCAGTATGGGATAAGTAGATTAACTTATACATAAGTGCAGTTTTTTTATATACTGGTATTTTACCTATATTTCCCTGTTATGAAGTATTGTTAGGGCCCGTTTATGCTCCACTTTAGATGCATATACAGACACAGAAGGAGCCTTCTGTCCGTGTTCATTTTGTCCAAAAGTGGCACCTTACAAGGCTGAAACATTAAGCCAGTGGAGAAGTACCAAAAACTGCGGGTCAATGCTTGAGGCTGGCTCTAAAAAAGAGTCAGTACCCATAGACCTCCACGCCAAACTGCCCAACTTTACAGTAGAAATATACATGTTTGCATCCTGGTGCAAAAAATGGTTTTGGTCCCAATAGCTAATTTGGATATTCATAACAACTGTGCAGGGTTTTTTTATTGTTATAAATCACCAGTTTACCTTTAACTAAGGCTCAAAATTACACATATTTAAGTTCGGGGATGCTTAAGTGCCAAAGTCCGTGAATCAGAGCCACCCACCCCTGTCATCCAATTATGGTCACTTCTGGCTCCAAAACACCAAAACAGCAAAGGTTGAAATGCCAAACATGAGGCCTCAAAACAACAGTCCAAAAACCAGTGGGTAAAGTGACGGTAGCTACATCCATAATTTATACCATCCATGGTTTGTGCAAGTTTTCTGAAAGCTTATGGATGAGGATGAAATGGACCACGGGACATTGTTAAGGCATTGTAGTGTAGTTCAAGCAAGATACGATTGTAAGAGACAGCAAGACATTTTGAAAATGGCTGACTGGAACATATCTGTAAAATAGCAAAAGCAAATTCTCAGTCCACATGTCATAATGTATTTATTGGCCTCACAGTTCACCACCGTCAGCAACACCAGCTCCACTAACAGCTACATTATTACAACCTTCACCACCGTCACCTTGTTTGCTGTGTGAAGCTTTTGACTCTGACCTGTATTGCCATCTTTTGGCTGTACCTATGCTATCATAAAGGATGCGTGTAAGTATGAGGGCAGTGACATCCACAACATTTAAAACGGGACTGTATCTATTTTTGCACATAAAGGGAAGGATAAATGAGCCCTTAATGCACTATAGTGCAGAGAAAGTACTGTAGTACCTTTCCCATTTACATTTACCTGATGGCTGTAGGTACTTTGCAGCTTCAGATTTTACTTGCAAAGCATAAAATAAGCTCATAAAATATGATGTAGTTTAAATTGCCCAGCAGACATAAAGTAGAGTCACCCGGACCACTTAAAACATTAAAATACATTTTAAACATTAACACTTCAATAAATTAGTGCTGTGATAATTTAGTTCTTCCAGTTAGTTCCATAATTAATCAATCTATTATTTGGTGTACAAAACATCAGAAAAAAAGAGAGAAAATGTCCATTACAATTCCAAATTCCAAATTGTGACCGTTTAACAGAGGTGGGACCAAGTCATTGTTTGGTCTCAAGTCTTTGCACAGAAGTCCCAAATGAAGTCCCAAGTTAAGACAGACAAGTCTCATCTTAAGTCCCAAATCTAAACTGACAATGCCAAGTCAAATCGCAAGTCCTGAACTTTCAGTTTCGAGTCCTGAACAAGTCATAATGCTCTCATCACCAACTGTAATGCCATTGTACCAACAGATTAATATTCCATTTACAAGAATCATGCTCTTTAAATTTGACTTCATTCAGGACTTCTGTGCAAAGACTTGAATTATTTTTGACTTTCTAGTTCATTAAAACAATTCCGACTGGACTTTATCATAAAAAGGTAGTTCTGACATTTCACTTTCATAGCACTTTTAACCAGTACCACAATTAGCTTACTTACTATGTTAGCCTTGAGTTACAGTTCTTTGTGCAGCTTCAAGTGTTGAACAAAATTGAAGTTGTTGTGTCTTTGTACGTTTTTGGTGCATTTTTTGATTTGAATGAATTGATTTGTGGCACACTTTTTAAATAACAATTTTTAATCTTTGTATTTGGGGGAAGGTATCAAGTACTTTCAAGTCAGAAAGCTCAGGCTCAAGTGAAGTCCTGAGTCATTGGTGTTTAAGTCCAAGTCGAGTTGTAAGTATCTTTTGATTTTGTCAATTTGAATCAACAAAGTCAGCAAATTTGTTACTCAAGTTGAGTCCAAGTCAAGTGATTTAAGTCCACACTTCTACCTTTTAAAAAGCTGGAAGTAGCTTATTTGTGACATTTTTTTTTTTAAATGACTTGAGTGATTGAAGTATGTTTTACTGCAGATACTTATTACAGTAAAATTTGATCAACATGGGACGCATGTTTGAGCAGTTTTTTATTGGTACTTTGCGACTTAAAATAGCTTACTTGAGGGCTCCCGTTACAGTGACAAAGAGTCACCGCACAAATGACCACATTACTTCACCTTCTCTTTCTCCCTCCTGTCGGCCATTCCTTCTTACTTTACCTCTCAGCTTCCATCTTCCTCTTTAACCTTCTTGCCTGGTGCTCATATCTCATCTCCCTCTCACTTCCTCCCTCAGTCTCTCCCTCAGCAGTCCTGCTGCTATCTTTACGACCCCCTCACTAATGCACCGCTCAATTAGCCTTCGATGAGGTTTTCCACTAAAGGCTGGGTAAATAGGTAATTACATGTTGTCATCCCCCCACCTCTTGCTAATCCACTCAACTTCACTCTGCTCCTCTCAGTCTTCCTCCCCCTCTTCCTCCCTCCCTCTCTCTCTCACTCACTCTCTGTCTTGCTCATTCAATATCATGGATGGCTGCCAGAGATGGTCCAATAGAGGCCCAGCGTGGGCCAGTTAGTCACAGCTGGCTTAACCCTTCGATTGGCCACATTCAGCACTCTGCTTAGTGCACACTTTTCACTTTTTTCAGCCTGCACTTCAGCTCTGTTATCTGGGACACTTTATCATCAAAATGGGAAAACTGGAACCACCCACTGGCTAAATGCTGATGAAATCCTGCCAGCTAATGGAGACGTTAAACAGGTCCAGGTGTTTTGAACAATTCAGGCGCTTTGTCAGGGAACGTCACACAGAGGGGTGAAATGAATGGTGGCGGGTGGAGAAAAGTACTGGGAGGGATATAAAGACGTCAAGACCAAGATGGCAGCCTCTGAGTTGTTCTCTTCAGTACTTTTTCTTTTTTTTATTTACTTGTTCAGGTTCTGTTTCCTTCTCTGGTTACAATCCCCAGAGAGAAACTTTTGAAACCTTTGACAATTAACTTGTCTTTCTTCTTAAGCACTTTTTTTGTGAAACCACAGAGTTTTCAAAGCTTTTGAGTTGGAGGAGCAGCAGCCTTACCAGGAGTCACAAATGGGGGAAATGAGCCAAAGTGTTTAAAACTGTGACACTGGGGATTTTAAACTGCACTCCTGTCAATCCACCTGGTGAACATCCGCTCTAAGGCCAACAGAAAAGACAAACTGGTGCCTCTGTAAAGAGCAAATGGTCGTTTTTAAGATCTGCTGCCCTGTTTTTAACTGAAACCTTTGCTGAGCAGATCCCAGATAGCACTCTCTGTCTGCTGGCCTTCCAACTCCTTCAAGCAGAAAACGCACAGAGGTACTGGGGACAGTGATGTCATCATGTTGAAGAAATCACAGTGCATTGATGGTCAAACAGATGTCCAACATAGACAGAAACAGAAAGAAGGCCCAGCAGAGGATGTAGTTTTTAAGCCAGCTCAAAAAGTTCAACCTTAACGGAGCTGCTGATCCAATTCTACTTTGCAATGATCCAGTATTTTCTCCGCACTCTCATCACTGTGTGGTTTAGATCAGCCACCAAACAGGACAGGAAACAGACTGTACAAAGAATCACTGGTGTCAGCCTGTCTTACATTCTGGACTTATCCACCGCCAGAGTCAGGAAACGGGCAGGTAACACCATTACAGAGCATTGCACCCTCGTGTTACGACCCCTAGAATGTTCATAGTAAAAAAGTCTGACAAAATCACAAAACGTCGAAATGTAGCAGAAAACAACATCCGGTGTATTTGAAAAGGGTGACAACCAAACAAATCAAATTATTCAAGCAAAGTCTAAGAAAAGGCCGACGGGTTGGCCAAAGTGAACAAAAAGAAGACACCCAGATCAACCAACAAGGGATTGTATAATATGGGTTCTTCCCTCTAACCTAAACCACCATAAACACTAAACCTAACAAAAATAAATCTGTGAAATTAGGACTACCGGACCCCCAAAAACAGAGAAATCACAAAGACAAAATTCTGACTCATGTCAGTTATCACCGTGCTACTGCTGTCACAGCTGGAGGATGGATGAGAGTCGGCCAAAGTCCCTGCCCCCTCTTTATGGGTTTTCCCCTCAATCAGGCCAGCCAGAGTCACCTTAGAGGAACAAGACAAACACATCAGTTACAAGCATATGCAATACACATCATAACCAACTGAGCATGTAACATTGGACACAACCTGCTCCAATTCTCTCCCCTCTGGTAGGCGCTACAGAACACTGCACACTGCATCTGCCAAGAACATTTTCCTCTCACAGCGCATCACTGTGATAGACAGTGAATGCCAGTAATGTCAGAAACAATTCCTGTGCAATAACCCTGTGACACCAAACATCCACTCTATCAGTAATTTATACATTTTGTAGTTAAAGTACTCGCTGTTCTTTGGATCTCAATGTAAGAATCACTGTAGATTATAGTTTATACAGTGCATATGCTGTCATATCCACCTACAGCATATGAAGCAAACTGTTCCATTAGTCATTCAGTATTATTCCATAACCCTTTGCAATCTAGCACTGTTTTGTTGTTCACATATTGCGTTGTGTTGGATGGATGAATGGATGTATGGATGGATAGATGGATGGACAAAAAGATGCATGCATGGATGGATGGATGGATGGATGGATGGACGGATGGACGAACAGATGGATGGATGATTGATGAATGATTGATGGATGGATGAACGGATGGATAGATGACAGAAAGATTGATGGGTGGACAGATGGATGGATGATAGACAGATTGATGAATGGATGGATGCACTGATGGACGGCAGATGGACAGATGGATGGATGAATGGATGGGTGTGGACAGATGGATGGATAATAGACAGATAAGTGAATGGATGGACGGACCGGTGTTGGACAGACAGATAGACGGATGGATGGATGGACAGATATATCCTTTTTATACATTTATATATCTGTATCATACATTGTAGATTTTTATCTTAACCTTCCTCAGCTTTGTTCTCTGTCTTTTAGCGGTACATCTATTTAAAATTCCTTGCATGTCTCCGCGTACTTGACCATTAAAGCTGATTTTGATTTGTACTTTTTATATATCTAACAATCAGAAAGCATAAGCACCATGGTTCTCAACTCTGATGGCTGTTGATGCGTTTAAATTGCGTGCCTTGAGACACCAGTCCACAGGCAGTCTGTGGAGTCAGTGGGATTGCGCTCATGTCTGCTGAGGCCGGGCAAGGAGTATTTATCAGCCTTACCACTGCTGAAATAAATTGATGCAAAACGTGTTGTCTTTGGGTCGTCCTCATCTGTTACATCAACAATAACAATGTTTACCGTGATATATAAATGTCTGTTCAACATCATCCATCCAGGCAGGCTCACAAATTCTGCCATTGTCAAGGTTTGCCCATTATTCAGCAACGTCTTAACAATGTGGATTTTCATCTTTCATGTGTTGGGACCAGGCCGCTTTCATGCGAGTAGCTGCTAAAAAAAGGACAAGGCTTCTTTTAGGAAGGACCACCTGAAAAGGTTTTATTCAAACATTAAGTACACAGAGAGAAAGAGAGTAATGCCTGCAAAGTGAAATTTGAAATCAAAATGAATAATGTATTCCCGGTAGAAATGGAAGCTGGACTCACAATCTAAAATATCTAGACCATGGCTATTATATAAAGAATTTGTGGAATTTCTAATTTGGATACAAGGAATGTAATAACATTATGTAGGAGAGAAATGAGATATAGGCAAGACAACAAAAACAAAAGAGTAAAAAAGTTTTTGTGCCTGTGGAGATAGGAAGAAAGACAGAGAAATGGAAAGTGAGAGGGATAGTTTTTGTGAGAGGGAAGAAGGAGAAGAAAAGGAGGAGGCAGAGAAGGAGTCAGGCTGAAGAAATGAATAAATGAAGGTGGCAGGAAGGGAGGACAGAGTGTTTGGGGAAGCAGAGGAAGTGATAAGTTGAGTTCAGACAGACAGCCTAAATCCTCATCTCAATCAATCACATTTTCCCTTCCTCTCCTCTCAGTTTGTCTTATTGATTTCTTGTTTCTGCCAGTGTCCTGAAAGCCCGACTCAAATGACTACTTAGAGTTTTTGGGGCTCCATCTCTCAGTGAAAACCACTCTTTGGTCATTTGTTCTCACAGCTCTATAAGGGAAGTGAAGGGATCACTGGGGTCTTATCCAGCAGATGATGTAGCAGCCCATTCTCCGACAATGTCCTTTCGTATAAACTTTATACTTTATATTTATCTCTTGTGTTTTGGGGTGAAACTAGCGCCGGCCAAATTACCCTGAGAGTCAAGTGAGGACATACCAGTGTGGCATTGATCAGGGCTATTTTAGGTATTTTAGGGCAAGTCTAATGCCTGGTTCAGACTACATGATACCAGAAGGATTATAGCCCGGCCGGCTGCCTTAGGGTGTTGGCTCGTATTTGGGCATTGGCTGTGTCAATCGATCGTTTTATCTCGTGTAGTCTGTCGTAGTAGATGACAACTGATGCTGCGGCTGGGTTGTTTCACGACGTCCCAACAGAAGGACTATCATGTTAGATGTTTTTTTTTTTTTTGCCCTCCATTATGTGCTCTCTCACAACTGTAGCTTTAGTCAGTAGGAGTACAGAGTGCTTTTCAACTGTAAACATGGCAAAGCCAAAGAAGTAAAGATTGAAATGTCTTTCCCGGTGACATCACGTGTCATGAAAGATGCCAAGCACTGACTGGTTCTTTAACATTGCAGGCCATTCTCGTGCACTTTTCATATGTGCGAAAACTAATGCACCACCGTTCGTATCGTAAATCATTATGATACAAAAGTTTTCATGCAAACCGTTGAATGAGGATACATCAGCCAGCATCTCTTGGCCAAGTCACCGCAAAATTTTATAACTCTGTATTTTTACACTTTGACACACACATAAGATCAAGAATCATGGATAATAAGATGCTGTGAGGCTTCAGGTAATCCTTTTGTGATCAAAGGTAATCCAGACCGATCAGCAGGCCAGTCACTGGCAGCTACAGGTGTGGTTTACGTGTGTTTGAGGAGGAAGAGGTGACTGTTCATTCAAAACAACAATGGTGGTTCCTAAAGAGGTTATCCTAGATACTGCAGAGGTATCAGTCATCAGAACTGGAGAGTTCATTGAATGAAGACCAAAGAGCAGCTCTGAGGGCTTTTCTCGATGGAAGAGATGGTTTTGCTCTTCCACTGACTGGCCCTTGATAGATGGTTGATCCAGTCACCTGCCAAGAATCTTTTAGTAGGGAGGGTTTAGGACAACCTCTCCGGTGGTTCCATGTAACAAGCCTGTCGTAAAAGACAAAATTGCATAGTTTTAACCCATTATGTCATTTCACAAGCCCTAATTTTTTAGCTTAAGTCCAGCTCAAGTCAAAATGTCAAATGCTGTCTACAGCTCTTATGTAGATACGGTGCAGAAGGTTGAGATGGACGAATTCTTGTGCCTTCAGCAATAGTTGCAACATGGCATACCCTTTTTCAAGCTTGAAGTCATGTTAATATTTTTAACTTTGAGCCATGACCAAGGTCCATAGTTTTTGCTGCTTAACTTAAAAGGCTGAAAAATGCTTCTCAGGTTTGCATGTTGGGGAATGGGCTTCAAAGTCATTCAAAGATGTTCATGGTCTGAGGTTTGCACCCCACCACCTCTGCAAGCCTTTGCAACTCACGGTTTACCCATAATACTCTTCTCTGTGCAGGTGTGCAACTCCACAGAAGCATTTTTCTAGCTCAGCCAGGACCATAACAATACTTAACATGTCATTCAGAGTTTAAAGCCACTGGAAAAAACAAAGCCCACACTGAAAGGCCTGTTTATTACTGAATGAAAAATTGTTCCATTTCAACAGATTTGCATGTGAATCTGCAGAAATACAGCTGATGCACTGAATGTAATGTATGTGCCTCACTCCACCCACACAACACCAGCCTCTGACTCACTTTCGCAAAAAATTAAAGAGGTGGTTTGCTGGAGCGCTCCATCTCCATCACACACACACACACATACTCCCAGTAAAGTGGCTGGGTGCTAAAGTAGGTGAGTCACCCCATACAGGGGCAATTAAAATCTCTGTCACAGCATGATGTAATCAGCTGCCGTCCCCACAGAAACTGAAACTGTGTGCCTTTAAAGATCAACATTTCTCTTGAAAACATGCTCTGGGGTTCCTTATGGAGTATGCTTGTGTGCGGCAGGGGAGATGACAGATCACTGGTAATCAGCGTGCGCATGAGTTTGTGTGTTTGTGTGTACATGTGTACAGACGTGCTCAGTAGTCATATACATCAAACAAACACTCTACCTTCAAGCCATTCTCAGCGTTGTTTTGTTTGTTGTGCTATGAGAGACTGTTTTTGCTGGCATTTTTGCAAATCTTATCTCCATTCTGCTTGTTAACTATCTGCTATGAGTGTGTTTGCAGATTCTTCTGTGAGTGACACGACGGTATCTTTAACTGCTTTGGTTGCTTAAATAGACAATCAAAGCACTGTAGTCGAAACCATCTAAATTAAGACAGGGAAAGCTGAGATCAGAGGATCGTAAAGCACAAGTTAGTCATGTTTGTAAAACACCAAACAGTTTCAGTGCTGCCTTATAAGATGATTACAGAATACAAAGACAGAAGACAGCATGCCAGAAAATGGGACATGATGACAATAACGTTGATCCAAAGGAACTTCAAAAAAATAAAAAATCCTAGCATATATCCTTAAGTCAGAGTAGAGGTTTCTAAAAATACTGTGTGACCAAGACAAGACTAAGGCCTTTCTCACTCGTAGTTTGGTTCACTTGGACCCAACCAAAGACTAAAGGAATACACTGTTGTCTTTTTAACTCTGATCTGGTTTGTGTTTCCACCAAGCCCCGGGGAACAGTGCCTGGCTTTGAAGCCAAGCGAGGAATTTATCCTTGCTAAGACCCACCCCCTTTTGCTTTGTGCTCCAATAAGTTGAGCAAGCTTTGAACATGGCAAAACCTTTGTCAACTTCCCTTTTTCCTGTCATAATTAGATATGCCATGTGCTAGGCTCGCCTTGGCCTCCTCATTTCTATGGTAACTTTTAATAGATTTGAAATAGGTTATTACCAGACATATGTCTTATTGTTAGCCAGAACAGATCAAGGCTAACATTCCTTTGTAGACTATGGTCTTCATAAAGCTATGTAGGGCCCTGAAGGAACTCTATCACTCAGCACAATGGACTGTATACAGTAGTAATTACTTATAGAACACATTGGCAGCAGTGCAGGAGCAATGTTGACTGAAAGGCTTTTCATCCTCTACTTCTCCATTTTACATTGAGTTCAGAAGCCTCAGTTTGCAGCGTTCATAAAAGTTTTCTTTTTCTCGTTTATAAAAGTTAACTTTGTAAAGATATCCTTCCATCACATAATGTAGTCCTTGCTGTCAGCATCTTGAAGCTATATTTAACACTGCAGCCCCTGGCTAAATGGAACTACTGTTTCTTTTTGTCAAGCTTGTCTGACCCATGGATGTATTCAGAAAATCTGCTCAGTAGCGCATTATACAAAAAATGCTCTATTTACGTGATATGAAAGTACCTGGATCTTCCTTGTTATGGGTGCTATAGAGCAGCACTACAGACTTACGGCGGCTGAGCATGGCCGAGTGTGCCCAAGTGGTTGACTTCCACCAGCGGAGCAACTCATTTTCTGTTAAGTGCCTTACTAGCTGAAATGGTGATCAAATAATTAAATCTCAAGGCTCTTTTAGACTTTCTAGATGTTATCCAACCGAATGGATTAAATCTTGATAGTGAAACTAGTCATTTGGCAGAGGTTTTGGTGCTAACAAAAATGTATCCACTGATCTACAGACATCTCTTTCCCAATGTAATTCAGTGGGAAAAAGTCTTACTGGACCCCATGGCATCATTTGACGGACCCAGACAGTGAAATTCCACTTTTGGTCACTATGAAAAATTAGCTTGAAGCCCGGTGCACTTCCCGGGGGCTTGGTCCAACCTAGCAACAGAAACTAGGAGGGTCAGGACTTAAGTATAAATTACAACTACCGGGTTTGTCATACCATAGGACCCAAAGACTTTATCCCACTGTGACTTCTTTCCTCACATTGTGAAAGAAACAACTGTATGAGGACTTCTTATTTTTTTTACATTACAACCTCTGCAAAATAATTCATGTCACTATGAGGATTTGATCCATTCAGTCTGATAACATTTCAAACATCTGTAAAAGCGGCACCATTTAACCATTTTATTTCTGTTTAATTTACCAGAGGGCTAAACAGGAAGTTGGCTGCTTGGCTGGCAAAGTCTCTGGTGCATGCACTTGCTCTGTAGGCCCAAAAATTCGGATGATGCAGGTCATTTTATACCAACAAAGCTGAACTTTTTTGGCTTCATGCGCCACTGAGCACCCATCATAGGAACACTGTATTAAGTACTCCTTATACATGATTCGCACTGACTTCTTAAAAACAAACCCAAAGTCTTTGGTGACTGACAGAAACTAATGCAGCACACTGCTGTCCCTTATGTGTTTGTGTCACAAAGAGCTCACAATGAAATAACTGATTATGAGTATTGATAGTCAAGACTGCAAGTGGACCTATTACATCATAAATAGTGACCAACAGGTAGAAGCACAGGACACAAGGATACGAGGACAACACACATCTGTATTCCTTGACAGTTTAAGGTGAAGAGATTTAACAGTAGCTTGGAATAAATGCTAGCATCACATTTCTGTTATTAAATCTTGTGGTTGGTCCATTTTGCTTTCACACATTGGCACACTGTCAATTTGATTGGTAGCCCCTGCACCAGCCTAAATGCACTGACGTACTCAGAAAACTCTTTAGACCTGAGCTTACCACCATCCTTAATGGAAAACGCAAACTTTGCTTTTTCCATTTGGCTTATCTTGTTTTTCATGCAGGGCTATGATGCAACAAATAAAAAAAATGTCTCTCCATTGACATTTCTGTCAGTCTGCCACTGTTTCAACAGGGCAAATAGAATAAGTTAATTAGTATGTCTAATTGCATTTGGTGGCTCAGCTTTGGGAATATCAAATCAAATTAGGATACTCAGTGTTCTTTTTCCGTGGCACACGGTTTGCCTTAAGCTACGCTTTTTAGGATCTGTCTTTTGTCTTTGTCTCTATCTTTTTCAACGTCCCTTCCAGCTGTACTACGCCTTCGCTTTGTAGTCTACCCTCCTCTCTCTCTCATCATCCGCCCACACTTTCTTTTTCTTTTCCTACCATTTTTGGATCGTATTCTGTCTTTTAGTTTTCTTTTATTTCACCTCCTCTGTTTCCCCGTTTCACAACTTTTTCGCTCCAACTATTCTAATCACTTGGAAACTTGTTATAAAATTACCCTCTAAATGGGACAGAAATAAATACAAGCTGTTAATCCAATAAACAGCCAGTTAATGCAATAACAACTTGTGATTAATATTGCTTTTTTTGTAGCCTGTTGATGATGTAACCAGTGGTTTTAAGCATTATGGGTATATTTAAACCCATTTTCTTATTAAAGCATGAGCATTATAACATCTTCTCAAGACTTTAGGAGGGATATCATATTACATTTTGACAATTTGGCACATTTTTCTAGCAGGTATATCTGCAGTTATACTTAATTTTACTTAATTTTAACCCTTCGTGTAGCATTTTTTGACAACATAAAAATTCAGTCAGTACAGTATAAGATCGTTGTAAGCATGGTCCCCCAAAGAAATATTTTATAGGGGTAGCCACATGGGCTCCTGAAATCTTGGGGGGGTCACACCAAAAACAAAAGCCGTCATTAAATTTATTAAATTTAATACCAGCAACGTTAACATTTTGAGTTCCACAGCAAGTCTATTGAATGTGTTATGTATCTGTCTATATACGTGTTTGATGATTCATGGTTCTTAAAACAGGCTGGTTGGCATTTTCTTTAGAAAGACTAATATACAGCTTAACTTTGAAGGAGTGCATTGATTATGAGGAACAAAACATTTACTGGAGAGAAGTTTTCTCACATTTAGGAGAGGCTCATAGGTAACCATACAAACCATTTTTATTCAGATATCTAAGATACTTTTTTTGGTTTGTTTTGTTTTAAGAAAAGATGTTAGAGAGTATATTTAATCATAACTACAGTATTATGCATATATATATAAATATATAACTATATATATAAATTAATAATAATATATATAAGGGGGGTGTAAAATGAAGGGATAACCTTTACATTAACGATTACAAAATGTCTCATGTCCCCCTCTCCCTCCATTCTCTCCTCTCCCTCCTCATCTTTTCCTCCCTCCTCATGCGTCCCTCTTTCTGTCCTGTAAAAAAACATAAGCCAGTCTGTCACTCTCTGAGTCAGTCTTTGTTCTGTCAGAATCTATCCCAGAGATAAGTGTGACTGATCGCTGCAGGCCCGGCCAGACAGACGGTGTATAATTGAGTGATAGGGACTAATGTAAGTGAATGGCTTAAAGCCGGCTGTGATCCACGGCAGCCGTAGAGGCTCAAGCACCGTGGGAGGCTTTCTGTTAGGCCCTTGGTAATACTAGCAACAGCAGCCACCCAGATTACAATCTGGTGACTACCTGGCTCTGTGTGTGTGTGTGTGTGTGTGTGTGGGGGGGGGGGGTCATGTTGTCTTCCTTTTTGTCTTCTTTCCATTCCGCGTCTCTGTTCTTCTCTGTTACGTGGCTCTGTTTACTACTCAGCTTCATTTCTCCAACCTCCACGCACCTTTTTCCCATCTCTCTCTCTCTCTCTCTCTCTCTCTCTCCCTCTTTTCATCCGCCTCCTCCCCTCCCTCCCCCTGTTATCTTAGCTCTTTAATTAACGTGACATGCTGTGAAGTGAGATACTAAATAATGCAGGCTTTTCCAGTGACATTGAATCAGCCATAGTGATTAGTGGCCACACACACACACACACACACACACACACACACGCCAAGAAAAATGCCCTATTTTTTCAACAGTGATCTACCTTTTAATAAGGGGATTCATTTTTCAGCACAACTATGGCTTAATTAGGCAAATATTCACATGAATTCTCTATTGAGAAGATAATGCGTTACAATTATGCATTTTAAACAACATTCATATTTAGGTTATTACAGTGTGTAGGGGTTGTGGTAGTATTGTCTTCTAAAATGAGTCCAAAAATGTAAATATGTTGGTTAAAAACACTAGTTAAAAGAGATACTTAACCAATTTTCAACCAGCTTTGTATCAAAACAATTTGGGTAGTTAGTGTAAATGATATCACTCCTCGCCCTATGGTGACACTCCACTGGATGATGCAAATTGATGCAAAACACCTAATCGGGTGGATTTTCACTGACTCTTAGGGCTGTTGTTCGAACTAGAAGCTGTCCTTCCGCATTTTCGTATTCCCCCGCCACCCATGCCGCCACCACAGACAAAAGGAGTATCGACCTGGATCAAGGCACTAACCCCCTCCCTCTCCCTGTCAGAGTCGGACCAAAATCCGACCAAACGATAAAACTAGAAGTCCTGATTGAATTTCAATCAAGTTTCTGCACTGCCTATATCTTTCCTCCAACGTCTTTTAGAAACACAATTTAATGCTGTGTTTCGCTGTGATAGCGAGGGTTTGTGAACAGGAAGTGGGCGCCATACTTCATACTAAAAGTGTAGGTGGAAAACCTGAGATCAAACAACAAATATTAACCAAGATTCTGTTACTGAGTTATATATTTCTTGCCTCATGATTTTGCAAACTCAATTTAGCAAAGTTTGTAACTGTGATAGGAGATTGTTTCTTGCCGGCCGGCAGCCTTTGATTCACAGGAGCGTTTATTGGTCTGATGCAGCACAGTGCTCTCTGGTAGTTTTAGATTTTCTACCTCTTGGACAAAACTGCCCTTTTTCTGTTTTCTCTGGTCATGTTGCATAGATTTCAAAAGTATTTGCGTCTTCTACTGCATAGACGGACTATCAAAAGGCCACCTTTCCAGCAGTGAAATACTTCTCTAGTACAAAAAAATACCATTGAAAAGCCACTAAAGTAAAAGTCAACACACTGTAAAAAGAAACTAATTGTTTCAAATTTTCAAATCTAGTGTCCAGGTTGCCTTAAAATTTTGAGTTGACTGAATTTGAGAGAAGAAGTTGAAGTAATTTTGTTGTGATTCAACTTGTCTTCTCAAATTTAGTCACCTTAAAAATTTAGGGCAGCCCGGACAACTGCTTTTTTTAAGTTAAAGCATTTTTTTTTTTTACATTATTCTCTGAACAACAAAAAGTTAAAATGTTAAGAATTTAAAAAAATAAATAAATACATAAACAATCAAATTTAGTAATAGCCCGTTTAAACTAAAATATAAATAAAATTGAGAGCTTATTTTCAAATCTAAAATATATAGCAATAATAAATAAATAACTTTAATAAAAAATAAAATTGTACTTTCCCTGGGTTGTGAGTAGATGCGCATGGTATTTGAATATTAAGCCTTTTCATACTGTATTGCTGAGCTCCCATATCTAGTGTAGTAGTGCAAATCACAGCGCAGAGGACTTAATTTGTGCAGGCAGAGATCTAGGTTATCCCAAAGCAATTGTTTCAGACCAAACCAAGTGGAAAATCCAGTGTGGGTTTAGTTGTTTGCTGCCTTGGCTGCAGGGATGCTAAGAGCTCTGGGTTCCAGCGTTCTTCTACCCCCCCCCCGTCTTTTTTTAATCAGATGGCTTGTTCAGGAGTGGAGGGGATTAAGACTGCTGCTGCCGCTGCTGATGACTCGGTCCAGTTTTGGAAAGCCCACAAACACATACACGAATGCAGGACAGGAACACCCGGCTGCAAGCGTGCACGTACACACACAAAGGCGTATATGCAGTTAATGCTAATATGCATATAGAGTCATTAGCATATGCATGAGCTGGCCCATATGCATGCACAAACTGTATAGCGTAGGCCCGAGCGCTCATTCATGCAAAAGCTCACATCTAAGCGTTGTCTCTCTGTTTTGCCGCCCGCTCACTTTCGGCATTTCTCACTCAACACTGTCAGTTTTCTGGACAGCAGCAGTGATCTGCCATGTCTCATTGTGCCATGTGATTTGAGCTGTGAGATTTCTGACACAGACTGACGCCTGTCTCTTCTAATGCCAGACACTCACACCAGGCGCTGCAGATGGCAGAGAGACAGCGAGACAGACAGAGGGACGGAGAGAGGGAAAAGGCAAAAACATCTGACTGATTCAAAGGAGAAAGGAAGATGCTGGGGGAGGAATAGTCAAAAAACAAATAGATGACTGAGAAAGGGGAGTCAAAGAGGGAAGAAAATAGAAATGTTTTGTGTTTGGGAGACTGAAAACTGTCAAAAAGTGTGCAAAAGAGGAGAAAGACTGAAGTAAAAAGAGGAAAGGACTAGAGGGAGAGTCTGAAAGAAAGGACGTGAGGTAAGGATGAAAGGATAGAGACGTTGAGCTTCATGTTGACCCAACACTGTGTGCAACGCCGCCAGCAGATAACACCAGTCAGTCTCCTCCCACTTTAATCTCCCCATCATCCATCAATCCCTTTGCTCCATCCTTCCACCCCTCCATCTCAAAGCCATTCACTCCTTTTCATCGATACGAATCTGTGCCTGTTTGACAAACATTTTGGAAGAAATACGGTTTTGAAGCGTGCTTTGTAGATTGTGCAACGGGCAAAAAAGTAAAGCAGAAACAAAAAAAATGAGGCTGACTTGGGAGATTTAAAAAAACAAGAACTTTAGAAGCCGACTGATGTTTTAATGCTAAATGTTTGCCATAAGTTGAAATTCATCAGCTACTTTGTGAACTCACACACACACACACACACAGCCACGCACACACCAAAACACACCTCCGGCAATGAGTGTATGGTCCTAATGAAGCGAGAAGAGGAGAGGCAGCTGCATAACTGGAGTGTAAGGCCTAGAGGGAACTCACACACTTCAAGTCTGCGTGTGTTTGTTGGCGTGTGTGTGCGTACAGACTATATAATATGTGAAAGTCTCTTAATTTGGGGTTTTGCAGGGAGTCTAATGACTGCATATTCTTTTCTACCTCCCTTCTTCTTCTGTCTCCAGGTTGTGAGGGCCTGTTTCTATCGTCCTGTTGTGCAGTGAGGCAGTGAGCTCACGGTGGATACAGCATGCATGTGTCGACATATCCCATGATGCACTCTGCCAGTCCGGGCCTGCTCCTCCTCAGCTTCCTCTTCCTCGCTGATGCCGACTGTGAGTTTCACACTCAGACCCATACACTTACATATATCTATACATACACTTATATTCTCACACATGCAGACTGACATGCATAAAGAGGAAAAGTTAAATTTATATATGCAGTGCATATCCTTTGAACACATGAGCGCACACCAGGTTGGAATGACCTGATTTCCTCTTACAAACCACTCCACTCCTGATATCGCATCTCTACTGTATGTGTGTGTGCTTATCTGTATGTGTATGTGTGTACGGGTGTGTGTGGGGTAGCAGGTTTGATATGAGGCCAGCTGTTTTTGTCCATCCCAGTATTACTTGGCATGGATAGACAGACCACATATGGCAAATCAGATAATTTTTTCCTCTGCTTGTGCGATTGTGTTCATACTGTGTGTGTGTGTGTGTGTGTGTGTGTGTGTACGTGTGTGATCCCTGATCGTGGCTAGTCGGATGTATTTCTCAGGGACATGAACATCAGTATTCTGGTTATGAGTCGTATGCTGGTTTTAATTACGCCTGCTACTACTTATTATTTTCATGATTGCTTCATCTGTCTCTTACTTTCTATATTAATTGTTGGGTCAATACTATGTCAGAAAATGGTGAAAAAGGTTCATTACCATTTTCCAGATTCTAAAGGAGGAAGGCTTTCGATTACTTGTTTTGTCCAACCAACAATCCAAAACCCAAAGATATTCTGCTATAATAAAACAGCAACATGGAGGCTGAATGCTATGAATTTCCATTTTTTTACATAAAAATATAAATAGATAATAAACAATAAATAGATGATCAAATTAGTTACATTTTCTCACAATTGACCAATCAGCTAAGCTCAAGTTGTAATTATATTCTAAATATTAGAGGAAACATAAAGTCACCACAATATTCGTGTCCATGTTTATGAATTGAATTTAAAAATGATCTTAGTACTGTCAAGGTTTGGCAGGATGAGGATCCAGAAATGCAGACAAACAAAACGGGAGCCGGAAGTGCAAACTGAAAGCGAGTTTTAATGCCGAATATTATAGACAAAGAAGGAGGGGAAAGCAGTAATACTGTGAGTAAAACAGACAAACTGACAAAGGACAAAGGGAAACACAGGTATATATACAGAAGGAAACTAATCAAGACAGTGACCCACAGCTAGGTAGGTGGACACAGGAGCAGGAGGGAAAGACAGGAATTGGTTAACTAAAGAAGGTGAGACTGGGAACACTAGGCTTGAGCAGAAACAGGTGTGCAGGGGAGACTGACAGAGGACAGGGAAGGACAGACAATACTTACAACACAGGGAAGACACACTGAGAGATGGAGAGACAGAGAGAAAGAGAGGGAGCACAGGTGACACACAAGGAGTCAAAATACAAAATAAAACAGGAATCAGAACATCAGTAACTAGAAACAAGGAAAAACTAGAAAACAGAAAACCTCAAAACAAAGTCCACATTATAACAAAACCCCCAAACCATGACGAGTATACTTGAGGAATTTGTTTTCAAATTTGGCACAAGCTTGCTAATTGTCATGTTTTCAAAAACATAAAAACAATCAGGCCATTATGCAGTGTCATAACTTAGGGACAGGAGGGGAGACATTTGGTCAGGTACTGAAGTGATGACACGGGGGGACGATGTGTGTGAATCATCCATGTTTTCAGACAAGGATATAAAGTGTAAGTGCAACTCCTCTGGTTCGTGGAGGCATACAAAGTTCTAGTAGTCTGACAATATTATGGATATAAACTGCTGAGGAATGAAACTTTTTTTTCTTACCTTTCGCCTGTCCGTTCTGTTTGTTAGTCTCGCTCAGAAGTCTTATTCAGAAATGTCATAGACTTTTCCATGTTGTCAAAATCAGCTAAATATTCAGACATTACATTAGAAAATCTTTTAGATAACACTAAGATATGCTTTCTGTACTCAACAACCTCTTCCCGACACTCCTTTCTCCAACTCCCACGTTTCCAACACTGTTTTCCTCCAAACAAGTCAACTCTCTCGAGATTAAAGAACAAGACTTCTAATTGAGCGAGACTTCTTCACAATAACAAACAGACCAGAGAGGTGCAGAAAAATGCTCAGTTTCGCTGTAGGGTATTTTCTGTACAGTTATCAGACACTTCTAATAACAATCTAAGCCTGTCAGTGGTAAAAACAAACACTTTCAATGGACATAAATTGACTCTGCTCAGTTCCTCGCAGGGAAAACAATAAGCCTGTTTGACCACTGCTGACTGAAGCAATTTTTAAAAATTGTTGTCTCCATTAGTCACTTAGACACAAAACATGACAAAAGAGGGTCCAGGTTCAAAAATACCAAAGTTTTCCATTAATGAGATATTCCTAAAGCCTGATTAATTCATTATTAATAGGATACTGCTGTGTGTGTGTAAACACTCTGAATCTGGGTGTCTACCTGTGTGAGAGAAAGTCTTGGCCATGGCATGACTTCTCTGCCAATTTGTCAAGTTGACAAATGCGTCTTTGAATCTCACGGCAGCCGTGATGAAACAGCCACATTTGGGGTGAGAGTGAGGATAAAAGATATGAAGACAGGAGAGGAGTGTGGGAGGACTACAATTTGGGATAGACTGAAAGAGAATAATGGAAGAGAAAAGAGGAGGAGGTCATTCGAGCTCACCACGCAGACTGTTAAACATCTGGGAGCTATTTTGCCACAGACCTCAGAATCAGTGGTGTCTAGTAGAATTTTGATTTGCATAGTTGTTTTAAAAATGCTTGTTCTATAAATAAGTAAACATGTTCAGCCAGATAAAAGATGCAGCATGTTTGGTTTAGTGTGTTTTTTTGGAGGGAGGATGTGGCGTAGCTCCAAGCTTCTGGTTGTACGATGCTGAACATCTATTAAAAAAATGCCCCTGTGAGGGCTGCTTGATTTGCTATTGACATCGCTTTAATTTAACTATAAAAAAAACACCCCAAAGATATTCTGTTTGCTATGCTAAAAGGCTGGAAAGCTTTTAATTTCCACTATTTGTACATAAAAATATAAATAAAAAACTTAAACAATTAATAAATTATCAAATTAGTTACATTTTATGTCAACTGACCAATCAACTAAGGTCCAGTTTTAATTATATTCTAAATGTATCCTCAACAAAACATTTGAATGGCATGAGAGGAGTTAGAATTAAGCAACAAAATGTATCTTAGCTACATAAAAATAGGACCACCTAAACACTTGTATGCTAAATTTAGACTATTTTCACCACTTCATCTTGCTGTCAGGCAGTCCTTTACAGCAGGAAACTGACACTGTTACATTAATGCTCTCCTCAATGCCACCACACTCCACTGACAGAAAGTTGTTTCACTCCACAGAACGCAATGAGTCTCTGGTCCGCTACTGCTGGTTAATTTGTGTTATTGCATGACTTTTGGAACTGAGCAGTATCTTTATTCTTGTAAACGTGTCCAAACTGAGAACGCTGATAACACACAATTCTTACTAGAGGCTCAGTTGCGAAGGACTTTCTGTGGTGTCCTTTCTCCTGCTCACCCCGTGCCTGCACAGTGCTGCTGCACAGAAGGAGAGAGGGGGGAGAGATGGGAGGGACTCAGCAGAGAAGCCATGTACTGTCCTGTGCAGCATTGAAATGCAATATAATACATTTGAATGCCAGGGTTCCTGCAGATCCTTTAAAGGACTTAAAAGGCATTGAATTAATTAACATAAAAATAAAGGCATTTGATTGTATTAAATTGGCTTTTGTCTGAAGTTGCAATTTAAAATCCCAAAAATAATTGATAACATGTATTTTTTGTTAAGTAATGTCATAAATTCCTCTTTTTTTTTAAACTCGCCATGATGGGAATCCAAGCAGTGGAATCTCGCGTGCAATTTGAAAAAGTCAAAATCACCGCTTCTGTTAGTAAACCATATAGCTACTGTTATGATAATGTAATGCCTTCCATGTGTTACTCTCTAAAAAGGGTTGTGATTTCAACATTTGACTTACATAATCTAACTTTTTGACTGGACAAAATGTTGTGTTTTATGTTACAATGAACATTTGGGCAACAAACTGTCCCCTTTTAATTTTGAAAACTGGTCTAAAACTCCAAGTGGCATTAAAAAAGTCACTAAATATAGCGATAGTCGCCAAGTTGGCAACACTGTTTCTTACCTGCGCTGAAACCTTTGTTTGGACTTTGAGGGGAGAGGCCAATCATATGCTCTGGGAAACGATGCGTTTGATTTGCAGAATAAAAAACAACATGGGCGCATCATTGGTAGACTCATCATGTGGCACAAAATCATCTTATTTCATTTTAAAAATTGAGGGAAACCAAAATTGTAATTGAAAATAAAGTGCGATTAATTGTCCTGCCCTACTCCCTGTTACACACATAAGCACACAAGTACAAGCTGCCATTCCAGGCCTGCAATGTTTAAAAGTCCACCGTCACACAGAGCCCACAGTAAAAGCACACACATCCACAAACCACTCTTGTTTTCCTTTCAGCCTCCTGCCCTCTTGTCCCCTGTGTAAGTTCCAGGGTCGGCCAGTGAAGGCCCAGTCATCCATCAAAACGATGATGCTCCCAGACTCCGGTTAGCAGAGCAGCGCAGACACACACACAGAGGGTGGAGAGGATTCGTACTTTGTCTCCTCCGTCTATATTTTTTCTTTTTCCCATGCCCTCGTCTCATTCGCCGTGACTCTCTCCATTGCTCTTTTCCCGTTCGCTTGCTGCCTCTTCTCTGCACATCCGTATAATGTGGTGAGAAAGGAGGGACAGAGGGCTGGAGGGGGGGAAAGGGAGGAAAGGCTGTTCTTTTCTCTTTTTATCTCATTGTGTATGACGTACAATGCCTCTTTTAATATCAACAGTGGGGACTCAGAGATTTGAATGTTGAGAATTCAAACACAGGCTGCCGGGACGCTGACATCTTTGTTGCTCGTCGCGTGCCTACATGTTTTGAAATGGTAAATGCGCTCGGAAAAATAGCTTTCAGTCGCGCTTATCTTCACTCAAACTTAGTGGCAAATGAATGGAATACATTTAAAGCATAATAGAGTGGCACTGAATAAAGGGAACACTCTGGTTTCTGCCTCAGCAACTGATGTAGTATAAAGAGTGAGACAGCCTGTGTACAGAGGAGGACAGGGCGGACTTTCAACCAGAAGACCACTGTTCGTGTCCCATAATAAAGCAAAAGTCAGTGTTATTTTTTACCCAAACCATGTTTTTTTTTCCTAAATGTAACCAAGTAGTTATGTTGCTTAGACCTATGTTTCCTGTGATCATATATATATATATATATATATATATATATATATATATATATATATATATATATATATTTTTTTTTTAAAGATGCTATGCATGTAACAAGCAGAAACTGACAAAAGTGACACCAGAGGGTTACCTAGAATGTTATAGTTTGAAGCATAGGTCTTGCCTGTCATAGACCTGTCATAATAACTACCTGGACAATGTTCTGTCCCAGAAATAGCAGAAATATGTTATATTTTTGTAAATTTGAGACCATTTATGCTAGTGAAGAATTCATATTGTTATAATAATGAAAGTAAAACATTTTCAAGAGCTATGAATTTTCAATTCTCAAGAATATACAGACTTTTCAATACACATATTTTTAAGTAATTAGGTATTGTTTAAACTAATTTAAATTTTGAATATAAGATAGTATGTATAAAGGCATAGTACCTTTATAGGAGTAGCCCAAAATTACTCAGTTTGAGAATTAGTATGAAATTTGGCAAACAAAATCAAAATCAGGGGATGCCTCCTGTAACTTATTGAAAAAGCTTAGCAAAGCTCTTGGAGAACCACACCTGAAAATCAGCTTGACTTTTCTTAAAACATGGCAAGAGCAATTAATAAAGAAATGATCAAGAAATTAGTAAAAAGTACGAGAAACTTGCACGAAAAAAAGGTTTTTATTTAAAAAAATGAAAAAAAGGGTAAGCCAACAAAAACAAACAACGATGTGACCTGAAAGTGCTCAAAAAATTTTGAATATAGTAACATTATTTTAAATAGAATTACAAGTGATAAATGTTCCTGGACATTTTCCACTCGATTTCTGTTTTAAAAGTCTTATTTTCTAAATCTACTCAAGTTGGTCATTGTCTTTTTTCACATTTTTGCAAAAAATCAAACCACTTGCTCAGGATCCAAAGGTTTAAATACTTGTGAAAGGCGTCTGTCGATCTAGGTTTCAAAGGGTTAACGTCACCACTGTAATCTGGATGGTGTCTCCTTAACGTCTGCACAGAAGCTTCCTTTTTATCAAACTTCAAAACCATAAGCACACATGCTCGTTGCACCCACACACACACATACTAGTGGACTGAGGGTATTAAGATGCAATCAGATGGAACAGTATCCCATGTGCATAGTTGGAAACCTTGCATGACACTGCACCATATGTGCATTCTGCACACAAGCGCTGGTGTAACAATACAAGCAGCGCGCTGAGCTTTGCGTGTGTCTTTTACTTCCTCTTTCCTCCCTCTTTCCTCTCTCACCACCATTTTTGTCTCTCAGTGTGTGTTTGTGTGCGCGTGCATGCATATGACATCTATCTGGTGGATTAAGAGTAATGCCCTGATCCCGTCGCAAACTGGGCCACCGCTCCATGTACGCAGCGAGATGTGAGAAAGCTGCATCTCTCTCGGTGTGTCATTCAGCGCGACGGGAAACAATGCAACAACAGGGTTCTCTCTGCTGACCCTCGTTTGCCCCAAAAACAACAAGCTGTCGTCCTTCCCCTCGCAGCCTGGGTGTAACAATAAAAATTCCAGCTGATGTATAACTCAGTGTGTGTGTGTGTGTGTGTGTGTGTGTGTGTGTGTGTGTGTGTGTGTGTGTGTGTGTGTAACAGAACACAACATAACAGCTCCCTTTTTCAGAGGCTACAGTAAGGAAAGCAATGCTGAGTTGCAACCTTGCTTTAGTAAGCAGACTGTACATCTTGAAACCAAGTAGGGGTGGTTTAGGATTCTGCCTAGGGAGGCTCTCGGTAATGTGAAACTCTTTAGCCTCAGTTTGCATCACATCATTTATGTGATGTAAAAGCTGTGCATTTCCATTTTTTTTTCTCCTCACTATGCCAGATGTAATAAAAATGCTAAATTCAAATACTGACATTTTCACACATGACATATAAGGCCTGAGCACAACGTTGCAACTACAGAATTTGCTCACGTGGTGACTGATTGACCTGTCAACATCCGACCACATTGCCAGCACTTGCATGGCCTTGAGGTTGACTGGAATCTGAAAGGTGGTTGGGTCAATTTCCCACAGTGACAGCACTGCTACTTTTGCTTACTTTTGGAGCCCTTGAGTGAGGCATTGAACACAAAGTGCTTAAACAGGAGCTTTCTTTGGTTACCTGTGAGCGTTCCATTCAGCAGGTCCCTGGGCTTCTAAGTTGCTGTAAAAAGCCATGTGGTCTCACAACATGTTCCAAACTCATTTTTTGTGTATTCAATGAGCGTAGTTTTTCATTGTGTTTTCAGGTTAGTTTTGACTTTTTGCATTACATCAGCCTTTTTTTCTTCTTTTTTCTACCTGTGTTATTTAGTTTTGGCTCAACTTGCAGTTTGGCAGGCTGATGTCATCACTGTTACATACAATGGGTATTGCACATTAGTGTATAACAAAGAGCAGAGGTTACAGAGAGAGAGAGGTTGTGATCATGTGATGTATGCACTACAGCCTGTCCTCCACCATAAACAAAAACAGGACTTTGACTCAGAAGACCAGGGTCGTACCCTGTCCCATTAAACACTGGATGGACACGTCATGTCCACGGCCAAAAACGGTCCCTGTTGGATGCCATAAGCTGCAACTCAGTGATGGGACAAAAGCTAGATGGTGACTTTATTTCCACTTCCAGTAAAGGTCCAGTTTGAACCTCTCTTGCAAACCAAGAAACACTGATTATGTTATTGCTATGGGAAAAAAATGCATTTATTTTTGTGTTTGTTTATTTTGTTTTGTTGACGATGTATGTGTTTGTTTCAGAAATCCAAACCTTTCAGCCCTGAGGCTCCAGTTTTCTACTTGATAGCAAATAGAATATCTTCGGCTTTTGGATTGTTGGTTGGACAAAACAAGCAATCTGAAGACATCACCTTGTCGGCTCTGGGACATGCACTCTATGGCCAAAGACTAGTATTACTCAACCCCCATTTTTTAATTATGTAAAAATGATGCTTGTGCCATTTATATACCCACATGTGTGGATATGCTTGTGTGTGATGTAAGAGCCAAAAGTCTCCATCCAAACAGTCTTTGATCATGAATTTCCACAAAGTCATGTTACGTAGTCATAAGAGCAAGTGAATAGATAAAGTACAGGGCTTTCACCCTAAACTCCAGGGTTTGACATCTGTATGGGTCAACTTTTTATTTGGTCATATTAATACTGTATTTTGACGGTGCTAGGACACCCAGGAAGGGTGTGCAGCTAGGCAATGTCATGAGTGCGTGCACAACTTGGACTATATTTGAATTCTTTGATATTATATTTAAAAAACAGTCATTCAACTTCTCACTGTTTGCTGGGGTTTGAAATCAAAAATCATTGTTGAGTTATTTTTTGTAAAATCACGTTGCAGTGTCAAGTCACATTATCATGTTAGGCACCCAACCATGATTCTTCTCCAAACCTAACCTCATGGATAAGATTGCTAATTTGTACAATATCATACAAACTGTATGCATAAATTCTCATGAGACATGATACAAACCATTGCATGAGGATATGCTGAGTAAAGCTAGAGCCATTTGAAGTGTGCAATGAGTCCTGTAACAAATCCTGCAAACATAAATCTGCTCAATACTTGACTTTTGCTCCTTTGGATAAATTGGTCACTCTTTGGTAAGAATATAAGACTGCAGAAAAGCTCTAATACAGTAGATTTGTGGTTATCAGTGAGGGTTTATGTTTAGTGCAACGTGCATGTTTGTGTCTGTTTAAGTATGTTTCTGTTTTACATGTATATGTATGCAAGCCCGTGTAGTGCTTAGAGTATACAAGAGATTAGATTGAGATAAGTATCTAGTTTCGTGCGAGCTTCATGGCTTCTTGTTGCTGATGGATGAGGTACCGTCAGGATTCAGTGGTATGAGATGAAGAGGCGGGTCACAGAGGTGAAAGGTTTCTGGCCTGGGGGATTAGTTAAGGGTGTGAAATAGAATCAAGGCGTTATTTTCCTGGATGGATTTTTTTTTTCTTTTCTGTGATTGATTGGTATTGCCTGACGTGCTGAAAGGGTAAAGAAAAGGCAAGATCCTGGTTGACATTATCGCCCCCAACCACAGTACAAAATGTCAGCATCTGCTCCCGGCAGTGTCGACCATGATTGAGGCACAGTGTGATTTCTCCTGTGGGCTGGGAAGTGATGATCAAATGACCAAAAGGCCTTCAGTGTTACCCTGGTCAAGTCTTGAGAGATCATTTTTGCATTTTTTATCTCTTGATGGTTTATGGTGACAGTTTTTACATGGAGAAAGCATTTTCATTCTCAGAATAACAGTAGTTTTGTTGACCAAGTTGGGAGTGAGAACATGTTGTCATGGAAAATGATAAGAGATGCTTTTGCCAATACACTTCAATGCAGGGAAACTAATTTAGATGCTCAATACTACTCTCACCATTTGATGCATCATAAAACGTTTGCCTCAGGGGTGCAGGAGGAGACCAAAAGACAGTATTTGTACCCTGATCCACTCTTTCCAATGCCAGAGTCAGGCCAGGAGATGTTAAAATCAAATTTTATACTGAATACAAAGTTAATATAGGAAGTTTTCTCTGCACCTAAAGTAATAAACAGGCCATTTGTTGCCCTTAAGACATTGGTCGGATTAACATGGTTAGACAGTTGTTTATTAAAAAATACGAGAAAAGAAATCTTCTTTGACACTGCAAAAAAAGTCTGCAGTGATGTTGAGTAAGGAATACAAGTAATGAGCATAACTCTAATCGCACTGAAATTGTCCTTTAATTTCCTAATTTTAAATTAATGTGCCACTTATCAACAAAACTAATTCCAGTCATTATTTAAATAATTCATGGTATATTTTCTGGAATAATTATTGCATTGTATTAAAATTCCATTCAAGTGATGATGAGCCAGCTCATGCTCATCCGGAATATGACATTAAACCTTAAAAATAAAGAGGCTAATTTAAATGCTTGACGACCTCTTTCATCAACTCCAGTGCAAAATATCTCCCCATAGAAGGTGACAGAAATGGGTCACATCACAAACATTTTCAGCAGTCATATACACAAAATTAAAATGCCAATCACAGTTGTGCTATTATTATTATTTAACTGTTAATCATCAGTGCTGGCTGTAGTTATCTGTAAATGTGAGCGAGGCAGATAACGCTGAGAGAACGAGAGTCCATGTTGATGAGAAAGAGAATGAAGCAGTTCTGCTGATGCTTCTTAGTGTGCCGGCCCACAGAGGAGACGCTATTAGCGGCTAGCATAGCTGCGCGCCCATCCGTGAGTAACAGGATCTGACCAGCGTTAGCTTAGCATTAGCTTAGCAGGTGCACCCGTCTGTGAAGAGGCCTGGATAGCATCAGCTTAGCTCTAACTTAGCAGAGCGGTGGTCTGTGAGTAATACACTGTGACCAGCGCTGAGAAAACCCTCTGTTCGTCGTTATGGGAAGCCAGCCCTGACCCAGTAAAGTTGTGTACCCAGTGGGTAGTCCATGTGGTTCTAATGATCTGTGTATAAAAGGGGACCCCGTTTGATTAATTCCTCCCCTTGTGTTTCTAACAAATTAACCCTGATTAACTCGGCACTAGCCAGACCCTGGGGCAGCTATGGTGGGTAAGTGGCATGCTAATTGGACATGCACTAGTATCTGTAGTAAAAGTGCATTTTATGCTTTTGCTATTGCATCAATGAAAAGGGGAAATTGTGTAGGACTAAGAAGTACTTGGTGACGTCTGCTGGAAGCTGTCCGAAAAACTGCAGATCTATACAGCGAATTGACAAAGTAAAAGTCATAAGCATTCAATTTTACACAAGAAGAAAACTGTTTGAAATAAATAATCTTACACTCCACATTTGATTGAGACACTGACACAGCTGGACACTTTATGAAACTTGAACATCTTATCTTTAATGTGAACTTTTATCAAAAGTTACAGCACTTCATTGCATATAATTTAATTTCTGACGTTGAAATGGCCCATTTTACCAAATGTTTTCCAATTACCACTTATATGTGCTGCAGAAGGATGATAGCTGTCTCTCTGTGTTTATTGGCCCCAGCAATCCAATTTCATTTCCAGGACGAAAGCAAGCAGCTGATAATTTGCTCTTAATGTGTCGGTTTGATGTTAATGTGTTTTAAGTTATGGTTCTGGCCAGATGCCCACCCACTCTCCAGGCTGACTATCACGGCCCTGGCTCAGGCCCCCGATATTGGCCTCGTTCCTCAACTTGTCTGACAAGCCTGACTCAGTTCTCATTTGGGGAGTCATCAGCTTACCGCCCACCACTGCATACAACACTATGCAGCTGGATCTTTCCCTGGCAAGGGCTGTAAATTACTCATTACGTGCCTAACTATCAACATGAACGCACACATACACAAATCCAGGAAAATGCGAGGCGCAGGCACAGATGCTTGACAAGTTATAGCAACATCCAGAGCAGCCTTTTCAGATGTGATCAAAATGCAGACAGCATTGCACACAAAAGCTGTTCATGCACATGAACAAATATCCACGCAGAAACACCCAGAATCGTCTTTGGACGTGTCCAAATGGGATGCACCTGATATATCTGATCAGGTAGTTCATAACCGTTTTATACCCTTCCACCTCCAAGGAATGATCCACTATTCAACCTGTGGGCATAAATAGCCAAGCACTGAGCTCAAACACACACAAGCAGGATTAGACAAAGTTAACATCCGTTCCTTGTAGGTCAAACACTAAATCTTACTCATTCTGTTTTCTGATCTGTGATTTTATACTGAAACAGACACAGCGGGTTCATTTCGTGCTGCTTTTTGTTGATTTGCGTTGTTGGGATAGGCCCGTCTGCTTGATGCCTTCTCGCATCACATCAGCTAAGTGATTGAGGGCACGCAGAATTAGGCCTGAAGGCATATAAATTGCAGTGTTTTGCCGAGTTTTGGGAAAGATCCGTCAGAGTTCAGATCGCTTAGCTCACTTAAGCCCAGAATAAATTACCCAAATGTCTTGTTTCATTATTATTTCACTTAGTGGACATTATTAGTCAGAGAACATCCATCCATTTTCTGTAACCGATTATAAAAACCTCTTAAGGGGCCTTGAGGGGCTGGAGCCGATCCCAGCTGTGATTGGGTGAGAGGCGGGGTACACCTTGGACAGGTCACCAGGCTGTCACTTTCCCCAAAAATCAAGACTGAGCGAATCTGAAATGACACACAATTTGTTCGAATTAATTTGAATGTGATAAGAGTGGGTGTCTTATCCTTTAGTCTTTATGTTTCCCCATGTACTGTCGTACAGTTACACTATGCGTTTTGACATTGTGGTGCATCTTGGAATTTCTTTCCATAGCTCCAGCTATGGAAAGAAATTCTCTCCCAAAAGAGTACCAATGGCATGCATATCCTTGCATATAACTCTTGCTATCTTGGAGGCGGTGGCATTTTTATGAGCTTCTAGAGAGAGCCTTGCTGAAGTTGAGTGTGCCAAATAGTAGGCAGTCAGACGAGGTTGTACACTTGCCATTGCTTAGCTTGTCCATTGCGCCTCCGTTGCCTCAAGTGGGAGGCAACCTAACGTAGGCAGTTGAATCCACAAATTTGTTGCCGTTGTAGAGTATTACAGCTGCTTTGTACAAAGTCAGTTCATTTCATTTCATTTCATTTCAATTCAATTCAATTCAATTCAATTCAATTCAATTCAATTCAATTCAATTCAATTCAATTCCAAAGTGCAATGCAGTTTCAACAGTCTACAGACCTTAAAAACATTTACATTTGCAGTCAACAAACAGCCTTGTATTTGTTAGTCACTTTTTACGTTGTAGAACCGAAAACATTCCAAACACCGCTGCTTAGATTATTGGTGTCATTATTGTCCACTCATGACTTGGCTTTGCTTGCCAGTGTCTTCCATTTTTGTAGTGAAGACAACATTAGCATCTTTGCTTAGCTTAGTTTTGTCATAGGTCAATAGAGAAGGGTCTAAATGCAGTCTTCTAGACTACTCACTTCAGCACACAACAAACACAATCACTACACAACACACACACACTTCATTACAAGCAAGACACACTCACAACACGACACATGCACTTTACTACAATACACACCAATTTCACTACACAACACATACTTCACTACAAGGCAGGCCCTCATCAATACATTCACACTCACTTACACAACATACTCACTATCACACTTTACTATATGCACAACCACTTCACTTCAAGACATTTACCCTGTACATCTATTCTTCACCCTCATCATAGTGTGTCTGCAGCTGCATGCAGGATCACAAAGCAAACTACTTGAAACAATTTACTGGTATGTAAATGCTACAAACTTTGAGTATGAACAGATCATTACAGATCGAAAATGATCTATGTCCAAACAAATGCTTAAATCTTGAATAAAGAGTGACAGCTCTAAGAGAACATTTACGCTCATATTCACACCTTCAGGCAATTCAGAGTCACCAATTAATCTAGCCTCATGCCAGCACAGGGAGAACATGCAAACTCCACACAGAAGGGGCCAAGCCACCAAGAGAGTTTAAACACACTTGCTGTGGGGCAACAGAGTGAAACACTGCACCACCGTGCCGCCCAGTCAGGGACAAGAATAATCCATTTTTAAATTGTTTTTCTAACATTTGATTTGAGTCAGAGCACAGAGTAATTCAAATCAAATAATAAAAAAACAAAATATTCTTTTCTTAATCGAAATTGTCAGCAAAAAGAAACACATTTCACTCATTATGTGTTGCTCATCACATATTCATACATTTCTGTGCCATAAAAAAGTATGGGAGCTTCTTATTTTTCACACTTTTAAAACTATACTTGCACCACCTGAGACATGTATCTTAGGTTCCATCTGTTTTCCTCCCAAATATGTACTTTCCATTCTTAAATTTATAAATTTTTCCAATCTTAATACACTATATCCGTAAATCATACTCCCTGAAGGTTTGCGCCAGCATCTGTTCTTACAAACTCGAGCTCTCTCGCTGTGTCCCTCTAGGTTAAGACAGCATCTGCCAGCTACAGTATGTCCCCGTAGCCTCCTGCAAAGTGTCATTAGCTTCATTTAGTCTTGCTATTTGTCTTTTTCTGCTACTCCAGTGAACCTCAATAGCCCCATTACGCTTTGCAGGATCATTTAAGGGGAGTTTATTCAGAAATGGTGTTGCATTTGTCACGGTTCACTAAATTAAAACAAAAGACAGGAGGAGAAGCGCAGCAAAATCAGTCCAGTTTTTATCTGTTGACATCTTTTGCGATTTTTATTCTAGGCCATTTCTGTTTGCTAATGCATTTGCTCTGTTTCCAAAAAGACATAAAGACAATCTTTTGCCCCAAAATCAAAGTTTATCACACGTCTTCAGCCATGACTCGAAAGTGGTCTGGAGAGGGGAGCTGACTTTGTAATTCCTGCCATCTGCTGTGTAGATCAGATCCCGCTGTATGGCGACCTTTATGTAGGCCACACATACACACACACACACACACACACACACACACACACACACACACACACACACACACACACACACACAAGAGAGGAAAGATTCGCAGTGTGTAATTCCATCTAAATCTCTCTCCGCGGACAGTTTCCCCTCACTTCCATCTTGGGTCATATTGAGGGAAAAGAGGAAGGCTGCGAGGAGCACCGAGCGACACGCACTAGCACCTAAGCATGTGACCGCTGCAAAGAACAAGTTCTAATGTGTCCATCTTCTTTTTTTTATCGTATATCCATGAAATAATAAACCTGCAGGCATCCCTTCCCTCCCGTTGAAGTACTACAGATACTGAAGTGCCCTTTTGAGCTCAAGCCCTCAATTCCTTGGCCTAAATGTCAATGCTTAATCCTACCAAGCAGCACGACCAGAAGGACCCCGATGATCTCTGCAAAAGACACAACGGCATAAAAGGAGAGCAGAGAAGTGGTGCGAGGATGGATAAAGGAGGCAAACAGGGAGGATGGATGTAAAGAAAAAGTGGTGGAGCGAGGAAAGGGAGACGGGGGGAAGAGAGGAAGGATGAGAGCCCATAAAATGAGGGGAGGAGGGGGAAAAAAAGACAGGAGAGGAATTGTGGGAGTGAGTTGGGAGAAGTGTGGAGCATACGGTTGCACCCCCCCACACACCCTCCTCATTAAGTCAGTCAATGTGACAGGAAGACTTATGTAACACCCCAGAGATGGAGGGAGGAGATGGAGAAAGAGTAACAAGGAGGAGGATGAAAGAGGGAGCAAGGAGAGCAGCTGTAAAGAGAGGGGGGAAGAAGCGATTCAGTAGCAGAGAATTAGGAGCGGGTAGAAAGATAAAGGGGGCAAAATATGAGAAAGAGAGTGTAAGACAATTAAGCAGGAGATGTATGAAGAGAGGGATCGGTCTGGAGAGATGAAGAGAAGAGGGGGGAAAGATAAAAAAAGCAATTGAAAGATCTACCGTGCCTTTTAGTATGGCTCGCTGGCTTTACACTTTTCATTTGTTTTGTGGGGGAGAGATTAGCAAGAGGATTAAGAGAGTGATTCTCCCGCTCCTCATTCTTTCTGTTCCCCCCTCTCTCTTTTTCCTCTCACTCTTTCTTTCTCTCAGATGGGCTCATGCATCACGCACTCACATACAGTGGAACGGCATGTAGACATTGTGTGCATGCAATATAATGCAATACATATTATTCATTTTTAGGGTTAGGGTTCTGGCTAGGGTTGCTGTTTGTTTTGTTTTTGTTGTTATTTTTGTTGTTTCCCCTGTTGTGCCAGCGAAATTCATTATTGAGAAAAAACTAACTGAATTGCTTCAAAGTTACTGAGCCCTTCATTACATTTTTTTTAAAGAGTTTATTCAATAATAAAATCATTAAATTGGAAATACAATCTTTTTTTTATTAGTTTTGCTGAACTTAGTCTCATAAATGTATGTCTCTCATATATACACATATATACATATATATTTCTCTCAAGGTGTATGCCTCAGATCAATTCCATTAGCCATCTAGAGAAACAAGAAGCGCTGGTAGCCTTGCTGTGGAAACATTAATATATAATATATTTTCCTTCAAATAGCTATATTTTTAAAGTTGCTCACCATAAACGACATTTTACAAGATTACATTTGAACACACTATTTGAACATTATAATTAACATTTGCCTAATACTCATTTTTACCTGTTGACAATGGGACAACATTAGTCTCAAGCCCTGTTTTTTATTCTTCACAAAATTGATGTAAACCGGTGCATAGTTATTTTCATTCCTAAAAGATTTGATCAATTTAAGGACTATTTTTCTGATAAAGTGATAAGCCATTTAGATGCAAATTGTCAGAAAATAGTTGAAGGCAATCTTTAAAATTTCAACATTGCCAATTGTGTTCAATTAGTTGTCAAAAAATACTCACAACAATGTAAAAACAGTGAAAATCTGCCTATTCTCACAGTAACTATAAATAATTGTCAGTCAGTTGACTAATCAGTGAAGTGACTAATCGTTTTGGCACTAATACACATACATAAGGTCGCACATGCACACCCACATATACAGTACGTGCAGAGTTGGTGTACTTTGATGTTAACTGGCAGATACAAGGATGAAAGTGAGTCGACACAAAAAATGCACACACACACACTCTCTCTCTCTCATACACACACACACACACACACACACACACACACACACGTTCTATTCAGTCATTGAGGCAGATTTGGCCGTAAGCCAGTGAGGTGTAGAGGTGATTGGGCAGCTTGGGGCTCTCGGACCATGTTTGCCAGTACATCTGGCTCGCTCTCTCTCGCTCGCACTCTCTTTGTCTCACCCTCTCTCTCTCTCTCTCTCTCTCTTTCTCTCTCTCTTGCTCATCTTCCTCTCTCCCTCCACTTCTGCTGTTCATGCTCTCTCTTTCTTACCCATTCTGCTCTCCATCTGTCTCTCTCCCTCGCTCCCTTTATCTCCCCGGCTCTTCTGTTCACTTCTCCCCAGTCTTTCAACACGCACGCTCTCCCTCGTTTTTTCTCTCCTTCTCTGAAAAGCTTAGCTTTTCTCCCTCTCTCCCTCCCTCCTTTTAAACAGCAAAAAGCAATTTCTCTCCCTTTGTCAGGGCGGTTGGCGGTAAGCCCTTAAGTAGGGATTTTCTGGTTTGGCTGGAATGCCATTAGGCGAGCTGGCGGTGACGTGCCGTGACTGACGTGCCGAATCTTTTTGATGTCGTGATGTCACAATCCAGCGGAGGCTGTGGTTATGATATTGTTGGCGTCCCCGGAATGAGGGGCTTTAGTGGTCATGTCAGGAGTAAGTCTTCATAAATCCTTTATGGCACAGAAATATTAAGCTTCTTTGGTTGTACAGGGACAGAGGGAAAAACATGGTGGAACGTGCACACACGTGTACAGAAAAGAAGATGCGCACACAGACACAAAGCCACCCACATGTACGACTACACTGAGAGACTGATATAGGTGCACGTGTACTCCAAGAATTAACACTGTTACACACACACACAAACACAAAAAACAGCCAGTGTGCTCTTATTCATTTGAATTTTGATTTTTTTAAAATTTTGACTGCATTATTGTCCTTTCTCCTTTCTCCACACACACACACACACACACACACACACCTGGCATCACCTTGTCATACACACTTTTAGCATAACAAAGGTCTTAAACTTATGTGTTACAAAAGTGTTAGCGAATTTAGAAAACATTCTTAGAGAATATGTACATGTATGTGTCAATGCTTATTAGTATTGTTGGAATAGTAGTGGTTGTTATATTAAGCGCACTGACACAAACAGCAACATTGGGAGTTTGATATTCGCTTAACTTTTGTATACTTTTTTTCATACAGCACCCCCCAGGTTTACACGAACCCCAGAGGATCAAACGGGAGTCCAGGGCGGAGTGGCCTCCTTTGTGTGCCAGGCCACCGGGGATCCACAGCCCAAGATTGTGTGGAACAAGAAAGGCAAAAAAGTCAGCAACCAGAGATTTGAGGTAAGAGGCTCAGACACTGATAAATGAAGTGTAACCTCGTGCCTTTTTTTATTATGGCACTGACTCAAGCTGAAATGCTGTAAACTAAAACGGGAATGGATCAGCATCCCACAACAGAGCCATGACTCACCTTTATACACCTTTCTCACAACTAACATTTTGACTTGTCAAAGACAAGTGTGGGCCAAACTCAAAGCAAATAATACTGACTGTAGAGCTGGTTTATGGATTATGAATTAGTATATTGAAAGAACATTATTTGGAAACTGTTCTGATAAACAATTATTCTATAAAGTTATAGTGGTGCAAGGATAATGTTTATTTGTAGGCCTGCCTGGTCCCTTTGTCATAAAGTGGATTTTTCCATTTCCATTTGAATTATTGCTGTAAAAGAAATTGTGGTGAACAAAAGTTTATGATACTTTTTTTTGTTCAGCACAATAATCTCCACAAATGAACACCACACTTATGCTTTTAAGCTGAAAAATGTAATTGCTGGACATAAAAGCCAATGTTAGGGTATAAATGAACTACACCCTGGTTGCATGACTTCAACGTCACCACCACAACAAGGATGTAAAGCTTTTCTGCATAATGATGTTCTCTATTCTCCCTTAGCCACTTCCTAGCAACTGCCATTTCTAAGACAAGTAAAAGTTTAAAAATTCACGAGAGGGGTATTTACTGACATATTTGTGTCATTGCACAAAACATGAAAGTCTGTTTGTGTTAACCACAGACCTTATTTCAGGCATCTAATCAAAAGCCCTTTCAATAAAAAACATTGACTTTGAGACAAGGGTACCGGCAATGCTAAAATACTAACTTATTTAAGAATTTTAGGACTCATTCCTGCACCACTATATAGTTTAACATTTTGGGAACATGATTATTTTCTTTCTTGCTGAGAGTTAAATGAGGAGCTTAAAACTGCTCATGTGTTTGTCCATTAAATGAAGATGGACCCAGGAGCTTAGTTTAGCTTTTTGTACCACTTAAACAAAACGTATTGTGTTAGTTGATGAATTTAAGAAGTTCTGGGAATATGATTTTTTTTTAACCCCTTTTCTTGGACAGAGTCAGGCTAACATTTGCTGTTTATTCAAGTCTTAATGCCAAGCTAAGCAAAGTGCATCACGGCTATAGCTTTATATTTGACATACAGATTTAAGAGTGGTGACAGTCTTCTCATCCAACTCTCTGCAAGAGAGCAAAACTATTCTTATTAGTAATTTTTCAAGCACACATGTCAAATACTGTGTAGCCCTAGCTTTCCTATTCTGAGGATTTACATTTTTTTATTGATAGTAAAAACAAAACAAGAGGTCACCTTGGGTTCTGGGTAATTTTCCACAAACACTAAACTAAACAGTAAAACAATTGATGGATTAATTAATGAAAATAATTCATAGATGAAGCTTTAAATGGTAGTTTTATGTTTAAGTTAGCTAGTTTCAAAGCCCTGTTGTGAGTGTGTAAGCACACTTGTCAGTGAATGTTAAAGCCAACCCCAGATAATCCTCGTCTTGGAGCAAGCTTTGTCTGTTTGGTGTTTCCCCTCACTATATTTGAGTTTTTAACGGTGCAGTGTCCTTGATTTTCATGCCTTTCTCTTAGATGCATGCTGCTTTCATTCTGGCACCTGGTCGCTAGTTTTTTATAAACATCCCAAACACAGCAAAATAAGAAGAAAATAAGAAAATACCAGCAAGGTGCAGGGTCTCTGCTAATACATACACAGCCACGCACTTGTAAGGATTTCTCACAAATTCAGTTATTTGTGACAGCCCTTTGTGATAAAAACCTCTGCCACAACAAATTTATGTCATATTTTTGGGGCAGGACCTGTCATTAGAAGCACTGTTGGAATGCCATTAAATTGTTCATTCACTATGCTCTTGGAATGCAGAGCATACTCTGCGCGCAAAGGGAGCAGCAGAATATCAGGTGCAGTGAAAGTGAAACTTGACCATTCCTCTGCAGCTGCTGCACCTCTCATCCATCGATCTGATCAGTTCTGACCGGATCGACAGATCTAGAATCCATCCCATGACTCAAAACTTCACAAACTGCTGCTGAGGAAAAAAAAGTACTCATGACAAGCTCAGCATGTGCTGCATTCATTGACCAGCAAAAATGTCCAAATTTAGAAAGACCCTACCCCCACCATGAGCTACACAATAGTATCTATATATTGTAGTTTTAGGAAAATCCTGAGTATTGTACCTTTAATGTTATTAGTTACACCTGTACTTTTCCTTTGATGTCAAATCAGAGTGCCCTCTGACAAAAATGCATATCGCTTGCACTGTTTTTACTGCATTGAAAGTTGACATTTAAGTCAATAATGAGTGTTGTAATGAGTATGTATACAATAGACTGCCTTATTCAGGGAAGACATGAACATACATAAAGCCAAAACTGTACTGTTAAAGATTTGATTTGTTTACCTGCTTTCCTTCATTTGTGCTCCAAAGGTTATACAAGTGTGTGAAATGCTGTGTGCTCTGACTCTTTCATATGTCAGATGATGCCTTGGGCTACAGTATATGAGATTCTCATATGATCAGCCTTATTAGTTTCCCAACGGCTCTAACCTTTGATTTATTTCCCCTCTCACAAGTCCCCCTTAGATGGAGATGTTGAATCAGCCTCGCCAGTCAGTGTCACCCTGAGCTCAGGGTGCTTTTCCACTTTAATAAGTCGAGTTTCCTCCCAGGTTTAAGTTCATCTTGGTTTCTTCCTGTTTGTGATTAAATCACTTGGGGAGATATTTTATTTTTAATCCACCCTATATAAACTCAGACTATGTGCTGTATATTTCTCTTTGCCGCCCTTTCGGTCAGGAGTTGTTGAGGGATTTCTTTTTATTGGATTTCAGTTGGCGGAAACCTTCTCAGAATTCAGAATCCAGATCTAGTACACGCTTGTATTAAACTTATGCAAGAGCATTTAGAATGTAAAATCCAGTATTTCTGAAAAATTTGTTTTGTTGCATATTCTTAATATTAAAAGGACATGAGAGATAATCAAGGACATTTTGTTTCTTAACTGTCCTTTTTCTGTTCTTTCAATTCAAGTCAAAGGTTGCGTTAAATCATCAGTGGAATGCTTCTCTGGTGCTACCTGAAATCATTTCAAATGTGTGTTGTGATTGATAGTAGGCTATGAATCCAGGTATGCCTTGTGGCTAAAGATTAAACCTGACTCAGCGCTCTGTCCTCTCAGCGTCCCTCAGTAAATTAAAAACTAGGAAAAGCCCTTTTTTGACTGTGAAATTGACTGTTTATCACTGTGCTGCAAACAGTGTTGAAGATAAAATTAAAACCAAACAGCAACACCAGCTGGGGTCCAATGCTTCAGATGAACATTTTAACAAACCTGCTACTGAATCAGTAGGATAGTTCAGTCTTTCGAAGCCCGATTAATTTAAGATATGTTTCTTTAAACCTGCAGTTTTTGATATTTTTGGCAACTTTGGAGGCAGCAGAAACACACTGTATGTAAATACAATATTGACCATTATCATCACTCAAGTAGATATTGCAAAGAGTTTCCCATGTCAGCACATAGCAGACACAGAGCAACATTAGCAAACATTTGAATTTGTGTCTCTACACACCTGATGAATTTAACTTCAATATTAATTCATTTTTAGCTCTGTTTTTGGTCTTCACCAACTCCTGAGTGAAATATGCGGATTTGCAGATGCTGTATGCTCCATTATGTTTATCAGTAGCTAGTAGCTAACTTTGTTTTAGGCCCTCTAATGGGGAGGGAGTGAACAGTGGGTTTGCAGATCTTTTCAGGTTAAAAAAACGGCAGTAAAACAAAACTAATGAGCTAAAAAATGCTATGAGGCTCAATTGATCTGGGTTTATCAGAAGCCAACAAATGGCACCTTTAATTGTACGCATTTTTATCCATTTTTAAAATATTATGTTTTTTTATGTTTTCCCTCTAACAGGTAATAGAGTTCGATGACGGGTCTGGCTCGGTCCTGAGGATCCAGCCACTGAGGACCCCCAGAGACGAGGCTATTTACGAATGTCACGCCTCCAACTCTGCAGGAGAGATCACTGCCTCCACCAGACTAAGTGTGCTACGAGGTCAGTGTGAACACACATGCAAGTTTTTATTGTTTTGGGGTCAATTCTCCTTTTGTTGCTCATTGCCTTTTCCCCATGTTTTTGGGAGAACTCAAGGCAATTTGCTCAGATTTTGAAATGGTTAAAGCTCCTTCTTTACATTGTAAAATCTGACAATGCCTAATTAAACAATTAAGCATTGTCAATTACGCAAGAGAATCCTTACTTGATTTAATTATATAACTAGTTTTTCGTTGGGGGGTAGTTGTACTTTAAAAAGTCTAGGCAACCGATTGCCTTGAAAAATGTAAGAAAATATGACTTTTGATCTTAATTTACTTTATATGTAATTGTTAAGTTTACTTAAAATTGAGTTCTGTTTACTTAATATTGTAAAATTGTTGCAACTTAAAATTGACAGGTTTAATTACATCTATTTTTCTAAGCTTTTGTAACTTCAGTAAACCAAGTATACTATCCTATATTCTGTTTTCTGCTGGTTGCAAACTAGTCAGTCACATCGCAGATTCTTAAACATGTTAACAAACAAAACTCACAGATCTAACTTCATCATCGGCAAATCTTCCATCATGATCAAGTTAAATCAGACTAACTTAGGTTAGTGAAGTTGCTAACACTTAGAAAGAACAAGGTAATTTCAGTTGAAGATGCTAAAACTTCCCAAAATTAAGTAAATAAAACTAAATGTCAGGTAAACTTAACAATTGGATATAGAGTAAACTTAAATTAAGATTTGAAGTCATATTTTCTTTTCTTTAAGGGCAATCGGTTTCCAAGATTATTTTAAGTAAAATCAACTTGTCATATTTTACAGTGTAGGTAGAAGGTCTCTATTTAAAGATTATTACTGTAGGTTGGGATTTAAGCACTGGCCGGAGTGCAGTATAAGTATAATCCAGGTGAAATCAGGTTTCACACATCCTCAAGTCAAATAATATATTCCTCTGTCGATGTTGTTCTAACTTAAAAACAATTTATGCAGAAGTGGAGACTTGTCGGCTGTTTCCTCAGATGTAGATATATATATGCAAGTGTAAGCCTGGGTCCACCGCGGTAGATGTTTTTTGTTAGTGTTAGCAAGAGTCCATTAATGCAGATAGTGATGTTAGTGGAGTCCATTAGGAGAACATTATGTACCGGTAGTTTGAAGCTCAAGAGTGTCTTAGTGAGTGAAGCTGCTCAAGTGTGGATAATCACATCGCCCGCCTTTACAGTACATGCTCGTGGGGAAAGGACGTGCAGCCTATTGTTCTACCATCTCATCTCTCTCTCTTTCCTTCCCTCTTGTCTCTCTGAGGGGTAATAGCACAGTCTACAGTTCCTCGTCTCCACTCTCTCCTCTCACTGTCTCGTCTCTGTGTTTTTTGTCTCCCCAAGTTCGTTCCCTCTTACGCTTTATTTCGCTCTCCTCCCTTTTCTCCGGTCTTTTTATACACTTTGTTTTCTCTCTCTCTCTGTCTCTCCGTCTCTCTCTCTCTCTCACTCTCTCTCTGTTTCTGTCTCTCCAGATGCTCTTAGGTCCACTTCACAGCAACCTCTAAATTATTCACATCAGACCACTCTTTGCATCTTCTGTGCTGTTCCGCTCCATCCATCCAGAATTTTTCCTGTCTCACATGGTTGTCTTTCTACGTGTGTGTGTGTGTGTGTGTGTGTGTGTGTGTGTGTGTGTGTGTGTGTGTGTGTGTGTGTGTGTGTGTATGTGTGTGTGTGTGTGTGTGTGCATGTGTGTATTTGTATTTGTATGTGCTCTTGCTTACGTGTCCCTGCATCTATTTTTGATTTTTCCTGTCTCTCTTGATGGAAGCTATCTGCTCGTGTATAATCTTTATCGAGAACGTGACCACACACAGAGGCAACCACACACACACACACACACACACACACACACACACACACACAAACGTATCCTCAATCTAAGACAGTCAGTCTTTATGTAGTGATTAGCCTCTTTCTACTCCTCTGAGGAGTCATTGTGTTGTGGATGAATAAGAGGCCACCTGGGAGCAGCTAATAGCCCCTGATATACTGTCAGTCCAAATGTCAGTTGCAAAGTACACAAACCCACACACAGATTCACACGCACACGGAGGGTCTTGTCAGTCATGTCTCCTTGTCTCCCCTGGCTCTGTGGAGACAGCTCCAGTGACTGACTGACTGACTGACTGACTGACTGACTGACTGTCTGTCAGACACGAGGGATCCGGTGTTAAGGTCAGCCGGCTTAATTACTGAGGATTAGAACAGGCTAATTGAAATCTTGGCTTCCAGTAAACGGGTGTGATTGACAATGGCTGAAATAATAATGAACTCCAGAGCAATTATATGCTTTAGGATCCAGTGTACAGTCCGATACTGTATAATTCATGGTTTGCTAAAAGTTGAGCCCAGGTCTATGTGAATGAATCTGAATGAGTCTTGGACAAAGTGCTTCAGGACAAAACCTGAAGATGCAAATTGGAAAGATGACTTTGTAAGTTCTTTCCATTTCCATTCTTAAATTAATGATACATGACAGTCCTGATTTTTTTTTTGCTGCTCGTAGAATCACACTACTTCCTTATATCTTGGAACATTTAGACAATGATGTCTGATCAGGCAAGGAACTTGAGCGCACAGATGATGGGACAGGTTGTAAACAAGCCATCAGTTTAGCTAGAATATCTAGACTACTTTATTTGAAGATAAAATGAAAAGTGAGTGCAGCAGAAATGTTGAATCATATAGTGAGTCTGTAAACTGAAGCAAATCTTTACAATGGGCCTTTTAGAACAGATATTTACTATTCACCTGGCAATCAGTTATACATTGAATGCGAATAGAAATGATAGCCAAACCTTAGACAGATAAGAAAAAGTTATTGATTCCCCTTTAATGTTAGGGAAACAAAGAATTCTGCATTATAAAACAATCACTGAACTGTTTAAGTCATTAAGTCCTTCATTATAATACCTCTGAATGAACGCAAATTCCTCAATATAAATTTATGAAACAACGTAACAACGTTTTCGTATGTAAAACATCTTTATTTTTTTCAGCCTGCGCAAAATTAAAATGACACAACAAAAAACCCTAAGCCACTGCGATCAGTTTCCATTAATCCTAAATTGCACAAATTGAAATTGCCAATATAAAATACACCTAATGGAAACAAGTCAATTTTGAAAAAAAAAATGGCTGTAAAAACCCATATGTGGCAAAACTGCAATGGAAACACTTTTTTGACTTTTATAGGTCACATGATGCTATGACCATGCACTAGTTGGTAGGAACTGACTCCCTCGGGCATGATGCAGCAGTCGCTACAAGAGGTGTTATTACATCACATAACTGTTAAAAAGTTGAGTGAATCATCTGGAAGTTTTGAATCCACAATTCCTCTGTTAAATCTTGGACTATCGCTTCCCAGAAATCCCTCATACTGATCACTCCCGCGTAAAAGGGGCTCGCCTTTCCATTATCACTCACGTAACACACCTATGTGGCCTTGGATCTGAAAGAATGACGGCTAGTGTGGTGGCTGCAATAAAAATAAACCTGCTAATGCTTTGAACATCCATCGCCATGTTTCTTGGAATGTTATTTCGAGAAGAGAAGTTGCAGAACCTCACTCAGTGGAAACACAGTCATCTCGCAATTGTGTTTATAGACATTTTGAAGAATGCCACTTAAGTTTTGTGCAAATCTGTAATGGAGACCCACCTAGTGAAGGCCCATGGCAGTCAACAGGGTGAATATAAGCTGATACCAATATTCAGACAATAAATCGTTGCATCCCTATGTCTTTCTATAATAAAGTGTTATAAACAGTTTTAAAAACTATCACAACCCCATGGTTAGGTGTCCCTTTCTGTTTTTCTACCATTATAAACTAACAATAAAGTTGTGGTAAAAGATAGTGAACTCTAAAAACCAGCCCAAACTTGAATCAACACTTGAATCAACAACAAAAACAAAGTCATGTGAGAATCACAAAGTAATGCAGTAGTACAGCAGTTGTATTGGAATGCAAGAAATTGTAAGTGTTAATTTTATTGCATCCATCACTTGTACTGTTTATCCCCCGAGTCCGTCATGAATGACAGAAACAGGTTGGCCTGCAGGTGCACATATTACACATGAGCTTCCGATACAGCAGCCAGCTCCTGCTTCAGTTCCCATGATTGTTAAACCAGACTTGACCTGCGTTCTTTCAGATTCACAGATGACGAACCCAGCAAGAGATGTGTGTGGATTTCATTTTGGGCCTCATATAAAGAGGACAGTGTGTTCGCGCAGCAGTTCCCATGATTGTGAGAGCTGGTTTTTCTATGAGCTGTGAAATTATCTGGATCTCTCACAGTGGAAATGCTCAAGTGGGAGCACATCCAAGTGAAACAGTGGGCTGTGTGGAAGGCTCCGTCAACGAGGGAGTGTAGGGTTACGCATCTGCTCTGACCTCAGGGGGTACTTAACTGTTCAGCAACACGCAAACACACACACATGAACACACATTGGAGCAGCTTTGTCCCACACACACTTTGGTGTTGCTTACACCTGCCCCCATGATGGATGGTGGAGAGCTGGTTATGTGCATGTGTTAACACGTGTATGTGTGCATGTCTGACTGTGTGTGGATCTGCCCATTCAATCGGCCCTCAGACGCTATCACTTATATCACTTCACACCTTTAAAACTTTAAATTAAAAAAGCTTGTGTTCTAATGCCTCTGCACCGGTGATAACCGTGGCTGGTGGCATTATGTTTGGGGTTTTCTGTCCGTCCGTCTGTCTCAGTCTAGTGAAAGATATCTGAAGAATGCCTAGTAGGAATCTCTTTAAATTTGCACAAACATCTCCTTCTACTCAGTCATGAGCTGATCAGATTTTGGTGGTCATAGGTCAAAGGTCAAGGTCTCTGTGACCTCCACAGTCTTATTCTTGTGAACACAATATTTCATTTCCTTTTTTTTTTTTCGCACCATTAAAAACAGTAACAGAAAACAGATCAAAAAGAATACACAAAGACAGGTGCCGGAGTGGTTTAAAACCCAAATGGGCGTATAGAAATACCTCACCAAAGGTAATACAATATATTACAAGTAATACAATAAATTCCAAAACTTTCATACAAGCAATTATCATATGGAACATAATATCTCAGGCACACCTTTCAGGATTTTTTTTTTTAAAGTTGGCACTAACGTCCACCTGCAGTCCAACATGAACTGATTAGATTTTGGTGGTCAAAGGTCAAGGTCACTGTTTGTGTAAATGCAATATCTCAAGACAGCCATGAGAGATTATTTTCAAATTTGACAAAAACGTCCGCTTGGACTCAAGAAAGATTTTGCCGATCAAATGTCAAAGTTACTGTAAACTCTCATTCTCAGTCTCATTCTCTTGAATGTGATATCTCAAGAACGCCTTGAAAGAATGTCTTCAAATTTGGCTAAAAAGTCTTCATGGTCTCAACATTGATTTGATTATATTTTGGTGGTCACAGGTCAAAAGTTAAGGCCAGTGTGAGTGTGTCTGTCTCATTCTTGTGAATGCAATATTTCAAGAACACCTTGAAAGAGTTTCCTCAGGTTTGGCACAAACACCCTCTGAGACTCGTGAATGAACTGATTACAGTTTGATGGCAAAGATCACTGTGACCGCACAAAACCTGTTTTTGGTCATAACTCAAGGATTCATATGTTCATTTTGACAAAATTTCACACAAATGCTGATTGGATAGAATGATGAAGTGATGACATTTTATATCCAAAAGGTCAAAGGTCACTGTGACATCATAATGTTCTCCAAAAAGACTTTTCTGGCCATTTTCCAGAGTCATATCTCAGCAACAGAAGGGGAGACATTTGGTCAGATTCTGAATTGGTGACACTAATCTTTAGTGTCCATCTTGAAACATTGCTGATTGTATAGATCTTCTGTGCTGTCGGGGACAGACATGTGTGAAGCATTTATGTTTTTACAGACATGGACGCAAACTCTTAGTGCAACCTGAGTGGTTTGCCAAGGCATACCATTGCGAGGCGGTAAATGTAGTTGTTTTTTTTTTTGTATACACAAGAATGTGTCTGTGTGTGTGTGTATTTTTCGTCCGTGCAACCCACGTTTTTCAGCTTTTTGCACACCTCTGCTCACACATCCGCGTCTGCAACTCTTTCTTCTGCTGCACGGGTGAGTGGTTGTAGAAGAGGGGCAGAGAGAGATGCATGATCTCAGGGAGCAGCATTCTAACTCTGCGTCCTCAATGTTCAGTGCAGTGTCCCACCCCAGGTAGATGAAATAGAATGCATTATTCCTGCCTACGAGGGGCTGGCTTTGAAGTAAGCGTTTGCATAATGAAAGCGGAGAGAATCAGGATTGTTATGCTGTATGGGTCCCTTGTGCTCTCTCTTCCTTTCTGTCTGTTTTTCTCTTTCTCCTTCCCTTGTTCTCTCTATTTTCCTTTCTGTCACTCTGTTTTTGTCTCACTGTATTCCATTCTTTCCCTTTTTTTTTTTTTTTTGCACTTTTGCCCTCTTTTCAGCCCCCCACACACACACACACACACACACACCTTTCTCGCAGAGACAGTGGCAAACACAAACACCTTCTGATCTTGTTTTCTTGGTTTATTATGTGCATGTTTCCATTTGTCGGGCGTTTGTGATTGATTGAAACAGGAGCTGTTAAAAGGCCACACACGCACTTGCAAAGCTGGTGTCTCACGACCCGTCGGCTATGGTTCGATGGGCCAGCACCAGAATTAGCATCTCCTTGGCGAGGTTCAGCGCTAGGATTTCCCGTTAATGAGGCTCTGTGTGGTTGAGAGGGATAAAGTCACAAGGGATTCTGGGTAAAAAAGAAAAAAAATATGGGAGGGAAAATTACAAAAGACTGCCTCCTAGATCAAATACAAACACATGCAAGAACTCACGCTCCTAGCTCATCTGTCGTTTCTCACCATGTCTATCTTTACCCATTTCATTATGGATGACTCATGGATCTGACATTTTACCTCGCTGTTTCAAAGTGCAGCCTTGAACAAAGTTAAGAATTTGTTTTCAAAAACGGAATTGCTGTGAACCTATTCGATTCTGAGAGTGAATACAGCATATTCTGGGTTTGACTGAGTGCAGGCGTCTTTGATCCTCCACCTCCTCGAAGCATTGTCCCCTCCTCTCGCTTAAATCTCCCACTTCAGATGAATGAAGTTAGCCCACTGCCTTTGATTTCCCTCTATCACAGTGGAACGACTTTCCATGTTTGATCTAATTGCCTCGGATGTCTATGAATTCACATTTGATTTGGCGTCCCAAAAGGGTGCGAGTCCCAGTGGATGCGTCTTTATTTGACTCGCCTATTTGATGCGTGCGACGGGGTGAGCTTCTGGAGAGGGCTGAGTGCCGCAGACTGAGCGGGACTAAAAGTGGAGCTCAACTGCCACTGACTCCCAGCAGAATAGACACTATTTGATTTTCAATTGATTCTTATTTTAAGAGCAGTTGCCTAAAGCTTATGTGAGAGAGTTTGTCAGGTGGAATGAAATGATGTGCATTCAATTTGACTTCACTGTTGTATTCTTCAAAAGTCCTGCCTCCAGGCTCACGCCTGTTTCGAGGCATATTTTGACTCTAGATTTGATGCTTGCATTTGACCGGCCAGTTTTCCTTAAAACCTTTTCACACTGACGAGTGTATCAACCTGCTTGTTGCCATTTCAGGACCAAGCTGTGCCTCTTTAAGAGGGCTATGAAGTGTCACATTGGCTATCACATTGCCTCACAGCAAGAGGGTCCCTGGTTTGAAACCCGGTTGGAATGGGGTTCGGTCCATGGGCAGGGGCCCTTCTGTTTGCAGAGTTTACATGTTCTCCCCGTGTCTGCGTGGGTTCTCACTGGGGTCTCCGGCTTCCTCCCACAGTCCAAAGACATGCAGCTCAGGTTGATAGGTGACTCTAAATTGCCCTTAGGTGTGACTGTGAGTGTGTATGGTTGTCTGTCTATATGCGTCAGCTCTGCAATAGTCTGGTGACCTGTCCAGGGTGTACCCCGCCTTCTGCCCAATGACAGCTGGGATTGGCTTCAGCCCCCCTGCGACCCTTACGAGGACAAGCAGTTACAGAAAATGACTGACTGACTGACAGTACAGACCAACTGATAAAACTGTACAATTAGCCCAAAAAGTGAACGCAGTAATTGCAGGAAGTTTGTGTATAACAAGCATTTTGGATGGATTTTGAGCGGATTTCTCATTCCTTACACTTGGCCATCATTCTTTTAGCTCTTTGGTTGTTTTTACTGCAGGATAAAGCTGAGAGTTAATGCTCTGTGACAACATTTCTGTACAAACAAACTTTTTTCTTATTTTTGGATGTTTTTCTTGTAACTTTTCACTTATTTCCTTCTTATCATGTTTCTGAAAGAAATCACCCATGCTTGCTCAGGTTTTAAAGGGCTAATACACTGTAAAAGTGAGTCCAATATGAGTCATAAGAGTGATTAATCTGATCACAGGTAATTCTGGTCTAAACATATCAAACAGAAACTTCTTAAGATGGAGGTCTCTGCTCAGAAATGTTGTAAAATGGGGGTCTATGATCTAGTGTGTTTCAATTTAGGGATCCTTGACATGAAAAAGATGGAGAACCACTGATGTAGATGAAAGCGTATCATTATTGACTCATGTATTTGATCTTTCCAGAGGACCAGCTGCCCTCGGGGTTCCCCACCATAGACATGGGTCCCCAGCTGAAAGTGGTGGAGCGTTCTCGGACCGCCACCATGCTCTGCGCTGCTAGCGGCAACCCTGACCCAGAAATTACCTGGTTCAAGGATTTCCTGCCGGTCAACACGTCCAATAACAACGGACGAATCAAGCAGCTCCGCTCAGGTAACCAACCTTTTTATCCCTCCATTCCTTCCCTTCCCCTCAACCCTGAGCTTTTATTTCCAACCTGAGTTTTTTTTCTCTCCGACTTTGAATTTATCCCTCTTTCTATTTCAACCCCCTCCCACCGAAACCTTTTTTTTTTCTGTTCCTACAACTGTTATTCTTGCCCTCGTTCACCCCTGGTCCTATTGCCGTTCTGCACTCCTCCTGCCGTGGTTACTGGCTGTGTTTCTCTGCTGCCGCTGTGGTATGAGTTGACTGTGTGTGGTTGCCAACTTTTCTCAACTCTTCAAAGCCTTAAAAACAGTGAACTCCCAACTCTTCTCCGCTTTTCTCCAAACTCTCTGAGGTCTTCCCGTGCAAAATCACCATCACGAAGGGTTTAATTTTTCACTTAGTACAAACGTTATGAAACATTTGTAACAGCACGCATCAGTGCACATGCATGTCTTGAGTCATAACTCATCCAAATTTTCTCTCCTGGCAGAATTTTTGAGGTAAATCCAGGTGATGGTGGCATGCACTGAGGGAATGTCCTCTCTTCAGATGGCTCACTGCTGTGACTAAACAAGCAAATAACCTTTTGTTTCTCCTCATTTCATGGAGAGAGTGTCTCCCGTGGGTGTGAAATTGACTCACAGACATTGCATCCATGTTATCTGAGAAAAAACATTGACAGAATTTGTTGAATACAAGGACCAATTACTTGGAAAAACACAGAGAAACCATTTTTCAGTCAATTCCTTTTAATCAGTTTTTTAAAAGCCACAGTAGTGTGTAAGATCCCAACTTGTAGCAAAATCCCCTCCCCCCTCAGTCCTCCTTTTGCTTCCAGGGACCAACTCTGGACCCAAAATCCCTTTCTTGTGATTGGACACCCAACTCTCCGGCTTCTTTATGGATAACAACCTCTTTGCTTCCGTCCCCCTTTTTTTTCTTCTTGATTCTCAACCTTAATGCTGAACCCCCAATGCCCTGTTCAGACTCCCTCCTTGACCTTTATTTTACAAAAATATATACATACAATTAAAAGGATATACAACATTGTTTCAACTTAAAGGGATAGTTTAGATCTTTTGAAGTGGGGTTGTATGGGGTACTTATCCATTGTCAGTGTATTACATACAGTAGATGTCAGTCTGCTGGTCTACCTCTGCTTCGATCAGTTAAAACGTTTATGTTATGGTGTGACTTTGCTGAATTTGAACTAACCTTTTTAAACAGAGTTTTAACACAAAATACTACCTGGTCAAGGTAGCAGTAGATCAGCAGCTCCTGTGTTCTGCAGTGTTAAATCATCGTTTTTCTCAATGGAGTGTGGCTCTGAAGAGAGCAATACAACAGCTTCATTTTCCTGTTGGAAATCAGTCTGACATTAAGGAAAGCGATGAAAATAATCCCAAAGAAGCATACACTTAAACTGATATTGATTTTTTGATTTATTGTTTTTTTGGTGGCTAAAAAACATTTTGTTGCTGGCCCCCATCCACAGCAGTAGATTGCTTAGTTTCCATGTGGAACTCCAGTCTGCTTCTCCAAACTGGGGGCTTGCAGACCTCCATCTTCTATATATAATATACTGTCTATGGATAAGAACCCCATACAACCTTACTTCAAGATAATCCAAACAATCCCTTTAAAATGTCCGATATTGGTATATTAGCCTTGCCTCGTCTATGTCATGATTACAAAATACTTCTATGTTTCTTGTAAGCACAAATTTCTGTGTAGACACTCAATATCCATGACTTCTTTTTGGAGTTCCAGTGCTTTTTCAAGGTGTTTCTACATCTCCTCTGTGTAACCAGTGGTCCGATTGTAATGCCATGTCTATGCTGTTTCTTTTCTCTTTGTATCTTTTTAACCACAGAGTCCTTTGGTAAGTGCTTCTGTTCCGAGGCCCACACCCTCACTGTCCACTTCTCTATATACTGTTCACTAATGCTGCTACTGTTGCTGCTGCTGCTCACCTTTACAATGTTGAGGTGTTATTAAAATGCATGGCATGCATTTTACTAACAGTCACACACAGAGAAATGAGGCACAGATGCACACAAACATGGAAATCTGCAGGCACCAACACATCGTTTTGATTAAAGGAACACACCATTGATGCTACAAACTGGATACAAACACACATACAAAAACACATTTACACATGTCTTTACATATGCTATGTACTCACACATATCTGTCACCTTAGAGGTAGCTGGCCTCACCCTCACCTGTGCACCTGCAGCCTTTCCACACCCAAAAGAATTACAATAACTTTCTCCTCACACTCACCTGTTTACTTTTCCACTTATTCAATTATTTTCCCCCTCACTCACTCACCCACTCACTCACTCTGTCATTCACTCACCCACTTACTCTCTCCGCTGTGCTGTATAGAGTTACCAGTCAATAAGTCATCAGCTGTAGATGGCTGTTAGGTGGAGCCACTGTAGGGAAATCAATGGCGGCCAGGTTTCAGGCTTCTAGACGTTGACTGAACAGTGTAGTATATATATGGTTACTACTGCTCAGAGGTAGTGAACAGACATATTTTTTATAGTTTTTAACATCACCATTATAGAGTCAGATAAGTGAGGTAATTAAGAAAAACCCACCCTTTAATACTTTTTCACTGCTATAAATCACTTCTTGATATTTGGAAAGTTACAGCAAATTACTGCAATTTGCATTTCCTTGTTTACATTCACTTTAGGGATTTCCTAAATATCCCAGGATGCTATTTGTGACATCTAGAGAATATACCTCATGTCGGTGTACCAGGTGGCAATCAGGGAATCCCATCCTATCTAGTCCTCCAGTGTTTAACTTAAGTCTTCCACAGACTCAATATGCAATATACAAGATTTCATGGATGTAAGCCAAGGCAATCAATTAGGCTAAACACACTTTGCACACACATCATCCAGACTAATATTGTTAACAATAAGGCCACTCACACAACTACACAGCCGGCATCAACTATGCTCTACATCTCTAGATCTCTCTCTAGTGCACTTGTGCGTTGCTCTATAACCTTTGACGTTATACACAGCAGGTCTAATACAATTGAAATACTGATCAATTAACGTGTCAAACAAGGGCTCTGGGATGGATATTGATTTTTTTAGGAGGGACTTTTGTTTTTGGTGGCTAAAATACATTTTGTTGTTGGTCCCCCATACACAGCAGTATATTGCTAAGTTTCCATGTGGGACTCCAGCCTACTGAACAATTAAAGTGTCAAACAAGGGCTCTGGGACCCCCAGTATTTCGCACCCTGTTAAGGATGTATTTCTGTGCCTAGTGTGTGTGATCACACTCACGCCTCCTTTCAGCTGAAAGGATTAGTCAATTGTTTAATTAATTAAATGTAAAAAAATGAATAAGTAACATTAAGATTTTAATATACAATATATTTTAATAATTTTGATAATTTTATTAATATTGATTGTATTTTTATAATTAGTAGAATGGCAAAACAAGCAATGTAATGTTGCCTTTAGTTCTGGGGCAATGTGATGGGCATTTGTCTGACATTTTACAGACAAAATTATTAATAAAAATGATACCTGGCAAGTATCAGCCCTACACCTCTGTTGGTAGGGAATCTCTACCTTTTTAAATTAAAGCCCACTGCTTAATGTTAAGGAATAATTTTAAGTACCACCTTCCCAAATATATAATAAATAACATTTAAAACTAAATTAGGAATCCAAATCTAAAGTATGCAGAGATGTATTTCCTCACCATATACTATAGAGCTTTTATTGGTGCAGGATTGTCTCCCATATCATTTTTCTTTTCTGTTTTGTCTAGCTTGGAATCACGGCAGTGTTAGCTCGCGAACAGTGGAAAAATGCATCTGTCTTTACCTAATGATGTGTTATTATTGTATTAGTGATATTAAACATAAATGTTCGCCCAAATATTTAACATTTTTATGCCTCTGCGCCGGCCATAGCTGTGGCCAGAGGCAGTATGTTTTCAGGTTGTCCGTCCGTCCCATTCTAGTGAAGCCAAAATCTCAAGAACATTTTGAGGGAAATTCTTCAATTTTAGAACAAACATCCACTTGGACTCAACAATGAACTGATTAAAATGTGGTGGTTGCGCATTAGTGGTCAAGGTCACTCTGACCTCACAAAACATATTTTTTGTCTTTGCGTCGTGAATGGATTTTTTTAAAAGGCCCTAAAGGAATTACCTCAAATTTGGCACAAATGTTTACTTAGACTTCAGAAAAAAACTGATTAAAATTTGGTGGACCAAGGTCACTGTGACCTCAGAAAACTTGTATTTCTAATTAAAACAATTTCACTTTCAGTCAATTTTTTGGAAGGTCAGTTTAAGAGTGACATAAATCACAGTCTAGTTTGTTTCTGTTTTTTTGTGAATTCTTGAACACATTGAGATATGAAAATAACCAGCCCTTTCAGTCCAATCCCGCCTCTTTTACACCAGAGTCCTCACAGTATGATTATTGATGGTCAGTTTAAGATATTGAGTCTACAAACACGCCTTTGCTCTTTGTCTGCTTGCTGAGGGGCTGAGACATCAACTTGACATTTACTGCCGATGCTTTAGATTGTTGGAAATGTCCTAGCTTACAGACTCAGTTGTAGCTGGAAGGAACAACAAACAATAGAACAAAAAATTAAAATGCAATGTTGAAACAGTGCCTGGTTTTTAACTCAGACTTTATGACTTTGTGATTAAGTAAAACATTTTAAAAAAAGAAAAAAAAGAAGAAGACATACTTATTTAAATCAGGAACTGAGGAAACGCTACCATAAGTGAAGAAACACCAGAGGCAGGATAAAACCTACAAATAGAAAGATAGAAAATGAATATATAAGTAAATAAATAAACAAATAAATACATAGAGGAAATTGAAAAAAGTAATAATAAAATATGAATAAGTAAAATACTCAAACTGTAAATAAGAGGTAAATGACAAGATAACAGCACAAAATGATAAATACATTTGTTAAAAATAATAAAATGATATAGGAAGTAGTATAAGGGTGAAACAGACTAAAATGTATAAATAAATAGTCAGTACATAAATAAAGTTCAATTAAAAGCCAAACTAAAATGGTAGGTCTTGAGTTTGTTTTTAAAAATATCAACCCCCTTTCGAAAGGGCTCATAAGATAAAAGCAAATCTGATAAATAACTAGGACCAAGACCATTAAGAGCTTAAAAACTAATAAAAGGATTTTAAAATCAATCCTGAAACACACTGGGAGCCAGTGCAGAGAATTTAAAATCGGTGTAATATGTGGTCTACTTCTGGTTCTTGTCAGCACACGTGCAGCTGAGGTTTTTTTTAACAAAGTTAAAGTATTAGAGGGTGGGTTTTTCTGTTAGGAGAAGATATTAAATATATTTACACCATGTTACTGGCAGGATTACACCTGGTTCTAAGCTACGTGGAGGACAAATGCAGGCTCTCAGGGCAGTTCAATGTACTCAGAGTCCCAGTCCAGCTGTTAGAGAGCAATATGAGTGCAGTGCAGACACTATCCTACTCCTATAGCCACATCTGCCCCTGCTGCAAGTCAATGAAGTCAAATCAATAACCCATCTCCTTATAGCTCTGTCACAGTCTGTCACTCTGTCTCTCTAGTTTCTGCCTCTCTCTTCTCAGGCTTATTCTGTCTTTATTTACTGTCTTTTTTTCTTTTATGCCTCTCTCTCTTCCTCTCATACTCTTAAGGATCTATATTATAAGTCTTCCTCTCTAATTTGATTCTTCTCCTTTCCAAGTTACCTCCCCCACCCCAAAAAAGTCCCTCCCTCCCTTACCCCCTTCCCCCTCCTGTGGTACTAACATTTTCTTCTTCTTCTCCTTCTCTAATCTCGTGCATTCATTGCCCACTCAGGTGGCACGCCCATACGAGGTAAGACTGCTGGGAGGACCAACATGACACAGTGGCCTGATTCCTTTTCAACCCCCTGGTTCCTACTTGGCTCACAGATCTGGACAAAAAAAACAGCAGTTTTGGGTGTATTAATCAATAATAAGTCCAAAAGACTTCCATATTGGTAACACTCACCCAGCTGCTGCAGATCTGCAGTAGGTGCAAGAGGGGGAAATTGGAATTAAGCAAGCAATTCATTCTACTATGACTTTTAATCACCTCCCCCTATTCTCATCTCCCATCCTCTCTTCATCCGTTCATTTTTCCATCCCAGCCACACTCTGTAACACCCAAATCCATCGCTTCCTTCCTCGCCATATTGTGATCTCTCTTTATACCCATCAGTTTAACATCATTTAGCTTTTTACATCTCCAGTCTAAAGCATGACATGTTTACAACTTGTATTCTTTCTTTGTTGCTTAGTTTGAGGTGACAACCTTTACCAGTTTGTTTTCTTTTTTTTTGTGACCTGATTTTCTTTCTTTCTTTTTTCTTTTTTTTTTTTTGTGGGAGGGTCTTGACCTAAGCTTGACCCAGCCTCTCCTTCTACCTTGTCTATATTTGCCCAATCAAACGTCCCAGTTTTGTTTTCCCTCCCAGCTGTTATTCGCTCAGCCTGAAAAGTCCAGATGGCGAAGACTCAGACACACTTGCAGACATTAGTGTGCTCAGGCACACATAATCACACACACACACACACACACACACACACATTTCTCCATGATTTTTTTAACCATTGCTTTCTCTTTTCTCTCTCTCATTACTGATAAAAAGCCCCAAACAACCACTTTTTTGATAAAGTTTTTCTGGGCGCTTTTTTGCCTTAATACCACACCATCTTTAAAGAAAAACCTCTGGTTGACTTTTTTGACAGTTTTTCTGCTTTCAGGGAGCGAGAACGCGTTGGTCCCTTCCCAAGGCTTTGCGTATGTCGTTCCTTTTTTTTTTTTTTCTTTTTTTTTTAAATCTGTGGCCTTGATGGAGGTCGGTGGATGTCTTTACCTCCTTATCGGGTGTGTTTTAAAATGACATCACACTCCTGATCCCATTGGTGGATCCGTAAAGGGTTGGGGATATCTTATTGCCATGGCAATATCTTTGTCACATTTTATCCTTGAAAAGTGAAACATGATTTGCTCCCTAATGTAACTGCATTTTAATTTTCAGCGAATGATTTTTCTTTTTTAAAAAGAATACTGTACTGGTGTCTGGATTTCTCCACGTTTTGTTTGCTTGGTTTATTTGTTGCATGAGGACTACATTATGTGTTTTTCTAGGCTTTGTATCAGTGCTTTTTTGTTTTCTTGCCATTTCTAAATCCGGAAGCTGACCCTTGTTTTGGGCAGATTCTTGCTGACAGTGGTAGAAACTTATTAATTTGGCTCATTTTTAAGCCTGTATTCAGCTTGTTTTTCTCTTCTTTTTTGTCTTTTTTTTCTGAAAACTCCCTCAGATTCATTTACACTTTTATGCAGTTCTTACCATTTCTATGTTGGTGTATTTATGGACTGTACCTAATTATCGGATGTCTTCCACTTTTGTTTAATTGCTCTCTCTCCCTTGCTATCTTTCTGTGTGACTCCTTCTCTCTCCTATCTCGCTATCGTCTCCTCCTCCTCCTCCTCCTCTTTATCCCTCCATTCATCCAGGTGCCCTCCAGATAGAGATGAGTGAAGAGTCAGACCAGGGGAAGTATGAGTGTGTTGCCACCAACAGCGATGGGACACGCTACTCCACGCCAGCTAACCTCTACGTAAGAGGTAAGAAGGAGAAAACCTGTTAATACAATTAAACCAGTTGGATTTAAAGGGGTAGTTTAGATGTTTTTTTAAGTTGGGTTGTATGCAGAGCTTACTCCATAGTCAGTGTACTTTACATACAGTAGACAGTTAGCACGCCCCCAGTTTGAAGAAACAGGCTGGAGTCGGACACGGAAGGTAAGAAATGTACTGCTGTGGATGGGGGCCAGCCAGAAAATATATTTTAGCCACCTAAAAAAAACCCCTGCTATAAAGATCTATAATAAATTAAATATACTCTATACTGACAGTGTTTTCTAACTTGCCATCAGACACCTGCTCTGATGGGGAAACTATCCAATCTATGCACTGCCAGACTCCACTGACAAAAAAAAAAGCATTTTTAGCTCAACACAGGAGCTTCTGGTCTAACACTGCTTCGATCAATTAGTTAGTTTGTGTTATTGTGTGACTTTGGTGAATCCAAACTCCAGACCAGCAAAAGCAGCAATGTTAAAAAAACTTTTTATAAGTGGACTTTGGCTTTGAATTAGAATTTCTGATTGCTTTTATTCAATAGAGACGCTGCAATTTTAATAAAGTTAAATACAGAGTGTCACACTGATGTATTGCACAAAGAGTGTATAGCTATTCCTAACTTTCAACCGTTGTCCCTAGATAGACCTTTATATGTTATTAAAATATCAAACATCATAAAACCACAATACACTATAAACATGGAAGGCACAATGTCACAATACATATACTACAGTACACATACTACAGTGCATATAACACCGTACATAAATCACTACATATACCACATTACACATATTGCAATATACCACAATACATATGCTAAAATACAAATGCCACAATACACTTATACTTAAACCACTTGGAAATTTTCAGTGCAGTCAGCTAAGATTGTGTACAGCTGTGGTTTGTTTGTAGCTGGCACTTGATCTGGAATCAATTTGATTTCACTTGGTAATGTATTCCAGAGTTGACAGCCCTTTATAGAAAAAGCTGATTGTCCAAATTAAGATTTACGATTAAGTATTTTACAGTTGTCATTCACACTGTTCCTAGTTATTCTATGACTGTCTTGTCTTTGATTAAACCTGGAAATATGCTCTGGAGCTAGACTTTCCATACACATAAAAACTAATATCAGGAAACAAATATTAATGACGCTGTCAAAGTTGAGAAGGTAGTGTCGTCCTTGAAGAGAACAATAAAGCAGCTTCGTTTTCCTGCTGGAAATCACTGTCTGATATTAAGGTGAAGCTGTGAAAATAATCTGAATATAATGTACACTTCAACTGATACTGATCTTTTAAGTTGGAGCTTTAGTTTTAATGATTAAAGTGCATTTTGTTGCTGGCCCCCATCCACAGCAGTACATTCTTTTGCTTCTGTGTCAGACTTTAGCATGCTTCTCCAAACTGAGGACATACCAGCTGACATCTACTGTTCGTAATATGCTTTCTATGGAAAAGTACCTCATAAAACCCCACTTCAAAAAAATCTGAACTATCCCTTTAAGGGTTGCATAAGTAATGGATGTGCAGATTGGGACATCTATTCCTGAAGTTTTTTCACCGCATCGTCTCCTGCTAGGAATGTGCGTTTATCATATTAATGTGATATGATGCCATTAAACCGGCTGTGTTTTATAATTCTTAGCTGTGGAGCCATAAAACAGAATGTTTTTTTAAAATGAGAGCTCCTTTACATTCGCTCGGGCCGGGCTGAAGCTTCACTCAAGCTATTAATCTCTCTGCCCTCCCTTCTTAGCCTTTAGACCTCAGAGAAAAACCAAATCATTGTCTGGTTAAGACTTGTGTTTCTCCCCAAATCTGACAGGCATCTCACCTCCTCAGGCACCATCTCCTTCAACACACACACACACACACACACACACACACACACACACACACACACACACACACACACACACACACACACACCGAATGTTTGAATCTTGGAGACATTTTTATTCCCGTGGCCTTTTGCTCTGTTGTCTGCCCACCCCCGACAAGAAAAAAATAAATAAAAATAAAGGCTTTAAACAGCATAGCATGCTCTCCTGACTTCAACATCACTCCCAGGGAAACAAACACACACACGACTGGATGCACACATGGAAACACACACATTCTATGCTACGCTAAAAGGAAATATATAAACACACGTGCACACACACGCGCGCGGGCACACACAAGCAGCGCAGAGGCAGTGATGTGCGTCTAACAGAGCTTGCAGGGCCAGTAAAATCTTGCGGTGCTGCTCAGTGAGTGTTTGACAGGCGGTCTATGGAGACAGCCGGCTGCTTGAAACAGGAAGCCTTTCACAGACACGACGGCCATCTATGGACTCTATCTTTGCTCTCCTCATTTCTGTCTTTCTCTTTCCTTCTGTCTGCTGCCACCTTGCCATGCTCCTTTGTCTAACTTGTTTTCTCTCTGTGTCTCTTCTCTGATATTTTCCGTTTTCCCTCTACTTTCCTCCCACCGTGCTCTGTCCTACCTCCCTCTGCAGAGCTGCGAGAAGGTTGGTACAGTAACGACTGTGTGGCTCTTTCGAGTCTCTCCCGAGTTTTCTTTTCTTCCATTAAACTGCCATTCGTGTTTGTGTGTTTGGGCTGTTTCATGTGCAGTACTGAAGGTTTAAACCTGCCTGTACAGTTTACTCCTTTGAGATAAACTGTACCTTGCATTGCTCTTTTTTTTCTCTTTGTTCCCCGTGAGTGCATGTGTGTTTGCCGTGCTTTTTTTTTTTTGTGAGTATCTTTTGTGTTTCAGTTCATAAAATATTTAATGGAGCACACCTAAAAAACACCATGAATAAAACATTTTGGTATCACATGCGCCCTGGTGCTGATGTACAAGACTTTGTGAATGCTTGCAGTCTTCTTTGAATGCCATAAAACTTCATCTCAGAGCCCATGGAACAAAAAAAACAATCATCCTTAAGAGTATAGACACTGATTTTTCTCTGTACAATTTCTAATCACCTTTATTCTCCTTGCCCAGTGCGTCGTGTCCCCCCTCGCTTCTCCATCCCCCCAGCGGACAGCGAGATCATGCCAGGGGGGAACGTCAACATCACCTGCGTGGCCGTGGGCTCCCCGATGCCGTATGTGAAGTGGATGCTCGGAGCCGAGGACCTGACGCCAGAGGATGACATGCCCATCGGCCGCAACGTCCTGGAGCTGACTGACGTACGCCAGTCCAACAATTACACATGTGTGGCCATGTCGACGCTCGGCGTGATTGAGGCTGTGGCACAGATTATTGTGAAAGGTAAGTTTTTCATCAGTGTGTATGAGGAGGCTTGTGGGCGAGGAGAGGAGAGCAGCATGTGATCATGAGAGGAAGTGATGGTTTGACCTTGCCTCCAGTGAGACTTTGGTTTGTAGAAGAGCAGAGTGTTTTTAAGAGGCCAGAAACACAGTGTAGCCTGCTGACTTCTCTCTGTGAACGAGCACTTGATGTGCGAGAAGAAAATTTCCATCACAAAAGCCCCCTCAGCCCCCTATATATATATATAGTATATATATGTTGAGCTGTGCCGTGCCCAGTATATACTCTCATTGATTCAGTCTGTCTAATACAGTACAAGAATGGAACACGCGCCAGCATCACGGGTCATTAAAGGTCATTTTTGACTTTAAGAGGGGTGGTCTCTGTGCTGCGATGGTGACAGAAACCAGACTGGAAGGTTTTAAAAATGCCATTTTCTTCCACAAGTTGCTTAGCCACATTTTTTTCCCCCCTAGTATTTTAGAGAAAAAAATGTAAAACGTTAATTATTTTCAAGGACCAAATGTTCAAGCCCAGGCTTTTTTTCAGAGTGGCTGAAAACTAGAAGATTGAAAAATAGTCTGGGGTGCAGACCATGGATAGAGAACTGTTAAACTACGAGCAAACAAGACTCAATTGTTTGAGTTCCGCTACCTAAAATGAACACGAGGACACCTTCATCTGAGGTACAGTTCTAAAATATCAATTCAAAAAACAGCTCCGGAGAATCAACATGAGATAATGTCATACAAAGCGCTATATTGACTGCGATAGACTCCAATAATACATAGTCATGAATAATTGAGGCATAATTACAAAAAAACGTAGTGATAGAGAGTATATGGAATTAATCAGCCAGTTACTGATTTCTGAGAAATATTCAGAATTAAAGGGAGGAAAGGAGGCAAGGCAGCTTTATTTGTATAACACATTTCATGCAATTTAATTCAAAGTGCCTTACAAAGCAATAAAATATAAAACATATAAAAGGATAACAAGGATAATAAACAAGTAAAGAGAAAAGATGTAAAAGGTCAAATTAATTACTAAATGATTTACTTTTTTTTAAATTACCATTGAAAATAGCAAAAGTGCAGATAAGAGGTACAAGGATAAAAAGATTATTGAAGAAGGAAAAATCTGTTTATAACCGTACGTAAGAAGTGCAACACAGAAGTATGTCCTGCTTTGTGACAGCAATGTTCTTTGTTTGTCTGAATACGTTTGGATAATTTATGACAAATTAGATTCAAATTTATTCACATTTTGGGAATTGTTGATGAAATTTGACTTCTTTCTCCACTTGGGTTTTTTCACATGGAGTAAAAAATTGTTTCTCTCTGTCAAAACTCTGTTTTCTATAGGGACCCGTTTCAATTAAAGAGCATTAAATGCATATTTGATTCAACTTTGTTGGTAAACAAGGGGGTTTCATTTGGGCTTCATATCAGGAATTGTTACATTATTATATTTGTCTAGTACAATTAAGTTTGTATGTTTTTACCATTTCTTGTAATTGTTGTGTAGAGATTATGTGCAATGTATAATTTCAAGATATTGAGTTGGTTGTGTTTTAACCATCAGATGTTGATTTTCTTGTTGTACGAGTGCAGAGTGATGTTATAAAGTCTATCAAGGGACAGTCTATAAAATCTCTACTCCCTCTGTCTCTCTCAGCTCTGCCGAAGGCTCCTGGTACCCCTGTGGTGACGGAGCGAACTGCAACCAGCATCACACTCACCTGGGATTCTGGCAACCCCGAGCCAGTCTCCTACTACATCATACAGGTGTGTAACAGACACCCAAGCACTGCTGCACATTCACACAACACTGAGGTTAAGATGTCTAAAGCTGCACTAGGTTTTTATAGGAACATAAACTGTTATTAGCAGCCTAAATCAGTAAGTAGAGCTGCAAAATAAAACAGTTCCTTGTCTCTCCCACTGGTAATAAAATCGCCAAATTGCTCAAATGAAATCCAGAGTCTGGAGTACTCTCTGCCCACGAGGAGTAATGAATTGAAATGTTAAGATTGAAACACGAACTGCTACACTGAAGCAGCGACTGAAGACTCCATTCACAAAAAGCAGGACACCCACATTAAGATATGTGATATCTCACATTTCATTCTCTGTGTTTTTGCATAGATCTTGGTTAGGTTTTAAGTACATACTGTTTGCAGTTTTAAATCAGTATCTTCCTCTCTTCTCTTCTCCTCTCTTGCTTCCTTCAGCACCGTGCCAAAGGGTCAGAGGACCCGTATAAAGAAATCGATGGCATCGCCACGACTCGCTACAGCGTGGGCGGCCTCAGCCCCTACTCCCACTATGACTTTCGGGTGGCGGCTGTTAACACCATTGGTCAGGGCCCATCCAGCGAGGTGGTGGAGGCTCGCACAGCCGAGCAGGCCCCCTCCTCCCCCCCTCGACAGGTCAGTGTTTGATTGAAGAGAAATTCAAGAAATGCCATCTCTGCAGTGATACTGTATCTGTCATTTTGAAGAAAAAAAAGTGATATTCAAGGATATAATTTTGGTCCTGTATGAAAAACAAATTAACTTAATGCTTAGCCGTAATGGAAAATCTAAACTACTATTTCTCTAAGAATAACTTCACCTCAAGCTCTGTGGTAATACAGTATGACTCACTGTTATTCTAACTGACATAACAGTGCGCTACATTAAGATTGTTTTCAGTGTGTCATTTTCAATCAATAATGGCCTTTGCAAACAATATCCTTATTTTCTTATAAATATTTTTCATCTGATAAAAATTCTTATACCCAACAACCTGGCACACTGAGTCCAATGCCTTTTTATGCTTTCGCACCGGCAATAGCCAAGGTCAAAGGCATTATGTCTTTGGGTTGTCCGTTCAACCATACATCCACTTGGAGGATAAACTTATTTTGGTGGTCAAACTCGCTCTGACGTAGCATCTGTCTCATTCTCATGAAAGCAATATCTCAGGAAGGCCTTAAGGGAGTTTCCTCAAATTTGGCACAAACAAGAATGAACTGATTAGAATTTGGTGGACGAAGTTCAAACGTCCAGTTCACTGTGACCGTACAAAATATGTATTTTGGCCAAAACTCAAGAACTCATATGCTAATTGTGACAAAATTTTACAGTAATGATAAAGTGATGACATTATGTATCCCAAAGGTCAACTTCACCATGACATCATAATGTTCTACAAAAACACTTGTCTTGCCATTACTCAACGTTATAACTGATTGGAAGGGGAGACATTGGTCAGATTCTAGCATAGCTCCAACTGTTTACATTGAAAAAAATTGCAGCAGTTGTTTCTCAGCCCATGTCTTGCATTTGGCATCGTGGCCTCCCGAGTTTTCAAATGATGCTGTGCCATTCCGCTCTAAGCATCTTAGTACATCTCTGGAAAGGCTAACGTTACCTTTTCTTTGTCCTGGAGTATTTCAAGAAGGACATTGCTTCTATATATTTCCACTTCTTTTTCCTCTCCGACCACTTCTGCCCTGTTCCTCTCTCTTTTCATACACCCCATTTTCTTCACTGCTTCTTGGTCAAACAACCCCCCTGAGAGCTTTTGACAGATGGGAAAAAACACAAAAAAATTAACCTATACCAAAAAGTTTTATGAGGACAAAAGTTTCACAGTCAACGTGAAAATGTGATTGACACAATGTAAGGTTTATTTATTTTTAGGATGAAAAATATTGACTCTAAGACCTTAAGTCTTATGTTGCCTTTACTTCCCTCCCGCCAAAAAAAAAGTAGCCCAAGTTTCTTCAACAAAACTTTCTGTAGTACATTTTATCCCAGCGCAGCATTGCTGAAGTTCTTCCCGTTTGCCCTGCAGGTCAGAGGTCGTATGCTGAGCACTACAACAGCTATCATCCACTGGGATGAACCAGAGGAGCCTAATGGACAGGTGGTGGGCTACAGAGTGTACTACACCTCTGACAACACGCTGCCAGTCAACCAGGTGTGTACGCCATTATCATCACTGATGACTGATAGCTCGTGTTGTCTGCATGTGCGTAATACATCAGAGTGCATCTGTGTGTCTGCTTGCATTCATGCGTTGTGTTGTGTGTTGTGCAGTGGGAGAAACAGATGGTGCGGAGCGCCAACTTCATCACCATCCAGGGTTTGACTCCTAACAAGACTTATTACATCAGAGTGCTGGCTTTCACCTCAGTAGGAGACGGACCCCTGTCCCAGGACCTGCAGATTATAGCTAAGACTGGAGGTAAGTGACGAGAAGTAAGACAGATAAGCTACACTGAAAATGTAAACCAGGGTTCCCATGGTTATGGAAAACCTGGAAAAGTCATGGAATTTCACAACCATATTTTCCAGGCATGGAAAAGTCATGGAATTGTGTTGTGTGTAATTAAGGGGCCATTTACATGGCAACTGTTCTTTGCATGAAACATTAAACTTTTGTTAATATTTGGCATTTCGATCACATGACAATGGCGTTTTGGGGTTCTGAAAACACAAACTTTTGAAACTGGGTTCCAGAGTGTAATCTTTTGAATATGCAGCGCCTGTAAAAATATGTGGGAACCCTGGTAGACACTTATCTGCAAGAATGAAAGAACACAAATATAACTCAAAATTGTTTTACTAATCCTGTTTTCACTCAACTCTGTAGTTCCATCCCAACCATCAGACTTTAAGGGCGAGGCTAAGTCTGAGACCAGCATCTTGTTGTCCTGGGTGGCCCCGCCCCAGGGTGGCCCAGACAACCAGATCACAGGATATGAACTGGTCTACCGACGAGCTGATGACACGGAGGAGGTAAGATAACAGGGAGAGACAGACAGATTGGTTGTTGGGAGGACTAATGAATTCCCAGGTGGTTGGATTGATAATAACATACTAAAGGAACAGTTCAGCCCAAATCAAAACCACATATTTTCCCTTTTACTTGTAGTGCTATTTATCAGTGCAGATAGTTTCAGTGTGAGTTGCCATGTATTGGAGATATGGGCTGTAGAGACGTCTGCCTTCTCTCCATTTTAATGGAGCTAGATGGCACTTAACTTACACTAAAACAATCTACTGTGATTAAGAACACAACAGGTAAGAGGAAAAATAAGTATTTTTGATTGTATTTTTATTTTTGAACTGTCTCTTTTAAGAGGAACTGGCTCGTCAAATACAGAGTCAAGTTGAGATTCATCAGTCTAAATTCTAAATTCAGTTGATCTTAGTATTATGAGTTAGCTCTAAAAATGGTGCTCGTTTTGAACACCCTGTGGAAATAGTTAACATAACCTTTATCTTGTGTTTTTCTCACAACCTACACATCCTACACTGTCTCGTTCTCTTCGTGTCCTTTCAGAAGAAAGTGAGCTTTGAGCCGACCACCTCCTACCTGCTGAAGAACCTGAAGCCTTTCTCCACCTACACCTTTCAGCTGGCTGCCAAGAGCAAGCACGGAATCGGGGCATATACCAACGAAGTGTCCATCGACACGCCGCAGACGCGTAGGTCCAACCACAAAATACTGCTGCGTGTGAATGTGTGTGAACATGCGTGAGTGTGTGTATGAGAGAGAGAGGTTTCAATTTTGAAAATGCAAAAATGAGAGAAAAAAATGAGAGAAAAAGGACCAAAAATACATGAATACCAGATCTGACCATCGCAGAGATGCATTTTACAAACAGTATTTGATAAGGCATTTGGCAGTTACTTTTTTTTGCATTGTCAAAAAGAGGCCGTCATTATTCCAGACCATAACCGACCTCAGATTTGATATTTCAACAAAACAAATAATGCCTCGGAACTTCACACATTTCGAATTTCAAGCAAATCTCACAGAGAATTGGCAGCAAAGTAACGATACTTAACCCTTTTAAAACTGGAGCTAAATGGTTTGATTTCTTTCAAAAGCATGGGGAGAAGGCAATAAACAACTTAATAACACAAGGCCCAAAAAATACGAAAAAAAGAAAACCTATAAACAAAGACACTCAAGACAATGACATGAAAAAAGAAAATGCAGAAAATTAAAAAAATAAAATCTGAAATATAAGTTAAATATTTAACTATGGTGATCATAAATATATGTTTCTGGACTTATTTCCCTAGTTAGTAGTTAGTAGTAGTAGTTAGTTGTTTGTTAGTTAGTTAAAAAAAATGTTACCGAAAAATAAGCAAAGTAAGAAAATTAAAAGACAAAAACACACAAGAAAATTGCACAAAAAGTACAGAAATTTAATATATATATGTATATTTTTTTTTCTGAAACATCATTTTAAATATAGAATTATGATTATTGTAAATATATTTTCTGGGCAGTTTTCCCTAGTTTTTGATAATTTTCTAATAATCCTCCTCCCTTTTTTAAATGAATTTTCGGGTCATTTTCTTAGTCATCTTTTACTCGTTTCTTGCAATTTGTGGGACATTTCTGGCCTTTTTCCCTGATCTTTTTGAAAGAAATCAAACCAATTTGCTCAGGTTTCAGTGGGTTAAATAGCTTTCGAGGCATCTGAACACAGCACAAGTAAAGTGATGTGGTTTCAAGGGGTTAATTTGTTGGCTACCAATCTGAGGTCTGTAAGACAATCAGTAAACTCAAGGTAAGAAGGTTTGAGATAGAGATGAGAAGTCCATCATGGATCACAGAGGATTGGGTAGACTATAAGGACAAGTAAGTTATGGGCAGGTATGTTTGTGTGTTAAAGCTCTAGTCAGTGTTTTTGTGTTGCATCTCTTTTGAAGTCATTCACTCGTTGTCATCAATCAAACATTTCTATCAAACAGACGTCGACACCCATCATTCAGTATCTCCGTTCATCTTGCTTTGTAGTCGCAGAATCATTTTTTTTTCGTAAAAGCTTTCTGTTTTCCAGTGTTTAGTTTTCATTTGATGTTTCTTTGTCTTTTGTTCTCTGTCTCTCGTCTGCTCAATTTCATCCCCATTCCTCCACGGCAAAACCTCACTTCCTCACCTCTCCACCCACCAATAAAACAACTCGCACACAAAATAACATTTACCCCAAAACAACCCTCCCCCCCTACTGTGCTTTCACATTAATTAAAAAAAAAAAAAATGGCCGATCAGTTCCTTCAGCACCTCCCCAGGACATCACATGCACCAGTCCCAGTTCTACCAGCATCCTGGTAAGTTGGGCTCCACCTCCACTGGAGTTTCAGAACGGCATCATAACGGGATACTCCATCCAGTACGCCAACACTGAGGGCGTCAAAGTGTCTAAAAGAATTGATGGCATTGCACCGGAAAGTTCTCCGTACCTGCTGGAAAACTTGGAGAAATGGACAGAGTATGGGATAACGGTACGGGCGCAGACGGAAGCCGGAGATGGACCAGAGAGCTTACAGCTGCTTATTCGCACCGAGGAAGATGGTATGTTCCCATACAAACCCCCCCCTCCTACTGCCTGTCTTAGGATGGTCCGTCCCACTAACAAAGGCTACCTCACTAACAAAGCATTAACAAGCTCAAACTAACAGCAAGTTTCTTCCACTGGCCTGTAAAAGACAGGTTATCTATCCGTAACGGAAGTCGCTTTTAAGAACCTTCAGTTTTGAAAAACCTCTCCTTTGTTCCTCCATAACCGCCAGAAACCTCCAACATCCGGATCTCTCCTCCTGCTGCTCCCACATCACTGCTTTCTCTTGTCAACAGCAACCCTTTTTTCTCCAGCAGATGATTTTATCCTCTTCTTTTTGCACCAGCATCTTTTTTTCCGCACTTTTTCCCTTTCTTGTAAAATCCCCTATTTTTGAGGGTTGGGATTTCCCACTAACGATACCAAACAAACCCTTTGGCTGTAGCTGTACCTTTTCACACCTTTCTCACTGCCCCTCCAAATCCTCTCCAGTTTTTAAATATCTTTTAGCAATGTATTTTATTGTGTCTTGGGTCATTTGTAATATTTTCAGCGGTATTTTTGATATTCATGCTCAATATCTCAAACTCCCAGTGTTACCATTTTGTCCAGTTTGGACGTATTCCAGTCTTTTTTCTATTTTTTTTTTTTTTTTTGCAGTACATATAAATATATTTTTTTCTTTTTTGTGGTAGAAGTGTAGTTCTTGGCAGCACGAGAGAGGTTTTTTTTCTTGATAACAGTATTTTCTCTTTGACTGCCTGCCACTGTTTATCTGCCCGTGGCAACAAATCCTTTTCTATCTGCCATTCTTATCTTTCTCTACATTCGCTTCTTATCCTCCACTGCTTTTTTCCTCCATGTTTTTCCTCAAGCACTCTCATTTTTTTTTTTTTACTATTTTGACTTTTTTTCCCAGACATCAGAGCAGTTTTAGACTTTTTGGAGAGTTGTATTTTTTTTCCACATTTTTTCAGCTTTTGAGTATTTTGTATTTTTTTATCTGCCCCTGAAAGCAGTTATATTTTTGATTAAAAAAAGTGAAGGCCTTTACTTGAGAGGTTTGAGTGTCCATCATCTGTGACCCTTGACCTCTATCCCAAAATGCATTTTTAGTTCCAAGCGGTCCTCCTCGAGGGGTGGAAGCTGAGACTGTGAATGCCTCGGCTGTTAGGGTGAAATGGCGAGCGCCGGCGCCCGAGCGGCAGCACGGTCAGATCCGAGGCTACCAAGTCCACTACGTGAGGATGAACTACGGAGAACCTCAGGGTCAGCCGTTCATCAAGGACATCCTCATAGAGGACTCTCAGGTAACACTAACATCTTCTCTGTAACACCTCATGATCAAATGAACTGTATCAGGAATGTCTTTTAAAACTTGTGTTTTATATGAGCAGAAATTTTATATCACAGTTTTATTTATTTGAAATTATCATACTAAGTTCATAGTTTCATTAAAGCCATAAAGAAATAATGTGCTCCCTCAAAACATGAGTTCATCTGGATTCATTTTATAGATAAGGAAACCAGCACGTTGACATTTAAATATTGATGCAGAGATGAATTCTGCTAATAAGAATACTTGGCCAGATTTTTTTCTTAGTGTTTGTCTGTACTTGCAGTAATGCAGTAATCTGTCACAGCCTCCATATCTGTTTCCTTCATAAAATAATCAGGAATACTGTCCAATAAATTGGCAAATTGAGCAGAAACTTTCCTTAAACCTGGAGTGTGAAACTTTTGTCTTCCCCCCGCCGACAGTGAGAGTAATTAGTTAAACACTGTCAGCGCCATGGACTGTATGAAATAATGGACGTAGTGACCTTAATGTCACTCATTGGTTAGTTGATTCGCTTTAAAGCCTCGGTTGGCATTTTCCATTTTTAGAGCCATACGTGACCATATTTGGGCTTGGAAACAGTTAAGTGGCCATTAAGGGAACCGCAGTTTTTGGACCTTCTGCATTGGCTTTGTTTTTCAGTTCCTGAGGTTGAGCATTTATAACAAATGTATGCAGGTGAGCTCACCACATCTCCCACAAGCTCTCTTCAAGTCTTTTTTAAATTTTAATTCTTCATCTAAACGCAGAGTTTCTTTGATATCTGGAGTATCCACACCAGATACTTTTATGTGACGCTTCTTAGGATGCTGTGCTATAAGTTTCACCATGCTCTACAAACTGTCTACATACATAGTTTTTTGGGTTTTTTTTTAATCAGAATCATGCCCATGACATTGAAAAAAAACAAAAAAAAACAATGCCAAACATATATAGTCAAAGTCTTGCACTCTCGCTTTAAAGATTGTTTTAAACTTACACATTTATATCCTTCTTGCAGAGAGGTAGAATGGAAAAATAATAACTTTCTCATATCTGCCCATTAAATATCAAGCATCAGCCAGGTTATGTTAGCTTAGCTTAGAATAAAGACTCCTTTCTGTTGTTCTGATTCTGTCAAAAAAACAGCAGCACACATAAAACTTATGAATTAATAATTAAGACATTACATTTTGTTTGTTTGATCAAACTGTTTTCACATTCTCTTTGCTTCATATTTAACAAGCAGACATGAGAGTGATATCCATCTTCTAATCTAACTCTTTTGCAAGAAAGCATTAAGAGTCTTTCTGGCTTTTTATTTTGAGCATTATTGGATTTCTGTCCGGGAAAAATAATGGACATAAATCTATTTATTACTGCCAATTACTGCTGATAAATTCAAAGTAATGGTGCATTTGACTTGAGTGTGAAGTCTTGTAGATCATATCCCAAATATTGAGTGTTTGTCTCTCCTTTTCTCTCTTTTCCGCCACACTGTCCTGTCGTTCAGTGGGAAAACGATGACTCAGCAGAATATGTGAGTAAACCCTTCTTTGAGCCTATTATTTAATCGCAATAACAACAAAGCGCAGAGAGCCGATGAGTCATATTTATGAGATTGTAGCTGTAAAACCTCCTGTGACCAGAGCGAGGGCTTAAAAACCCAGCAGGAAGTCCCTTTTTCATTTCTGCAGTGTGTGTTTTCCAGGACTTTTTAATAAAAGGACGCTGGAAAAAACACACATAGATAACTGATGATGTGAGTCATTTGCGGGCATTGCCAAAATGATAATGTTATTTATGCTTTCCGCGGGCCGAGAAATGGGGAAAATATTGTGTTTAGTGTTTAGATGGAGATAAATCTAGATGAGTTTGGAGTGGCTGCGTAGTTAAATGACATTTTGTGTTGCTAGTCAACCACATTCTGAGCTCTGCTGGGATAGTTTGATATTTGAAGGGGACTGTGCTTTATTTGTCAGAGTAGGAGGGTGACCGGGGATGACTTTTTATGTCATAACCCTCCTTTGAGCTAGAAGTATTTTTCTTTGAGCCTCACTGAGTGACTTGAGGAAGTACATGACCCTCCCTCTGCCATAAATAACTGTATTTTACAGTTTCTGGCTATGATAAATGGTGTGATTGTAGAGATTTTTGAAGAAAGCATTTCATTTCAAAGTCACTTGCAGTTTTTTGGGGGAGGTTCTGAGAGTGTTTAACTCTTTGAAACCTGAGTAATTTGGCTTGTTTTCTCTCAAAAACATGGGAAGAAGTTAGTGAACAACCTGAGAAGAAAGGACCCAAAAATTAGCAAGAAATTAATAAAAGTACAAGAAATTACCTGATTTTTTTTTTTTAGAGGAAAAAGAAAGTAAAAGAAAAAAAACAAACAATGAAATGAAACCTGGAATAAGTGCTTATGTATTTTATAGTTAAAATGACTACATATTTAGGTTCCTGTCACCACTGTCAGACATGCGTCAACTCGTCAATATTTTGATAATATTTCCTATGATGTGTCGTATTTGTTGAAGAAATGTTGGTCAAAGGTGAAAACATATTATGTCTCCTAACATGAGAATGTGTTTTAAAATCTTAAAAAATATATTTATAGCCTTTAAAGGAAAAGTTAAAGTTCAATTACACTGTTAGTTTAAAAAAGTCCCTTAAGTCTTAATAATAATACATATGCACACATTCACTGAAATTTTTATTTGTGGTCTTTGACAGTTGTTGTGTAAAGTAGTGTTTTCTATAATACCTATAGGTCTAGCATGATCTGAGGAAAGTATATTTGTGTATTTTGTGTCTGACGGTGTTGACAAAAAGTAAGTGACAGTTAGGTAAAAAGAACATTTTGATTTTTTAAAAAAGTTGAGAGATTGTATCAAATTATGGTTCAGTAGCTTAGAATATGTTAGATGAATACATAGGTTACGTAGGTGAATATGTATGAGCATAAGGTTTTTGTTTTTTTTACAATATTGGACCCTATTTTGTCCCACTTCCCAAAAATTAGTGTAATAATTCTTTAACATAATTTCAAATATATAATTATTATAATTAGAAATGTAGTTTGTCACTATTTTTTTCTTTTTCCCTCAGACATTTTCCCCTAGATTTTTTTTTTTTTTAAATTTGTAAATCTACCAATTTCTTGCAATTTGTGGTACATTTCTTACTGATTTGCTCATAGCTTTTTTTTTCTCCATGTTATGGAAAGAAATCGCACCAACTTGCTTAGGGTTCAGAGGTTTAAATGCTTTTGAAAGGCATCTGAAACAGCACAGGAAAGGTTTCACAGGGTTAAAATAAATTCAAAACACGACCATTTAGCATGAATTGTCTCTCCCTGAAGCCAAATCAAAAAACATAACTCCCTTCCCAGTGCTTAAAAAATATTGTTAGGTCCCTCCTCCATCTTGCACTCCCCCTCTCATAAATTACAAACAGTCCCTTGTTGTTTTGGGTGTTTGTTGAAAAAATCACAAATCATATCCAGTCTACAAAGCAGCAGCTAGATGACCAGCGAAATAAGGAAAAATAACTTCAAAGTGTATTTCGTGGCCTGAGAGAAGTCTTGTTTGAGTTGAATAACTGTCTGTAGAGATCTGCTGTCAGACAAGAAGCACAGTATTTCACCTTTCTGACCGCTTTGACCCAGACTTTTTTATTAAATAGAAGCCCTGCACATTGTCCTGAGGGCGCACAGAAATAACCGCCTTTTGAAGCTGACAGCGCTTTTTGTTCTTCTGCAGGAGGTGGTTCTTGGAGACCTGAAGGCAGACACTGCCTACTCTGTATCAGTGGGGGCTTACACTGCCAAGGGCGATGGTGCTCGCAGCAAACCCATCACAGTCTGCAGCGCCCTGCCACGTAAGTGTGTCTGCAAACACTCCGACATACAGGAAGACATAGACAGACTAATGATCTTTAAAGCATCACTAATGATCGTTAGAGGCCATTAAATCATTGAATTGGTTTACGTCTCACTCCGTCACACCTTGAGACATTTCTTAAAAAGCCAGTCATTTTGTGCCATATTAATCATGTTTTGTAGTTTTGCTTGAGGTTATGAATAATGTGCTTTGTAATTATCCTCTAATTATCTTTTAATCCTGTTCTTCTTATTTCACCCTTTTTCCAGTGCCAGAGAAGCCCAAACTGACGGTGAGCGCCACTGATTCAGGTACAGCTCTGCTTCAGTGGTACCCACCTCCCAACCCACCCACCCCTCTCCTTGGGTACCGCCTCACCTTCGGCCGCGTTGATGTCCTTCCCTTCACGGTTGTGGAGTTCCCCACAAAGGAGAACCGCTACACCGCCCAGGACATCCACAAGGGAGCCAACTACGTGTTCAGATTGTCCTCCCGTAACAAAATGGGCTATGGAGAGGAGGCGGTGAAAGAGGTGACCACCCCGGAAGACACCCCAAGTGGATACCCGGAAAATATTATTTTAGAGGAGGCTTCTGCCACGTCGCTTCGCCTGGCGTGGAAATCAGTCCCGCTAATTGAGCAAAACGGGAAAATTGTGAAATACTCTGTCCTGTACAAGGATATAAACAGCAGAGGGAACGCCTCGGAAGTTGTGGTACCTGCCCCAGGGTCCAGTGTTTTGTTGGAGGGTCTGAGTGCTGATACTGTGTATGATGTCAGGTTGTGCGCATTCACAGCTGTCGGCCCCGGGCCGTTCAGCCCCAGTGTCCAGTTTAGGACGCAGCGGCTAGACCAAGGTAGGACTCACTCTCTAACAACCCATCCTCATTGTCTCAGGACGCAACACATGCCGTCTAACAGCACATACATTGTGCACACTAAGTCCCACATGCACACTCAAACACACAACATCGGGCAACAACATCCTAAGTGTCCTTTTTCGTTGTCTTGTCACTGTAGTCTTAGACCCAACGTCCTTTTCCCAAAGCAAGGTAAGAGTCTTGGGTCTTGGGCGAGTATCCCTGTCCAGTCACACTCACTGTGTGTTGATCAGAGCAGATAGATAGATTGGTACTTATTATACAAAGGTAAGGCCATCACTCTTGGTTCAGCAAAAAGAGTCTGAAATCATGTTTATACTTGTTTTTTTTGTTTGTTTGTTTTGTTCCTTAGTTTTTGCCACCAACTTCAGAGTAAAAGCTGCCATGAAGAACTCTGTTCTGCTGTCCTGGGAGATCCGAGACAAGAACCCTGCCCAGCCATTCACCGTAAGAACATTTGCATTTTCTGTTCTCATATTGAAATGTAGTCAAATAAAAAAACAGTTTTCAAACATGCTGGGTCTCATAATAATAAATAAAGATGGTATGAGTGAAAATAAAGAATGGGTTGGTAAAAGAGGGAGAAATTACATTTTCTGTTCTACAATTACTTAGACTGGAAATTCAGTCATTCAGTCATCATTTGTTCTACTATTTTGAGTATTTGTCACCCATTTCTCTCTGCTAGGTTGCTAATGAAATCAACACTTCATGTTTGATGATTAATAACGTCTTTCAGGCAATTAATGCCCCCTTAACTGCTGGAGGGCTTTAATGTAAAGTAGATGGATGTGTTTAGTTAGGCAGTTTTCATTCCCTGTTCATTCTTATATCTAATGCACTATAATTCTTATGTTACACATGTACGCATGAGCCAGGAGGCTGGATTACTGAACAGGCCTACCAGGCATAGCCCCTATGGCCCAAATCGTCAAGGGGCCTCCTGGCTTTCATTTGCAAAAAGTTTTTTAATTACCAGCCACAGAGAGAGACTCAAAATTACCACAAAGAGACACAAAAAGACCACAGAGATGAAAAGGAACTGCAAAGAGACACAAAATATCTATAAAAATGGGCAAAACAACCACAAAGAGACACAAACAGGCCAAAAAAAACACCATATTATTTCAGGAGAGACACAAAACCACAAAAGATGCATAATGACTAAAGAAAGATGCGACACAACAAAAAGAAAAGGCAAAACCACCAAAAGCCAGTGTGAGGGTCCTTTTACATATCTGTGCCTCGGGCCCCTTGTCTCATAATTAGGCCATTGTCATCATGTAAAATTTGCTCTGCAGGCCATCCTTCCCCAAATGATGAGAGCAAAAAAGGAAGTGAGGTGACATAAAGAGCAGCAAAGTTCATGTAAAAAGGCGGTCAGGGTGTTGGACTGGTCGAGCAAACACAGGACTTTGACCCAGGAAAATGGGCTTTGTGTCTCGAGTGAAGGCAAAAGTCAGCGTAAAGTGACAGTTGTATGTATGTCATGTTGTTAAGTACATTATGTGACAATGACCGAGCGTGGTTCTAAATCTCACACAACCACTGGGGGCGGTGATTCGCAGGATATCATATGAATCATTGTCTGAGGATGGGTTGGTAGAGTTTATAAGACGACTAGAAAAATCATGAAGCCTTTGCACTAAAGTATAATAAAAAAAAAGAAAGCAAGCAAGCAAAACTTGATCTATATGGCATATTTCATTTCAGATGGAAGCATAATGTGCTGTGCAAAGTGCGAGGTACAACTGACCACTAAAGGGAATCAAATTCATGAAAACTAAAAATAAAAACTCATAAAATAATAATTTAAGAATAAACCAAAAAAGGAAATATAAAAAAAAATAAAAATTGTTAAAATTCAATAAAATAATAATGCAAAAATTAGACCATTATCAGCGGATGATACATAAACATTAAGATGAACTAAACATAGAATAAAATTAGATAAATAGACTAATAAAAGATGATAACACATGAGTAAAACCAAAGAAATAAGATCAAATAATAGATAATCTAATTAATCAGTAAAAGTAAAAATGCACCTAAGTTAAAACTAATAAAGACAGAAAATAAAAAAAGTTAAAATATACCAATAAAACAGCTACAGTTCAGTTATAACAGGTTCTATTTTTTTTAAAAAAGTATGTTTCTTTCTGTTTTGCGTAATAATGACACTGGGAACTATTTGAAAACTTACAATATGTGCTGCATTGTATGTTTCATTCTATTTGACTCTAAAAATATGTGACCCGTCGCTCTTCCAGATCCTGTATGGAAAGGGCCAGTCTGTGGAGGTGGATGGGAAGCAGACTCAGAAGCTGATCACAGGCTTGGAACCGGACACCCAGTACTCCTTTCTGCTCACCAACCGGGCCAACAGCGCCGGGGGTCTGCAGCACCGCGTGACCGCCACCACCGCTCCGGACATCCTAAAAACCAAACCCACGGTGGTGGGAAAGACCAACGCAGATGGCATGGTGACTGTGCAGCTACCGACTGTGCAAACCACAGCCAAAGTCAGGTAGTGACAATGAATGAGAGTAAATAATTTGATTTTGTTGTAATAACCAGATGGGAGTATTTTTTAATAGTAACCCGTGCCGAATTTGCTCCGATTCCTCTTCTTCCTCCTGCTGCTGCTTTCCATTTATTGCTCTATCAGGAGGGATTTCTCCGAGTTGGCAGCAGAGCAAGTCTGAGGACTCCCACAACAGGCCAAATGAAAGCACAAAGCTGATAATCTCATCTGCCTTTTTTTATAACCAAGAACAAATATAGATACCATGTGGAAGCAGCCTTAAAGCACATCCTGAATCACTCCACTGCTGCTCACATGCTCTCACTTCTCCACTTCACTGCAGGTTGTCCCGTCACATCAGGAGTGTTTTGGGGATTTTTTTTGAGTCCCAAACAGCATTTTGCTCTTACAGTATCCACAAGAGTCTCTCTCATTTTAAGCGATTCAAGACAGTAACACAAAACTGTAATGAGCTGGATGTTGAAATTATGTAGCGGCCATAACAAAACACAGTGCAAGTAGCTTTGGAATATTTCAGGGGAGATTTCTACAATGATACTTTACCCTCTCTAAATGCAAAGTAGCCAGATTGAAGGACGCATTTTATCTTGCTTGCCATTTCAGCAATAAAGCTGTAACAAATTTTCTCACATCTGACACAAATAAGCTACTTTCCACTGCTCCACTCGGCGTGGTAGCGCACGCTTAAGTGCGAGCACAGAGCACTCGGGTGAGTCATCTATTGAGGACACATGGATGATTTTGGTGTCTGTGCCCTCATCGCTTGGCGGGTGCTCACGGTCTGACTGCTTCTGAGAAATTCCCCTACTCCAGTGGTATTATTGTTTTTGTCTCACACGTGGCTTCAGACATGGCCGTCTGTTCCAAAAACAACCATACTGTTTAGATTAGGAGTGCGGTGTCACAGCTGCTGCAGCAATGTACTGTATTATTGATACAATACTCCATAGATCATTACAGCTGGACACGAGGGGAATAGTTTAACATTTTAGGAAATATTCTCCAAGAGTTTAAGGGCTCAGCGATCTCAATAGGGGATTGCAATAAATTCTATGTGGATAATGACGCAAAACTTTTTTGTCCTTGATATAAATACATCTAAAAGCCTATCACACGGCAGATATAAACAAAATATGCGGTCAGTCTGTGCCAACCAAGACGGTAAACACAGCGAATTGAGAGTTATGGATGTAACTAAGGTCCTATGAAGTCTGCATGACTGCCAGTTCCATCACCTGACAGGATGCCATCCCAGTGATCACAACATTGATTTAATAAGTTAGAAGGCAAGCTCACTTGTATTATTTTGTTGAGGCAGACAAAGCATGTTTGCAAAGTTGAAAGTTTACATAAGATTTGTTTACCCCTTTAAACCCTGAATCGACATCAGTTTTCTTGTGGTGCATTTAGCCACCTTTCACAAGTATTTAAACCTCTGAGCCCTGAGCAAACGAGTTTGATTTCTTTCAAAAACCCTGGGGTAACGGACACTGAAACTGGGCAAGAAGTGGCCTGCAAATTTGGAAAATTACCTAAACTAAACTGAATTAATGTAATGATATATTTAACATTATTGTTCACGCTGATTATTATTTTTAAGCACCTTTTTTAGGTCATTTCCTGAAAAAAATTCCAGCTTTGTTTTTGGGTCGTTTATTTGTTTTGTTCAAAGAAATAGAGACAATTTGGTTTCAAAGGGTTAATTTATTAGTTTATCACAAAAGAAATTCTAAACTAAGCATGTTTGCACAGTTCAGTGTTTACATTATTTTATTTTGTGTTAAATAAACTATATTCAAAAATGTTGAGATGCCAGTCATTACGATAAATCATATATAAATAAAGTAAAGTTATGATAAATATTGATATCGATCAGTAATAAATATGATGTTTGTTTTTTTTTTACCAAATTGCTCAGCCCAAGGAGAGTTAGATGAGGAACTAAATTCTTAGTATAGCATGTAGCTTGGCTCTGTTTGAAGGTAACAAAATCCACCCACATTCACCTCTTAAGCTCAATAATTAAACAACTGAACTAATCTAACTACATCAAATATTAAGAGTAAATTAGTGAGTAGATTGAGTTACCTTTAGACAGAGCTAGGCTAGCTGTTTACGTGTGTTTCCAGTCTTTGTTAGATTTGGCTTTATTTTCATTACACTGAGTACAGGGACTGAGACAACAAAATGCAGTTTAGCATTTAACCTGTTGGCTGAAGCTTCCTATTTATTCTACTGAAATTAGTGTAGTATCTATCTTTTATTTCCTGTAATTTGCAGTTTTTACCTAAAATGTTGAACTATACCTGTAAATGTCAGAGCACTTATGTTTCGCCATAAAATTCATAAAATAATCTTCAATCCCGTCCATGTTGTGTTTCAGGGGTTACTATGTGGTGGTGGTGCCGCTGAAGAAGCAGAGAGGTGGGAAGTTCCTGAATCCCTGGGAGGAGCCCGACCAGATGAACCTGGATGAGGTGAGATGTACAGCAGACAGGAGGTTATACGGATAAATAACGACATAATGTTCACCATAAAGAGCTTATTATACTTTATATTATACTGATGCTGAGGGGAGTGATGATGATGATCAGGTTGATGGCAGTCATTACAGTTAAAAATGATTCACAGGGGGTACTCAGGGCACTCATTCATGGAAACATTATGTACTGTTTCCATGTAGATCATTAACTCATCAGATGGATTGTCAGTTTTCTCCCTGCAGGGTTGTGACCTTTCTCCTTTATTGTTTGTCTTGTATAAAGATGACTCTAAATATAAAAATCCCCACACACATTTGCTGATGACAGCGCCATTATGTCTCTTCTCAGTCAGTCATATCAATCACAAGGAGCCATAAAGCAAGACTTTGTGAATTGGTCCTAGAAATCTTTTTTTTTTTTTTTTTTTAGATAGAAGAACTTATTAATTAATTTACTACTTTACATCCTTTTGTCAAGTATGGAAGCCCATTTACCCATTTTATATGATGAAAAAAAAAAGATTATTAATCAGTAAGGTATTATTAAGTCATTATTTAGGGAACTTTCTTGAAATAATGACTTAGTATTTCAAAAAAATTAGAAACTTTCTCAAAATAATGCTTTAGTATCTCGACATAATGACTCACTTATTTTAAAATGATGACTTAGTATCTCAAAATAATGACTTACTTGAAATAATGACTTAGTATCTCAAAATATGATTTACTGATCTTGAAATAATGACTTAGTACCCTCCAGTAATGACTCACTTATTTTGAAATAATGGCTAGTATCCTAAAATTATTACTTGCACAAAAAAATATGAAACATTCTTAAAATAATTAGAAACTTTTTGGAAATAATGACTTGGCATCTCAAAAATTGACTCACTTGTTTTTCTTCTAATAATGACCATGTATCCCAAAATGATGACCCACTTATCTTAAATGAATGACTTAGTATGTTTAAAGAATCATTAACTCTCAGAATAATCATATAAGGTAAAAAAATGACTTTATATCTCTGTTCTTGAGATACTAAGTCATTATTTTACAATAAACATGTCATTTTCAGAAAGTTTCTCTCTATTCTGAGATACTGTTATAATTTGGAGAAAGTCTCTCATTGACTGACCTTTTTTGGTCACACTGGAGTAAATAGGCTTCCACTGTCAGGGACAAGTACTGATTGGAAAGTTGTTGCTTTAAAATCACTGTCAAAAACCAAAGAACCCCAATACATCTTAATACTTAACGCATTAAAAGTATGTTTCAATAAGTAAATACATTCAAGAGCAACCTCATGTCCTCACTGCTGCTCTAGCCAGTGAGTGGTTTACCTTATTTATTCACTGATGATTGCACTTGCACTTTTGACATTTTTTTTTACATGTTAATATGTTACTACCATTGTCATATTTATATTTTAGATATTCTTTTATGTGTATTATGAATTCTCTAAGCATACCTTTGTTTGCAAACTTTCTTACCTGAAATCCTTTCTTGATGGATGATAGAAGTGTTTTGAATTGGACTGAATTTCTAAGTCACATAAACAATGAACAGTGCTGCTGAGTCTCCTGGCAGCCTCTGTTGTATGAGACCACTTGTGTCTTATTATGCGAAAGGCAGACGACCTGGTCATCCATCGCTGGTTCAATCCAAACAATGCTTTCACATAACATTTGCCATTTAATTCCACTTCCTGCCTTTTTCTAAAGACTTCATCACCTCATTACGCTGCTCTGAAAGCACATTCATGTGTGTGAGATTAGTTTCAATAGAGTTTTTTATGGTGCCCTCTGTCTCAGTGGATAAACGCGGTAGCAATTCAGCTGATGATGAAGACATTTGTGCCTAGGTGATAATGCTCCATACAGCTCATTGTTCCTTCACTGATGAGGGTTTTTGTGTGAGGGAAAATTGCCAAAACTCTCCTTCTTTTCCAAGCAATTTTTTTTCCTAAAAAAACAAAAAAAAAATCTCAATCTCCAAATATTGAGCAGATGATAGTGATTTTGGGGAAAATAACATTACAGTTTCAGGAAGATAACTACATTGCTTTTACTGTATTAAATAAGTTAAAGGTTGAATTGCAGTGCCTAATTGCGTAGACTGGCTAGATGGCTTTGATGCGCACTTTGTTTGAACTTGGCATATGAAAATTATAACCAATTGCAGCCTGATTTACCTCATTTTCTATAATTTCTTTTTCTTTGCTATCTTTGTTTCAATTCGCTGTATCCGTCCTCTTTTTTTTTACCTCCCTTTCAGCTCCTGAAAGAGATCAACAGGACCAGCGTCAGTCGTGCCCTCCGCATCCGCAGACAGGCTGGCCAATCAGATCCTAGGGCCTATGTCTCCGCTCACTTTAAGACCCTCCCTCTGGAGTTCACACTCGGTGATGGGCGAAACTACGGTGACTTCCGCAACCGTCCTCTGCAGAACGGACAGGAGTATGTTTTCTTCGTGCTCGCGCTGCTCGACCTCTCTGAGAATGTGAGTAAAAAAGAGCAAATGCACCCACACAGTTCAACCATCTACATGCAGATTTGTCTAAATGCATAAAACCTCGTCTCCCTCCAGACTATGTACGCCACAAGTCCTTATTCTGATCCCGTGACCTCATCGGATGTGGACCCTCAGCCAATTGTTGACGAGGAAGAGGGTTTGCTGTGGGTGGTGGGGCCTGTGCTGGCTGTCATCTTCATTGTCTGCATCGTCATCGCCATTCTCCTCTTCAAGAGGTAAGGACAGCATAATGAAACGGCAAAGATGAAAACATGGTTGAAAGTATTGGTCTTAGTAAGAGAATGAGGAAGGAAAAAAGAGCCAGATTAGGTGCTTTGGTGAATACTCGTGAAAGAAAAATAATTAGAGAGGCAGCTTATGTCTTCACAGGGCAACAGATACTCTACAGGGTTTCACTTATTTTCATTTCCAATTGGGTTGGTTGTTCTTCCGTATATTCAAACAGTATTTTTGACGGCAGGATACTTTATTCAAGCTACATTTTAAAATATTCCTCGCCTGTGGTTAGGCTGTACTATCAGAAGCAGCAGCTCTCAAATTGCTTTTGACAGAGCAAGGTCATCAACAAGAAAAAATAATATAAAATAATAAAGTTATCTCTCAGAAAGGTATGCTCAATTTATAATCCTTTTCTTAAGTTATCTGGGCTGTTGCTTTAGGGCAGGGCTTTTCAAAGTCTGACACGATGGGCCCCAAACCAGACAAAGTGAGCCAACATCACAATTTATTTTTGTCACCCCAGTTATTATTCTTTGTCCTACTTTAATTCTGAGCATAATCATGTTCCAAGATTTGGAACTATGAAATTTTTGTTTGAATAAGCAGGAAGTGTAATTTTTCCATGATGTTGGTTGTGTTTGTTGTTCTGCTTTCCATTTACATCAGAAGTCGGAGGTCGGCACAAAGACTGTAAAATTAATGGATGTAGCTGCCATGACATCAGCCAATGGTTCTTGTTTGTTTCTTTGGTGTCAGAAGTGACCATATTTGTATGAGAAGCTGAAGTTTTGGAGGAGCGAGGGTTAGATCTGACTGAGAAGACAAGGACATTTTTCAGCAGAGAGACTGTCACTCAAAGCAGCACGCCCTTAATAATGCTTAACTTAAAGCCCTGATTAAATGAAAATAGGAAAGTTATATAAAAATTCACCCTTGCGCCATTAGCCATAGCTATAGATATTAATACTGCTTTTTGTACCAGGCTGTAAACATGTTTATTTCTGCTGTAAAGTTGGACATTTTGACATGGCGGTCTTTGGGGATTGACTCACTCTTGGAACCAGCTCCAAGGTGCCATTTAAACAACTGCAGTTTTTTGGTACTTTGTGTTGGCTACGATTTTCAGCCCTGGAAGCCGAAGCTAAGACATACCTCACACCCAAGCTGACCGTATTCCAGTACAAGAAGTGGGAAAACCAAGATGTTTTTAGCAATACCAGTTCTATCTAGGTTAGCCACCATGAAGCTGTATTTTGTACATGCAAACACTGAAGCAACATTCCCATAGACAGATGTTGCTGGGTGTCTGACTGTTTTAATGAGGGACAAATAAGACAGATGTGCTAATAAACAGTAATTATCTATAAGCATTTCCTGTTTGTAATGTACGCATGGATGTACAGGAAACTATCACTGGATTCCTCTGGTTATGAAAAAAAAACGAAATACTTTATCAATCTCAGTCAAGTTCTGGATTTATAAGGAGCATCTGTCTTTGTTGGATTTCTCAGCACATATGGATCAGGGTCTGGATATATGTGTTTATTCACCATGGAATCTAATGTAATTGTAAGATAAGCAAAGGTCTCAGTGAATCTACCAGTGTGTATGTCGTGTGTGTTTAGAGTTGACTGAGTTATGACTAAGAAAGAGAACAAATTTTGATGCGAAATATGGCACATTGGCATGAAGGATTTAAAAAAGTAACATTACCCTAATTGCCTTTCAATAACTTTGTCTCATGTGATGCTTCTCCCCCTGCAGCCCCCCTTCAGCTCACCCACACACCCCTCAGTTTAAAAAACTAAATGCAAAACCTCAGAACCAAGCAGACTGAGCAAAGCCCAGCTGGTTCATTATGTCTTTCCATTATTTATACAACATACAGGACTAACATTAAGGTATATTTATTGCTATTCCGTGCTGCTGCAGGCGACACGATTAACTCCCCAATCTGTTTTTGTTTACTAATCACATCTGAGTCGAGCTCACAACTTCTCATTGGACTTAAATTGTGTGTTTTCTGTAATCTGTTCTTAAAAATCTATACACGGGGAGCACAGTTAGCTAACATAACAGAAAGGGGAAGATAACATTATCAGTCATTAGCATTATTCATGATAATCATCTGTTCTGCTGGCGAGAGCTTTGTTAATGCACATGAATAATTGCTGTGACTGATGTGGCATTGCATAATTATTAACCTCGATGGTAATAACCTAAAGTTCATGAGCCCGGGAGTGTAACCTGCGGTGATCCACAGCCGTTAATGTCTCACTTGTGGCTAAGTTGCATTTTGCAACATATTTCCAGTATGTTATTATGAAGTAGATGTCACAGTAAGAGAGTACGCTGGGGGACAATGTGTACGCAGTGTTGTGAGCAATCAGAGGGAAGAGCTGTTTTGTCATTCATCTTTATATTGGCTGTTTATCTGCGTGTATAGGAGGTGCTATTTAAAGGTCCAGTGTGTAGGATTTAGGGGGATAAATTGGCAGAAGTGGTATATAATATAAGTATGTTTTCTTTAGTGTATGTCCACCTGAAAATAAAAATTGTAGTGTTTTTGTTACCTTTAAAGGAGCCGTTTACATCTGCATAGGGGGGTCCTCATCTACGATTTCTTCCCTGTTGTATCGCCGTGTTTCTACAGTAACCCAGAACGAAAAATCAAACCCTGACTCTAGATAGGGCCAATAGCATTTTCCTTTTGGCCATTGCAATGAGCAACTCCTCCATGACAAGAGTGTTGGAAAAGCATTGAAAACTGCCTAATTCAGATTTTTCACTGGTTTAAATCACCTGGTCCACTTGTTTTGGAGAGGAAAAGACCTTGCCCCCCTGTAAAAACCTCTTGAACATTTGAATCAGAAATAAGATGAGCACACTAAGTTGTCGGAAAAAAATATTTGAACACACGTTAGCAGGTGCTGGGCGAGTAGCCTATCTGCAATATGCCAAACAGTATAGAAGAAATACAGATATTAATGTGAAACTGCTTTATTCAGTATTTTGATTGGCTTATATCACCGGTTCCCTTTGTTTTGGAGAGGCAGAGACTTCAGCAGATAATTCAGCTTCCAGTAATAATCTCCTGAACGTCTGGATCTTAAATTATCAGGGAACAAAGGTGAGCAAACATTAGCAGGTGCTGGGCTAGCAACCTGTCTGGACGTGCCAAACATCATAGGAGAAATACTAACACTAATTTTTGTTTTGAAACTGCTTTATCCAGTGTCATTAGCAGTTTAGATCACCTGATCTGTTTTTTCTGGATAGGAAGAGACCTCTGTGGATAATAAGGCTCCCAGTAAAAACCTCCTGAACAGTTAACACTGGAGGAATTCTTATGGGGAGAACTTTCAGCTGGTTGCAATCTGATGTCCTCACCCCTTGATGCCACTAAATCCCCCTATATCTTACTTACTGTTCCTTTAACTTCTGCAACATTGTAATACGATAGTAATTAGGTTTAATGATAGGGTAGAATGATGAGATCAGCATTGCTTTAGTCCCTGCTGTTTTTTGATTGGACACTAATGTTATTCATCCTTGTCTGTCCTTTTATCTGCTCCTCTCCCTGTTTGGATCCAGCAAACCTGACAGGTAAACAAACACTACCTATTACCATTTCCTGTCCTGCAGGGGTATTTTCCTCGAAAAGCCTTTGCAAAAAACGATTTAGATAATAGATCCCAGCCGAGTCAGGATTACCTTGATGTTTCTTTGATGATTGCATGGTAACCTACAGTGCACTGGATGAAAATATAAGGCATGAAAGCAAATTGTAAGTATGCAGTGTAGGGAAGAATGACAACTGCACTGCAGGAGTTTGTTCATGTCAATGATTTCAGTTGAAAGATACTGTAAAAGCAAAGAAAATGTGAAATTAGATGTCACTTTTAACTCCTGGGCGTCTTCGTGAAAAAAGGCAGACATCCACCTCCATCCCAGACATCGAGCCCGTCATTAACATATAAAAAGCTGCAACACTAAACCAGCAATTTGAAACAGAAATTTCCTGAGAATTACAGCTATCCCTCCCTGTAAATGTCCACAGAGCAATTTTATGCGGCTTTTCTCTGAAATTTAACATTACTCCGGTCCATTTATTTAAACACATATCCCCAAAAACTGAGTTTATGCGAAACATTATAAATCCCATATTTTTCCACATTCAGCATATTTTTCATCAATGCAATAAAAGGTTTCGATTTATCTGGTTAAGGTGCATGTAAACGTTGCATACTGATCTGGTATTCCAGGAAAAGGGCAGAGGCAGAAGGCAGGAAGGGCAGCTTTCCCTGCAGCAAAGCCATGTCATCGCACCATCCCACTGATCCTGTGGAGCTACGCAGAATCAACTTCCAGACTCCAGGTAAACTAGGCACACCTATATACACATACACAAACATTGTGTGCAGTTTGATGTACTATTCTTAAAAAATCAGTTGTGTTTATAAGATTAACTTTGGTGTTGTTTCCCTTTTCAGCCTACCGTGTATCAGTGTACCGCGGTTATCGCCGTTTGTCAAGTTAGTTGGTTTTAGTCCGCCATAGATCTTCTCTTCTCTCTGCTGTCATTGTTTTCCCTCTCACCACTTTCTTTCTGTTTTTTTCTGTAGCCCTTTTTACACAGAGATCATGCTATGGGGCCACTACAACGTCCCCTCTTTATGTCGCCTTTGCATTTTTTGCACAGAACAAAATAATAGCGGAATCATTCCACTCCAGTGTGTGATTATAGATAGCATGCCAGCATCACGGAATCAAAAGAGGCGTGACTTTTAACACAGTTTCAACGGCCTCTAGTGTGACATATAATATACGTACATGTCAGCAGCAATTTCTAAACAATAACAGTGGCATAACATGACAATAACAATTATTTACCAACTCTGTTATATAGTGGCTGATCTAATCCTGTGTTCAGAGGGTATAAGGAGCTCCCAGATATTGTTGTTTTCCCAATTTGTGGACATTTACGGCCACTGTGCATCTTCTTTGAGTTGGCACATTGGTCTTGCCCATGACCCCGTCCTGCTGGCCGTCCTGTTCAAACAGAGACTATTTCAACACTGTTACTACCTCCTTTGGTGGCTTAAAGGGATACTTTGCCAGTTTTAACCAGCTTTGTATTTAACAATGTGGGTAGTATGTTTAAATAAACTCTGGTCATTTTTCATACATCTAACCAGTACCTATATAGTGTCCACACCGAAACTTGGCCAGATAATGTAAAGTCATGCAAAAAACGCCATCTTGCAGAGTTTTGCTGAATATCCTGGGGTGTTGCTCAACTACAGGCTGTACTTCTGCATTTCTGCATCATTGTGGACTCAAGCATTATGAAGGCAGATCAAGAGACTGATCCCCCAACCCCTAAAATAAAACTCGGACGGAAATCTGGCTTAACGGTAAAACTAGGCAGTGCTGATCAAATAAGATTGCATTGCTGTTCTTCCTTTTTCTCACCTAAAGTGCTTTTAGAAACACACTTTAGTGCTGTGTCTAGCTGTAATAGCGTGAGTTTGTAAACAGGAAATGGGCACCATACTGCTTCCTGCACAGTGAAAATGGAGGCCAAAAAAACGGAGATGAAACAGTAAAACTAAGCAACTCTGATCAAATTTTAACTGATTATACTGTGTTGCATGGGTCTCCCCTCAATGTTTTCAGAAATACATTTCAGCTAACTGTATGACTGGAATTTCTTGCCAAATTGCCGCCATTGTTTCACGAGTATTAGTTCGCATTAAGTCATCCTTCGTGTTTATTGGTCTGGTGCAGCAAGTGCATTCTGGTAGTTGTATGTTTTAGTTTTAGTTTATGTTTGCCTTTTGAGTAAAAGTGTCCTTTTCAAAAGTGTTTGCATCTTTCTGCTCTGTAGACATCCTAGTTTTATTAAAAGGCCATCTTTACAGCAGAGAAATACTTCTTTGAAGGCAAGAAAACTCCTCCCGTCCTCCCGTTGCGTGATTGTACCTTATATACAGACTGGTGCGGTGGCATAATGGTGCAATATTTCTGCCTTGAACAGGCAGTGTAAAAGGGGCTTTTCTTTCTTCCTTTCTTTTTTCTTTCTTTTTTCTATCTGTCACTATCCCATTTCCATGCTAACTAACCTTCCATCCCTCATAGGATGAAGCTGCTTGAATTGACAACATTTCATCAAAACGCCTCTGGAATACTTATTTAATTTTTTTTTTCATGCTAAATTTTTAACCGCCTGTGTCATAGTCTTTTTTTGTCTTCACCAGCAGTGTGCATATACTCTGAGGACAAGTTATTGTGCCTCAGTAACTTTCAGAACACGCACATTGTTCTTTCTGTCTGCCTGGAGAGAAAATGGTCACTTAACCAAAAAAAGAAAAAAAAACACCTCCATTTGCTTCCTCCGCCGACTGTGGACAGAACACTAAACAACACCACCTCTGAGAAATCCTTACTCCTAACATTTTCCCTCCAAAAAGACTTCAGTTGTACATGTACCAAATGGCCTCTTTTTCTATTTCTGTGCTCGGCAGGCATGGCAAGTCACCCGCCCGTCCCCATTTCTGAGCTGGCGGATCACACTGAGCGCCTCAAGGCAAACGACAATCTCAAGTTCTCTCAAGAGTACGAGGTAGGAATGCTGATTATCTGTCCCTGGAAATCTTTGAATCGGGAAATTCATCCGGTCTCGATGCGGTTGCACGTTTATCGTAGACTCTTCATGTTTTTCAGGCTCAGTTTCAATTTTGGCGTCGCAGATTGAGCCTTACGTAGCCTCAGCGGTTCCATTTTGATTGGCCTTCACAGAAAACGATACAAGATAAAAGCCCCTCTCTCTACTGTCTTGTCGTTATCTTTACAAATATAAAAGGGTAAATTGAAATTGCAAGCTCAAAGAGAGTTTGCTTACAGCCAGATGGTTATCAAGCCCTTATTTCTACGCTCTGGTGGAGAAGAGGAGCAACAGAGATAGAATAAAGAGGCAGTGTCAGAGAGAAGACTCACCAAGAGATACAGGAAGCAAGTGTTCAACAAAAAAAAAAAGAGAAAAAAAATGCCGCTTGATTAGTTTCCTTCAACTCACAGCAGTTAATTTGGGACAAAAAAAGGCATGTACTCAGAGATAACAATGCGCCTGAACTTGGTGTGCAGAACTAAATAAGAAAACACATCAGTAGAAATATTTCCCAACATGCTGGCTACGTAGAAAAAAAGTGCAAGCATCAAAATGAGCTCCGCAGAGAGCTATTAAAGGGGTAAAAATGTTTTCTTTTTCTTGCAAAAAAAAAAAAAGGTTTAGGCCGACGGCCTCTGGGTGAAAAAGCAGACATAAGGCTCTAATTGGCTGCCACAAGAGAGAGATAAATTGTGTGTGACAGAGATACGTATATAGTGGAAGACAAGGACACATTATGCAAAGAGTAGAAAAACAGAGCGGGGATGTTTTAGGGAGAAAAGCGAGGATAAAGGAGGGTGGAAGAGACAGTGAGGGAGAAGCTGTATGTAATTGTGGTGCGAGTTGGAACCACTCGGTTGAGCCCCACATTCCCTCTGCATGACTGTGCGCTTTGTTCGGTGCTGAACCCTTAACGAGGGGAACGAGAGAGATGGATTGAGGAGGGGGAGAGAGAAAGAGAGAGGCCAGAAATGATTGCGGTGTAATAATCAGACACACATGATGTTGGGGCAGCGTGCGGAACCTCAAACACACACATACATGCGAGCTCTCAAGCAGTACCTCTCCTGTCCATTTTTTTTTCCCTCGACCAAACCATAATTATGTGTCGTAAAATATTCACAATTGCTAAATTGCCCTGGCTCTCTCCTCTCCGTCCCTCTCCATTGACAGTCCCATAATGACCTCATGTCTGCCTCTCCCAGCTAACAGCGATGGTTACACTGTAATTACCCTCCAGGAACTTAATGTGTTGGTCTAACACAACCATCCTTTCTCTCCCAGAGGAATTTATTGTGCTTTTATCATCTTTCTCTGGTAGCTCGTTTTTTTCTTTTTTTTTCTTGAGAAGCGGAAAGTCCCTACATCGATGTTATTTCTTGAAACGGGATATCGTGTTTGCCGACATCCCTGCCAAAATTCAATATGACCTTGTTAATTTTCAATTTGTACTTGGTTTCTAATGGTGGGATTTTTTTTGCTGCAGCCACTCTGGGCAATTTTTATGAGCTCAAAGACATGGAAGTGTCCAGTGTTGTTTTTTCTAGATGCCATTTTATGCATTTTACAAACCATCCTATTTTTTAAAAGGATCTTTTGAAGTAGGGTTATATGAGGTACTTTTCGATAGTCAGTTAGTGGAGTGGAGGTCAGTAGTCATGCCACCATTTTGGAAAAGCATGCAGGAATACCAACATGGAAGCTATGTAATTTACTTCTGTGAATGGGGGCAGCAACAAAACACATTCAAGCAAATTGAAAAATCCTACCTTGAACAAAATCTATGTCTGAGTCCCTAAAGTCCCAAGAGGTTCATTTTTTATTTTGTGCGGACAAATTATCATGCAGAAACAAGTCACCTTGTGCACACAAAATTATTAACTTGTTACCATAGAATAATAACTTGTTCCCACAAGATAATTAATCTGTGAAATAAAATAAAAATATTACCTTTCAGGACTTTAGGGACTTTGTAAATATATGTTTAAGTGAATGCTATATTTAGAATATCTTGACCGATTTATCTTGTCATCAAACAGCAATTTCTACAGTGAATGGAAAACATTACACTGCTCTTTTGATCACTAGTCTCCATTGAATAAAACAGTGATTTAACATTACTGAACACAGGAGCGGCTGGTCTGCCGCTGCCTCAGTCAGGTAGTTTGTTTGTGATAATATGTGACCAGCGTTTTAAAGGTGTTATTAGGGTTCAATGAGTCACACAATAACACAAAAAAACTAACCAATCAAGGCAGCAGTAAACCAGTGGCTCCTGTGTTCAGTGAGCTTAAATGAATGTTTTTCTCAATGTTGTGATGATGTTGAGGCTTTGACGACAGCACAGATGGGGAACTGAAGCCGTCAGTGGCTTATGTGTTGTAAATGGCTGTCCGACAGCAAGGTAAAGCATGAAAATATTTTCATTATTAGCATTCACCTAAACGGACATTGATTTATTTAGGTTGGATTTTTTTTTTTTTTTTTTTGTGGCTAAATTACATTTTGTCACTGCCCCCCTCCCACAGCAGTGCATTTGTCAGCTTCCGAGGTGGTACTCCTAGTCTGCCTCTTCAAGCTGGGGATGTGCCGACTGGCCATTTCTGTAGGAAATACACTGACTTTGGATAAGTACCTCAAAAAACCCTACTTCTAAATTATTCCTTTAACAACATCCTTGCCAACACTCAATTTGTCAATAATATAGCGTATGCATATTATTAGAGAATTCAATCGTACATGGTGGAGTTTAAAAGTGATATTTTCTGTTGTTTTCTGTTGAAGTTTGCTCTTCGTTCTTTGACTTTGTCCTTTGCGTTCTGTAGTCCATCGACCCCGGTCAGCAGTTCACATGGGAGAACTCCAACTTGGAGGTCAACAAACCAAAGAACCGCTATGCTAACGTCATTGCCTATGATCACTCCAGGGTCATACTCTCCAGCATTGAGGGTAAGACACACTGCCAGTATGTTTGAGTGTGGGTGTGTGTCTCCATACTCTGTACTTCTCTATTTCTGACAGCATTCCGGTCACTCCTTTAAAGGGCTGTTTGGTTTATGACTTGGTTTCAGGGTTAAAGTTAGGTCAAGGGTTTAGATTGGGCATGTAGGTGTGATGATTAGGGTTGGGAATAGAGGCTCGGGAGTGTGTTATGTCAACGAGAGTCATCGCATGTGTAGAAGCACACGTGTGTTTGAGTGTGTGAATTTGTGTGTAAGAGCTGCTGTCCATGATGGATGGGATATTAATAGTCCAAAGGTGCATTTCTTTGCCAATTCTCATACAGCACACACACAAAGAGGCTGTGCCTGCATCTGCCATAAAAAATGATCATTTTAGAAAGGATTCTACCCACTGTGTCACCACATCATATAATTGATTTGGTCTCCCACTTGAGCATTTTAATGTTTATGGAGATAAATTAGGCTCACACTTTATTAATAACCTATTTACCAGTATATCTTTGCGGTGTGCCCATTTTACCGGATTTGGTCGTTTTAAGTAGTCTAAAATTAGAATTAGAAGAGGAAAAAAAATACTCTCATTCCTGTTCTCAGAGTGCGTTTTGAAGCGCACTCACCCACCTCAGCTGGGAAAGACCTGAGGCAGAGAAACTGGCAGCTCCAATGTGGAGAGAGGGAGGCAGTGGGAGGCCAAGCCCAAACAGATGAGCCTTATCTGGGCAGAGCATGTGTGAGCAGCCCTTCCACCCCCGCCTGTCCTGGAGCCCTGGCTGTCTGTCTTTCTTTCAGCTTAGAAAACACATATACTCTTGAGCATGTCCAAAACACACAGGAGCGCACACACATACACATACACATACACACACGCTTTACTATAGATTTAAAACACGTGCAGGGATGTGCACAAGCACAGATATGCACTTTTGCTCCCAGTCTCCTCCACACATGCTGCATGAACACACACTCTCTGCCAAGCCAGTGTAGCCACCAAGTGACTGGAAGTGTGTGTGTGTGTGCGTGTCTGTGTGTTTGTTTTATCTGCACAGTGCTTCTGCTGTAGTCCCTTGCAATGAAGTTGTAGCACATCAAAGCATTTAGCCAAGCTGTCTTTTAAAGACTGAGGTTGATAAACATATGTTTGAAGCTCCTCTTACCGTCTGTCCCCATCCCATTTAAAAGTAAGTTGTGTAAACACCCTGTACTCCTCTGTCATTTAAATGTGTTTGTGTGTGTGTGTGTGTGTGTGTGTGTGTGTGTGTGTGTGTGTGTGAGTGTGCTTGCGTGCGTGTGTGTGTGCAATGGAGGCTTGGGTTTTTACGACTGTATGGGACTGCATCGTGCTCACAGAATAAGCCCCGGGAGGAGAATCAGCTGCAGGAGTTTTCTTCCTGTCGGGATTCTACTGTTTGCTCATTGACTTCTATCTTTTTAAATGTAAACTGCCATCAGACGACTCAAAAGGAGTTTTTGTGTCCCACTTCGGCAGAATCGGGTCACGGCTGAATGCACGCGTACACGTCTGTGTGTGTCCCCGTGTGTGTACTTTGGTGTTTTGGTGTGTGTGTGCATGTTTGAGCTGTGACTCAGTGATTTTTGGGATTATGGTATTAGGCCCCAGATGAGCAGGACTGATCCTAAATCAAACACACACAGATGGTCTCTCACATCACACACACACACATATACACACACATACACGTACACACAATCCCTTCCAGGACAAGCAGTGTCAGCCGAGTCTTACACAGAGACGGCCTTACAGTCATGTTGCCATTCAAAGCGACACATCCAGAGTATACTCAGATTAGGCCCATGATCGTCTTAGCATGTATTATAAAACAAGACGGCTGAACAATCCAACACCAAAGGATGCTTGGCCCTGTGAAAACATTAATCTCCCGGCCATGACCTCAGATGATCTGCACCCTTTATTACTGGGACATAAACCTGCTTTCATGGCGGTAGACTTGAAATAATCTATATAGATAATTTCACAGTAAATTCAAATAAAAACAACAGGTTCATCTGCAAAGAAAATTACACAGATACACAAAAACCACCGACCCTGATGCCATTCATCAAATATTTGATGCAGCGAAAACATATTTCAGCATCAGTGGCATCTATTTCACCCACCTGTTCCCCTCTGTTTATTCCCCTCTCTCCCTTCCACCTCGACCTGTCAAAATTCATCATCCTCCTCACTTTGCACACATCTCTTTCAATGTTTTCTTTTCACCACCATCCTCTGTAACTTCAACTTTTTCCTCATTACACAGGTGTCCCCGGCAGTGACTACATCAACGCTAACTATATCGATGGCTACCGCCGTCAGAATGCCTATATCGCCACTCAGGGACCCCTCCCTGAGACTTTCGGGGAATTCTGGAGGATGGTATGGGAGCAGCACACGGCCAACATTATCATGATGACCAAGCTGGAAGAGAAGTCACGGGTAAGAAAAAAGGGGGCTGAAATAACACGGTGGTACGGGACGCAATTTTGCATTTCCTAGGATAGCAAAGGAATGACCCGCCTCAGTCTGCCTTTCTCTGGCTCTGATTGTCTTACAGTTTTATTCAACCTTAACCAATCTTACTCCTCTTGGCTAAACCTAACCAATCAAACCAAAGAAGGCATCAAGTACAAGCAGGGGAAGAGTATGGTGGGTCATTCCTTAGCTTTCTGGGGAAATACAAATTTAGCATACAAGACAGAAAGGAAAGGGTAGCACAGCACTAAGCTAATGTATTACTGATGCCCAATATGAGAAAAATGGAAGAGGTGGATGGAATAACAGAATCAAGCAGAAAAGGATGGCGCAGTATAAGTCACTTTGGGGGCGAAAGCTGGGATAGGATAGCGGATGGACGTCTGTGAAAAGGCACAAGACATATTGGAATAAATAGTGTGGGTAGCTGAATAGCTGAATTTTTGGCCATATACTTTTATGCAAGTTTTAATATTAAATAACCAACCTTTATAGATTTTATTGTCAGCAATACATGTTTTAAAATAAATGCCAAAAAACCTAAGAGGCTCTTAAAACACTACTGCTATCTATAAAATCCTGATATTTTTTTTCATGAAGCATAATTGGCAGACCTTTATTTCTTTGGTCTGTGCCCAAATACATTAGCAAGCAAGTTGCTTAGGAAGCCTACATGTTGTACACGCAATGCAATATTTATTTGGTGTACCTGCAGCATTCTGTTTTTCAGATGTTCTTGAGGAAATGTCAGACAAACACAAGACTTTCACCCAGACTACCGTTCATGTCCTATTTAAAACCGAAAGTCAGTGTTTGCCTTTTTTTTACACAACGTTATGAAAGTACATATGCATAACACGTGCTTATGTCACATTATGTCACATCTATCTGTAACCCTGAAAAAACACTTATTTTAACCCAAAACATTCTGTTTTTTTCTAAGCCTGACCTAGAAGTTTTGTCACCTAAACCTAACTGAGACCGCCTTATAATGTTAATCTTGTGTTCCAATATGTTTCACCTAGGAGACAAATGTGCATCTCATACAGATGCAAAAGGGTTCCTTGTGTGTCAGTATGAGGGGCCTGGCGAAGCATCTGTATTTGACAGCCTGGGAAAGAGAAGTGGTTGCAAGAGTCTGTTAGGATGAGGAAGACATGGGCACAGAAGGACAAGATAATGGGGTATAAAAGAACAGGATAGGAGGTGGAAAAGGGATGTCAGGGTGAGTGTGATTAAGTACAAGTGGTGTGTGGGGCACAGCCTTTTTTGAAGGTGAAATTACAGTAAAGTAAGAGGAATAAAGTACAGTTAGGTTGGAGTTGAAAAGGGTAGAAATAGATTGGATATGGTTGGTTTGACAGCAGTGAGGGGGTACGAGACAGGACAAGGCAGAGCAGGGCAGGACATTCATGTTTAGGAAGGACAGACCAGATGGACTGAACAGAACAGGATAGACAGGGAGAAGACATAAGAGAAAGGACATGTCATTTAGTACAAAAACAGTTTATAGAATAAACCAACAAACAACTGGCATCATTATGGTGACAAAGCTAGAAGTTAGAGAGGGCATATCGGATAGCACGAGGCGGCATATAGTTGATCAGAATAGAATAGAGTAGAGTATAGTAGAGTTCAATGGTGAGCAAGACCTAAAGGGAATTACAAGCACAGCTAAATGAGGGGGGTAGGTAATGACTTAGAAAATTATTTAGCTTCAAGGCATTTTGCTGTTGTTAACAGAATCTGCGCTTGAGTAAAAATCCAATGTAATGAGTATGTCATGTTAGAATAAAATGAACAAGAATGGCTTGAGGTATGAATCATGATTAAGTGCTAACCAATTATGTCCAGAGCCCTGTTCAGAAAATGATCCTTTCCTCTCATCTGTGCTTCTTTTTCCTATTAACCTGTGTCTTCTGTTAAAAACTTTGTTTCCTTTTCAACTTTTTTCCAACTGTCTCTGTTGTGTCTGTTCGACCCTCAGATGCCCTCTTATTTCTTCTCTAAGGCAAGACCTCTCTTTCTCTCCTTTGCTAACCCCTTTTAAAATGCAACCTCACCTCACATGGTTTTCTCCTTAGCCTTTTTTTCTCTATTCAATGCCCTTTTTTTCTGCTGTTTCCCTTCGTTTTTTTTTTTTCTCCCCGTGCAATAGCCAGTGCATTGAGTGAGAATGCAGGATTGTTTTCAACTCACCACAAGGCACTCATAGTTAACTTGAAATGGCTTTTTATTTTAACCACGGCAGGTCAGAAACAGTGCACATTAGGGTCTACAGTTTGCATGATCACGCCCACAACTGTTTTTCTATTTTCCTGTCTAGTGGCTGTGCAGGGTAGGATGTAGCCATTAAAGACAGACAGTCTTTTACACGCTGTCTACCTCAGCCCGAGGAGTTGTATGAAAAAATCAGCATTTCTGTTTGATTTGATTTCTGAGGTATAATTACATACTGACTAAAGGAATGCAGATGGTGGTGCCACTAGAATTTTTTCATAGGGATGGGCAGATGGGGGGCACTAAAAATTTTGGAATGGCACACCAAAACCAAAAGTCATAACTGAATTTCAGGAATTTGTTTATGCTGTTGAAGTACATGACAAACTGATATACTTTGGTTTCTTATTTGACAGTTAATGTTTCTAATTATCTAATGTGCATAGAATAGACTGAATCACTGTGAAGTCACACTAATAACAACTATCGCTTCCAGGTAGAAAACTGGCAATTAATTTCACTTTCAAAAATATCTAAAATTGGCAAATTTCTCTATTTTTTTCAGCCATAACTGTAACATTTTTAAATGTATTGACAAACACAGTGGACAGTGGAATCAGACAATTCTGCTGTTTTTTCCTCTGTGGAAGCGCCTTTGATAAACCAAATCTATCAACATGGACGCTTAAATGTTTACTTAAATGTTTACTTCTGTGGACGGCTGCAGCGAAAAAAAGTCCCACTTAAAAAATATCAGTTAAGTGTAGGTTGTATTTGAAATAATTTCTCCAGTTTACCTTATCTACTAACCAATAGAGTCAGAGGTAGACCAACAGCTCCTGAAAATTACTTGGAAGGGGCTGTATGATGTCAAGGTAAAGCTGTGAAAATATCTTACATTTGGCATCCACTGAAACTTCTGCTGCTTTTTTAGGTGGCTAGAAGTGTGTACCAACCTGTGTACCAAGTGGGCATGGGCCCTAACTGGGCATCTTATCTGACCTAAATGAGACCCATATAGGTCCCATTTTTCAGCCCGTTTACCAGCCAGATGGGCCCCACATACAAGAGTTAGCTGAATAGTGACTAACCTATTTTATGCCAAACTATGATTATTGTTTTTCTTTAAATCTACCTAAATCTACACACGCATGAACTGACAAAGTGCCCATGTGGGCAGTGGGCATGCGGCAGTTATGGAACCTGTGGACAATTCCATATAAGGCCAATTTTTCATCCCATTTGCTAACCACATGGGCCCAACATACAAATATTGGCTGGGTTGCCCCCTCCCATAGCCCCTCCTTGGGGGCACCATTGAATGCAGAGAACCTAATTGCAATCTGTAGGCCGATGCTGTCTTGTAAACATGATGAGTCTTTAGTTTTCTGCCTTAGCTTTAAATTCTCTGAATTCAATAAAATAGTCACAACATCATGCAAGAGTGAAAACAGTCAATTTGAATATACTTAGCCGATTTATTATCAGCCCACTCCCTCCATGTCTACTGTTTGAGGGAGTAGTGGGCTGCTCGTTGGAGAGAATGATTTAATCTCATTTAACACCTCTCAACATTACGCCATTATGTGTTTACGCATTTACAACACAGATGATCACAGATGGTCCCACTGTGGGAATCTTGCCAGTCTCCTTCTTTTTAGCACCAATCAAACCACACAAGAGCAGGGCGCAGTTATGCTGTTAGCCAGTAAATCAACTCATAATATAGTCTTCACACCAGGCATTCACCAGGCATCCTGTTTAGTCTTTGGCAGGGGTCTGGCCCCCCTACATGGATGAACGTTCCCGTCCCTACAGAGTCTCAAGGTCTGGTGGGAAAACAACAGTTGAAAAGCTGTAATTACAGCCTGAACGTCCCGGGCCAAAACGCATAATCCCCAGTCTGGAGCAGTGGAATGCAGAGCGAGCTGAGCTGAGCTCCCTGCTGTCTTTGATGTGAGGACTGGAGGGATCAGGACATAACGTTTGGTTTGGCCTGATTCTGCCAAGGCCCTCCTCCCCTTTTTCCCCCCTCCTCTGGGATTTTTTTCCCCTCTCCTCTGTGGTCTCCGAAACCGAGCTGAAGAACTACAAATATGACCTCTTTATACAGGGGAATTCTAGGTGTTTTGGTGGTCAGGGTTGCTGGGATTTGGTGTGCAGGGTGTAGTTTTGTAGGGATTTGCGAGGTTGGAATGTAGGACTATATGCAGCGTCAACGCAAAGGCTGAACTTTGGGTATCGCTTGGCTTTCCCAGCTCTGCGGTGGATCTCAGAGAGCCCACCACCCTATGGCAATTTCATGCCACACAGTTTCCTCGTATTTAAAGCATAATGTATGCAGGATCATACCCCAGAAAGCTCTCTCTCCTCTGTCTCCTGTTTCTGTCACTCTTCACCCCACACACTTACTCAAACCACTTTCACGCGCTTGGTTGTCGCTATATGCACATTTAGTGTCTGAATTTTGCAAAAACTCCCTCACTGATTTGCTTCAACACCCTTGCCCGTTTTTTGTCTCTACACCAGAACACGCACCAACTCTCTCTTTCTCTTCTTTCACAAAAATGTGTGCAGACGTATACAAACCGCTCTTCACCTCTCACAGCGGCTTCCCCTCTTCCCCTTGTAGGTGAAGTGCGATCAGTACTGGCCAACACGGGGCACAGAGACCTACGGCCTCATCCAGGTCACTCTGCTGGACACAGTGGAGCTGGCCACCTACTCTGTCAGGACCTTCGCTCTGTACAAGGTAACATGACGTGTGCAGTGGACGTAATGGGGCCATGTGTATTGATCTGTTGAAATATTCATGCTTACTAGTGGCCATGTCACAGTTTGTACAGGGATGTGCAGTTGCTTGTATTTGTGACCCAACATGTTTGTGATCCAACATGACAAAAAACCACATGAGGACCAATTCTTGTTTTTTACCTTTTCATTCATTATTGATCCTTCCAGTGAAATTTAAAGTTATTCATCTTCCATATTAGTGGCCATTGTCAGTTAATAAACTAAAAAAGCACATTTTGAGAAATTAGGGTCACACCTACAATGGACCACCTGTCAGGTTCAGAATAAGAATAAGAAAATTTAATCTGAAACAATGCTGTGTGTGCACGAATCTTAAAAGTATGTGTCTACTTGTGATGTACTTTTGTGGAATGGACTGGGGGAATAAATCAAAGTAAAAATACAGACACTTTAAAAAAGATGTACAAAAAAGAATTTTAGCAACCTTTTTTTGTTGATGTTGTGGTTTGTTTGTTTGTTTTTTGGGAGGGTAGTGTTGCAGATTATATTTATATATAAAGAACATGAACTGAATGATTAACTGTGGGCATGGACACTGGGGCAGAGAGTTGGTTAATGAAATTAACTGTGTATTTTGGGTTAAAATAGAAAAGAAAATAATAGAACAAGGGTAGGACTAGACAAGCAGTTTGCTTCTTCCTACTCCTTTTTGGACATGAAATGTAAACTTAAGTTGCTTATTGAAAATCATTTTGTTTTTCACATATACATAGTATTTTATTTTATTATTTTTTAAATGTTTGAAATAGAGTTTATCCAGGTCATTCCATTCAATTCAATTAACATAGCTTATTCTTAAGTGATGGGTTACTAAAAAAAAATAAAGAGCTGAGATGCACCAGTACTAGTACCACTCAGTTGTAGAAGAACAAAGTCAATACAAGTAAAAGTATATCCTTTAGTAATGGCCCATTTCAGAGATTTTCAAACATATCTATTAAAATGAACTGCCTTACCACTTTAGAATAGGGTGTGTTAAATGCAGAGGATGTGTGGTAGGATTTACTAAGTGTGAAAACTCTTAAAACTCTAGTTAATGGCACATTAGTTGCAGAATACGGTCATGCAGAAAGGCAGTAAGAAGTGCTTTATAATGACTCATTAAGAACTAATATGCTACTCTTAACCCTCTATGGTACAGCGTTGCCACATGGCAACAACCCCATTTTAAGCCTTCTACACACAGATAATACATTCAAAGTTATGATGCAATGCATTAAAAAAGAGGTGGGGTTCTAAGTAAACCAATTGCAGTGTTTAAATTTGTCACATTACTTTCTATAGGCCATTTTGAAACCCTTTTCTGCAGACATCATGGACGGGAGGAGCCTCACCATTTGACGCCTAAAAATTCAACAAAAAAAGTGTTTTTTTGAAGTTTTTCAATGGGAAAAAAAATATACACTCAACAATAGGTTAGTTAAGTTCATTATCATGTAGTTTCTTGCACTGTAGTCGATCAATAAATAATAGAAAATGTTAAAAATGTGTACGTTGCCATATGGCAACACCGTACCATTATGGATTGCTAGCCTGGCATGTTGATAACATTTTGTATATAGGCCTACTTTGCAATTGCATTGGTGTACACTGATCTTCTATAGTCTCTAAACTATAATAATGCACTTTGTGAGTCCTTTCCACATTGCATATGATGATATTTGACACATCTTTCTTCCATTTACAGAATGAATGCAAATTTTTTTTATGGTACATCGCGGAAAAAGGCTGAACTAGCCCTCCCACTAGATGATAGTGAAGATGACAAAGAATTCAGTGACGAGGAAAATGAGCTGCTGGAAACACAGAGTGAGAGTGATGAAGACAGTGAGACCGATGAAGATTATGAGCCAGAGAATGAGGACAGTGGGGACAGTGAGGACAGAGACAGTGAGGGCAATGGAGACAGTGAGGAGAGGGAGGACAGTGAGGATGAAAGTGAAGTGACAGGTATTACCAGTAATAGAGTGTAAAATGGGTAACATCTTGACCCTAACCCTGTTCAGGCTACTGGGGATTGTTTATACTATAACATGAGTTTTAAAATAAATGTTACATACAATTTTAAACAAAACTCATGTTTTCATTACTTTCCATTATGGTACGGTGTTGCCATATGGCAACGAACCCTAAAAACTACTAAAAAAATTATATTTTTTGAAAATGTCTCTTAATTATATTTACTTGGTCTATTTTAAGACAAAAAAACACCCCAAACATTTTTTTACCAACTGGGATCATAGTGCGTACCATAGAGGGATATGCATGCTCATAAGCAGCTAGTTAATGTTGCACATGTGTACTTTAACATAAAGCTTAACCATGTTTTTAAAGTGGAAGAGCTTTACAGTTTTATACACATACTATGTATTCTAGCCATAAATTATTGTTGTACAGTTAGTATGTTTAGAAATACTCTATGCTTTTCTAAATGTCAACAATTCACAAAAAATCTACAGAAGCACCAATGAATTTGTCCTTCTAACAAGCATTGATCGTGCAGCAGAAGTTTGATATACTGCACATGATTCCTCTGTGCCACAGACCTCTGTTATTGCCCAGAAACGATTAAAAACACATCAGCGAGCCACACTGTTGTTCTCTGTGATATTATTATTATCTTGAACGTGGTGCTGTACTTGATTTTCAGTCAGTCCCACAAACCTCCTGCTGCACATACTAATCAGGCCAACTCAAGTGCAATAACCCATAGCTGAAAACAATCCCAAAAACTATTGACTCCTCTCTTAGCAATGTTTCCCAGCTGTTTTAGGAAATTAACCCTTTTCTTAAAGATTTTCATCTTCAGTAGAAACAAATGGGCCTGAAGCTGAGTACCACAGACAGGGTACAGGGATGTCGAAAAGTACTGAAAGACAGATTGTGGGACTGCTGTGGGTTTTGGTCTTTTCGCTGGACACTACGTTGGCTGACAATAACAAAAAATAGAGGGTAACACCAGCTACAACTTTAACACTTTTCTCCATCTGCTTGTCCAGAGCGGCTCCAATGAGAAGCGCGAAGTTCGTCACTTCCAGTTCACCGCCTGGCCAGACCACGGGGTGCCTGAACACCCCACTCCCTTCCTGGCCTTCCTACGCAGGGTCAAAGCCTGCAACCCTCCAGATGCAGGTCCCATGGTCGTCCATTGCAGGTGTGTGTGTGTGTGTGTGTGTGTGTGTGTGTGTGTGTGTGTGTGTGTGTGTGTGTGTGTGTATGTATGTACATGTACATGTGTGCGCACGTGCGTGTGTGTTTTGGGCAGTGCTTTATCTTAGTTTCCTTTGGTTTAGTATAGAAAATTCTTGTAATTCACTGTACTAAAAAAAATTCAAAAATCACCAAGGACAACAATCCAGTGGTCCCAAAAGACCAAAAAGAAAATAAATTTGGTCCTGAATTGTGTGTTGCATGAAACACTTATGTCTCATTTTGGGTTTCACTTGGCAACATCATTTCCAAAAGCCCCGTGAGTCTGTGAAAATCAACAAGAGTCCAAGAGCACTTGTCTAAAATCATTCACAGGTCCTGAACTGAAGTGGGATTGACCTGCCATTATGCAAACCCCAAAGCGTCCTCACTGGCTCAGACACCCACATTCCTCTCTTAACAACCGCCATCATCTCTAAGGTTTTACAACAACGGCAGCCGCCATGCTGACCCTCTTTTCCATAAGTAGCTTTCACTGTTTACGGTTTAAGGCAATGGTAGACGCGGGGTCATAAGTTTACATTCAAATGAGCTGCTGTCTGAACAGCAGGAGGCTCATGTGTTGGTTTGGAGGAAGAATCTGGAAACGTGTCATCACAGTCTTGGCACAATGTGGAGCTCCAGAGCCGAAATGAAGCTGCCAATTGCTCTTACCAGAGAGTGAAGGAGAGACGATAGAGGGTTGCAGGGGGAATATGTAGGAGAAGCTCTCGGGAGGAAGAATTAGCGAGGTATAGATGGTGGAGGGAAGAGAGTGGGGAAGTGAAGAAAAGGGGATTGAGAAATGATTGAGAGGGAGAGTTAGCAAGGGACTGGGAGTTAAAGGAGGAGATATGTGCGGAATGAGAGAGAAGGTGAGGTCAAGTCCAGGACGCAGTGAATGGGAATGATGAATTAAAGAGAAGGAAAGGTGGAGAGAAAATGGAGTCTAAAAAAAAAAAATAGCGGGAGTGAAAAAGTGGTGGGGTTGGTGTGAGAGTGTTGGATGGGTACTTGGAGAAAAGATAAAGAGGCAGGGAGATGAGGGTGGGAAGAGGGGGGTGAAAAGGTTGGCAGGAGAGGAGCTCTTCCTAATCTTCCGTAGCAGTCAGATGGAGTATCTAACAGGATTATCAGTCAAATTTAATTATCCCGGCAAGACTCCATCATCATGTGCTTTAACATATCAACCAGCCCCTGTATCAAACAATGGAGCCAATCTTTTTCACCTGAACAACACACACACACGCCAGAGCACACACATGCATACACACTGATATTAATTTAACCATATAAAGAGGTTTTTATTCACTTGCAGAAACTTGCTTGGTCAGGGTGTTTCACCATTTAGGTACCAGCACAGCAAAAATGTGAAGTGTTTGGGTGGGCAGCTAAATGTATTATATTTCTGGATTGTATGTCGATAGGAGAGGATATCTTCCTAATGCCAGTCAGACGGTGATGCTGACTCATCGCTGATGTCAATTTTAACGCCCTTTGTTGGAAATATTGCTGGCTGGCATCTTTGTGATACTTGATTTAGGCACAGTATGTTAGAGGTTTTGCAATATGCAACAGATTTGTAGCAGGTTTGAAGACACAGCACACACTCAGGAAATTTGCTCAACAATTCATGGCTGATAGGTTATGTGCAAATATAATATTGCCATCTGCTCCCCACTTTTTTATGCCTCTGTGCTGGCGAACGGAGGATGGAGGCACTATGTATTGGGTTGTCCAACTGTCTGTCTGTACGTCTGTACTTCCACAAGTCTGTAAGTCCCATCCTCGTGAAAGTGATATCTCAAGAACACCTTGAGGGATTTTTTTCAGATTTGGCACAAACATCCACTTGAAATCAGCAATGAACCGATAAGATTTTGGTGGTCAAAAGTCAAGGTCATTGTGACCTTAAATCAGTGTCATTCTCCTGATTGCAATATCTCAGGAGCCCCCCTGGGGATTTCTTGAAATTTGACACAAAGATCCATGTGAAGAAAACATTTTATGGAGTTTCTTTAAAATTTTGCACAAATGTCCAGATGGACTCAACAATAAACTGATTAGATTTTAGTTGTCAAAGATCAAGATCATTAGATTTGGCTGGTCAAAGACCTCACTCAAGAATACATACACTAATTATGTCAAAATTCACACAGATGTCTAAAATGATAAAATAATGAAGTGATGACATTTTATAATCAAAAGGTCAACTACACTGTGACATCAAAATGTTCTGCAAAAACAAATGAACAGTCATTATTCAACAACATAACTTAGGAACCGAAGGGGAGACATTTGGTCAGATACTGATTTGATGACACTAATCCTTGGTCCCCACCTTGAAACCGTGCTGATTGTATAGATCTTCTATGCTGCCAGGGGGAAAATGTGCGTAAAGCATCCATGTTTTCATAGACATGAGGGCGTAATTCTAGTTTTCCCTCTCATTCCGTTTCAGTGCCGGAGTGGGTCGCACAGGCTGCTTCATCGTGATCGACGCAATGGTGGAGCGAATCAAGCACGAGAAGACCATCGACATCTACGGTCACGTCACGCTGATGCGCTCCCAGAGGAACTACATGGTCCAGACGGAGGACCAGTACATCTTTATTCATGATGCACTGCTGGAGGCCGTGACCTGTGGGAACACTGAGGTCCCCGCGAGGAACCTGTATTCCTACATCCAGAGGCTGACGCAGATTGAACCAGGCGAGAATGTCACCGGCATGGAGCTGGAGTTCAAGGTGAGGACTTGTCTCCATGTTCTTGGAGGTTGTAAAATTAGGTCCAGCTGATTTATAATCTTTCATAAAACAGATGAGTGGTGATAATGGGATTCTTTACTAGTCTCTGTATGGGGGACTTTTTCTCACCCCTCTCAATACAGAAAACCAGATATCAGGGTCAACTATACAATATCAGCCCTGAATTTGGTACTGTAAATATTTAGCACCTCCTCACATTTCAGGATCAATCAGCATCTAAGGGGGATGTCTCTTCATGCTGGGCCATCAGGCCCCCATAAAGAAAATACAGTCACTATGTTGGTTCATATAAAAGACTCGGTGATGGAGATTAAAGTGGTGCTGGATACTGACAAACAAGGTCTAGAGTAGGGATGGGCATTTTAGGTAACTTCCATATGCATGTACTCACAATGAATTATTTAAGAGTAATTGAGTTCTTGCGAAATAAAAAAAGATTCAATTCAAGATGTGGACTTTAAATTAGACAACAATGTAAAACAAGTGCTTTTTGAAATTCATGTATTGAAGAAACCAGGCTTCGATTGGCCTATTAAGTTAACATCAAGTTAAAATCTGCAAACTTTCTGTTGCTTCAGTTAATTGGTTAAACGCACGACTGAATGCCTGTCTCCAGGAGCCTTGAGCTGCTTATATCCTGGTCAGTTCAATGTCTGCCAGGTCATCCGAAACCGAGCCATTTAACGCTCCCAACAAACTCACACCAACCTTAATTCTGCACAGTGATTCGGTTGGTGGATGTAGTTTGGTAGAAAAAAAATGGTTCCGACATGAAACTGCTCACAACAAGGTCTGTGGATTATCTTAACTAACTGGGTCATGATTTCTGGAAAAAGACATTGCTGTTGAGTTTTCCAATTTCTTACATGAATTTATTTATTTATTTATTCTGGCGCTTTGTGTACCACAAGCAGATTGTGAGCATTACGGGTTAGAGGAAAACATATGTATTTTTGATTTTGGGGTGAATGTTCCTTTCAACGTGATTCTGAGCACCTCCATCCATGTTGACTTAAAGCTTGAGGTCCAAATCAAATTCTTGATCTTTAATAGAGCAGCTGGCAAAACAGTCCTTGGGGAGATGTGTTTTATAGTTGCTAGAGATGTTCATAGGAACATGGTACTCCCAGCATGAGAACAACCCTCTCCACAACATCATACAGTATGTATGAACCTGGAATTCCTGACCTTGATAGTCACTGAGCATCTTTCCCAGGGCTGTTATCAGCTCCCCCTCTGAGTCTCATATACTCAGGATGGATGGTTGGATTTGAAAGGGATTATGGGATTGCACCTTTTGAATCCAAGTGTGCTCTACTCGGGATTTTAGAGAGCATGTTAGTTTTGGACCTTTGATGGGCATACACAGAAAGACTAAATAATGTAGGGCCAGGAAGTTGCAGGTTATAATAAAATCTTGTGGAAAGGTCAGATGGGCGCTTTCAAACATTTAGGGAGCTGCTCAGAATTCTAAGTGAGAACACAGCACGCAGGCATCAATACTGGAGCAAGAAGACTGAATACATAAGGGAGTGTGTGTTATTGAGTCGTGTTATTTTCATTTTATTCTAGCTATTTTATTTTGTTTACTCTGATATTTACTTCTTGCCAGACAAGTTCCCAGCAGACCTGTCTGGTTCGTGAAAACAGAGTTTAGCCATACAGGTATATATTGGAAGCAGGTGGCTTAAATTTTTTCCTGGAATGGTTTATGTCTGCTCAGACGCTCAGAGGGCAAAGCAAACACAAAGCCACTCTAAGCAATCTCCTCCATCCTTTGCTCCGGCATTCCTGTCCTAATGGCAGCGGTCCCCTCTGAATGACAATGCAGTGAGCGCTCGCTGAACTGTTTGCTCAGCCTTATATTGATGTAAAACACATGCCATGGGTGTCCCAGTCACCAGATTTCATCTCAGTCAAACACTCAGGGAACAGAAATGGCACTTTCCACCATCATCAACCAAACACCAAAAGGAGATGGAATTTCTCACGGAGAAGCCGTGTTGCATCCTTTAAAGAAAAATCACAGAAAGTTCAAGCGTGTGTGAGGGAAAACGAAGCTGTTCTGGCAGATTTTGGTAATCCAACACCCTATCAAGGCACTGTTTTTGTTTCCTTTTGTGGAGAGTTTAAAGAAGTTGCCAACAGGACATGATTTCATCCAAGCTTAACAGATGGGGAAAATAATGGGCACGTCTCAACAAAAAAGTTTTGAGCGCACCAGATTTTATTGATGAAACCAAGTTTAACTCAAACAAAATCACATGGAGGATTACTATCATTGGCACTGGGAGCTTTGCTTCGGAGCATCAAAATGAACTGGTAAACTTGTGGCCAGTGTGGGATTTTCCAGCTTGGTCTGTCTGTAAGAAAATAAGGCACTGCTGTTTCTCCCACAGCGCTCCGGTAGCCGCCGACGGTCGAGGTTCAGTTCATGAGTCCCCATTGTTTCCCCCTCTGAGTCTGCGGTTCCACTTCGCCTATTCTCTGTTGTTCTGTCTTTCGGTTTAGGCCGTATCATCCAATGGTCGAGTGTGAGAGAGAGTGTACAGTATGTGCTCACGTCTGCCTGTCTGCACGTATCCATATGTACGTGTGTGTTCCAGGTTTTTTTTTTTTTTCTGGTGAAGGATCAACTGCGGTTCACATATGTGCGTAGAGACAGTGTGGGGCCTTGTGGTTTCCTGCCCCCCGACTCTTGATTTTCTTCTTCCTCCTCTCGTTCATTTTATTATATTCCCTCTCCCGTCCCCCTATATTGCCCCTCTTTTGTTTATTCAATTGAAGATGTCTGACTAAATATCCCCAGGCCTGCCGAGTTCAGCTGAGTTTCAGTTGTCCAGTATGCCAGGGGAAAACCAAGGCTTGTGCTAAATACATTTGAATGAGGTCCTTGAATTTGTCTAAACTTTTCTTCCTTTAATCCATCTGTCCTTCCTTCTTTCCAATACTCGTCATCGTCCTTTCTTTGTTTTTCTTCATTTTGTCTTGTCATACTGACTACACTTCTTCTCAGGCCCATATCTAAGGATCTGTAAAAGTTCCTTCAGATGTCAGTCAGTGTAATATTGTCAAATATTGATTTCTTTTCTTTTCCAGCGTCTGGCCAGTGCCAAGGCCCACACATCACGGTTCGTGAGTGCCAACCTGCCATGCAACAAGTTCAAGAACCGGCTGGTGAACATCATGCCCTACGAAACCACGCGCGTGTGTCTGCAGCCAATCAGAGGAGTGGAGGGGTCTGACTACATCAATGCCAGCTTCATCGATGGATACAGGTCAGAGAAAATGGATCTGAACTGTTATATTTTTACATTTCTGTTGGGGATTTGTTTGGGGATTTTCTTTATTGTAGCCATACTCCATTTAACTCTATAGTAATTACCTTATTAAACTTTATTGTAAGAGTAGTTTATTCAATTTTATTATAAAAGTATTTTATTTAACTTTTTAATATCAATCAATTTCAATATCAATATTTTATTTATGATTTTGATCACAGCATTTTTATTAAACTTTATTGTAACAGCACTTGCAGTTAATTACAACAGTAATTTATTTAACTTTATTGTAACTGTATTTTATTGAACCTTATTGGAACAGCACTTTATTAAATGTATTGTAACAGTACTGGATTTAACTTTATTGTATTTAGCTTTATTGTAAATGTACCTTATTTGGTAGTTTAGAATTTAAGTAGTCTACTGTAGCTTCATTTTGTGATATTATTTATAGGCCATATTGCTCAGCACTAGTTTCTGTCTTCTTGTTGTTGGCAAGTTTAAGTGGTAGTTTATTCAGTTACTGTATGTAGACCCAAAGCCCTCTAAGTCAACTCTCTGTTTAGCTTTATTTGAAATGAAACGAGTAATGAGGGTGTATATGTACAGTATTTAATTCATCTGTTTGTGTCTGTAGGCAGCAGAAGGCCTACATAGCAACTCAAGGCCCGCTAGCTGAAACCACAGAGGACTACTGGAGGATGCTGTGGGAACACAACTCCACCATAGTTGTCATGCTAACCAAACTGAGAGAAATGGGACGGGTAAGGATGCAAATACACACACACACACACACTAACACAAACACACGTACATACACTCTAATGTAATCAAGTACACTATGTTTCAAGGCACATCGTCGCAAAATATCACATAGTAATTTATTCTTGATTTCGTGATCTACTTTAACTCAAACATGTACTATACATATACTCATTATTAGGGCTCAACGTTTTCAGCTTTTAATTTTACAAAACTAATGCTAATTAATATGGAAGGACTTTCTGACCTGCAGCATGATCTGCAGCACTTTAACGTCATGTTTCCCCTCCTTGTTTACAGAAAACTGTCATAAACAGTTTTCTTTTTGCATGCTGGGGAACAGAATATGAAGCTATTGGGTATTTGGTAAGATTTTCTGTAAAAAAAAGTCTTAAATATTAAAAACAGGAGCATGAAGCATTGAGAATCCAAGCAACACAGTGATGGACTGAGAAAGAGAGAGATAATGACGAGTTATAACATCATATTTTAACTGGTACAAGATTATCTTCGAGTGAATAATGGAATTCAGTAATGGATACATTTTCATGAAGAAGTAGCCAGAAATTGTTCTTCTTACTCACTGAATCCCTGAGACATGATGTACAGCTCTGAACAGAAGCCTCTGTGCTGTCCCCCTACAGGAGAAGTGTCACCAGTACTGGCCTGCTGAGCGCTCAGCAAGGTACCAGTACTTTGTGGTGGATCCCATGGCTGAGTACAACATGCCCCAGTATATCCTCCGAGAGTTCAAAGTCACTGATGCCAGGGTGAGTCATCTGTTGGTGTTTGTGTCGTTCGCACTGCTTTAACTCTGATTGAAAATAATGGAATAACACATGCTCGTCCTACAGGACGGCCAATCGCGGACAGTTCGCCAGTTCCAGTTCACTGATTGGCCAGAGCAAGGAGTGCCAAAGTCAGGGGAGGGATTCATTGATTTTATTGGCCAGGTGCACAAAACTAAAGAACAGTTTGGTCAGGATGGGCCAATTACTGTGCACTGCAGGTGAGATTTATTCGTGCTGCTGACACCTCTACATTTTATACATTGTAATTGTTGTATTCATTGTGACAAATTACTGATGACTTTAGGAAAAAGCTAAACAAAAAAAGTGGAGAAACATTCTGATAAGGGAGATAATAACGTAAATAATGTTAACAATCTCAAACAACTTAAACAGCTATGGAGATTTTTTATTAACCTGTTAGCCAGTGCTCCCAATTACAGTCATTAAAGCCCATTTGTATATTATTACTCGCCTAGTGTAACATTGAAATTATGAAAAAAACTTGGGAGTTTTTTGCATGTTTACACATTGAATGAAGAATCCAAAACATAGGAACTTCTTGATGAATTGATCTCACTCAAGACTTGAGTGACAAAAACAGTAAGTTTACCTCACTGTACACGTATCCTGCTGGCCTACCACTGCCTCCATCAGTACTTTGTTTGTGTTGTTGTGTGACTTTGATATTTGAAAGGGTAAGTTCAGATTCACAATGACACAAACAAACTAACTAATCAAGAAAGTGGTAAACCAGGAGCTCCCATGGAGTCTGGCTTTGAAGAGAGCATAGATACGTTTCACGTTTTGTTCAGTTCCTCATCAGAAAGGGTTTTCTGTTTGTTAAATACTGAGTGTACAAGTGGATAAATGTGCCTTGGATTATACTGCAGGAGTTGTGCGAGAGTTTGTTAACAGATGTTGTTGCTGTTCAACACAGTTGCCCATGGCTTCAACTCATCAGGAATTTTCTCCCTTTTTGGATTCTTTGTTCACGGTGTAGGCATGAAAAAAAAACAAAGCATTCTTTACAAATCCAACAGAACATTAATTAGGTAATTGTTGGTCATTTGGGGGTGAAGTTTTCCTTTAAAGCACCAAATTAAGTTTTGTGGGGTTTTTTTTATATTAGTGTTTCTTTGTCCGGTATAGCTCAGAGACTTTTGGTAGTCCAACACCTAAGACACTTTATGCTGTTTTTTCACTTTTAATTTGTCACCATGTTATTACTGTAGTAGTTTAATAACTACATATATATCGTCAGAGTCAAAGAGCTCTGAAGCTCTTTTTTTTCTCCTGCTTCTGTATTAATAATACATACTGTGTCTGATCTTTGCCATGTGAGAGCAAACAATTCTAAACTAGGTCACTGCTAACATAGCTGGCGGGGGAACTATTATATATGATTGTGACCATGGCACTTCAGTTTATTATACATGACTACAGGTATTGCAGTTCTAAATATATCCAGCTCTAAATATTTTTCCACCTGTTCACTGACAGTGCTGGAGTAGGGAGGACTGGTGTGTTCATCACCCTCAGCATCGTGCTGGAGAGGATGAGGTACGAGGGAGTGGTGGACATCTTCCAGACTGTCAAGATGCTGCGCACCCAGAGACCTGCTACCGTTCAGACAGAGGTAGACCTCACCGTTGTTGTTATTCTGTCTCCCTTTTAGATCATGCTCCCTCTATCTCAACACTCAGGGACAAAATCACAAAAAATGTATTGCAGCTGCTGATAGCACCATGAATTGCACATCACTTGCAACTGCTATCTGCCCCGTCTCGAGGTCCGATTGACAAAAATATTGCACAAATGATATTACAGCACAAACACAGCCACAAAGTTTTCCAGCTCAGTGCTGCTTGCCCTTTTTGTGTCTGATTGCAGTTACTCATGTGGCAAAGCAAAAAAAACTTTTCAGCCCACAAGGTGCAGAGGCATAAAAAATTGAGCCAAGAATTTAAACCTAACAGAGAGAATCTGGTATTTAAAGGTGCTCTATTGCCTTTTTTCACCAACATGCACCTAATTTTTATCTTTGATTTTTGAATATTACTAGCTCGCTTTTTGGGGTAAAAACAAATATCTGCAATAACAGGAAAACAGTTCACTGGTAATCTATGAAATCTGCTATTTTGCTACAACTGTTTACTTCTGTTGTGAATTTTGAAACACTGAATCAGAGCTAATTTGGTGGAAAACAGCTATTTCCGAAATTCAGAGCGTATAAGTTGACTGGACACAGTTCTCAACATGATGGTGGCTGAGCAGGTGGCTAGCAGCTAAGAATCCTAACTCCATAAACAGCACTAAAAAATGGCAACAGTGCTGACAGAGCTAAAAGTGTTAACAAAGGGGGAACTGAAAGGTGGGTGCTACCTTCTGTGACAGCACTGTTCATGGTATCAGTGGTAAACTCTGTATGAGCACAGTGCAAAGTGTTGGCGATTAGCCAGCCAGTTGGACACACATTTGCTAACATGCATATGCAGCCAGACCCGCTTGCCACAACAAACCCCGGACATGACTTTATTGTGTTACTTCACTACATCTTTACCTTGCAAGTTGTGGTTTGCTCGCATATTATTTTCTGAATGTTGCATACAAAATGTTTAAATACCAATCTGCCAGTGCTGTTGGTTTTTTCAATTATATCTTGAGACGGTAGAGAAGATAGCATGATTTGAAGCTGAGGACAGCCCTTACAAATGCACTTCAGTTATCACCAATGCCTGCACATAGGGCTGGACGATATGGCTTATAAAAAATATAACGACATTTACAAGCTTTATCACAATACACAATTTTTATCGCAATATTTTAACTAATGTTAATTACTAATACAAAAAAATTAACGAACTGCAGTTACAAAATGTTTTAAATAAAGTGTAATAAAGTTAAAGTAGGTACTGTCAAATAATAAAGTTGAATACACTGCTGTTATAATAATATTTAATAAATAAGGATATCGAAAAGTTAAATGCTTAATACTAAATAAAAAACAAAATCAATTTTCTTGAGTTTTAGTTTGGCCTGTGTCCCATTTACTAATGTGGAGGGACGGGCTTGATAACCTATCCTGCAGTCAGACACCAGGTGTGTTCAAAACCGCTCCCTATCATAAAAATTTCATCCACTATATAGTGCACTATAAAATAAGCACATTGCACAGCAAATTTGAGTGTACATACGATGTACTCACATTTTACTCCTGTATACCACAATGCAACGCGGTTTCACATTTCTTGAGTGAAAAATTTCCAGGTTAGTGTACAAAATCTCATTCAGTTATTCCCTACATAGTTCACTAAGTAATACACACTACATAGAGAACAGTGAGTGAGTAAATGATTTTGAACACAGGTATTGTCAAACTCCATTGACTGCATGCTATTTCTTGCCTACATTTCCCATAATGCACCTCAGTTAATTGTTGCCTAGGTAACAGCTGCCTATTGTTTACCTACACTACAGCAGCTTTGTTGAGCAATTCTGTTCTAGAAGTGATGTCACTAATGTGACTGATGTCACCATGTGATGTCACCAAGTGATGGAACCATGTGATGTCACCATGTGATGTCACCCATGTGATGTCACCATGTGATGGAACCATGTGATGTCACCGTGTGATGTCACCGTGTGATGTCACTAAGAGATGCTTTGATGCTTTATATAAAGAACATTCTGAGGGAAGGTTCTTTAGTTCTGAGCCAGACACTCACTCACTCTCTTTGCCAGCATATTTCATCGGGATAAGTAGCTAAGGATTGGTTTTTATCTGTCCAACACCGACAATTCAGACTTTTTTTTTACCAACACAAGTTCACGGTGGTTATAATCCCATCAACACACACAATACAGCTCAGTACTGTATTTCTCTGCTAACCAGAGACATTTTTTTCAACCTTTTTTCAACTTTGACATCAGACATGAATCAGGAACAGGCTAGCAGTTACAATAAGCTGGGTGAGAACCTACATACAATCACCCAACAGCTTAGGGACACACTCCAGCAAATCAAGATTATCAAGAGACAGGTTGACAGCTGGAAAGGTTGGGGAGACAAATTCGAGGCATTGAAGGGAGCGAAAGATGCTGCCTATAACAACTGTGTCTCCCTCCAAAAAGAAGTCCGGGCACTCACTGATAAAGTGAAAAATCAACAGACTCTGGAGGAGATTTACAATCAGGCAATAGCAGCAAATGAGGAAATGGTCCATCGCTGCCAGCTTCTAAACGAAGAACTGCAGGGCCTCAGGGAAAGGGAGGGCACCTCAAATGTCACAGAAAAGGACTATGAATTGGCAGTACAAGACCGGGAAAAACTTCTCTGGGATGTCCGGCTCCTGGAGGAGGAACTGCAAAAAGAGCATGTTTCTGAGGACATGTGCACAGGAATTAAACAAAAGGTAGAGAGAGAAAGGGAGTATAACAATGAACTTAAATGTGAAATCCAGCTACTCCAGGAGAGACAGCAAGAATATCAAGCTTTAGCTCATTCCTACAATGTTGCTAAAGCTGAGGAGGAGGTGATTAGACAGGAAAATCTTGCTTTGGAAAAGGAGAAAGAGAAGCTCTTAGAAGAGATCCCAGATATAAAAGCCATGAATAACATGAAAGCTGAAATGGAAGCGTCAAGAGATGCCGTCCTACAGCAACATGGCACCCTGCAAAAACAAGTCCTGCAACTCAAAGAGAGAAATCAGAGTGTCCAACCTTTGGATGAGTCTTATAATGTTGCAAAGGCCGAGAAAGATGCGATTAGCCAGCAAAATGAGACTTTGCAAGAGCAGATTCAGAGGTTGCACACCGAGATCGCAGATAAAGAAGTTTTGCAGGGAAATATTGATGCGCTGAAAGCTTCCACAGAAGACCTAAGCCATCAAAATGAGACTCTGCAGAGGGAACTCCAAGTTCTTCACGAACAATATGATCATTTACAGATCTGGGAGACTGTGCACAGAGAAACATTGGTGCGTTTAGAAGATTTGAGAACAGAAAATGGGGATCTGAACCAGCAAATAAACGTCATCAATGACAAGCTCCAGGCAAGCAGACAGTTCAAGGAAACTTATGTTTTCCTGGAGGCTGAAGAAAAAAGCCCTCTTGAAAGCCTTGAAATAGACGCTTGAGTAAGACCCATTCTGAGGTGCACAGGAAGCTTCTGAATACAGACAACTGGAGGCTAAGGTGCGACCTGTTGACAGAAGAGATGGATGCCTTGAAGCTCCAGAATAACAGAGCAACAGAGGAAATCCAGGTTTTCAGTGACAACCTCAGGACTCTGGGTGACCTCAAGGCAACTTACAAATCCATGGTGACCAAGAAAAAAGGTCTCACCAACCAGAACAATGCTCTGCAAAGACACCGCCAGGAGCTGGAACAAAGGGTCTTGAAAAAACAAGCTCTGGAGGATGAAAACAACCATATCGCACAGGAGATTGAAGCCCTCGGCCAACATAATGGCAATCTTCATCTCCAGATTCAAGAGCTCAGCAACACCCTCCAAGGAGAAAGAGCTTTGACTAGCAGATATGATTCTTTAAAAAACTCAAAAAAGAGCATGAAAAGTCAAAACGATGCCCTTCAAAGACAACTTAGGGATCTTAACAAAAAATTGGAAAGGGAAAAAGCTCTAGAGAGAAAGTGTACAGCGAGAAGTGAGGAGATTGAAGGCATCAGACGTCAACAAACTGCCCTACAAGACCAAATCATGTCCTTAACTTCTGTGGAAGCTGAAGTGTGACACTTCAGTTCATTTTGGGTTTCCTCCCACACCAACTTGACATCATCATGCAGTGCATTGTGGGTGTTATTTGGGTTGGAACGGTCAGAACTGCCATGTTGTGTGGCCACCCAGCAAATGCATTGCGAACAGGTAATAGGTAACAGGTAGCTTTATTGGTTATTTTATGCTCATTTTTCACTCAGTGTGCTGAAAAGTAGTTCAAAAGACAGTGTATTGTATAGGGAAACGTTTACCCGATGCAAAAAACGTGACATTGAGAAGATGTACAATCAACTGTCTTTTGAATTGTCTTTTCAGCACACTGAGTGGAAAATGAGCATAAAATAACCAATAAAGCTACCTGTTACCTATTACCTGTTAGCTATGCATTTGCTGGGTGGCCACACAACATGGTGGTTCCAACCGGAACAACACGCACCCACAAACAATGCACTGCGTGATGATGTCGGTCGCCAAGCTCTATTAGTTATTATTTCATATTTTGGGTTTTCTCCGGGTGCTCCGGTTTCCTCCCACACCAAAAATCTTTATTTGGCTATTTCTTCCTAAGAAATTAGCAATTAGTTATTATTTCATATTTTGGGTTTTCTCCGGGTGCTCCGGTTTCCTCCCACACCAAAAACCTTTCTTTGGCTATTTCTTCCTAAGAAATTAGTAATTAGTTATTATTTCATATTTTGGGTTTTCTCCGGGTGCTCCGGTTTCCTCCCACACCAAAAACCTTTCTTTGGCTATTTCTTCCTAAGAAATTAGTAATTAGTTATTATTTCATATTTTGGGTTTTCTCCGGGTGCTCCGGTTCCCACACTAAAAAAACAAAAAATAACAATAAACAATTTTAATTGGAATATAGAAATATTCAGTATGTTGAGTCTCTATTTTGGTATGTTTCTGCTTATGATGTATTGTCAAAGATTGTCTTGAACAGCTCAAAAACATTAATAACATTGTTTTAATCATTTTCATATTTCATGACCTTCTCTAAAAATTGCTTATAAACAGGGTTTTCTGTTTTTTTAAGATTATTTTTTAAGGGCTTTTATTGCCTTTTATCGACAAGAGAGAGTGAGCGTGAAAGGGGGAGAAAGAGAGGGGGAGACATGCAGCAGGGCCGAGGCCAGATTTGAACCTGCGGCCGCTCTTGGCGTGACACAGCCTCTGTACATGAGATGCCACTCTGTCCACTGACACACCAGGCGACCATGGACTTGGTTTTAAGAAGTTTGCTACCAGTGTTGGTGACTTTGTTGCTATATCTAGCGACTTTTCAAACCCCCTTGGCGACTTAATTCGTCAAAAGCTTTTTTCTGGTCATTTGGGGAATTATTGTGTTGACAAAGCAAATCTAGCGACTTGTATTGACTAAGCTTCAGCAAAAAGCATCTAACACATCCCGCTCCGCGGTTCACATTACAACCAAGCTCACGAGAGCCGAGTACAGCGAGGGCCGCTGCCGTCTCCTCCTCTCCACTCACACAGCACTCATGCAGCCAGTCTGACCAGCAGCCTCGCAGTCCCGACCTGCAGCAGACTCTGTGACCGCTCTGAGAGCTGCCGGCCCTGCAGATGAATCACGCATGTGCAGCTTACGACAGATGATGATTTTGTACAGTTACAGCAGAGATGTTAAGTTTTTCATTAAATATTCACTGTTTTTCAGTTTCACACCCTAAAGTCTCTCACACAGCTCTCTCTGTCTCAGTCAGTCTCACTCACACACACAGTCAGTTTCTTGTCCCTCTCCTCCTCTACCCAAATATAAGCTACAAAAACAAAAACATTATAGTTATATGGCCACAAAAACAAACTTGTAAATACATAAATAGTTAGTTGGTAAACTACCTGGTCAGCCTTTTCTGTAAGTTTTGCCTCTCTCAGAATTTCATATTATGCAAATTAGTTGATGATGTCATCTAGCGACTTTTGGGAGAGCCAATAACGACTTCCCTTACAGAGGAGTTGGCAACACTGTTTCCTGTTGGCTTGAAGGTCAGCAGTTTGTTGTTGGTGTTAGCAGACATTTAAACAGACATCGCACATCTTTAACTGTGAGTTTTCACTCTCTGTGAGCTGGCAACTAACGGCATATGTTGCTGATATTTGCAAGTCGCAGAGGTGCTCCGTGGTCGCAAAATATGAATAAATAGTTGCAATTCGAGCTCTGTAGATACAAATGCCTCACCTGCTCACACTACCCCCACTAGTACTCATTAAGTTAGACTGTAAGCTGGAAACAAACTTCTAGCTCTCGAGGTATTATATTAATTGTATTTACGAATCGCAGTTGTGCTCCAAAATGTGACTGGAGTCCTGCAGAAGTCCCACTCTGTGTCTGTCTGCGTATGTCTGTGTGTGCGTGACTTCCTTATAATACATCCATGGCGTGCCTGTGTGTCCAAGTGAGGCAGAGAGTGAGAGAACAAAAACACGGTGGTTTATAAAAATGACATTTTATCCTCGATGGTCACGATAAAGTAATTTTATACATCGAACAAGGAACAAGCCCCAATACATCGAGTTTATTCGATACATTTCCCAGAGATGCAAATAATGTCACAGTAGGTGGACTGTTTTCATCAGTGCGGCTCATTCCCATAGTAACAGCCCAATTTTGCAACAAATGTATCAATACTACCCAATTTAAATTCATAAAAATAACAGGAGCACAAAGACAAAGCATGGCAGTGCAGTTAGACTTGCATTTCATCCTTTGCAGCACTGGTGGATAAAGTACCTGAAAGCCATATTTGAGTAAAAGTACATATTTCTTACCAGTAAATGGTAAAAGTTAAAGTCACCCATTGCAATATTACTTGAGTAAAAGTCTTAAAGTGTCTGCAGTTAATTGTCAAAAATTATATAATATAAAGTGTACTTAAGTTTTGAAAGTAAAAGTACAAGTCAGTGCTGGTAATAAAAAAGCAAGCAGTCAGAATTTTGATGATCATGAAATTTACTTTTTCAGAACATACACCACCTTAAAGGATGGATGTAAACTGTGAGTTCAACTTGACTGGTGTGCAGAGGCATACACCTGCATGGCAGTATATCGAGTTTTCTCTGTTACTGACTTGATGCTCTTATGTCTTTCTCCAGGACCAGTACCAGTTCTGCTACCGGGCCAGTCTGGAGTACCTGGGAAGCTTTGATCACTATGCAACATAAACCCAAGTGGCCGTCTGTCATGCCACATCCCACCTAGTGCACTCTTGTTAGGCCACATGTGGCCTGAATTAATGCACTATGCTGCGATGTGTCCTTGAAGATGTTTTGCCGCCAAATGCAGAGTGAAGGGGGACCATCGGCTTGACCCGTACCCAGAAACAGCACCTCTAACTGAGCCATAGCAACCTGCTTGACAAGGGTGTTTCTTTCCACCCTCAGCCCAAACACACCCATTGGTCAGTCTGAAGAAGCAACTTCAACCACTGTTCCAATCAGAATACTTGATCAAATCTTGATTTTTTATTCGTTTCAGTGCTTTTGTGAGCACCCAGATTGCTTTACATTGTTTGGGTGTGGAACTCTCACCTCGTCCACCACCAGTGTAGCATCACCAACCTAAATACAGGACCCGGCTACAGTATTTAGCTGTCACAGGAAATTTAGATTTTTTCTATCTTTGAGGACTAGAAGGAGTCTGCAAATCCATCTTATGGAAGCCTCGTGGACTGAAAGAACTGGGACCTTTGAGCACCAGAGAATTGCCAACAGGAGACTGAAAACACAGAGCACACAGTATTAAAAAGACAAAGAACACCCCCCCCCCCTCCCCCAAACAAAAGACACAGAGAAGTGTTTTTTTTTCTGTTTTATGTTGGAAACAGACTCTCGTTTCCTGTGAATGAAAAAGAAGACATTTCTACCATACAGTAATAAAAACCACCAGTTCAACCTTATGCTTCACGATTTAAGATAAGGGAAACTTGAGAGAGGTGTAAAATGCATACCTACAAAGTAAAACATTAATTTAGTTTTTTAGAGAGAAAAAATATAGATATGTGATTATCTTGTTTTTTAAAAGCTGGGTATTCTTTATGGCACGTTCTGTTTTTTTGTTGATTTTTTTTTTTTGTTACAGATTTATGACTTCGTCCCCACTGACCATACATACAAACAAAAGCAAACTTTTCTTTCTCTTCTGTGTAATCCAAGGAGCTGTAGCGATTTTTTTTAAAGTGATACAGTACTGTTTTAAAGTGTACAATCAAATCTAGTGTGAAAAAAAATGTTCACAATTCTATGAAAAACACCACCATTGAGTGTCACTCTCCCGTATTCTCTACCCACTCTGTTATTAAAAAAAAACACAAAAAAACACATTGCGCATGCACACGGGACTCTCAACTTTGTTTCTATCTGGCCCACGGTGTCAGCCATTTTTAAATTCCCTGGGGCCGACTGAGGTAGAGCATTAACCCCGCTGCTACCCACAGGTCCTCAGTTGTTCTGTGTGCTGGTCGAGAGGACACCAGATAGAACTATAGAGAGTATGCACAGAAAGCAAAGTATGGGGAAAAAATATTTATGTGTCCAAATAAGCTTCACAAAGATTTCTCAAGCAGGGAGCGAGTTCGGGACATAGAAAACAGGGTGAGGGGCGAGGGGGGGTCGGGGAAGGAACAATTTTCTCACTGGAATGCTCACCTATGACTTTTCTCTCTGTCTGATTCAGTGTGCAATAAGTAGATGTATTATATATTTTTGTGTCAAGTCACTAACTGCAGTTATATGCCATTACGATGATATTGATGATGATGATGGTGCATCATTCTCCAGACACAAGGATGTTACGCTCGATATCGCCACCGTTTTTAAATGTGTCCAAACGGAGGGGATGACCCTCCAACCTCCTAGAAAGTTTTATTATGTCACAACTCCAGTAGACGATGTCATCCCTCTGTGTGTGTCACGGCAACCGACGAATGATCGAAACTCATACTTCAAACAGCATCTAATAAGTATTTTAATTTTAGATTTCTAGTGCCTTATATTACACGCCTATTTTGATAAAATTACTTTAAAGGGTTTTTTTGTGTATTTTATGTACGTATGCTTGTGTGATCCGAATGTGTGTGTGTGTGTGTGTGTGTGTGTGTGTATATATATGATTTAGTTATGTTTCAGTATGTGAACGTATCTTCTGTTTTTTGGCTGTGAAATTTTGTATGGAAGGCTCCGCATAGGCTGGATAGTTGTACTCATCACTTTCAACCCAGCAACAACGTCATTGTATCTCTTTTAATCAAAAAAAAAGAAACAAAAACATATATATATATGTTAAATAAGACTCAACTACAGACAAAAATGTGGTTTCAAAACAAGCAGGATGGTCTGATCATTTTGGACAGGAAAAAAAACAAACGTTTGTATGTCGACAGCTTTCCGTCTTTTCTTTCCTGGGACACTTGCACAAGCTTTGTGTATATACTCTTTCACTTCAGTTTGCCTGCCATGAAATTTTTGGCCACGCTTGGTGACTTTGGCACCGACTGTGAGCTGGCTTGGAAAAGTCATACTTACTCAGCTATGTAGAAAATCTATATAAAGCTGAGCGGCAGTGGCTATCTTTGTCAGTTTGGAGAAAAAAAAAAGGAAAATCACACAGAAACCCACCTGAAGCCCTCCACATAAAATCATCTGTGTTTCTTATTCCAATGTTTTTTTTTTGTTTTGTTTTTTCCTTTAATAAAGGCTGAGAGAAGTTCAGGTGCTACGTCTCCAATGACACAGAACCCACATCGCTTTTTTTTTCTTTTTTTTTTTTCATTTGTATCGTCATTAATGCTTGAGCATAAAAGGGATCGTTGACAGATCTCCACCATCTTACAGTAACCCTGTCTTTGTTTTTGTATGCATGGTACCACTTTTGAGATGCCCCTTGGTCGCACCTGTTATGGGAAGACTTGCACTTTCTCTCTTTGTACTATGCACTAATACTAGTATCCTGTTATCTCTGATAGCCCCTCCCCCTCCCAAAGGAGTTTTACTTGAACTCAGTAAAGACGGACCCTGTAATGCTCACGGTTGTGTATATGTAAATAACACAAAACACAGAGAGTAATTGAAATGCATAAATAAATGAACAAATAGATAAACAATTAAGAGTGATTAAGAATCTATCAGATATACAGAGTGATATAATAAAAAGGATGCACCTGAAATCACAGTTTATGGCACAGCAGTATGTGCAATACATCACATTGTGGATTTGTTGTACCACAAAAAGAGACCTTTCACACAAAAAAAGTGTTCTATTTTACCCCCCAATGTATCATGTAGATGGATAAAACTGGAGTTTATAAATTGTATAAAAACAAAAATATGGTGTGTTACTCAGATCAATTACCTCCAGTTGGTCTGTATATGTAAACATTTTTTTTCTTTTTCTTTTCTTTTCTTTTTTTTTCTGCTCCGAGTCAACAAGTGCTTTTTATTTTCTTACATTGGTTCTCGGAGTGCGTGAAAACTGAAAAACAGGTCTGTATGGACTTCTGTTCTCTGTCGACACAAGTTTCATTTGTTACAAATAAACTCAAGTGAAATAATTGCTACTGCTGTTGTTTTGTATATTAAGACTTTAGACCTGGGTCTTCAACAGGGGTCTGTGACCCCTAGAGGGCCCTCAGGGTTACTGCAAGGGGGTCGCATGCTTTGGAAAGTCATCAGGAGGGGACTAGAGTATACCAGTGCACACACGCTGAAGTAACTTGGTAAAAGGTAATGAAGTGCGGAGTTGTCATTTCTAACCAAAACAAGCTGTTCTGGGGCACAATTTGATGCATTAGCTGAGTGGTGTATAACATTAAAGGTATTGAACGTAAACATATTGAAATGGATTGTTGATTAATAAAATATAATACATGCATTTCATCATATTAAGTGGCTGGAAAGAATGTTCCTAAAACCTGCCATGTTCCTGCAGGCTGCACTTTCACAATATTTGGTCAGATTTTTGACGACATGCTATAGGGGAGAGTGGGGCGATTTGAGCCTTGCAAGTTGTGGTTTGCTTGCATATTATTTTCTGAATGTTGTAGTATACAAAATGTTTAAATACCAATCTGCCTGTGCTGTTGGTTTTTTCAATTATATCTTGAGACAGTAGAGAAGATAGCATGATTTGAAGCTGAGGACAGCCCTTACAAAAGCACTTCAGTTATCACCAATGCCTGCACATAGGGCTGGGCAATATGGCTTAAAAAAATATAACGACATTTAAAAGCTTTATCACAATACACAATTTTTATCGCAATATTTTAACTAATGTTAATTACTAATACAAAAAAATTAACGAACTGCAGTTACAAAATGTTTTAAATAAAGTGTAATAAAGTTAAAGTAGGTACTGTCAAATAATAAAGTTGAATACACTGCTGTTATAATAACATTTAATAAATAAGGATATAGAAAAGTTAAATGCTTAATACTAAAATGTATTGTTATAATTAAAACAAACAAGGACCTGTGTTGCTTTTATTTTCAAGGACCTGGCTCGTCTCAGCTCGGAAGTGTCAATGTTTTTCCTGCAGTGTTGCCAACTTGGCAACTTTGTCGCTATATCTAGCGACTTTCCAAACCCCCTTGGCGACTTAATTTGTCAACAGTGACCAGCGGCAAATCTAGCGACTTTTTTCTGGTCATTTGGGGAATGATTGTGTTGACAAAGCAAATCTAGCGGCTTGGATTGACAAATAAACGCTTTAAGTTTTATAATTTTTGCTCTGCATTCATTAGGTCACTTAAAAAAAAATGTGGCGATACTTGTTTTCTATGTTTTGTAGTTAATATTAATTAAGCATGTCTTTTAGACTCTCTCTGCAGCTCCAGCCACCACCTGTACATCTACCACCTGATGGAACAGTCGTCTCTGCCGCTTTAGGCTTCCTCTGGCGTTGTGGGCCACTTCAGGTCCCGGAGGAGATATTACCACATGGGGAAGTTCCCACAAAAAAACACTTGTCTCACCAAAACAGCTACATTGAATGCGAGTGCACAGATTTGCTGTCACTGCTGCAAATCATGGCGGAAAAATCCACCTTTTGTTGAATTTAATAACTTATTAAAACCAAATTTATCATAAAAACAAACACTTGAACAAACATCAATTTTCTTTGAGTTTTAGTTTGGCCTGTGTCCCATTCACTAACATGGAGGGACGGGCTTGATAACCTATCCTGCAGTCAGACACCAGGTGTGTTCAAAACCGCTCCCTATCATAAAAATTTCATCCACTATATAGTGCACTATAAAATAAGCACATTGCACAGCAAATTTGAGTGTACATACGATGTACTCACATTTTACTCCTGTATACCACAATGCAACGCGGTTTCACATTTCTTGAGTGAAAAATTTCCAGGTTAGTGTACAAAATCTCATTCAGTTATTCCCTACATAGTTCACTAAGTAATACACACTACATAGAGAACAGTGAGTGAGTAAATGATTTTGAACACAGCTATTGTCAAACTCCATTGACTGCATGCTATTTCTTGCCTACATTTCCCATAATGCACCAATTGTTGCCAAGGTAACACCTGCCTATTGTTTACAGCAGCTTTGTTGAGCAATTCTGTTCTAGAAGTGATGTCACTAACAAATCATGTGATGTCACCATGTGATGTCACCCATGTGATGTCACCATGTGATGGAACCATGTGATGTCACCGTGTGATGTCACCATGTGATGTCGGCATGTGATGTCACCCATGTGATGTCACCGTGTGATGGAACCATGTGATGTCACCGTGTGATGTCACCGTGTGATGTCACTAAGAGATGCTTTGATGCTTTATATAAAGAACATTCTGAGGGAAGGTTCTTTAGTTCTGAGCCAGACACTCACTCACTCTCTTTGCCAGCATATTTCATCGGGATAAGTAGCTAAGGATTGGTTTTTATCTGTCCAACTTTTTTTTTTACCAACACAAGTTCACGTTGGTTATAATCCCATCAACACACACAATACAGCTCGGTACTGTATTTCTCTGCTAACCAGAGACATTTTTTTCAACCTTTTTTCAACTTTGACATCAGACATGAATCAGGAACAGGCTAGCAGTTACAATAAGCTGGGTGAGAACCTACATACAATCACCCAACAGCTTAGGGACACACTCCAGCAAATCAAGATTATCAAGAGACAGGTTGACAGCTGGAAAGGTTGGGGAGACAAATTTGAGGCATTGAAGGGAGCGAAAGATGCTGCCTATAACAACTGTGTCTCCCTCCAAAAAGAAGTCCGGGCACTCACTGATAAAGTGAAAAATCAACAGACTCTGGAGGAGATTTACAATCAGGCAATAGCAGCAAATGAGGAAATGGTCCATCGCTGCCAGCTTCTAAACGAAGAACTGCAGGGCCTCAGGGAAAGGGAGGGCACCTCAAATGTCACAGAAAAGGACTATGAATTGGCAGTACAAGACCGGGAAAAACTTCTCTGGGATGTCCGGCTCCTGGAGGAGGAACTGCAAAAAGAGCATGTTTCTGAGGACATGTGCACAGGAATTAAACAAAAGGTAGAGAGAGAAAGGGAGTATAACAATGAACTTAAATGTGAAATCCAGCTACTCCAGGAGAGACAGCAAGAATATCAAGCTTTAGCTCATTCCTACAATGTTGCTAAAGCTGAGGAGGAGGTGATTAGACAGGAAAATCTTGCTTTGGAAAAGGAGAAAGAGAAGCTCTTAGAAGAGATCCCAGATATAAAAGCCATGAATAACATGAAAGCTGAAATGGAAGCGTCAAGAGATGCCGTCCTACAGCAACATGGCACCCTGCAAAAACAAGTCCTGCAACTCAAAGAGAGAAATCAGAGTGTCCAACCTTTGGATGAGTCTTATAATGTTGCAAAGGCCGAGAAAGATGCGATTAGCCAGCAAAATGAGACTTTGCAAGAGCAGATTCAGAGGTTGCACACCGAGATCGCAGATAAAGAAGATTTGCAGGGAAATATTGATGCGCTGAAAGCTTCCACAGAAGACCTAAGCCATCAAAATGAGACTCTGCAGAGGGAACTCCAAGTTCTTCACGAACAATATGATCATTTACAGATCTGGGAGACTGTGCACAGAGAAACATTGGTGCGTTTAGAAGATTTGAGAACAGAAAATGGGGATCTGAACCAGCAAATAAACGTCATCAATGACAAGCTCCAGGCAAGCAGACAGTTCAAGGAAACTTATGTTTTCCTGGAGGCTGAAGAAAAAGCCCTGCGAGCGCGAAATAGACGCTTGAGTAAGACCCATTCTGAGGTGCACAGGAAGCTTCTGAATACAGACAACTGGAGGCTAAGGTGCGACCTGTTGACAGAAGAGATGGATGCCTTGAAGCTCCAGAATAACAGAGCAACAGAGGAAATCCAGGTTTTCAGTGACAACCTCAGGACTCTGGGTGACCTCAAGGCAACTTACAAATCCATGGTGACCAAGAAAAAAGGTCTCACCAACCAGAACAATGCTCTGCAAAGACACCGCCAGGAGCTGGAACAAAGGGTCTTGAAAAAACAAGCTCTGGAGGATGAAAACAACCATATCGCACAGGAGATTGAAGCCCTCGGCCAACATAATGGCAATCTTCATCTCCAGATTCAGGAGCTCAGCAACACCCTCCAAGGAGAAAGAGCTTTGACTAGCAGATATGATTCTTTAAAAAACTCAAAAAAGAGCATGAAAAGTCAAAACCATGCCCTTCAAAGACAACTTACGGATCTTAACAAAAAATTGGAAAGGGAAAAAGCTCTAGAGAGAAAGTGTACAGCGAGAAGTGAGGAGATTGAAGGCATCAGACGTCAACAAACTGCCCTACAAGACCAAATCATGTCCTTAACTTCTGTGGAAGCTGAAGTGTGACACTTCAGTTCATTTTGGGTTTCCTCCCACACCAACTTGACATCATCATGCAGTGCATTGTGGGTGTTATTTGGGTTGGAACGGTCAGAACTGCCATGTTGTGTGGCCACCCAGCAAATGCATTGCGAACAGGTAATAGGTAACAGGTAGCTTTATTGGTTATTTTATGCTCATTTTTCACTCAGTGTGCTGAAAAGTAGTTCAAAAGACAGTGTATTGTATAGGGAAACGTTTACCCGATGCAAAAAACGTGACATTGAGAAGATGTACAATCAACTGTCTTTTGAATTGTCTTTTCAGCACACTGAGTGGAAAATGAGCATAAAATAACCAATAAAGCTACCTGTTACCTATTACCTGTTAGCTATGCATTTGCTGGGTGGCCACACAACATGGTGGTTCCAACCGGAACAACACGCACCCACAAACAATGCACTGCGTGATGATGTCGGTCGCCAAGCTCTATTAGTTATTATTTCATATTTTGGGTTTTCTCCGGGTGCTCCGGTTTCCTCCCACACCAAAAACCTTTATTTGGCTATTTCTTCCTAAGAAATTAGCAATTAGTTATTATTTCATATTTTGGGTTTTCTCCGGGTGCTCCGGTTTCCTCCCACACCAAAAATCTTTATTTGGCTATTTCTTCCTAAGAAATTAGTAATTAGTTATTATTTCATATTTTGGGTTTTCTCCGGGTGCTCCGGTTCCCACACTAAAAAAACAAAAAATAACAATAAACAATTTTAATTGGAATATAGAAATATTCAGTATGTTGAGTCTCTATTTTGGTATGTTTCTGCTTATGATGTATTGTCAAAGATTGTCTTGAACAGCTCAAAAACATTAATAACATTGTTTTAATCATTTTCATATTTCATGACCTTCTCTAAAAATTGCTTATAAACAGGGTTTTCTGTTTTTTTAAGATTATTTTTTAAGGGCTTTTATTGCCTTTTATCGACAAGAGAGAGTGAGCGTGAAAGGGGGAGAAAGAGAGGGGGAGACATGCAGCAGGGCCGAGGCCAGATTTGAACCCGCGGCCGCTCTTGGCGGTGACACAGCCTCTGTACATGAGGTGCCGCTCTGTCCACTGACACACCAGGCGACCATGGACTTGGTTTTAAGAAGTTTGCTACCAGTGTTGGTGACTTTGTTGCTATATTTAGCGACTTTTCAAACCCCCTTGGCGACTTAATTCGTCAAAAGCTTTTTTCTGGTCATTTGGGGAATTATTGTGTTGACAAAGCAAATCTAGCGACTTGTATTGACAAAGCTTCAGCAAAAAGCATCTAACACATCCCGCTCCGCGGTTCACATTACAACCAAGCTCACGAGAGCCGAGTACAGCGAGGGCCGCTGCCGTCTCCTCCTCTCCACTCACACAGCACTCATGCAGCCAGTCTGACCAGCAGCCTCGCAGTCCCGACCTGCAGCAGACTCTGTGACTGCTCTGAGAGCTGCCGGCCCTGCAGATGAATCACGCATGTGCAGCTTACGACAGATGATGATTTTGTACAGTTACAGCAGAGATGTTAAGTTTTTCATTAAATATTCACTGTTTTTCAGTTTCACACCCTAAAGTCTCTCACACAGCTCTCTCTGTCTCAGTCAGTCTCACTCACACACACAGTCAGTTTCTTGTCCCTCTCCTCCTCTACCCAAATATAAGCTACAAAAACAAAGACATTATAGTTATATGGCCACAAAAACAAACTTGTAAATACATAAATAGTTAGTTGGTAAACTACCTGGTCAGCCTTTTCTGTAAGTTTTGCCTCTCTCAGAATTTCATATTATGCAAATTAGTTGATGGTGTCATCTAGCGACTTTTGGGAGAGCCAATAACGACTTCCCTTACAGAGGAGTTGGCAACACTGTTTCCTGTTGGCTTGAAGGTCAGCAGTTTGTTGTTGGTGTTAGCAGACATTTCACTAGCAAGGACCACACCTCAATCGGAAATAATTTAAACAATTTATTGACGTGAATGTAGATTTGGTATAAACATTGATGTTGAATTATTAGAATGGATGGTTGAGTGCGGTGTGGGGAAGCTTCGGTGGGAATCCGCCGTGGCTCCCGGGCACGACAGATCCCCTATGACCCTACGGACAGAAGGAGGAAAAGGAAAGAGATTGAGGGAGGGGGGGAGGGGTGCAGAATAACGAGAACGAAAGGGGGAGATCGGGTTAGGAGGATATTTAAGCCGGAAGAGGCGCGGTTGAGGTGCGGTAGAGGTGTGGTCCTGCTCCTGAAACTCTGCTATATAGCTTCACTTAAAGAGACATCGCATATCTTTAACTGTGAGTTTTCACTCTCTCTGAGCTGGCAACTAACACCTTGCTGTTTTGGTCAGTTTTTGATATCATCGTGTTTTGGGTAGTTGTTGCACTCTTTAATGTTACGGCATGTCTCAGGACGCTATTTTATGCTCTTTTAACATGTTTTTAGCTGTTTTTGGGACATGTCAAATTTTGAAATTTTTGCCATACTATAGCCTTGCTCTTTGGGTCATTTATTCGACATGCTGTATTATTGTGTTTTGGGCCATATTTGCACGCTTTAATGCTACGGCATGTGTCAGCACGCTATTTTATGCTGTTTTAAGATGTTCTTAGCTGTTTTTGGAACACGTCAAATTTTGAAGTTTTTGCCATACTATAGCCTTGCTGTTTTTGTCATTTTTTTGATATCCTATAACACTGTGTTTTGGATAATTTTTGCAAGTTTTTATGCTACGGCATGTGTCAGCACGCTATTTTATGCTGTTTTAAGGTGTTTTTAAGCTGTTTTTGGGACCTGTCAAATTTTGACGTTTTTGCCATACTATAGCCTTGCTGTTTTGTCAGTTTTTTGACATGCGATATCATTGTGTTTTGCGTAGTTTTTGCATGTTTTAATGCAACGGCATGTCTCAGCACGCTATTTTATGCTGTTTCAAAATGTATTTAGCTGTTTTTGGGACACGTCAAATTTTGAAATTTTTGCCATACTATAGCCTTGCTGTTTTTGTCAGGTTTTTGACATGCTATATCATTGTGTTTTGTGTACTTTTTTCACGTTTTAATGCTACGGCATGTGTCAGCACGCTATTTTAATGCTGTTTTAAGGTGATTTTAGCTGTTTTTGCCACACGTCAAATTTTGAAATTTTTGCCATACTATAGCCTTGCTGTTTTTGCCATTTTTTTGATATCCTATAACATTGTGTTTTGGGTAGTTTTTGCAAGTTTTTATGCGACGGCATATGTCAGCACGCTATTTTAATGTTGTTTTAAGGTGTTTTTAGCTGTTTTTGGGACACGTCAGATTTTGAAGTTTTTGCCATACTATCGCCTTGCTGTTTTGGTCAGTTTTTTGACATGCTATTTTATTGTGTTTTGGGCCATATTTGCACGCTTTAATGCTACGGCATGTGTCAGCACGTTATTTTATGCTGTTTTAAGATGATTTTGGCTGTTTTTGGGACACGTCAAATTTTGAAGTTTTTGCCATACTATAGCCTTGCTGTTTTTGTCATTTTTTTGATATCCTATAACATTGTGTTTTGGGTAGTTTTTGCAAGTTTTTATGCTACGGCATGTGTCAGCACGCTATTTTAATGTTGTTTTAAGGTGTTTTTAGCTGTTTTTGGGACATGTCAAATTTTGAAGTTTTTGCCATACTATAGCCTTGCTGTTTTTGTCATTTTTTTGATATCCTATAACATTGTGTTTTGGGTAGTTTTTGCAAGTTTTTATGCTACGGCATGTGTCAGCACGCTATTTTAATGTTGTTTTAAGGTGTTTTTAGCTGTTTTTGGGACACGTCAAATTTTGAAGTTTTTGCCATACCATAGCCTTGCTGTTTTTATCAGTTTTTTGACATGCGATATCATTGTGTTTTGCGTAGTTTTCGCATGTTTTAATGCTACGGTATGTCTCAGCACGCTATTTCATGCTGTTTTAAGATGTTTTTGGCTGTTTTTGGGACATGTCAAATTTTGAAGTTTTTGCCAACTATAGCCTTGCTTGTTTGGTCATTTCTTCGACCTGCAATATTATTGTGTTTTGGGTAGTTTTTGCAAATTTTTATGCTACTGCATATGTCAGCACGCTATTTTATGCTGTTTTAAGGTGTTTTTAGCTGTGTTTGGGACCTGTCAAATTTTGACATTTTTGCCATACTATAGCCTTGCTGTTTTGGTCAGTTTTTTGACATGCTATTTTATTGTGTTTTGGGCCATATTTGCACGCTTTAATGCTACGGCATGTGTCAGCACGCTACTTTGTGCTGTTTTGAGGTGTTTTTGGCTGTTTTTGGGACATGTCAAATTTGAAAGGTTTTGCCATACTATAGCCTTGCTGTTTTTGTCAGGTTTTTGACATGCGATATCATTGTGTTTTGGGTAGTTTTTGCAAATTTTTATGCTACGGCATGTGTCAGCACGCTACTTTATGCTGTTTTAAGGTGTTTTTAGCTGTTTTTGGGACATGTCAAATTTTGACATTTTTGCCATACTATAGCCTTGCTCTTTTTGTCAGGTTTTCGACATGCGATATCATTGTGTTTTGGGTACTTTTTTCACGTCTTAATGCTACGGCATGTGTAAGCACGCTATTTTAATGCTGTTTTAAGGTGATTTTAGCTGTTTTTGGCACACGTCAAATTTCGAAACTTTTGCCATACTATCGCCTTGCTGTTTTGGTCAGTTTTTTGACATGCTATTTTATTGTGTTTTGGGTAGTTTTTGCAAATTTTTATGCTACGGCATGTGTCAGCACACTATTTTAATGTTGTTTTAAGGTGTTTTTAGCTGTTTTTGGGACACGTCAAATTTTGACGTTTTTGCCATACTATAGCCTTGCTGTTTTTATCATTTTTTTGATATCCTATAACATTGTGTTTTGCGTAGTTTTTGCAAGTTTTCATGCTACGGCATGTCTCAGCACGCTATTTTATGTTGTTTTAAGGTGTTTTTAGCTGTTTTTGGGACCTGTCAAATTTTGACATTTTTGCCATACTATAGCCTTGCTGTTTTTGTCAGGTTTTTGACATGCGATATCATTGTGTTTTGCGTAGTTTTTGCATGTTTTAATGCAACGGCATGTCTCAGCACGCTATTTTATGCTGTTTTAAGGTGTTTTTGGCTGTTTTTGGGACCTGTCAAATTTTGCCATTTTTGCCATACTATAGCCTTGCTGTTTTTGTCAGTTTTTTGACATGCGATATCATTGTGTTTTGTGTAGTTTTTTCATGTTTTAATGCTACGGCATGTCTCAGCACGCTATTTTATGCTGTTTTAAGATGTTTTTAAGCTGTTTTTGGGACATGTCAAAATTTGAAATTTTTGCCATACTATAGCCTTGCTCTTTTGGTCAGTTTTTTGACATGCTATTTTATTGTGTTTTGGGCCATATTTGCACGCTTTAATGCTACGGCATGTGTCAGCACGCTACTCTGTGCTGTTTTGAGGTGTTTTTGGCTGTTTTTGGGACATGTCAAATTTTGACATTTTTGCCATACTATAGCCTTGCTGTTTTTGTCAGTTTTTTGACATCCGATATCATTGTGTTTTGGGTAGTTTTTTCATGTTTTAATGCTACGGCATGTCTCAGCACGCTATTTTATGCTGTTTTAAGATGTTTTTAAGCTGTTTTTGGGACATTTCAAAAATTGAAATTTTTGCCATGCTATAGCCTTGCTGTTTTGGCCATTTTTTTGACATGCTATGTTATTGTGTTTTGGGCCATATTTGCATGCTTTAATGCTACGGCATGTGTCAGCACGCTACTTTGTGCTGTTTTGAGGTGTTTTTGGCTGTTTTTGGGACATGTCAATTTTTGACATTTTTGCCATACTATAGCCTTGCTGTTTTTGTCATTTTTTTGATATCCTATAACATTGTGTTTTGGGTAGTTTTTTCAAATTTTTATGCTACGGCATGTGTCAGCACGCTATTTTAATGTTGTTTTAAGGTGTTTTTAGCTGTTTTTGGGACACGTCAAATTTTGAAGTTTTTGCCATACTATAGCCTTGCTGTTGTTATCATTTTTTTGATATCCCATAACATTTTGTTTTGGGTAGTTTTTGCAAGTTTTCATGCTACGGCATGTGTCAGCACGCTACTTTGTGCTATTTTGAGGTGTTTTTGGCTTTTTTTGGGACCTGTCAAATTTTGACATTTTTGCCATACTATAGCCTTGCTGTTTTTGTCAGTTTTTTGACATGCGATATCATTGTGTTTTGCCTAGTTTTTGCACGCTTTAATGCTACGGCATGTGTCAGCACGCTACTCTGTGCTATTTTGAGGTGTTTTTGGCTGTTTTTGGGACACGTCAAATTTTGAAGTTTTTGCCATACTATAGCCTTGCTGTTTTTGTCAGGTTTTTGACATGCGATATCATTGTGTTTTGTGTAGTTTTTTCATGTTTTAATGCTACAGCATGTGTCAGCACGCTATTTTAATGCTGTTTTAAGGTGATTTTAGCTGTTTTTGGCACACGTCAAATTTCGAAACTTTTGCCATACTATCGCCTTGCTGTTTTGGTCAGTTTTTTGACATGCTATTTTATTGTGTTTTGGGTAGTTTTTGCAAATTTTTATGCTACGGCATGTGTCAGCACACTATTTTAATGTTGTTTTAAGGTGTTTTTAGCTGTTTTTGGGACACGTCAAATTTTGACGTTTTTGCCATACTATAGCCTTGCTGTTTTTATCATTTTTTTGATATCCTATAACATTGTGTTTTGCGTAGTTTTTGCAAGTTTTCATGCTACGGCATGTCTCAGCACGCTATTTTATGTTGTTTTAAGGTGTTTTTAGCTGTTTTTGGGACCTGTCAAATTTTGACATTTTTGCCATACTATAGCCTTGCTGTTTTTGTCAGTTTTTTGACATGCGATATCATTGTGTTTTGCGTAGTTTTTGCATGTTTTAATGCAACGGCATGTCTCAGCACGCTATTTTATGCTGTTTTAAGGTGTTTTTGGCTGTTTTTGGGACCTGTCAAATTTTGCCATTTTTGCCATACTATAGCCTTGCTGTTTTGTCAGTTTTTGACATGCGATATCATTGTGTTTTGTGTAGTTTTTTCATGTTTTAATGCTACGGCATGTCTCAGCACGCTATTTTATGTTGTTTTAAGGTGTTTTTGGCTGTTTTTCGGACACGTCAAATTTTGAAGTTTTTGCCATACTATAGCCTTGCTGTTTTTGTCAGGTTTTTGACATGCGATATCATTGTGTTTTGTGTAGTTTTTTCATGTTTTAATGCTACAGCATGTGTCAGCACGCTATTTTAATGCTGTTTTAAGATGTTTTTAAGCTGTTTTTGGGACATGTCAAAATTTGAAATTTTTGCCATACTATAGCCTTGCTCTTTTGGTCAGTTTTTCGACATGCTATATTATTGTGTTTTGGGCCATATTTGCACGCTTTAATGCTACGGCATGTGTCAGCACGCTACTTTGTGCTGTTTTGAGGTGTTTTTGTTTGTTTTTGGGACATGTCAAAATTTGACATTTTTGCCATACTATAGCCTTGCTGTTTTTGTCAGTTTTTTGACATGCGATATCATTGTGTTTTGCGTAGTTTTTTCATGTTTTAATGCTACGGCATGTCTCAGCACGCTATTTTATGCTGTTTTAAGATGTTTTTAAGCTGTTTTTGGGACATGTCAAAATTTGAAATTTTTGCCATACTATAGCCTTGCTCTTTTGGTCAGTTTTTTGACATGCTATTTTATTGTGTTTTGGGCCATATTTGCACGCTTTGATGCTACGGCATGTGTCAGCACGCTACTCTGTGCTGTTTTGAGGTGTTTTTGGCTGTTTTTGGGACATGTCAAATTTTGACATTTTTGCCATACTATAGCCTTGCTGTTTTTGTCAGGTTTTTGACATGCGATATCATTGTGTTTTGTGTAGTTTTTTCATGTTTTAATGCTACGGCATGTCTCAGCACGCTATTTTATGCTGTTTTAAGATGTTTTTAAGCTGTTTTTGGGACATGTCAAAATTTGAAATTTTTGCCATACTATAGCCTTGCTCTTTTGGTCAGTTTTTTGACATGCTATTTTATTGTGTTTTGGGCCATATTTGCACGCTTTAATGCTACGGCATGTGTCAGCACGCTACTCTGTGCTGTTTTGAGGTGTTTTTGGCTGTTTTTGGGACATGTCAAATTTTGACATTTTTGCCATACTATAGCCTTGCTGTTTTTGTCAGTTTTTTGACATCCGATATCATTGTGTTTTGGGTAGTTTTTTCATGTTTTAATGCTACGGCATGTCTCAGCACGCTATTTTATGCTGTTTTAAGATGTTTTTAAGCTGTTTTTGGGACATTTCAAAAATTGAAATTTTTGCCATGCTATAGCCTTGCTGTTTTGGCCATTTTTTTGACATGCTATGTTATTGTGTTTTGGGCCATATTTGCACGCTTTAATGCTACGGCATGTGTCAGCACGCTACTTTGTGCTGTTTTGAGGTGTTTTTGGCTGTTTTTGGGACATGTCAAATTTTGACATTTTTGCCATACTATAGCCTTGCTGTTGTTATCATTTTTTTGATATCCCATAACATTTTGTTTTGGGTAGTTTTTGCAAGTTTTCATGCTATGGCATGTGTCAGCACGCTACTTTGTGCTATTTTGAGGTGTTTTTGGCTTTTTTTGGGACCTGTCAAATTTTGACATTTTTGCCATACTATAGCCTTGCTGTTTTTGTCAGTTTTTTGACATGCGATATCATTGTGTTTTGCCTAGTTTTTGCATGTTTTAATGCTACGGCATGTCTCAGCACGCTATTTTATGCTGTTTTAAGGTGTTTTTGGCTGTTTTTGGGACCTGTCAAATTTTGAAGTTTTTGCCATACTATAGCCTTGCTGTTTTTGTCAGGTTTTTGACATGCGATATCATTGTGTTTTGTGTAGTTTTTTCATGTTTTAATGCTACAGCATGTGTCAGCACGCTATTTTAATGCTGTTTTAAGGTGATTTTAGCTGTTTTTGGCACACGTCAAATTTCGAAACTTTTGCCATACTATCGCCTTGCTGTTTTGGTCAGTTTTTTGACATGCTATTTTATTGTGTTTTGGGTAGTTTTTGCAAATTTTTATGCTACGGCATGTGTCAGCACACTATTTTAATGTTGTTTTAAGGTGTTTTTAGCTGTTTTTGGGACACGTCAAATTTTGACGTTTTTGCCATACTATAGCCTTGCTGTTTTTATCATTTTTTTGATATCCTATAACATTGTGTTTTGCGTAGTTTTTGCAAGTTTTCATGCTACGGCATGTCTCAGCACGCTATTTTATGTTGTTTTAAGGTGTTTTTAGCTGTTTTTGGGACCTGTCAAATTTTGACATTTTTGCCATACTATAGCCTTGCTGTTTTTGTCAGGTTTTTGACATGCGATATCATTGTGTTTTGCGTAGTTTTTGCATGTTTTAATGCAACGGCATGTCTCAGCACGCTATTTTATGCTGTTTTAAGGTGTTTTTGGCTGTTTTTGGGACCTGTCAAATTTTGCCATTTTTGCCATACTATAGCCTTGCTGTTTTTGTCAGGTTTTTGACATGCGATATCATTGTGTTTTGTGTAGTTTTTTCATGTTTTAATGCTACGGCATGTCTCAGCACGCTATTTTATGTTGTTTTAAGGTGTTTTTGGCTGTTTTTCGGACACGTCAAATTTTGAAGTTTTTGCCATACTATAGCCTTGCTGTTTTTGTCAGGTTTTTGACATGCGATATCATTGTGTTTTGTGTAGTTTTTTCATGTTTTAATGCTACAGCATGTGTCAGCACGCTATTTTAATGCTGTTTTAAGATGTTTTTAAGCTGTTTTTGGGACATGTCAAAATTTGAAATTTTTGCCATACTATAGCCTTGCTCTTTTGGTCAGTTTTTCGACATGCTATATTATTGTGTTTTGGGCCATATTTGCACGCTTTGATGCTACGGCATGTGTCAGCACGCTACTCTGTGCTGTTTTGAGGTGTTTTTGGCTGTTTTTGGGACATGTCAAATTTTGACATTTTTGCCATACTATAGCCTTGCTGTTTTGTCAGGTTTTGACATGCGATATCATTGTTTTTTGCGTATTTTTTGCATGCTTTAATGCTACGGCATGTCTCAGCACGCTATTTTATGCTGTTTTAAGATGTTTTTGGCTGTTTTTGGGACATGTCAAAATTTGAAATTTTTGCCATACTATAGCCTTGCTCTTTTGGTCAGTTTTTTGACATGCTATTTTATTGTGTTTTGGGCCATATTTGCACGCTTTAATGCTACGGCATGTGTCAGCACGCTACTCTGTGCTGTTTTGAGGTGTTTTTGGCTGTTTTTGGGACATGTCAAATTTTGACATTTTTGCCATACTATAGCCTTGCTGTTTTTGTCAGTTTTTTGACATCCGATATCATTGTGTTTTGGGTAGTTTTTTCATGTTTTAATGCTACGGCATGTCTCAGCACGCTATTTTATGCTGTTTTAAGATGTTTTTAAGCTGTTTTTGGGACATTTCAAAAATTGAAATTTTTGCCATGCTATAGCCTTGCTGTTTTGGCCATTTTTTTGACATGCTATGTTATTGTGTTTTGGGCCATATTTGCACGCTTTAATGCTACGGCATGTGTCAGCACGCTACTTTGTGCTGTTTTGAGGTGTTTTGGCTGTTTTTGGGACATGTCAAATTTTGACATTTTGCCATACTATAGCCTTGCTGTTTTTGTCAGGTTTTTGACATGCGATATCATTGTGTTTTGTGTAGTTTTTTCATGTTTTAATGCTACAGCATGTGTCAGCACGCTATTTTAATGCTGTTTTAAGGTGATTTTAGCTGTTTTTGGCACACGTCAAATTTCGAAACTTTTGCCATACTATCGCCTTGCTGTTTTGGTCAGTTTTTTGACATGCTATTTTATTGTGTTTTGGGTAGTTTTTGCAAATTTTTATGCTACGGCATGTGTCAGCACACTATTTTAATGTTGTTTTAAGGTGTTTTTAGCTGTTTTTGGGACACGTCAAATTTTGACGTTTTTGCCATACTATAGCCTTGCTGTTTTTATCATTTTTTTGATATCCTATAACATTGTGTTTTGCGTAGTTTTTGCAAGTTTTCATGCTACGGCATGTCTCAGCACGCTATTTTATGTTGTTTTAAGGTGTTTTTAGCTGTTTTTGGGACCTGTCAAATTTTGACATTTTTGCCATACTATAGCCTTGCTGTTTTGTCAGGTTTTTGACATGCGATATCATTGTGTTTTGGGTAGTTTTGCATGTTTTAATGCAACGGCATGTCTCAGCACGCTATTTTATGCTGTTTTAAGGTGTTTTTGGCTGTTTTTGGGACCTGTCAAATTTTGCCATTTTTGCCATACTATAGCCTTGCTGTTTTTGTCAGTTTTTTGACATGCGATATCATTGTGTTTTGTGTAGTTTTTTCATGTTTTAATGCTACGGCATGTCTCAGCACGCTATTTTATGTTGTTTTAAGGTGTTTTTGGCTGTTTTTCGGACACGTCAAATTTTGAAGTTTTTGCCATACTATAGCCTTGCTGTTTTTGTCAGGTTTTTGACATGCGATATCATTGTGTTTTGTGTAGTTTTTTCATGTTTTAATGCTACAGCATGTGTCAGCACGCTATTTTAATGCTGTTTTAAGATGTTTTTAAGCTGTTTTTGGGACATGTCAAAATTTGAAATTTTTGCCATACTATAGCCTTGCTCTTTTGGTCAGTTTTTCGACATGCTATATTATTGTGTTTTGGGCCATATTTGCACGCTTTAATGCTCTGGCATGTGTCAGCACGCTACTTTGTGCTGTTTTGAGGTGTTTTGTTTGTTTTTGGGACATGTCAAATTTGACATTTTTGCCATACTATAGCCTTGCTGTTTTTGTCAGTTTTTTGACATGCGATATCATTGTGTTTTGCGTAGTTTTTGCATGTTTTAATGCTACGGCATGTCTCAGCACGCTATTTTATGCTGTTTTAAGATGTTTTTAAGCTGTTTTTGGGACATGTCAAAATTTGAAATTTTTGCCATACTATAGCCTTGCTCTTTTGGTCAGTTTTTTGACATGCTATTTTATTGTGTTTTGGGCCATATTTGCACGCTTTGATGCTACGGCATGTGTCAGCACGCTACTCTGTGCTGTTTTGAGGTGTTTTTGTTTGTTTTTGGGACATGTCAAAATTTGACATTTTTGCCATACTATAGCCTTGCTGTTTTTGTCAGTTTTTTGACATGCGATATCATTGTGTTTTGCGTAGTTTTTTCATGTTTTAATGCTACGGCATGTCTCAGCACGCTATTTTATGCTGTTTTAAGATGTTTTTAAGCTGTTTTTGGGACATGTCAAAAATTGAAATTTTTGCCATACTATAGCCTTGCTCTTTTGGTCAGTTTTTGACATGCTATTTTATTGTGTTTTGGGCCATATTTGCACGCTTTGATGCTTATGACATGTGTCAGCACGCTACTCTGTGCTGTTTTGAGGTGTTTTTATTGTTTTTGGGACATGTCAAATTTTGACATTTTTGCCATACTATAGCCTTGCTGTTTTTGTCAGGTTTTTGACATGCGATATCATTGTGTTTTGTGTAGTTTTTTCATGTTTTAATGCTACGGCATGTCTCAGCACGCTATTTTATGCTGTTTTAAGATGTTTTTAAGCTGTTTTTGGGACATGTCAAAATTTGAAATTTTTGCCATACTATAGCCTTGCTCTTTTGGTCAGTTTTTTGACATGCTATTTTATTGTGTTTTGGGCCATATTTGCACGCTTTAATGCTACGGCATGTGTCAGCACGCTACTCTGTGCTGTTTTGAGGTGTTTTTGGCTGTTTTTGGGACATGTCAAATTTTGACATTTTTGCCATACTATAGCCTTGCTGTTTTTGTCAGTTTTTTGACATCCGATATCATTGTGTTTTGGGTAGTTTTTTCATGTTTTAATGCTACGGCATGTCTCAGCACGCTATTTTATGCTGTTTTAAGATGTTTTTAAGCTGTTTTTGGGACATTTCAAAAATTGAAATTTTTGCCATGCTATAGCCTTGCTGTTTTGGCCATTTTTTTGACATGCTATGTTATTGTGTTTTGGGCCATATTTGCACGCTTTAATGCTACGGCATGTGTCAGCACGCTACTTTGTGCTGTTTTGAGGTGTTTTTGGCTGTTTTTGGGACATGTCAATTTTTGACATTTTTGCCATACTATAGCCTTGCTGTTTTTGTCATTTTTTTGATATCCTATAACATTGTGTTTTGGGTAGTTTTTTCAAATTTTTATGCTACGGCATGTGTCAGCACGCTATTTTAATGTTGTTTTAAGGTGTTTTTAGCTGTTTTTGGGACCTGTCAAATTTTGAAGTTTTTGCCATACTATAGCCTTGCTGTTGTTATCATTTTTTTGATATCCCATAACATTTTGTTTTGGGTAGTTTTTGCAAGTTTTCATGCTACGGCATGTGTCAGCACGCTACTTTGTGCTATTTTGAGGTGTTTTGGGCTTTTTTTGGGACCTGTCAAATTTTGACATTTTTGCCATACTATAGCCTTGCTGTTTTTGTCAGTTTTTTGACATGCGATATCATTGTGTTTTGCCTAGTTTTTGCATGTTTTAATGCTACGGCATGTCTCAGCACGCTATTTTATGCTGTTTTAAGGTGTTTTTGGCTGTTTTTGGGACCTGTCAAATTTTGAAGTTTTTGCCATACTATAGCCTTGCTGTTTTTGTCAGGTTTTTGACATGCGATATCATTGTGTTTTGTGTAGTTTTTTCATGTTTTAATGCTACAGCATGTGTCAGCACGCTATTTTAATGCTGTTTTAAGGTGATTTTAGCTGTTTTTGGCACACGTCAAATTTCGAAACTTTTGCCATACTATCGCCTTGCTGTTTTGGTCAGTTTTTTGACATGCTATTTTATTGTGTTTTGGGTAGTTTTTGCAAATTTTTATGCTACGGCATGTGTCAGCACACTATTTTAATGTTGTTTTAAGGTGTTTTTAGCTGTTTTTGGGACACGTCAAATTTTGACGTTTTTGCCATACTATAGCCTTGCTGTTTTTATCATTTTTTTGATATCCTATAACATTGTGTTTTGCGTAGTTTTTGCAAGTTTTCATGCTACGGCATGTCTCAGCACGCTATTTTATGTTGTTTTAAGGTGTTTTTAGCTGTTTTTGGGACCTGTCAAATTTTGACATTTTTGCCATACTATAGCCTTGCTGTTTTTGTCAGGTTTTTGACATGCGATATCATTGTGTTTTGCGTAGTTTTTGCATGTTTTAATGCAACGGCATGTCTCAGCACGCTATTTTATGCTGTTTTAAGGTGTTTTTGGCTGTTTTTGGGACCTGTCAAATTTTGCCATTTTTGCCATACTATAGCCTTGCTGTTTTTGTCAGTTTTTTGACATGCGATATCATTGTGTTTTGTGTAGTTTTTTCATGTTTTAATGCTACGGCATGTCTCAGCACGCTTATTTTATGTTGTTTTAAGGTGTTTTTTGGCTGTTTTTCGGACACGTCAAATTTTGAAGTTTTTGCCATACTATAGCCTTGCTGTTTTTGTCAGGTTTTTGACATGCGATATCATTGTGTTTTGTGTAGTTTTTTCATGTTTTAATGCTACAGCATGTGTCAGCACGCTATTTTAATGCTGTTTTAAGATGTTTTTAAGCTGTTTTTGGGACATGTCAAAATTTGAAATTTTTGCCATACTATAGCCTTGCTCTTTTGGTCAGTTTTTCGACATGCTATATTATTGTGTTTTGGGCCATATTTGCACGCTTTAATGCTACGGCATGTGTCAGCACGCTACTTTGTGCTGTTTTGAGGTGTTTTTGTTTGTTTTTGGGACATGTCAAAATTTGACATTTTTGCCATACTATAGCCTTGCTGTTTTTGTCAGTTTTTTGACATGCGATATCATTGTGTTTTGCGTAGTTTTTTCATGTTTTAATGCTACGGCATGTCTCAGCACGCTATTTTATGCTGTTTTAAGATGTTTTTAAGCTGTTTTTGGGACATGTCAAAATTTGAAATTTTTGCCATACTATAGCCTTGCTCTTTTGGTCAGTTTTTTGACATGCTATTTTATTGTGTTTTGGGCCATATTTGCACGCTTTAATGCTACGGCATGTGTCAGCACGCTACTCTGTGCTGTTTTGAGGTGTTTTTGGCTGTTTTTGGGACATGTCAAATTTTGACATTTTTGCCATACTATAGCCTTGCTCTTTTGGTCAGTTTTTTGACATGCTATTTTATTGTGTTTTGGGCCATATTTGCAGTTTTAATGCTCTGGCATGTGTCAGCACGCTTCTCTGTGCTGTTTTGAGGTGTTTTGGCTGTTTTTGGGACATGTCAAATTTTGACATTTTTGCCATACTATAGCCTTGCTGTTTTTGTCAGGTTTTTGACATGCGATATCATTGTGTTTTGTGTAGTTTTTTCATGTTTTAATGCTACGGCATGTCTCAGCACGCTATTTTATGCTGTTTTAAGATGTTTTTGGCTGTTTTTGGGACATGTCAAAATTTGAAATTTTTGCCATACTATAGCCTTGCTGTTTTTGTCATTTTTTGACATCCGATATCATTGTGTTTTGGGTAGGTTTTGCAAATTTTTATGCTACGGCATGTGTCAGCACGCTTTTTTAATGTTGTTTTAAGGTGTTTTTAGCTGTTTTTGGGACACGTCAAATTTTGAAGTTTTTGCCATACTATAGCCTTGCTGTTTTTGTCAGTTTTTTGACATGCGATATCATTGTGTTTTGCCTAGTTTTTGCAAGTTTTCATGCTACGGTATGTGTCAGCACGCTATTTTAATGTTGTTTTAAGGTGTTTTTAGCTGTTTTTGGGACCTGTCAAATTTTGACATTTTTGCCATACTATAGCCTTGCTGTTTTTGTCAGGTTTTTGACATGCGATATCATTGTGTTTTGTGTAGTTTTTTCATGTTTTAATGCTACGGCATGTCTCAGCACGCTATTTTATGCTGTTTTAAGATGTTTTTAAGCTGTTTTTGGGACATGTCAAAATTTGAAATTTTTGCCATACTATAGCCTTGCTCTTTTGGTCAGTTTTTTGACATGCTATTTTATTGTGTTTTAAATATATTTGCACGCTTTAATGCTACGGCATGTGTCAGCACGCTACTCTGTGCTATTTTGAGGTGTTTTTGGCTTTTTTTGGGACCTGTCAAATTTTGACATTTTTGCCATACTATAGCCTTGCTGTTTTTGTCAGGTTTTTGACATGCGATATCATTGTGTTTTGCGTAGTTTTTTCATGTTTTAATGCTACGGCATGTCTCAGCACGCTATTTTATGCTGTTTTAAGATGTTTTTAAGCTGTTTTTGGGACATGTCAAAATTTGAAATTTTTGCCATACTATAGCCTTGCTCTTTTGGTCAGTTTTTTGACATGCTATTTTATTGTGTTTTGGGCCATATTTGCACGCTTTAATGCTACGGCATGTGTCAGCACGCTACTTTGTGCTGTTTTGAGGTGTTTTTGGCTGTTTTTGGGACATGTCAAATTTTGACATTTTTGCCATACTATAGCCTTGCTGTTTTTGTCAGGTTTTTGACATGCGATATCATTGTGTTTTGTGTAGTTTTTTCATGTTTTAATGCTACGGCATGTCTCAGCACGCTATTTTATGCTGTTTTAAGATGTTTTTAAGCTGTTTTTGGGACATGTCAAAATTTGAAATTTTTGCCATACTATAGCCTTGCTCTTTTGGTCAGTTTTTTGACATGCTATTTTATTGTGTTTTGGGCCATATTTGCACGCTTTGATGCTACGGCATGTGTCAGCACGCTACTCTGTGCTGTTTTGAGGTGTTTTTGGCTGTTTTTGGGACGTCAAATTTTGACATTTTTGCCATACTATAGCCTTGCTGTTTTTGTCAGTTTTTTGACATCCGATATCATTGTGTTTTGGGTAGTTTTTTCATGTTTTAATGCTACGGCATGTCTCAGCACGCTATTTTATGCTGTTTTAAGATGTTTTTAAGCTGTTTTTGGGACATTTCAAAAATTGAAATTTTTGCCATGCTATAGCCTTGCTGTTTTGGCCATTTTTTTGACATGCTATGTTATTGTGTTTTGGGCCATATTTGCACGCTTTAATGCTACGGCATGTGTCAGCACGCTACTTTGTGCTGTTTTGAGGTGTTTTTGGCTGTTTTTGGGACATGTCAATTTTTGACATTTTTGCCATACTATAGCCTTGCTGTTTTTGTCATTTTTTTGATATCCTATAACATTGTGTTTTGGGTAGTTTTTTCAAATTTTTATGCTACGGCATGTGTCAGCACGCTATTTTAATGTTGTTTTAAGGTGTTTTTAGCTGTTTTTGGGACACGTCAAATTTTGAAGTTTTTGCCATACTATAGCCTTGCTGTTGTTATCATTTTTTTGATATCCTATAACATTTTGTTTTGGGTAGTTTTTGCAAGTTTTCATGCTACGGCATGTGTCAGCACGCTACTTTGTGCTATTTTGAGGTGTTTTTGGCTTTTTTTGGGACCTGTCAAATTTTGACATTTTTGCCATACTATAGCCTTGCTGTTTTTGTCAGTTTTTTGACATGCGATATCATTGTGTTTTGTGTAGTTTTTTCATGTTTTAATGCTACGGCATGTCTCAGCACGCTATTTTATGTTGTTTTAAGGTGTTTTTGGCTGTTTTTCGGACACGTCAAATTTTGAAGTTTTTGCCATACTATAGCCTTGCTGTTTTTGTCAGGTTTTTGACATGCGATATCATTGTGTTTTGTGTAGTTTTTTCATGTTTTAATGCTACGGCATGTGTCAGCACGCTACTCTGTGCTGTTTTGAGGTGTTTTTGGCTGTTTTTGGGACGTCAAATTTTGACATTTTTGCCATACTATAGCCTTGCTGTTTTGGCCATTTTTTTGACATGCTATGTTATTGTGTTTTGGGCAGTATTTGCACGCTTTAATGCTACGGCATGTGTCAGCACACTACTTTGTGCTGTTTTGAGGTGTTTTTGGCTGTTTTTGGGACATGTCAAATTTTGACATTTTTGCCATACTATAGCCTTGCTGTTTTTGTCATTTTTTTGATATCCTATAACATTGTGTTTTGGGTAGTTTTTGCAAATTTTTATGCTACGGCATGTGTCAGCACGCTATTTTAATGTTGTTTTAAGGTGTTTTTAGCTGTTTTTGGGACACGTCAAATTTTGAAGTTTTTGCCATACTATAGCCTTGCTGTTGTTATCATTTTTTTGATATCCTATAACATTTTGTTTTGGGTAGTTTTTGCAAGTTTTCATGCTACGGCATGTGTCAGCACGCTACTTTGTGCTATTTTGAGGTGTTTTTGGCTTTTTTTGGGACCTGTCAAATTTTGACATTTTTGCCATACTATAGCCTTGCTGTTTTTGTCAGTTTTTTGACATGCGATATCATTGTGTTTTGCCTAGTTTTTGCATGTTTTAATGCAACGGCATGTCTCAGCACGCTATTTTATGCTGTTTTAAGATGTTTTTAAGCTGTTTTTGGGACATGTCAAAATTTGAAATTTTTGCCATACTATAGCCTTGCTCTTTTTGTCAGTTTTTTGACATGCTATTTTATTGTGTTTTGGGCCATATTTGCATGCTTTAATGCTACGGCATGTGTCAGTACGCTACTTTGTGCTGTTTTGAGGTGGTTTTGGCTGTTTTTGGGACATGTCAAATTTTGACATTTTTGCCATACAATAGCCTTGCTCTCTTGGTCAGTTTTTTGACATGCGATATCATTGTGTTTTGTGTAGTGTTTGCATGTTTTAATGCTACGGCATGTGTCAGCACGCTATTTTAATGTTGTTTTAAGGTGTTTTTAGCTGTTTTTAGGACACGTCAAATTTTGAAGTTTTTGCCATACTATAGCCTTGCTGTTTTTATCATTTTTTTGATATCCTATAACATTGTGTTTTGGGTAGTTTTGCAAGTTTTCATGCTCTGGCATGTGTCAGCATTTATTTTAATGTTGTTTTGAGGTGTTTTTAGCTGTTTTTGGGACATTTCAAATTTTGAAGTTTTGCCATACTATAGCCTTGCTGTTTTGTCATTTTTTGATATCCTATAACATTGTGTTTTGGGTAGTATTTGCAAGTTTTTATGCTCTGGCATGTGTCAGCACGCTATTTTAATGTTGTTTTGAGGTGTTTTAGCTGTTTTTGGGACCTGTCAAATTTTGACATTTTTGCCATACTATAGCCTTGCTGTTTTTATCAGTTTTTTGACATGCGATATCATTGTGTTTTGGGTAGTTTTTCATGTTTTAATGCTCTGGCATGTCTCAGCACGCTATTTCATGCTGTTTTAAGATGTTTTTGGCTGTTTTTGGGACACGTCAAATTTTGAAGTTTTTGCCAACTATAGCCTTGCTTGTTTGGTCATTTCTTCGACCTGCAATATTATTGTGTTTTGGGTAGTTTTTGCAAATTTTTATGCTACTGCATGTCTCAGCACGCTTATTTTATGCTGTTTTAAGGTGTTTTTAGCTGTGTTTGGGACCTGTCAAATTTTGACATTTTGCCATACTATAGCCTTGCTGTTTTGGTCAGTTTTTGACATGCTATTTTATTGTGTTTTGGGCCATATTTGCACGCTTTAATGCTACGGCATGTGTCAGTACGCTACTTTGTGCTGTTTTGAGGTGGTTTTGGCTGTTTTTGGGACATGTCAAATTTTGACATTTTTGCCATACTATAGCCTTGCTGTTTTTGTCAGGTTTTTGACATGCGATATCATTGTGTTTTGTGTAGTTTTGCATGCTTTAATGCTACGGCATGTCTCAGCACGCTATTTTATGCTGTTTTAAGGTGTTTTTGGCTGTTTTTGGGACCTGTCAAATTTTGACATTTTTGCCATACTATAGCCTTGCTCTTTTGGTCAGTTTTTTGACATGCTATGTCATTGTGTTTTGTGTAGTTTTTTAATGTTTTAATGCTACGGCATGTCTCAGCACGCTATTTTAATGTTGTTTTAAGGTGTTTTTAGCTGTTTTTGGGACCTGTCAAATTTTGACATTTTGCCATACTATAGCCTTGCTGTTTTGGTCAGTTTTTGACATGCTATTTTATTGTGTTTTGGGTAGGTTTTGCAAATTTTTATGCTACGGCATGTGTCAGCACGCTATTTTAATGTTGTTTTAAGGTGTTTTTAGCTGTTTTTGGGACCTGTCAAATTTTGACATTTTGCCATACTATAGCCTTGCTGTTTTTATCAGTTTTTGACATCCTATATCATTGTGTTTTGCGTAGTTTTTGCATGTTTTAATGCTACGGCATGTCTCAGCACGCTATTTTATGCTGTTTTAAGGTGTTTTTGGCTGTTTTTGGGACCTGTCAAATTTTGACATTTTTGCCATACTATAGCCTTGCTGTTTTTGTCAGGTTTTTGACATGCGATATCATTGTGTTTTGCCTAGTTTTTGCATGTTTTAATGCAACGGCATGTCTCAGCACGCTATTTTATGCTGTTTTAAGGTGTTTTTGGCTGTTTTTGGGACCTGTCAAATTTTGACATTTTTGCCATACTATAGCCTTGCTGTTTTTGTCAGTTTTTTGACATGCGATATCATTGTGTTTTGCGTAGTTTTTGCATGTTTTAATGCTACGGCATGTCTCAGCACGCTATTTTATGCTGTTTTAAGATGTTTTTAAGCTGTTTTTGGGACATGTCAAAATTTGACATTTTTGCCATACTATAGCCTTGCTCTTTTTGTCAGTTTTTTGACATGCTATTTTATTGTGTTTTGGGCCATATTTGCACGCTTTAATGCTACGGCATGTGTCAGTACGCTACTTTGTGCTGTTTTGAGGTGGTTTTGGCTGTTTTTGGGACATGTCAAATTTTGACATTTTTGCCATACTATAGCCTTGCTCTCTTGGTCAGTTTTTTGACATGCGATATCATTGTGTTTTGTGTTGTGTTTGCATGTTTTAATGCTACGGCATGTCTCAGCACGCTATTTTATACTGTTTTGAGGTGTTTTTGGCTGTTTTTAGGACATGTCAAATTTTGACATTTTTGCCATACTATAGCCTTGCTGTTTTTGTCAGTTTTTGACATGCGATATCATTGTGTTTTGGGTAGTTTTTTCATGTTTTAATGCTACGGCATGTCTCAGCACGCTATTTTATGCTGTTTTAAGGTGTTTTTGGCTGTTTTTGGGACCTGTCAAATTTTGACATTTTTGCCATACTATAGCCTTGCTCTTTTGGTCAGTTTTTTGACATGATATTTTATTGTGTTTTGGGCCATATTTGCACGCTTTAATGCTACGGCATGTCTCAGCACGCTATTTTATGCTGTTTTAAGGTGTTTTTGGCTGTTTTTGGGACCTGTCAAATTTTGACATTTTTGCCATACTATAGCCTTGCTGTTTTTGTCAGTTTTTTGACATGCGATATCATTGTGTTTTGCGTAGTTTTTGCATGTTTTAATGCTACGGCATGTCTCAGCACGCTATTTCATGCTGTTTTAAGATGTTTTTAAGCTGTTTTTGGGACATGTCAAAATTTGACATTTTTGCCATACTATAGCCTTGCTCTCTTGGTCAGTTTTTTGACATGCGATATCATTGTGTTTTGTGTAGTGTTTGCATGTTTTAATGCTACGGCATGTCTCAGCACGCTATTTTATACTGTTTTGAGGTGTTTTTGGCTGTTTTTAGGACATGTCAAATTTTGACATTTTTGCCATACTATAGCCTTGCTGTTTTTGTCAGGTTTTTGACATGCGATATCATTGTGTTTTGGGTAGTTTTTTCAAATTTTTATGCTACGGCATGTGTCAGCATGTCATTTTAATGTTGTTTTAAGATGTTTTTAGCTGTTTTTGGGACACGTCAAATTTTGAAGTTTTTGCCATACTATAGCCTTGCTGTTTTTATCATTTTTTTGATATCCTATAACATTGTGTTTTGGGTAGTTTTTGCAAGTTTTCATGCTACGGCATGTGTCAGCACGCTACTTTGTGCTGTTTTGAGGTGTTTTTAGCTGTTTTTGGGACATTTCAAAAATTGAAATTTTTGCCATGCTATAGCCTTGCTGTTTTTGTCAGTTTTTTGACATGCGATATCATTGTGTTTTGGGTAGTTTTTTCATGTTTTAATGCTACGGCATGTGTCAGCACGCTATTTTATGCTGTTTTGAGGTGTTTTTGGCTGTTTTTGGGACATGTCAAATTTTGACATTTTTGCCATACTATAGCCTTGCTGTTTTTGTCAGTTTTTTGACATGCTATTTTATGCTGTTTTGGGCCATATTTGCACGCTTTAATGCTACGGCATGTCTCAGCACGCTATTTTATGCTGTTTTAAGGTGTTTTTGGCTGTTTTTGGGACATGTCAAATTTTGACATTTTTGCCATACTATAGCCTTGCTGTTTTTGTCAGGTTTTTGACATGCGATATCATTGTGTTTTGGGTAGTTTTTTCATGTTTTAATGCTACGGCATGTCTCAGCACGCTATTTTATGCTGTTTTAAGGTGTTTTTGGCTGTTTTTGGGACCTGTCAAATTTTGACATTTTTGCCATACTATAGCCTTGCTCTTTTTGTCAGTTTTTTGACATGCTATTTTATTGTGTTTTGGGCCATATTTGCACGCTTTAATGCTACGGCATGTGTCAGTACGCTACTTTGTGCTGTTTTGAGGTGGTTTTGGCTGTTTTTGGGACATGTCAAATTTTGACATTTTTGCCATGCTATAGCCTTGCTGTTTTTGTCAGGTTTTTGACATGCGATATCATTGTGTTTTGGGTAGTTTTTTCAAATTTTTATGCTACGGCATGTGTCAGCACGCTATTTTAATGTTGTTTTAAGGTGTTTTTAGCTGTTTTTGGGACACGTCAAATTTTGAAGTTTTTGCCATACTATAGCCTTGCTGTTTTTATCATTTTTTTGATATCCTATAACATTGTGTTTTGGGTAGTTTTTGCAAGTTTTCATGCTACGGCATGTGTCAGCACGCTATTTTATGCTGTTTTGAGGTGTTTTTGGCTGTTTTTGGGACATGTCAAATTTTGACATTTTTGCCATACTATAGCCTTGCTGTTTTTGTCAGTTTTTTGACATGCGATATCATTGTGTTTTGTGTAGTTTTTTAATGTTTTAATGCTACGGCATGTCTCAGCACGCTATTTTATGCTGTTTTAAGATGTTTTTAAGCTGTTTTTGGGACATTTCAAAAATTGAAATTTTTGCCATGCTATAGCCTTGCTGTTTTGGCCATTTTTTTGACATGCTATGTTATTGTGTTTTGGGCAGTATTTGCACGCTTTAATTCTACGGCATGTGTCAGCACGCTACTTTGTGCTGTTTTGAGGTGTTTTTGGCTGTTTTTGGGACATGTCAAATTTTGACATTTTTGCCATACTATAGCCTTGCTCTCTTGGTCAGTTTTTTGACATGCGATATCATTGTGTTTTGTGTAGTGTTTGCATGTTTTAATGCTACGGCATGTGTCAGCACGCTATTTTAATGTTGTTTTAAGGTGTTTTTAGCTGTTTTTGGGACACGTCAAATTTTGAAGTTTTTGCCATACTATAGCCTTGCTGTTTTTATCATTTTTTTGATATCCTATAACATTGTGTTTTGGGTAGTTTTTGCAAGTTTTCATGCTACGGCATGTGTCAGCACGCTACTTTGTGCTGTTTTGAGGTGTTTTTAGCTGTTTTTGGGACCTGTCAAATTTTGACGTTTTTGCCATACTATAGCCTTGCTGTTTTTGTCAGGTTTTTGACATGCGATATCATTGTGTTTTGGGTAGTTTTTTCAAATTTTTATGCTACGGCATGTGTCAGCACGCTATTTTAATGTTGTTTTAAGGTGTTTTTAGCTGTTTTTGGGACACGTCAAATTTTGAAGTTTTTGCCATACTATAGCCTTGCTGTTTTTATCATTTTTTTGATATCCTATAACATTGTGTTTTGGGTAGTTTTTGCAAGTTTTCATGCTACGGCATGTGTCAGCACGCTATTTTATGCTGTTTTGAGGTGTTTTTGGCTGTTTTTGGGACCTGTCAAATTTTGACATTTTTGCCATACTATAGCCTTGCTGTTTTTGTCAGTTTTTTGACATGCGATATCATTGTGTTTTGCCTAGTTTTTGCATGTTTTAATGCAACGGCATGTCTCAGCACGCTATTTTATGCTGTTTTAAGGTGTTTTTGGCTGTTTTTGGGACCTGTCAAATTTTGACATTTTTGCCATACTATAGCCTTGCTGTTTTTGTCAGTTTTTTGACATGCGATATCATTGTGTTTTGTGTAGTTTTTTCATGTTTTAATGCTACGGCATGTGTCAGCACGCTATTTTAATGTTGTTTTAAGGTATTTTTAGCTGTTTTTGGGACCTGTCAAATTTTGACATTTTTGCCATACTATAGCCTTGCTGTTTTTGTCAGTTTTTTGACATGCGATATCATTGTGTTTTGCGTAGTTTTTGCATGTTTTAATGCTACGGCATGTCTCAGCACGCTATTTTATGCTGTTTTAAGATGTTTTTAAGCTGTTTTTGGGACATGTCAAAATTTGAAATTTTTGCCATACTATAGCCTTGCTCTTTTTGTCAGTTTTTTGACATGCTATTTTATTGTGTTTTGGGCCATATTTGCACGCTTTAATGCTACGGCATGTGTCAGTACGCTACTTTGTGCTGTTTTGAGGTGGTTTTATTGTTTTTGGGACATGTCAAATTTTGACATTTTTGCCATACTATAGCCTTGCTCTCTTGGTCAGTTTTTTGACATGCGATATCATTGTGTTTTGTGTAGTGTTTGCATGTTTTAATGCTACGGCATGTCTCAGCACACTATTTTATACTGTTTTGAGGTGTTTTTGGCTGTTTTTAGGACATGTCAAATTTTGACATTTTTGCCATACTATAGCCTTGCTGTTTTTGTCAGGTTTTTGACATGCGATATCATTGTGTTTTGGGTAGTTTTTTCCAATTTTTATGCTACGGCATGTGTCAGCACGCTATTTTAATGTTGTTTTAAGGTATTTTTAGCTGTTTTTGGGACCTGTCAAATTTTGACATTTTTGCCATACAATAGCCTTGCTGTTTTTGTCAGGTTTTTGATATGCGATATCATTGTGTTTTGTGTAGTTTTTTCATGTTTTAATGCTACGGCATGTGTCAGCACGCTATTTTAATGTTGTTTCAAGGTGTTTTTAGCTGTTTTTGGGACACGTCAAATTTTGAAGTTTTTGCCATACTATAGCCTTGCTGTTTTTATCATTTTTTTGATATCCTATAACATTGTGTTTTGGGTAGTTTTTGCAAGTTTTCATGCTACGGCATGTGTCAGCACGCTATTTTATGCTGTTTTGAGGTGTTTTTGGCTGTTTTTGGGACATGTCAAATTTTGACATTTTTGCCATACTATAGCCTTGCTGTTTTTGTCAGTTTTTTGACATGCGATATCATTGTGTTTTGCCTAGTTTTTGCATGTTTTAATGCAACGGCATGTCTCAGCACGCTATTTTATGCTGTTTTAAGGTGTTTTTGGCTGTTTTTGGGACCTGTCAAATTTTGACATTTTGCCATACTATAGCCTTGCTGTTTTTGTCAGTTTTTGACATGCGATATCATTGTGTTTTGTGTAGTTTTTTCATGTTTTAATGCTACGGCATGTGTCAGCACGCTTATTTTAATGTTGTTTTAAGGTATTTTTAGCTGTTTTTGGGACCTGTCAAATTTTGACATTTTTGCCATACTATAGCCTTGCTGTTTTTGTCAGTTTTTTGACATGCGATATCATTGTGTTTTGCGTAGTTTTTGCATGTTTTAATGCTACGGCATGTCTCAGCACGCTTATTTTATGCTGTTTTAAGATGTTTTTAAGCTGTTTTTGGGACATGTCAAAATTTGAAATTTTTGCCATACTATAGCCTTGCTCTTTTTGTCAGTTTTTTGACATGCTATTTTATTGTGTTTTGGGCCATATTTGCACGCTTTAATGCTACGGCATGTGTCAGTACGCTACTTTGTGCTGTTTTGAGGTGGTTTTGGCTGTTTTTGGGACATGTCAAATTTTGACATTTTTGCCATACTATAGCCTTGCTCTCTTGGTCAGTTTTTTGACATGCGATATCATTGTGTTTTGTGTAGTGTTTGCATGTTTTAATGCTACGGCATGTCTCAGCACACTATTTTATACTGTTTTGAGGTGTTTTTATTGTTTTTAGGACATGTCAAATTTTGACATTTTGCCATACTATAGCCTTGCTGTTTTTGTCAGGTTTTTGACATGCGATATCATTGTGTTTTGGGTAGTTTTTTCCAATTTTTATGCTACGGCATGTGTCAGCACGCTATTTTAATGTTGTTTCAAGGTGTTTTTAGCTGTTTTTGGGACACGTCAAATTTTGAAGTTTTTGCCATACTATAGCCTTGCTGTTTTTATCATTTTTTTGATATCCTATAACATTGTGTTTTGGGTAGTTTTTGCAAGTTTTCATGCTACGGCATGTGTCAGCACGCTATTTTATGCTGTTTTGAGGTGTTTTTATTGTTTTTAGGACATGTCAAATTTTGACATTTTTGCCATACTATAGCCTTGCTGTTTTTGTCAGTTTTTTGACATGCGATATCATTGTGTTTTGCCTAGTTTTTGCATGTTTTAATGCAACGGCATGTCTCAGCACGCTATTTTATGCTGTTTTAAGGTGTTTTTGGCTGTTTTTGGGACCTGTCAAATTTTGACATTTTTGCCATACAATAGCCTTGCTGTTTTTGTCAGTTTTTGACATGCGATATCATTGTGTTTTGTGTAGTTTTTCATGTTTTAATGCTACGGCATGTGTCAGCACGCTTATTTTAATGTTGTTTTAAGGTATTTTTAGCTGTTTTTGGGACCTGTCAAATTTTGACATTTTTGCCATACTATAGCCTTGCTGTTTTTGTCAGTTTTTTGACATGCGATATCATTGTGTTTTGTAGTTTTGCATGTTTTAATGCTACGGCATGTCTCAGCACGCTATTTTATGCTGTTTTAAGATGTTTTTAAGCTGTTTTTGGGACATGTCAAAATTTGAAATTTTTGCCATACTATAGCCTTGCTCTTTTGATCAGTTTTTTGACATGCGATATCATTGTGTTTTTGGGCCATATTTGCACGCTTTAATGCTACGGCATGTGTCAGCACGCTATTTTGTGCTGTTTTGAGGTGGTTTTAGCTGTTTTGGGACATGTCAAATTTTGACATTTTGCCATACTATAGCCTTGCTCTCTTTGTCAGTTTTTGACATGCGATATCATTGTGTTTTGTGTAGTGTTTGCATGTTTTAATGCTACGGCATGTCTCAGCACGCTATTTTATACTGTTTTGAGGTGTTTTTGGCTGTTTTTCGGACATGTCAAATTTTGACATTTTGCCATACTATAGCCTTGCTGTTTTTGTCAGGTTTTGACATGCGATATCATTGTGTTTTGGGTAGTTTTTTCCAATTTTTATGCTACGGCATGTGTCAGCACGCTATTTTAATGTTGTTTTAAGGTATTTTTAGCTGTTTTAGGGACCTGTCAAATTTTGACATTTTTGCCATACAATAGCCTTGCTGTTTTTGTCAGGTTTTTGATATGCGATATCATTGTGTTTTGTGTAGTTTTTTCATGTTTTAATGCTACGGCATGTGTCAGCACGCTATTTTATTGTTGTTTCAAGGTGTTTTAGCTGTTTTTGGGACACGTCAAATTTTGAAGTTTTTGCCATACTATAGCCTTGCTGTTTTTATCAGTTTTTGATATCCTATAACATTGTGTTTTGGGTAGTTTTGCAAGTTTTCATGCTACGGCATGTGTCAGCACGCTTATTTTATGCTGTTTTGAGGTGTTTTTGGCTGTTTTTGGGACATGTCAAATTTTGACATTTTTGCCATACTATAGCCTTGCTGTTTTTGTCAGTTTTTTGACATGCGATATCATTGTGTTTTGCCTAGTTTTTGCATGTTTTAATGCAACGGCATGTCTCAGCACGCTATTTTATGCTGTTTTAAGGTGTTTTGGCTGTTTTTGGGACCTGTCAAATTTTGACATTTTTGCCATACTATAGCCTTGCTGTTTTTGTCAGTTTTTGACATGCGATATCATTGTGTTTTGTGTAGTTTTTTCATGTTTTAATGCTACGGCATGTGTCAGCACGCTATTTTAATGTTGTTTTAAGGTATTTTTAGCTGTTTTTGGGACCTGTCAAAATTTGACATTTTTGCCATACTATAGCCTTGCTGTTTTTGTCAGTTTTTTGACATGCGATATCATTGTGTTTTGCGTAGTTTTTTCATGTTTTAATGCTACGGCATGTCTCAGCACGCTATTTTATGCTGTTTTAAGATGTTTTTAAGCTGTTTTTGGGACATGTCAAAATTTGAAATTTTTGCCATTTTTGCCTTGCTCTTTTTGTCAGTTTTTTGACATGCTATTTTATTGTGTTTTAAATATATTTGCACGTTTTAATGCTACGGCATGTGTCAGTACGCTACTTTGTGCTGTTTTGAGGTGGTTTTGGCTGTTTTTGGGACATGTCAAATTTTGACATTTTTGCCATACTATAGCCTTGCTCTCTTGGTCAGTTTTTTGACATGCGATATCATTGTGTTTTGTGTAGTGTTTGCATGTTTTAATGCTACGGCATGTCTCAGCACACTATTTTATACTGTTTTGAGGTGTTTTGGCTGTTTTTAGGACATGTCAAATTTTGACATTTTTGCCATACTATAGCCTTGCTGTTTTTGTCAGGTTTTTGACATGCGATATCATTGTGTTTTGGGTAGTTTTTTCCAATTTTTATGCTACGGCATGTGTCAGCACGCTATTTTAATGTTGTTTTAAGGTGTTTTTAGCTGTTTTTGGGACCTGTCAAATTTTGACATTTTTGCCATACTATAGCCTTGCTGTTTTTGTCAGGTTTTTGACATGCGATATCATTGTGTTTTGCGTAGTTTTTTCATGTTTTAATGCTACGGCATGTGTCAGCACGCTATTTTAATGTTGTTTCAAGGTGTTTTGGCTGTTTTTGGGACGTCAAATTTTGACATTTTTGCCATACTGTAGCCTTGCTGTTTTTATCATTTTTTTGATATCCTATAACATTTTGTTTTGGGTAGTTTTTGCAAGTTTTCATGCTACGGCATGTGTCAGCACGCTACTTTGTGCTGTTTTGAGGTGTTTTTGGCTGTTTTTGGGACCTGTCAAATTTTGACGTTTTTGCCATACTATAGCCTTGCTGTTTTTGTCAGTATTTTGACATGCGATATCATTGTGTTTTGCGTAGTTTTTGCATGTTTTAATGCAGCGGCATGTCTCAGCACGCTATTTTATGCTGTTTTAAGGTGTTTTTGGCTGTTTTTGGGACCTGTCAAATTTTGACATTTTTGCCATACTATAGCCTTGCTGTTTTTGTCAGTTTTTTGACATGCGATATCATTGTGTTTTGCCTAGTTTTTGCATGTTTTAATGCAACGGCATGTCTCAGCACGCTATTTTATGCTGTTTTAAGGTGTTTTTGGCTGTTTTTGGGACCTGTCAAATTTTGACATTTTTGCCATACTATAGCCTTGCTGTTTTTGTCAGTTTTTTGACATGCGATATCATTGTGTTTTTGTAGTTTTTGCATGTTTTAATGCTACGGCATGTCTCAGCACGCTATTTTATGCTGTTTTAAGGTGTTTTTGGCTGTTTTGGGACCTGTCAAATTTTGACATTTTTGCCATACTATAGCCTTGCTGTTTTTGTCAGGGTTTTGACATGCGATATCATTGTGTTTTGTGTAGTTTTTTCATGTTTTAATGCTACGGCATGTGTCAGCACGCTATTTTTATGTTGTTTTAAGGTATTTTTAGCTGTTTTTGGGACCTGTCAAATTTTGACATTTTTGCCATACTATAGCCTTGCTGTTTTTGTCAGTTTTTTGACATGCGATATCATTGTGTTTTGCGTAGTTTTTGCATGTTTTAATGCTACGGCATGTCTCAGCACGCTATTTTATGCTGTTTTAAGATGTTTTTAAGCTGTTTTTGGGACATGTCAAAATTTGAAATTTTTGCCATACTATAGCCTTGCTCTTTTTGTCAGTTTTTTGACATGCTATTTTATTGTGTTTTGGGCCATATTTGCACGCTTTAATGCTACGGCATGTGTCAGTACGCTACTTTGTGCTGTTTTGAGGTGGTTTTATTGTTTTTGGGACATGTCAAATTTTGACATTTTTGCCATACTATAGCCTTGCTGTTTTTGTCAGTTTTTGACATGCGATATCATTGTGTTTTGTGTAGTGTTTGCATGTTTTAATGCTACGGCATGTCTCAGCACACTATTTTATACTGTTTTGAGGTGTTTTTGGCTGTTTTTAGGACATGTCAAATTTTGACATTTTTGCCATACTATAGCCTTGCTGTTTTTGTCAGGTTTTTGACATGCGATATCATTGTGTTTTGGGTAGTTTTTTCAATTTTTATGCTACGGCATGTGTCAGCACGCTATTTTAATGTTGTTTTAAGGTATTTTTAGCTGTTTTTGGGACCTGTCAAATTTTGACATTTTTGCCATACAATAGCCTTGCTGTTTTTGTCAGGTTTTTGATATGCGATATCATTGTGTTTTGTGTAGTTTTTTCATGTTTTAATGCTACGGCATGTGTCAGCACGCTATTTTAATGTTGTTTCAAGGTGTTTTTGGCTGTTTTTGGGACACGTCAAATTTTGAAGTTTTTGCCATACTGTAGCCTTGCTGTTTTTATCATTTTTTTGATATCCTATAACATTTTGTTTTGGGTAGTTTTTGCAAGTTTTCATGCTACGGCATGTGTCAGCACGCTACTTTGTGCTGTTTTGAGGTGTTTTTGGCTGTTTTTGGGACCTGTCAAATTTTGACATTTTTGCCATACTATAGCCTTGCTGTTTTTGTCAGTTTTTTGACATGCGATATCATTGTGTTTTGCGTAGTTTTTGCATGTTTTAATGCAGCGGCATGTCTCAACACGCTATTTTATGCTGTTTTAAGGTGTTTTTGGCTGTTTTTGGGACCTGTCAAATTTTGACATTTTTGCCATACTATAGCCTTGCTGTTTTTGTCAGTTTTTGACATGCGATATCATTGTGTTTTGCCTAGTTTTTCATGTTTTAATGCAACGGCATGTCTCAGCACGCTATTTTATGCTGTTTTAAGGTGTTTTTATTGTTTTTGGGACCTGTCAAATTTTGACATTTTGCCATACTATAGCCTTGCTGTTTTGTCAGTTTTTTGACATGCGATATCATTGTGTTTTGCGTAGTTTTTGCATGTTTTAATGCTACGGCATGTGTCAGCACGCTATTTTATGCTGTTTTAAGGTGTTTTTGGCTGTTTTTGGGACCTGTCAAATTTTGACATTTTTGCCATACTATAGCCTTGCTGTTTTTGTCAGTTTTTTGACATGCGATATCATTGTGTTTTGTGTAGTTTTTTCATGTTTTAATGCTACGGCATGTGTCAGCACGCTATTTTAATGTTGTTTTAAGGTATTTTTAGCTGTTTTTGGGACCTGTCAAATTTTGACATTTTTGCCATACTATAGCCTTGCTGTTTTTGTCAGTTTTTTGACATGCTATTTTATTGTGTTTTGGGCCATATTTGCACGCTTTAATGCTACGGCATGTGTCAGTACGCTACTTTGTGCTGTTTTGAGGTGGTTTTATTGTTTTTGGGACATGTCAAATTTTGACATTTTTGCCATAGTATAGCCTTGCTGTTGTTGTCAGGTTTTTGACATGCGATATCATTGTGTTTTGCGTAGTTTTTGCATGTTTTAATGCTACGGCATGTCTCAGCACGCTATTTTATGCTGTTTTAAGATGTTTTTAAGCTGTTTTTGGGACATGTCAAATTTTGAAGTTTTTGCCATACTATAGCCTTGCTGTTTTTGTCAGTTTTTTGACATGCGATATCATTGTGTTTTGGGTAGTTTTTTCATGTTTTAATGCTACGGCATGTCTCAGCACGCTATTTTATGCTGTTTTAAGGTGTTTTTGGCTGTTTTTGGGACATGTCAAATTTTGACATTTTTGCCATACTATAGCCTTGCTGTTTTTGTCAGTTTTTTGACATGCGATATCATTGTGTTTTGCGTAGTTTTTGCATGTTTTAATGCTACGGCATGTCTCAGCACGCTATTTTATGCTGTTTTAAGATGTTTTTAAGCTGTTTTTGGGACATGTCAAAATTTGAAATTTTTGCCATACTATAGCCTTGCTCTTTTTGTCAGTTTTTTGACATGCTATTTTATTGTGTTTTGGGCCATATTTGCACGCTTTAATGCTACGGCATGTGTCAGTACGCTACTTTGTGCTGTTTTGAGGTGGTTTTATTGTTTTTGGGACATGTCAAATTTTGACATTTTTGCCATACTATAGCCTTGCTCTCTTGGTCAGGTTTTTGACATGCGATATCATTGTGTTTTGGGTAGTTTTTTCATGTTTTAATGCTACGGCATGTCTCAGCACGCTATTTTATACTGTTTTAAGGTGTTTTTGGCTGTTTTTGGGACCTGTCAAATTTTGACATTTTTGCCATACTATAGCCTTGCTGTTTTTGTCAGGTTTTTGACATGCGATATCATTGTGTTTTGGGTAGTTTTTTCAAATTTTTATGCTACGGCATGTGTCAGCACGCTATTTTAATGTTGTTTTAAGGTGTTTTTAGCTGTTTTTGGGACACGTCAAATTTTGAAGTTTTTGCCATACTATAGCCTTGCTGTTTTTATCATTTTTTTGATATCCTATAACATTGTGTTTTGGGTAGTTTTTGCAAGTTTTCATGCTACGGCATGTGTCAGCACGCTACTTTGTGCTGTTTTGAGGTGTTTTTAGCTGTTTTTGGGACCTGTCAAATTTTGACATTTTGCCATACTATAGCCTTGCTGGTTTTGTCAGGTTTTTGACATGCGATATCATTGTGTTTTGGGTAGTTTTTTCAAATTTTTATGCTACGGCATGTGTCAGCACGCTATTTTAATGTTGTTTTAAGGTGTTTTTAGCTGTTTTTGGGACACGTCAAATTTTGAAGTTTTTGCCATACTATAGCCTTGCTGTTTTTATCATTTTTTTGCTATCCTATAACATTGTGTTTTGGGTAGTTTTTTCATGTTTTAATGCTACGGCATGTCTCAGCACGCTATTTTATGCTGTTTTAAGGTGTTTTTGGCTGTTTTTGGGACCTGTCAAATTTTGACATTTTTGCCATACTATAGCCTTGCTCTTTTGGTCAGTTTTTTGACATGATATTTTATTGTGTTTTGGGCCATATTTGCACGCTTTAATGCTACGGCATGTCTCAGCACGCTATTTTATGCTGTTTTGAGGTGTTTTTGGCTGTTTTTGGGACATGTCAAATTTTGAAGTTTTTGCCATACTATAGCCTTGCTGTTTTTGTCAGGTTTTTGACATGTGATATCATTGTGTTTTGTGTAGTTTTTTCATGTTTTAATGCTACGGCATGTCTCAGCAGGCTATTTTATGCTGTTTTAAGATGTTTTTGGCTGTTTTTGGGACCTGTCAAATTTTGACATTTTTGCCATACTATAGCCTTGCTGTTTTTGTCAGTTTTTTGACATGCGATATCATTGTGTTTTGCCTAGTTTTTGCATGTTTTAATGCAACGGCATGTCTCAGCACGCTATTTTATGCTGTTTTAAGGTGTTTTTATTGTTTTTGGGACCTGTCAAATTTTGACATTTTTGCCATACTATAGCCTTGCTGTTTTTGTCAGTTTTTTGACATGCGATATCATTGTGTTTTGCCTAGTTTTTGCATGTTTTAATGCAACGGCATGTCTCAGCACGCTATTTTATGCTGTTTTAAGGTGTTTTTGGCTGTTTTTGGGACATGTCAAATTTTGACATTTTTGCCATACTATAGCCTTGCTGTTTTTGTCAGTTTTTTGACATGCGATATCATTGTGTTTTGCGTAGTTTTTGCATGTTTTAATGCTACGGCATGTCTCAGCACGCTATTTTATGCTGTTTTAAGATGTTTTTAAGCTGTTTTTGGGACATGTCAAAATTTGAAATTTTTGCCATACTATAGCCTTGCTCTTTTTGTCAGTTTTTTGACATGCTATTTTATTGTGTTTTGGGCCATATTTGCACGCTTTAATGCTACGGCATGTGTCAGTACGCTACTTTGTGCTGTTTTGAGGTGGTTTTGGCTGTTTTTGGGACATGTCAAATTTTGACATTTTTGCCATACTATAGCCTTGCTCTCTTGGTCAGTTTTTTGACATGCGATATCATTGTGTTTTGGGTAGTTTTTTCATGTTTTAATGCTACGGCATGTCTCAGCACACTATTTTATACTGTTTTAAGGTGTTTTTGGCTGTTTTTGGGACATGTCAAATTTTGACATTTTTGCCATACTATAGCCTTGCTGTTTTTGTCAGGTTTTTGACATGCGATATCATTGTGTTTTGGGTAGTTTTTTCAAATTTTTATGCTACGGCATGTGTCAGCACGCTATTTTAATGTTGTTTTAAGGTGTTTTTAGCTGTTTTTGGGACACGTCAAATTTTGAAGTTTTTGCCATACTATAGCCTTGCTGTTTTTATAATTTTTTTGATATCCTATAACATTGTGTTTTGGGTAGTTTTTGCAAGTTTTCATGCTACGGCATGTGTCAGCACGCTACTTTGTGCTGTTTTGAGGTGTTTTTAGCTGTTTTTGGGACCTGTCAAATTTTGACGTTTTTGCCATACTATAGCCTTGCTGGTTTTGTCAGGTTTTTGACATGCGATATCATTGTGTTTTGGGTAGTTTTTTCAAATTTTTATGCTACGGCATGTGTCAGCACGCTATTTTAATGTTGTTTTAAGGTGTTTTTAGCTGTTTTTGGGACACGTCAAATTTTGAAGTTTTTGCCATACTATAGCCTTGCTGTTTTTATCATTTTTTTGATATCCTATAACATTGTGTTTTGGGTAGTTTTTGCAAGTTTTCATGCTACGGCATGTGTCAGCACGCTATTTTATGCTGTTTTGAGGTGTTTTTGGCTGTTTTTAGGACATGTCAAATTTTGACATTTTTGCCATACTATAGCCTTGCTGTTTTTGTCAGTTTTTTGACATGCGATATCATTGTGTTTTGGGTAGTTTTTTCATGTTTTAATGCTACGGCATGTCTCAGCACGCTATTTTATGCTATTTTAAGGTGTTTTTGGCTGTTTTTGGGACCTGTCAAATTTTGACATTTTTGCCATACTATAGCCTTGCTCTTTTGGTCAGTTTTTTGACATGATATTTTATTGTGTTTTGGGCCATATTTGCACGCTTTAATGCTACGGCATGTCTCAGCACGCTATTTTATGCTGTTTTAAGGTGTTTTTGGCTGTTTTTGGGACATGTCAAATTTTGACATTTTTGCCATACTATAGCCTTGCTGTTTTTGTCAGTTTTTTGACATGCGATATCATTGTGTTTTGCGTAGTTTTTGCATGTTTTAATGCTACGGCATGTCTCAGCACGCTATTTTATGCTGTTTTAAGATGTTTTTAAGCTGTTTTTGGGACACGTCAAATTTTGACATTTTTGCCATACTATAGCCTTGCTGTTTTTGTCAGGTTTTTGACATGCGATATCATTGTGTTTTGGGTAGTTTTTTCATGTTTTAATGCTACGGCATGTCTCAGCACGCTATTTTATGCTGTTTTAAGGTGTTTTTGGCTGTTTTTGGGACCTGTCAAATTTTGACATTTTTGCCATACTATAGCCTTGCTCTTTTGGTCAGTTTTTTGACATGATATTTTATTGTGTTTTAAATATATTTGCACGCTTTAATGCTACGGCATGTCTCAGTACGCTATTTTTTGCTGTTTTGAGGTGTTTTTGGCTGTTTTTGGGACATGTCAAATTTTGACATTTTTGCCATACTATAGCCTTGCTGTTTTTGTCAGGTTTTTGACATGTGATATCATTGTGTTTTGTGTAGTTTTTTCATGTTTTAATGCTACGGCATGTCTCAGCAGGCTATTTTATGCTGTTTTAAGATGTTTTTGGCTGTTTTTGGGACCTGTCAAATTTTGACATTTTTGCCATACTATAGCCTTGCTGTTTTTGTCAGTTTTTTGACATGCGATATCATTGTGTTTTGTGTAGTTTTTTCATGTTTTAATGCAACGGTGTGTCTCAGCACGCTATTTTATGCTGTTTTAAGATGTTTTTGGCTGTTTTTGGGACCTGTCAAATTTTGACATTTTTGCCATACTATAGCCTTGCTGTTTTTGTCAGTTTTTTGACATGCGATATCATTGTGTTTTGCGTAGTTTTTGCATGTTTTAATGCAACGGCATGTCTCAGCACGCTATTTTATGCTGTTTTAAGGTGTTTTTATTGTTTTTGGGACCTGTCAAATTTTGACATTTTGCCATACTATAGCCTTGCTGTTTTGTCAGTTTTTGACATGCGATATCATTGTGTTTTGTGTAGTTTTTGCATGTTTTAATGCTACGGCATGTCTCAGCACGCTATTTTATGCTGTTTTAAGATGTTTTTAAGCTGTTTTTGGGACATGTCAAATTTTGACATTTTTGCCATACTATAGCCTTGCTCTCTTGGTCAGTTTTTTGACATGCGATATCATTGTGTTTTGTGTAGTGTTTGCATGTTTTAATGCTACGGCATGTCTCAGCACGCTATTTTATACTGTTTTGAGGTGTTTTTATTGTTTTAGGACATGTCAAATTTTGACATTTTTGCCATACTATAGCCTTGCTGTTTTTGTCAGTTTTTTGACATGCGATATCATTGTGTTTTGCGTAGTTTTTTCATGTTTTAATGCTACGGCATGTCTCAGCACGCTATTTTATGCTGTTTTAAGGTGTTTTTGGCTGTTTTTGGGACCTGTCAAATTTTGACATTTTTGGCATACTATAGCCTTGCTGTTTTTGTCAGTTTTTTGACATGCGATATCATTGTGTTTTGCCTAGTTTTTGCATGTTTTAATGCAACGGCATGTCTCAGCACGCTATTTTATGCTGTTTTAAGGTGTTTTTATTGTTTTTGGGACCTGTCAAATTTTGACATTTTTGCCATACTATAGCCTTGCTGTTTTTGTCAGTTTTTTGACATGCGATATCATTGTGTTTTGCGTAGTTTTTGCATGTTTTAATGCTACGGCATGTCTCAGCACGCTATTTTATGCTGTTTTAAGATGTTTTTAAGCTGTTTTTGGGACATGTCAAAATTTGAAATTTTTGCCATACTATAGCCTTGCTCTTTTTGTCAGTTTTTTGACATGCTATTTTATTGTGTTTTGGGCCATATTTGCACGCTTTAATGCTACGGCATGTGTCAGTACGCTACTTTGTGCTGTTTTGAGGTGGTTTTATTGTTTTTGGGACATGTCAAATTTTGACATTTTTGCCATACTATAGCCTTGCTCTCTTGGTCAGTTTTTTGACATGCGATATCATTGTGTTTTGTGTAGTGTTTGCATGTTTTAATGCTACGGCATGTGTCAGCACGCTATTTTAATGTTGTTTTAAGGTGTTTTTAGCTGTTTTTGGGACACGTCAAATTTTGAAGTTTTTGCCATACTATAGCCTTGCTGTTTTTATCATTTTTTTGATATCCTATAACATTGTGTTTTGGGTAGTTTTTGCAAGTTTTCATGCTACGGCATGTGTCAGCACGCTACTTTGTGCTGTTTTGAGGTGTTTTTAGCTGTTTTTGGGACATTTCAAAAATTGAAATTTTTGCCATGCTATAGCCTTGCTGTTTTGGCCATTTTTTTGACATGCTATGTTATTGTGTTTTGGGCAGTATTTGCACGCTTTAATGCTACGGCATGTGTCAGCACGCTACTTTGTGCTGTTTTGAGGTGTTTTTGGCTGTTTTTGGGACCTGTCAAATTTTGACATTTTTGCCATACTATAGCCTTGCTGTTTTTGTCAGGTTTTTGACATGCGATATCATTGTGTTTTGTGTAGTTTTTTCATGTTTTAATGCAACGGTGTGTCTCAGCACGCTATTTTATGCTGTTTTAAGATGTTTTTGTCTGTTTTTGGGACCTGTCAAATTTTGACATTTTTGCCATACTATAGCCTTGCTGTTTTTGTCAGTTTTTGACATGCGATATCATTGTGTTTTGCCTAGTTTTTGCATGTTTTAATGCAACGGCATGTCTCAGCACGCTATTTTATGCTGTTTTAAGGTGTTTTTGGCTGTTTTTGGGACCTGTCAAATTTTGACATTTTTGCCATACTATAGCCTTGCTGTTTTTGTCAGTTTTTTGACATGCGATATCATTGTGTTTTGCGTAGTTTTTGCATGTTTTAATGCTACGGCATGTCTCAGCACGCTATTTTATGCTGTTTTAAGATGTTTTTAAGCTGTTTTTGGGACATGTCAAATTTTGACATTTTTGCCATACTATAGCCTTGCTCTCTTGGTCAGTTTTTTGACATGCGATATCATTGTGTTTTGTGTAGTGTTTGCATGTTTTAATGCTACGGCATGTCTCAGCACGCTATTTTATACTGTTTTGAGGTGTTTTTGGCTGTTTTTCGGACATGTCAAATTTTGAAGTTTTTGCCATACTATAGCCTTGCTGTTTTTGTCAGTTTTTTGACATGCGATATCATTGTGTTTTGCCTAGTTTTTGCATGTTTTAATGCTACGGCATGTCTCAGCACGCTATTTTATGCTGTTTTAAGGTGTTTTTATTGTTTTTGGGACCTGTCAAATTTTGACATTTTGCCATACTATAGCCTTGCTGTTTTTGTCAGTTTTTGACATGCGATATCATTGTGTTTTGCCTAGTTTTTGCATGTTTTAATGCTACGGCATGTCTCAGCACGCTATTTTATGCTGTTTTAAGGTGTTTTTGGCTGTTTTTGGGACCTGTCAAATTTTGACATTTTTGCCATACTATAGCCTTGCTGTTTTTGTCAGTTTTTTGACATGCGATATCATTGTGTTTTGTGTAGTTTTTTCATGTTTTAATGCTACGGCATGTCTCAGCACGCAATTTTATGCTGTTTTAAGATGTTTTTGGCTGTTTTTGGGACCTGTCAAATTTTGACATTTTTGCCATACTATAGCCTTGCTGTTTTTGTCAGTTTTTTGATATCCTATAACATTGTGTTTTGGGTAGTTTTTGCACGCTTTAATGCTACGGCATGTGTCAGCACGCTACTTTGTGCTGTTTTGAGGTGTTTTTGGCTGTTTTTGGGACATGTCAAATTTTGACATTTTTGCCATACTATAGCCTTTCTGTTTGGTCAGTTTTTTGACATGCGATATCATTGTGTTTTGTGTAGTGTTTGCATGTTTTAATGCTACGGCATGTGTCAGCACGCTATTTTAATGTTGTTTTAAGGTGTTTTTAGCTGTTTTTGGGACCTGTCAAATTTTGACATTTTGCCATACTATAGCCTTGCTGTTTTTATCAGTTTTTTGACATGCGATATCATTGTGTTTTGGGTAGTTTTTGCATGTTTTAATGCTACGGCATGTGTCAGCACGCTATTTTATGCTGTTTTGAGGTGTTTTTATTGTTTTTAGGACATGTCAAATTTTGACATTTTTGCCATACTATAGCCTTGCTGTTTTTGTCAGTTTTTTGACATGCTATGTTATTGTGTTTTGGGCAGTATTTGCACGCTTTAATGCTACGGCATGTGTCAGCACGCTACTTTGTGCTGTTTTGAGGTGTTTTTGGCTGTTTTTGGGACCTGTCAAATTTTGACATTTTTGCCATACTATAGCCTTGCTGTTTTTGTCAGGTTTTTGACATGCGATATCATTGTGTTTTGGGTAGTTTTTTCATGTTTTAATGCTACGGCATGTCTCAGCACGCTATTTTATGCTGTTTTAAGGTGTTTTTGGCTGTTTTTGGGACCTGTCAAATTTTGACATTTTTGCCATACTATAGCCTTGCTCTTTTGGTCAGTTTTTTGACATGCTATTTTATTGTGTTTTGGGTAGTTTTGCATGTTTTAATGCTACGGCATGTCTCAAGCACGCTATTTTATGCTGTTTTGAGGTGTTTTTGGCTGTTTTTGGGACATGTCAAATTTTGACATTTTTGCCATACTATAGCCTTGCTGTTTTGTCAGTTTTTGACATGCGATATCATTGTGTTTTGTGTAGTTTTGCATGTTTTAATGCTACGGCATGTCTCAGCACGCTATTTTATGCTGTTTTAAGGTGTTTTTAGCTGTTTTTGGGACCTGTCAAATTTTGACATTTTTGCCATACTATAGCCTTGCTGTTTTTGTCAGGTTTTTGACATGCGATATCATTGTGTTTTGGGTAGTTTTTTCATGTTTTAATGCTACGGCATGTTTCAGCTGGCTATTTTGTGCTGTTTTGGGGTGTTTTTGGCTGTTTTTGGGACCTGTCAAATTTTGACATTTTTGCCATACTATAGCCTTGCTGTTTTTGTCAGTTTTTGACATGCGATATCATTGTGTTTTGTGTAGTGTTTGCATGTTTTAATGCTACGGCATGTCTCAGCACGCTATTTTATACTGTTTTGAGGTGTTTTTGGCTGTTTTTAGGACATGTCAAATTTTGACATTTTTGCCATACTATAGCCTTGCTGTTTTTGTCAGTTTTTGACATGCGATATCATTGTGTTTTGGGTAGTTTTTAATGTTTTAATGCTACGGCATGTGTCAGCACGCTATTTTAATGTTGTTTTAAGGTGTTTTTAGCTGTTTTTGGGACCTGTCAAATTTTGACATTTTTGCCATACTATAGCCTTGCTGTTTTTGTCAGTTTTTTGACATGTGATATCATTGTGTTTTCGGTAGTTTTTGCATGCTTTAATGCAACGGCATGTCTCAGCACGCTATTTTATGCTGTTTTGAGGTGTTTTTAGCTGTTTTTGGGACATGTCAAATTTTGACATTTTTGCCATACTATAGCCTTGCTGTTTTTGTCATTTTTGACATGCGATATCATTGTGTTTTGGGTAGTTTTTGCATGTTTTAATGCTACGGCATGTGTCAGCACGCTATTTTATGCTGTTTTGAGGTGTTTTTTGCTGTTTTTGGGACCTGTCAAATTTTGACATTTTTGCCATACTATAGCCTTGCTGTTTTTGTCAGTTTTTTGACATGCGATATCATTGTGTTTTGTGTAGTTTTGCATGTTTTAATGCAACGGCATGTCTCAGCACGCTATTTTATGCTGTTTTAAGGTGTTTTTAGCTGTTTTTGGGACCTGTCAAATTTTGACATTTTTGCCATACTATAGCCTTGCTGTTTTTGTCAGTTTTTTGACATGCGATATCATTGTGTTTTTAGTTTTTGCATGTTTTAATGCTACGGCATGTCTCAGCACGCTATTTTATGCTGTTTTAAGGTGTTTTTGGCTGTTTTTGGGACCTGTCAAATTTTGACATTTTTGCCATACTATAGCCTTGCTGTTTTGGTCAGTTTTTGACATGCGATATCATTGTGTTTTGGGTAGTTTTGCATGTTTTAATGCAACGGCATGTCTCAGCACGCTATTTTATGCTGTTTTGAGGTGTTTTTGGCTGTTTTTGGGACCTGTCAAATTTTGACATTTTTGCCATACTATAGCCTTGCTGTTTTTGTCAGGTTTTTGACATGCGATATCATTGTGTTTTGCGTAGTTTTTGCATGTTTTAATGCTACGGCATGTCTCAGCACGCTATTTTATGCTGTTTTAAGGTGTTTTTGGCTGTTTTTGGGACCTGTCAAATTTTGACATTTTTGCCATACTATAGCCTTGCTCTTTTGTCAGTTTTTTGACATGCGATATCATTGTGTTTTTGGGTAGTTTTTGCATGTTTTAATGCTACGGCATGTCTCAGCACGCTATTTTATGCTGTTTTGAGGTGTTTTAGCTGTTTTTGGGACCTGTCAAATTTTGACATTTTGCCATACTATAGCCTTGCTGTTTTGTCAGGTTTTGACATGCGATATCATTGTGTTTTGCGTAGTGTTTGCATGTTTTAATGCTACGGCATGTCTCAGCACGCTATTTTATGCTGTTTTAAGGTGTTTTTGGCTGTTTTTGGGACCTGTCAAATTTTGACATTTTTGCCATACTATAGCCTTGCTGTTTTTGTCAGTTTTTTGACATGCGATATCATTGTGTTTTGGGCAGTTTTTGCATGTTTTAATGCAACGGCATGTCTCAGCACGCTATTTTATGCTGTTTTTAGGTGTTTTTGGCTGTTTTTGGGACCTGTCAAATTTTGACATTTTTGCCATACTATAGCCTTGCTGTTTTTGTCAGTTTTTGACATGCGATATCATTGTGTTTTGTAGTTTTTGCATGTTTTAATGCTACGGCATGTCTCAGCACGCTATTTTATGCTGTTTTAAGGTGTTTTTGGCTGTTTTTGGGACATGTCAAATTTTGACATTTTTGCCATACTATAGCCTTGCTGTTTTGTCAGTTTTTTGACATGCGATATCATTGTGTTTTGGGTAGTTTTTGCATGTTTTAATGCTACGGCATGTCTCAGCACGCTATTTTATGCTGTTTTAAGGTGTTTTAGCTGTTTTTGGGACATGTCAAATTTTGACATTTTTGCCATACTATAGCCTTGCTGTTTTTGTCAGTTTTTGACATGCGATATCATTGTGTTTTGGGTAGTTTTTGCATGTTTTAATGCTACGGCATGTGTCAGCACGCTATTTTATGCTGTTTTAAGGTGTTTTGGCTGTTTTTGGGACATGTCAAATTTTGACATTTTGCCATACTATAGCCTTGCTGTTTTTGTCAGTTTTTGACATGCGATATCATTGTGTTTTGTGTAGTTTTTCATGTTTTAATGCAACGGCATGTCTCAGCACGCTATTTTACGCTGTTTTAAGGTGTTTTTGGCTGTTTTTGGGACATGTCAAATTTTGACATTTTTGCCATACTATAGCCTTGCTGTTTTTGTCAGTTTTTTGACATGCGATATCATTGTGTTTTGGGTAGTTTTGCATGTTTTAATGCTACGGCATGTCTCAGCACGCTATTTTATGCTGTTTTAAGGTGTTTTTAGCTGTTTTTGGGACCTGTCAAATTTTGACATTTTGCCATACTATAGCCTTGCTGTTTTTGTCAGTTTTTTGACATGCGATATCATTGTGTTTTGGGTAGTTTTTGCATGTTTTAATGCTACGGCATGTGTCAGCACGCTTATTTTATGCTGTTTTAAGGTGTTTTTAGCTGTTTTTGGGACATGTCAAATTTTGACATTTTTGCCATACTATAGCCTTGCTGTTTTGTCAGTTTTTGACATGCGATATCATTGTGTTTTGGGTAGTTTTGCATGTTTTAATGCTACGGCATGTGTCAGCACGCTATTTTATGCTGTTTTGATGTGTTTTTGGCTGTTTTTGGGACATGTCAAATTTTGACATTTTTGCCATACTATAGCCTTGCTGTTTTTGTCAGTTTTTTGACATGCGATATCATTGTGTTTTGGGTAGTTTTTTCATGTTTTAATGCTACGGCATGTCTCAGCACGCTATTTTATGCTGTTTTAAGGTGTTTTTGGCTGTTTTTGGGACCTGTCAAATTTTGACATTTTTGCCATACTATAGCCTTGCTGTTTTTGTCAGTTTTTTGACATGCGATATCATTGTGTTTTGGGCCATATTTGCATGTTTTAATGCTACGGCATGTCTCAGCACGCTATTTTATGCTGTTTTAAGGTGTTTTTGGCTGTTTTTGGGACATGTCAAATTTTGACATTTTGCCATACTATAGCCTTGCTGTTTTGTCAGTTTTTGACATGCGATATCATTGTGTTTTGCGTAGTTTTTGCATGTTTTAATGCTACGGCATGTCTCAGCACGCTATTTTATGCTGTTTTAAGATGTTTTTAAGCTGTTTTTGGGACATGTCAAATTTTGACATTTTTGCCATACTATAGCCTTGCTGTTTTTGTCAGTTTTTTGACATGCGATATCATTGTGTTTTGTGTAGTTTTTGCATGTTTTAATGCTACGGCATGTCTCAGCACGCTATTTTATGCTGTTTTAAGATGTTTTTATTGTTTTTGGGACCTGTCAAATTTTGACATTTTGCCATACTATAGCCTTGCTGTTTTTGTCAGTTTTTTGACATGCGATATCATTGTGTTTTGCGTAGTTTTTGCATGTTTTAATGCTACGGCATGTCTCAGCACGCTATTTTATGCTGTTTTAAGGTGGTTTAGGTTGTTTTTGGGACATGTCAAAATTTGACATTTTTGCCATACTATAGCCTTGCTCTTTTTGTCAGTTTTTTGACATGCTATTTTATTGTGTTTTGTGTAGTTTTTTCATGTTTTAATGCTACGGCATGTGTCAGCACGCTATTTTATGCTGTTTTAAGATGTTTTTAAGCTGTTTTTGGGACATGTCAAATTTTGACATTTTTGCCATACTATAGCCTTGCTGTTTTTGTCAGTTTTTGACATGCGATATCATTGTGTTTTTATAGTTTTTTCATGTTTTAATGCTACGGCATGTCTCAGCACGCTATTTTATGCTGTTTTAAGGTGTTTTTGGCTGTTTTTGGGACCTGTCAAATTTTGACATTTTTGCCATACTATAGCCTTGCTGTTTTTGTCAGTTTTTTGACATGCGATATCATTGTGTTTTGCGTAGTTTTTGCATGTTTTAATGCTACGGCATGTCTCAGCACGCTATTTTATGCTGTTTTGAGGTGTTTTTGGCTGTTTTTGGGACATGTCAAATTTTGACATTTTTGCCATACTATAGCCTTGCTGTTTTTGTCAGTTTTTTGACATGCGATATCATTGTGTTTTGCCTAGTTTTTGCATGTTTTAATGCTACGGCATGTCTCAGCACGCTATTTTATTCTGTTTTAAGGTGTTTTGGCTGTTTTTGGGACATGTCAAATTTTGACATTTTGCCATACTATAGCCTTGCTGTTTTTGTCATGTTTTTGACATGCGATATCATTGTGTTTTGTGTAGTTTTTGCATGTTTTAATGCTACGGCATGTCTCAGCACGCTATTTTATGCTGTTTTAAGATGTTTTTAAGCTGTTTTTGGGACATGTCAAAATTTGACATTTTTGCCATACTATAGCCTTGCTCTTTTTGTCAGTTTTTTGACATGCTATTTTATTGTGTTTTGGGCCATATTTGCACGCTTTAATGCTACGGCATGTGTCAGTACGCTACTTTGTGCTGTTTTGAGGTGGTTTTGGCTGTTTTTGGGACATGTCAAATTTTGACATTTTGCCATACTATAGCCTTGCTGTTTTTGTCAGTTTTTGACATGCGATATCATTGTGTTTTGGGTAGTTTTTGCATGTTTTAATGCTACGGCATGTCTTATCACGCTATTTTTTTACGCTGTTTTAAGGTGTTTTTGGCTGTTTTTGGGACATGTCAAATTTTGACATTTTTGCCATACTATAGCCTTGCTGTTTTTGTCAGGTTTTTGACATGCGATTTCATTGTGTTTTGGGTAGTTTTTGCAAATTTTTATGCTACGGCATGTGTCAGCACGCTTTTTTAATGTTGTTTTAAGGTGTTTTGGCTGTTTTTGGGACCTGTCAAATTTTGACATTTTGCCATACTATAGCCTTGCTGTTTTTATCAGTTTTGACATGCTATATCATTGTGTTTTGGGTAGTTTTGCATGTTTTAATGCTACGGCATGTGTCAGCACGCTTATTTATGCTGTTTTGAGGTGTTTTTGGCTGTTTTTGGGACCTGTCAAATTTTGACATTTTGCCATACTATAGCCTTGCTGTTTTTGTCAGTTTTTGACATGCGATATCATTGTGTTTTGGGTAGTTTTTGCATGTTTTAATGCTACGGCATGTCTCAGCACGCTATTTTATGCTGTTTTAAGGTGTTTTTGGCTGTTTTTGGGACCTGTCAAATTTTGACATTTTTGCCATACTATAGCCTTGCTGTTTTTGTCAGTTTTTTGACATGCTATTTTATTGTGTTTTGGGTAATATTTGCACGTTTTAATGCTACGGCATGTCTCAGCACGCTATTTTATGCTGTTTTGAGGTGTTTTTGGCTGTTTTTGGGACATGTCAAATTTTGACATTTTTGCCATACTATAGCCTTGCTGTTTTTGTCAGTTTTTGACATGCGATATCATTGTGTTTTGTGTAGTTTTTCATGTTTTAATGCTACGGCATGTCTCAGCACGCTATTTTATGCTGTTTTAAGGTGTTTTTGGCTGTTTTTGGGACATGTCAAATTTTGACATTTTGCCATACTATAGCCTTGCTGTTTTTGTCAGTTTTTTGACATGCGATATCATTGTGTTTTGGGTAGTTTTTGCATGTTTTAATGCTACGGCATGTGTCAGCACGCTATTTTATGCTGTTTTAAGGTGTTTTAGCTGTTTTTGGGACATGTCAAATTTTGACATTTTTGCCATACTATAGCCTTGCTGTTTTGTCAGTTTTTTGACATGCGATATCATTGTGTTTTGCGTAGTTTTTGCATGTTTTAATGCTACGGCATGTCTCAGCACGCTATTTTATGCTGTTTTAAGGTATTTTTAGCTGTTTTTGGGACCTGTCAAATTTTGACATTTTGCCATACTATAGCCTTGCTGTTTTTGTCAGTTTTTGACATGCGATATCATTGTGTTTTTGTAGTTTTTTGCATGTTTTAATGCTACGGCATGTGTCAGCACGCTATTTTATGCTGTTTTAAGGTGTTTTAGCTGTTTTTGGGACATGTCAAATTTTGACATTTTGCCATACTATAGCCTTGCTGTTTTTGTCAGTTTTTTGACATGCGATATCATTGTGTTTTTGGTAGTTTTTGCATGTTTTAATGCTACGGCATGTCTCAGCACGCTATTTTATGCTGTTTTAAGGTGTTTTTAGCTGTTTTTGGGACATGTCAAATTTTGACATTTTGCCATACTATAGCCTTGCTGTTTTTGTCAGGTTTTGACATGCGATATCATTGTGTTTTGGGTAGTTTTTCATGTTTTAATGCTACGGCATGTGTCAGCACGCTATTTTAATGTTGTTTTAAGGTGTTTTTAGCTGTTTTTGGGACATGTCAAATTTTGACATTTTTGCCATACTATAGCCTTGCTGTTTTGTCAGTTTTTTGACATGCGATATCATTGTGTTTTGGGTAGTTTTTGCATGTTTTAATGCTACGGCATGTCTCAGCACGCTATTTTATGCTGTTTTAAGGTGTTTTTAGCTGTTTTGGGACATGTCAAATTTTGACATTTTTGCCATACTATAGCCTTGCTGTTTTTGTCAGTTTTTTGACATGCGATATCATTGTGTTTTGGGTAGTTTTGCATGTTTTAATGCTACGGCATGTCTCAGCACGCTATTTTATGCTGTTTTAAGGTGTTTTTGGCTGTTTTTGGGACATGTCAAATTTTGACATTTTGCCATACTATAGCCTTGCTGTTTTTGTCAGGTTTTTGACATGCGATATCATTGTGTTTTGGGTAGTTTTTGCATGTTTTAATGCTACGGCATGTCTCAGCACGCTATTTTATGCTGTTTTGAGGTGTTTTTAGCTGTTTTTGGGACATGTCAAATTTTGACATTTTGCCATACTATAGCCTTGCTGTTTTTGTCAGGTTTTGACATGCGATATCATTGTGTTTTGGGTAGTTTTTGCATGTTTTAATGCTACGGCATGTCTCAGCACGCTATTTTATGCTGTTTTAAGGTGTTTTGGCTGTTTTTGGGACCTGTCAAATTTTGACATTTTTGCCATACTATAGCCTTGCTGTTTTTGTCAGGTTTTTGACATGCGATATCATTGTGTTTTGTGTAGTTTTTTCATGTTTTAATGCTACGGCATGTCTCAGCACGCTATTTTATGCTGTTTTAAGATGTTTTTGGCTGTTTTTGGGACCTGTCAAATTTTGACATTTTGCCATACTATAGCCTTGCTGTTTTTGTCAGTTTTTGACATGCGATATCATTGTGTTTTTGTAGTTTTTGCATGTTTTAATGCAACGGCATGTCTCAGCACGCTATTTTATGCTGTTTTAAGGTGTTTTTAGCTGTTTTTGGGACCTGTCAAATTTTGACATTTTGCCATACTATAGCCTTGCTGTTTTTGTCAGTTTTTTGACATGCGATATCATTGTGTTTTCCATAGTTTTGCATGTTTTAATGCTACGGCATGTCTCAGCACGCTATTTTATGCTGTTTTAAGGTGTTTTTGGCTTTTTTTGGGACATGTCAAATTTTGACATTTTTGCCATACTATAGCCTTGCTGTTTTTGTCAGTTTTTCTACATGCGATATCATTGTGTTTTGCGTAGTTTTGCATGTTTTAATGCTACGGCATGTCTCAACCACGCTATTTCATGCTGTTTTAAGATGTTTTTAAGCTGTTTTTGGGACATGTCAAAATTTGACATTTTTGCCATACTATAGCCTTGCTCTCTTGGTCAGTTTTTTGACATGCGATATCATTGTGTTTTGTGTAGTGTTTGCATGTTTTAATGCTACGGCATGTCTCAGCACGCTATTTTATGCTGTTTTAAGGTGTTTTTGGCTGTTTTTGGGACATGTCAAATTTTGACATTTTTGCCATACTATAGCCTTGCTGTTTTTGTCAGGTTTTTGACATGCGATATCATTGTGTTTTGTGTAGTTTTTTCATGTTTTAATGCTACGGCATGTCTCAGCACGCTATTTTATGCTGTTTTAAGATGTTTTTGGCTGTTTTTGGGACCTGTCAAATTTTGACATTTTTGCCATACTATAGCCTTGCTGTTTTTGTCAGGTTTTTGACATGCGATATCATTGTGTTTTGGCGTAGTTTTTTGCATGTTTTAATGCAACGGCATGTCTCAGCACGCTATTTTATGCTGTTTTGAGGTGTTTTTGGCTGTTTTTGGGACCTGCCAAATTTTGACATTTTTGCCATACTCTTGCCTTGCTGTTTTTGTCAGTTTTTTGACATGCGATATCATTGTGTTTTGCCTAGTTTTTGCATGTTTTAATGCAACGGCATGTGTCAGCACGCTATTTTATGCTGTTTTAAGATGTTTTTAAGCTGTTTTTGGGACACGTCAAATTTTGAAGTTTTTGCCATACTATAGCCTTGCTGTTTTTATCATTTTTTTGATATCCTATAACATTGTGTTTTGGGTAGTTTTTGCAAGTTTTCATGCTACGGCATGTGTCAGCACGCTACTTTGTGCTGTTTTGAGGTGTTTTTAGCTGTTTTTGGGACATTTCAAAAATTGAAATTTTTGCCATGCTATAGCCTTGCTGTTTTGGCCATTTTTTTGACATGCTATGTTATTGTATTTTGGGCAGTATTTGCACGCTTTAATGCTACGGCATGTCTCAGCACGCTATTTTATGCTGTTTTAAGGTGTTTTTGGCTGTTTTTGGGACATGTCAAATTTTGACATTTTTGCCATACTATAGCCTTGCTGTTTTTGTCAGGTTTTTGACATGCGATATCATTGTGTTTTGGGTAGTTTTTTCAAATTTTTATGCTACGGCATGTGTCAGCACGCTATTTTAATGTTGTTTTAAGGTGTTTTTAGCTGTTTTTGGGACACGTCACATTTTGAAGTTTTTGCCATACTATAGCCTTGCTGTTTTTATCATTTTTTTGATATCCTATAACATTGTGTTTTGGGTAGTTTTTGCAAGTTTTCATGCTACGGCATGTGTCAGCACGCTATTTTATGCTGTTTTGAGGTGTTTTTGGCTGTTTTTGGGACATGTCAAATTTTGACATTTTTGCCATACTATAGCCTTGCTGTTTTTGTCAGTTTTTTGACATACGATATCATTGTGTTTTGTGTAGTTTTTTCATGTTTTAATGCTACGGCATGTGTCAGCACGCTATTTTAATGTTGTTTTAAGGTGTTTTTAGCTGTTTTTTGGACACGTCAAATTTTGAAGTTTTTGCCATATTATAGCCTTGCTGTTTTTATCATTTTTTTGATATCCTATAACATTGTGTTTTGGGTAGTTTTTGCAAGTTTTCATGCTACGGCATGTGTCAGCACGCTATTTTATGCTGCTTTGAGGTGTTTTTGGCTGTTTTTGGGACATGTCAAATTTTGAAGTTTTTGCCATACTATAGCCTTGCTGTTTTTGTCAGTTTTTTGACATGCGATATCATTGTGTTTTGTGTAGTTTTTTAATGTTTTAATGCTACGGCATGTGTCAGCACGCTATTTTAATGTTGTTTTAAGGTGTTTTTAGCTGTTTTTGGGACCTGTCAAATTTTGACATTTTTGCCATACTATAGCCTTGCTCTTTTGGTCAGTTTTTTGACATGCTATTTTATTGTGTTTTGGGCCATATTTGCACGCTTTAATGCTACGGCATGTGTCAGCACGCTACTTTGTGCTGTTTTGAGGTGTTTTTGGCTGTTTTTGGGACATGTCAAATTTTGACATTTTTGCCATACTATAGCCTTGCTGTTTTTGTCAGGTTTTTGACATGCGATATCATTGTGTTTTGTGTAGTTTTTTCATGTTTTAATGCTACGGCATGTCTCAGCACGCTATTTTATGCTGTTTTAAGATGTTTTTAAGCTGTTTTTGGACATTTCAAAATTGAAATTTTTGCCATGCTATAGCCTTGCTGTTTTGGCCATTTTTTGACATGCTATGTTATTGTGTTTTGGGCAGTATTTGCACGCTTTAATGCTACGGCATGTGTCAGCACGCTACTTTGTGCTGTTTTGAGGTGTTTTTGGCTGTTTTTGGGACATGTCAAATTTTGACATTTTTGCCATACTATAGCCTTGCTGTTTTTGTCAGTTTTTTGACATCCGATATCATTGTGTTTTGGGTAGTTTTTGCAAATTTTTATGCTACGGCATGTGTCAGCACGCTATTTTAATGTTGTTTTAAGGTGTTTTTGGCTGTTTTTGGGACACGTCAAATTTTGAAGTTTTTGCCATACTGTAGCCTTGCTGTTTTTATCATTTTTTTGATATCCTATAACATTTTGTTTTGGGTAGTTTTTCCAAGTTTTCATGCTATGGCATGTGTCAGCACGCTATTTTAATGTTGTTTTAAGGTGTTTTTAGCTGTTTTTGGGACACGTCAAATTTTGAAGTTTTTGCCATACTATAGCCTTGCTGTTTTTGTCAGTTTTTTGACATGCGATATCATTGTGTTTTATGTAGTTTTGCATGTTTTAATGCAGCGGCATGTCTCAGCACGCTATTTTATGCTGTTTTAAGGTGTTTTTATTGTTTTTGGGACCTGTCATATTTTGACTTTTTTGCCCTACTATAGCCTTGCTGTTTTTGTCAGTTTTTTGACATGCGATATCATTGTGTTTTGGGTAGTTTTGCATGTTTTAATGCTACGGCATGTCTCAGCACGCTATTTTATGCTGTTTTAAGATGTTTTTGTTGTTTTTGGACATTTCAAAAATTGAAATTTTTGCCATGCTATAGCCTTGCTGTTTTGGCCATTTTTTTGACATGCTATGTTATTGTGTTTTGGGCAGTATTTGCACGCTTTAATGCTACGGCATGTGTCAGCACGCTACTTTGTGCTGTTTTGAGGTGTTTTTGGCTGTTTTTGGGACATGTCAAATTTTGACATTTTTGCCATACTATAGCCTTGCTGTTTTTGTCAGTTTTTTGACATGCGATATCATTGTGTTTTGCGTAGTTTTTGCATGTTTTAATGCTACGGCATGTCTCAGCACGCTATTTTATGCTGTTTTAAGATGTTTTTAAGCTGTTTTTGGGACATTTCAAAATTTGAAGTTTTTGCCATACTATAGCCTTGCTCTTTTTGTCAGTTTTTTGACATGCTATTTTATTGTGTTTTAAATAGTATTTGCACGCTTTAATGCTACGGCATGTGTCAGTACGCTACTTTGTGCTGTTTTGAGGTGGTTTTGGCTGTTTTTGGGACATGTCAAATTTTGACATTTTTGCCATACTATAGCCTTGCTCTCTTGGTCAGGTTTTTGACATGCGATATCATTGTGTTTTGGGTAGTTTTTTCATGTTTTAATGCTACGGCATGTCTCAGCACGCTATTTTATACTGTTTTAAGGTGTTTTTGGCTGTTTTTGGGACATGTCAAATTTTGACATTTTTGCCATACTATAGCCTTGCTGTTTTTGTCAGGTTTTTGACATGCGATATCATTGTGTTTTGGGTAGTTTTTTCAAATTTTTATGCTACGGCATGTGTCAGCACGCTATTTTAATGTTGTTTTAAGGTGTTTTTAGCTGTTTTTGGGACACGTCAAATTTTGAAGTTTTTGCCATACTATAGCCTTGCTGTTTTTATCATTTTTTTGATATCCTATAACATTGTGTTTTGGGTAGTTTTTGCAAGTTTTCATGCTACGGCATGTGTCAGCACGCTACTTTGTGCTGTTTTGAGGTGTTTTTAGCTGTTTTTGGGACCTGTCAAATTTTGACGTTTTTGCCATACTATAGCCTTGCTGTTTTTATCATTTTTTTGCTATCCTATAACATTGTGTTTTGGGTAGTTTTTGCAAGTTTTCATGCTACGGCATGTGTCAGCACGCTATTTTATGCTGTTTTGAGGTGTTTTTGGCTGTTTTTGGGACATGTCAAATTTTGACATTTTTGCCATGCTATAGCCTTTCTGTTTTGTCAGTTTTTGACATGCGATATCATTGTGTTTTGCCTAGTTTTGCATGTTTTAATGCAACGGCATGTCTCAGCACGCTATTTTATGCTGTTTTAAGGTGTTTTTATTGTTTTTGGGACCTGTCAAATTTTGACATTTTGCCATACAATAGCCTTGCTGTTTTTGTCAGGTTTTTGACATGCGATATCATTGTGTTTTGTGTAGTTTTTTCATGTTTTAATGCTACGGCATGTGTCAGCACGCTATTTTAATGTTGTTTTAAGGTGTTTTTAGCTGTTTTTGGGACACGTCAAATTTTGAAGTTTTTGCCATACTATAGCCTTGCTGTTTTTGTCAGGTTTTTGATATCCTATAACATTGTGTTTTGGGTAGTTTTTGCAAGTTTTCATGCTACGGCATGTGTCAGCACGCTACTTTGTGCTGTTTTGAGGTGTTTTTAGCTGTTTTTGGGACATTTCAAAAATTGAAATTTTTGCCATGCTATAGCCTTGCTGTTTTGGCCATTTTTTTGACATGCTATGTTATTGTGTTTTGGGCAGTATTTGCACGCTTTAATGCTACGGCATGTGTCAGCACACTATTTTAATATTGTTTGAAGGTGTTTTTAGCTGTTTTTGGGACACGTCAAATTTTGAAGTTTTTGCCATACTATAGCCTTGCTGTTTTTATCATTTTTTTGATATCCTATAACATTGTGTTTTGGGTAGTTTTTGCAAGTTTTCATGCTACGGCATGTGTCAGCACGCTACTTTGTGCTGTTTTGAGGTGTTTTTGGCTTTTTTTGGGACCTGTCAAATTTTGACGTTTTTGCCATACTGTAGCCTTGCTGTTTTTGTCAGTTTTTTGAAATGCGATATCATTGTGTTTTGCCTAGTTTTTGCATGTTTTAATGCAACGGCATGTCTCAGCACGCTATTTTATGCTGTTTTAAGGTGTTTTTGGCTGTTTTTGGGACCTGTCAAATTTTGACATTTTTGCCATACTATAGCCTTGCTGTTTTTGTCAGGTTTTTGACATGCGATATCATTGTGTTTTGTGTAGTTTTTTCATGTTTTAATGCTACGGCATGTGTCAGCACGCTATTTTATGCTGTTTTAAGATGTTTTTAAGCTGTTTTTGGGACATGTCAAAATTTGAAATTTTTGCCATACTATAGCCTTGCTCTTTTTGTCAGTTTGTTGACATGCTATTTTATTGTGTTTTGGGCCATATTTGCACGCTTTAATGCTACGGCATGTGTCAGCACGCTATTTTATGCTGTTTTAAGATGTTTTTAAGCTGTTTTTGGGACATGTCAAAATTTGAAATTTTAGCCATACTATAGCCTTGCTCTCTTGGTCAGTTTTTTGACATGCGATATCATTGTGTTTTGTGTAGTGTTTGCATGTTTTAATGCTACGGCATGTCTCAGCACGCTATTTTATACTGTTTTGAGGTGTTTTTGGCTGTTTTTAGGACATGTCAAATTTTGACATTTTTGCCATACTATAGCCTTGCTGTTTTTGTCAGGTTTTTGACATGCGATATCATTGTGTTTTGGGTAGTTTTTTCAAATTTTTATGCTACGGCATGTGTCAGCACGCTATTTTAATGTTGTTTTAAGGTGTTTTTGGCATTTTTTCGGACACGTCAAATTTTGAAGTTTTTGCCATACTATAGCCTTGCTGTTTTTGTCAGTTTTTTGACATGCGATATCATTATGTTTTGCGTAGTTTTTGCATGTTTTAATGCAACGGCATGTCTCAGCACGCTATTTTATGCTGTTTTAAGGTGTTTTTATTGCTGTTTTGGGACCTGTCAAATTTTGACATTTTTGCCATACAATAGCCTTGCTGTTTTTGTCAGGTTTTTGACATGCGATATCATTGTGTTTTGTGTAGTTTTTTCATGTTTTAATGCTACGGCATGTGTCAGCACGCTATTTTAATGTTGTTTCAAGGTGTTTTTAGCTGTTTTTGGGACCTGTCAAATTTTGACGTTTTTGCCATACTATAGCCTTGCTGTTTTTGTCAGTTTTTCTACATGCGATATCATTGTGTTTTGCGTAGTTTTTGCATGTTTTAATGCAACGGCATGTCTCAGCACGCTATTTTATGCTGTTTTAAGGTGTTTTTGGCTGTTTTTGGGACCTGTCAAATTTTGACATTTTTGCCATACTATAGCCTTGCTGTTTTTGTCAGTTTTTTGACATGCGATATCATTGTGTTTTGCCTAGTTTTTGCATGTTTTAATGCAACGGCATGTCTCAAGCACGCTATTTTATGCTGTTTTAAGGTGTTTTTATTGTTTTTGGGACATGTCAAATTTTGACATTTTTGCCATACTATAGCCTTGCTGTTTTTGTCAGTTTTTGACATGCGATATCATTGTGTTTTGGGTAGTTTCTTCATGTTTTAATGCTACGGCATGTCTCAGCACGCTATTTTATGCTGTTTTAAGATGTTTTTAGCTGTTTTTGGGACACGTCAAATTTTGAAGTTTTTGCCATACTATAGCCTTGTTGTTTTATCATTTTTTTGATATCCTATAACATTGTGTTTTGGGTAGTTTTTGCAAGTTTTCATGCTACGGTATGTGTCAGCACGCTACTTTGTGCTGTTTTGAGGTGTTTTTAGCTGTTTTTGGGACATTTCAAAAATTGAAATTTTTGCCATGCTATAGCCTTGCTGTTTTGGCCATTTTTTTGACATGCTATGTTATTGTGTTTTGGGCAGTATTTGCACGCTTTAATGCTACGGCATGTGTCAGCACGCTACTTTGTGCTGTTTTGAGGTGTTTTTGGCTGTTTTTGGGACCTGTCAAATTTTGACATTTTGCCATACTATAGCCTTGCTGTTTTTTTGTCAGGTTTTTGACATGCGATATCATTGTGTTTTTTGTGTAGTTTTTTCATGTTTTAATACTTTTTACGGCATGTGTCAGCACCACGCTATTTTATGCTGTTTTAAGATGTTTTAAGCTGTTATTTTTGGGACATGTCAAAATTTGAAATTTTTGCCATACTATAGCCTTGCTCTCTTGGTCAGTTTTTGACATGCGATATCATTGTGTTTTGTGTAGTGTTTGCATGTTTTAATGCTCTGACATGTCTCAGCACGCTATTTTATACTGTTTTGAGGTGTTTTGGCTGTTTTTGGACATGTCAAATTTTGAAGTTTTGCCATACTATAGCCTTGCTGTTTTTGTCAGTTTTTGATATGCGATATCATTGTGTTTTGCCTAGTTTTTGCATGTTTTAATGCAATCGGCATGTCTCAGCACGCTTATTATTTTATGCTGTTTTAAGGTGTTTTTAGCTGTTTTTGGGACCTGTCAAATTTTGACATTTTGCCATACTATAGCCTTTGTTGTTTTTGTCAGTTTTTGACATGCGATATCATTGTGTTTTTGTGTAGTTTTTCATGTTTTAATGCTACGGCATGTGTCAGCACGCTATTTTTAATGTTGTTTTTAAGGTGTTTTTAGCTGTTTTTGGGACCTGTCAAATTTTGACGCTTTTTTGCCATACTATAGCCTTGCTGTTTTTTTGTCAGTTTTTCTACATGCGATATCATTGTGTTTTATGTAGTTTTTGTATTTTAATGCAACGGCATGTCTCAACACGCTATTATTTATGCTGTTTTAAGGTGTTTTGGCTGTTTTTGGGACATGTCAAATTTTGACATTTTTGCCATACTATAGCCTTGCTGTAATTGTCAGTTTTTTTATATGCGATATCATTGCGTTTTGCCTAGTTTTTTGCATGTTTTTAATGCAACGGCATGTCTCAAGCACGCTATTTTATGCTGTTTTAAGATGTTTTTAAGCTGTTTTTGGGACATTTCAAAATTGAAATTTTTGCCATGCTATATGCCTTGTTGTTTTGGCCATTTTTTGACATGCTATGTTATTGTGTTTTGGGCAGTATTTGTAACAGCTTTTAATGCTACGTGACATGTGTCAGCACACTATTTTAATATTGTTTGAAGGTGTTTTAGCTTTGTTTTGGGACACGTCAAATTTTGACATTTTGCCATACTATAGCCTTGCTGTTTTTATCATTTTTTTTTGATATCCTATAACATTGTGTTTTGGGTAGTTTTGCAAGTTTTCATGCTTTCGGCATGTGTCATACGCCACTTTGTGCTGTTTTGAGGTGTTTTGGCTTTTTTTGGGACCTGTCAAATTTTGGCGTTTTTGCCATACTATAGCCTTGCTGTTTTGTCAGGTTTTTGACATGCGATATCATTGTGTTTTGCGTAGTTTTTTCATGTTTTAATGCTGACATGTGTCAACCAAGCTATTTTATGCTGTTTTAAGATGTTTTAAGCTTGTTTTTGGGACATGTCAAATTTGAAATTTTTGCCATACTATAGCCTTGCTCTTTTTTGTCAGTTTTTTGACATGCTATTTTATTGTGTTTTTGTAGTTTTTCATGTTTTAATGCTACGGCATGTGTCAGCACTTATTTTATGCTGTTTTAAGATGTTTTTAAGCTGTTTTTGGGACATGTCAAAATTTGAAATTTTTGCCATACTATAGCCTTGCTCTTTTGATCAGTTTTTTGACATGCGATATCATTGTGTTTTGTGTAGTGTTTGCATGTTTTAATGCTACGGCATGTCTCAACACGCTATTTTATACTGTTTTGAGGTGTTTTTTATTGTTTTTTGGACATGTCAAATTTTGAAGTTTTGCCATACTATAGCCTTGTTGTTTTGTCAGTTTTTTTGACATGCGATATCATTGTGTTTTGCCTAGTTTTTTGCATGTTTTAATGCAGCATGTCTCAACACGCTTATTTTATGCTGTTTTAAGGTGTTTTTAGCTGTTTTTGGGACCTGTCAAATTTTGACATTTTGCCATACTATAGCCTTACTGTTTTTGTCAGTTTTTTTGACATGCCATATCATTGTGTTTTGTGTAGTTTTTCATGTTTTAATGCTCTTCGGCATGTGTCCAGCACGCTATTTTAATGTTGTTTTAAGGTGTTTTTAGCTGTTTTTGGGACCTGTCAAATTTTGACGCTTTTTTGCCATACTATAGCCTTGCTGTTTTGTCAGTTTTTCTACATGCGATATCATTGTGTTTTGGCGTAGTTTTTGCATGTTTTAATGCAACGGCATGTCTCAACCGCTATTTTATGCTGTTTTTAAAGGTGTTTTTATTGTTTTTGGGACATGTCAAATTTTGACATTTTGCCATACTATAGCCTTTGTTGTTTTTGTCAGGTTTTTTGACATGCGATATCATTGTGTTTTGCCTAGTTTTTTTGCATGTTTTAATGTTATAATTGTTTAAAACGCTATTTTATGCTGTTTTAAGATGTTTTTAAGCTGTTTTTGGGACATTTCAAAAATTGAAATTTTTGCCATGCTATAGCCTTGCTGTTTTGGCCATTTTTTTGACATGCTATGTTATTGTGTTTTGGGCAGTATTTGCACGCTTTAATGCTACGGCATGTGTCAGCACACTATTTTAATATTGTTTGAAGGTGTTTTTAGCTGTTTTTGGGACACGTCAAATTTTGAAGTTTTTGCCATACTATAGCCTTGCTGTTTTTATCATTTTTTTGATATCCTATAACATTGTGTTTTGGGTAGTTTTGCAAGTTTTCATGCTACGGCATGTGTCAGCACGCCTTACTTTGTGCTGTTTTGAGGTGTTTTTGGCTTTTTTGGGACCTGTCAAATTTTGATCGTTTTGCCATACTATAGCCTTGCTGTTTTGTCAGTTTTTTGACATGCGATATCATTGTGTTTTGTGTAGTTTTTGCATGTTTTAATGCTACGGCATGTCTCAGCACGCTATTTTATGCTGTTTTTAGGTGTTTTTGGCTGGTTTTGGGAACTCTCAAGTTTTGACATTTTTGCCTTTCTATATCCTTGCTGTTTTTGTCAGGTTTTTGACATGCGATATCATTGTGTTTTGTGTAGTTTTTTCATGTTTTAATGCTACGGCATGTCTCAGCACGCTATTTTATGCTGTTTTAAGATGTTTTTGGCTGTTTTTGGGACCTGTCAAATTTTGACATTTTTGCCATACTATAGCCTTGCTGTTTTTGTCAGTTTTTTGACATGCGATATCATTGTGTTTTGCCTAGTTTTTGCATGTTTTAATGCAACGGCATGTCTCAGCACGCTATTTTATGCTGTTTTAAGGTGTTTTTATTGTTTTTGGGACCTGTCAAATTTTGACATTTTGCCATACTATAGCCTTGCTGTTTTTGTCAGTTTTTGACATGCGATATCATTGTGTTTTGCCTAGTTTTTGCATGTTTTAATGCTACGGCATGTCTCAGCACGCTATTTTATGCTGTTTTAAGGTGTTTTTGGCTGTTTTTGGGACCTGTCAAATTTTGACATTTTTGCCATACTATAGCCTTGCTGTTTTTGTCAGGTTTTTGACATGCGATATCATTGTGTTTTGTGTAGTTTTTTCATGTTTTAATGCTACGGCATGTCTCAGCATGCTATTTTATGCTGTTTTAAGATGTTTTTAAGCTGTTTTTGGGACATGTCAAAATTTGAAATTTTTGCCATACTATAGCCTTGCTCTTTTTGTCAGTTTTTTGACATGCTATTTTATTGTGTTTTGGGCCATATTTGCACGCTTTAATGCTACGGCATGTGTCAGTACGCTATTTTGTGCTGTTTTGAGGTGGTTTTGGCTGTTTTTGGGACATGTCAAATTTTGACATTTTTGCCATACTATAGCCTTGCTCTCTTGGTCAGTTTTTTGACATGCGATATCATTGTGTTTTGTGTAGTGTTTGCATGTTTTAATGCTACGGCATGTGTCAGCACGCTATTTTATGCTGTTTTGAGGTGTTTTTGGCTGTTTTTAGGACATGTCAAATTTTGACATTTTTGCCATACTATAGCCTTGCTGTTTTTGTCAGGTTTTTGACATGCGATATCATTGTGTTTTGGGTAGTTTTTTCAAATTTTTATGCTACGGCATGTGTCAGCACGCTATTTTAATGTTGTTTTAAGGTGTTTTTAGCTGTTTTTGGGACACGTCAAATTTTGAAGTTTTTGTCATACTATAGCCTTGCTGTTTTTATCATTTTTTTGATATCCTATAGCATTGTGTTTTGGGTAGTTTTTGCAAGTTTTCATGCTACGGCATGTGTCAGCACGCTACTTTGTGCTGTTTTGAGGTGTTTTTAGCTGTTTTTGGGACCTGTCAAATTTTGACGTTTTTGCCATACTATAGCCTTGCTGTTTTTGTCAGGTTTTTGACATGCGATATCATTGTGTTTTGGGTAGTTTTTGCAAATTTTTATGCTACGGCATGTGTCAGCACGCTTTTTTAATGTTGTTTTAAGGTGTTTTTAGCTGTTTTTGGGACACGTCAAATTTTGAAGTTTTTGCCATACTATAGCCTTGCTGTTTTTATCATTTTTTTGATATCCTATAACATTGTGTTTTGGGTAGTTTTTGCAAATTTTTATGCTACGGCATGTGTCAGCACGCTATTTTAATGTTGTTTTAAGGTGTTTTTAGCTGTTTTTGGGACACGTCAAATTTTGAAGTTTTTGCCATACTATAGCCTTGCTGTTTTTGTCAGTTTTTTGACATGCGATATCATTGTGTTTTGCCTAGTTTTTGCATGTTTTAATGCTACGGCATGTCTCAGCACGCTATTTTATGCTGTTTTAAGGTGTTTTTGGCTGTTTTTGGGACCTGTCAAATTTTGACATTTTTGCCATACTATAGCCTTGCTGTTTTTGTCAGGTTTTTGACATGCGATATCATTGTGTTTTGTGTAGTTTTTTCATGTTTTAATGCTACGGCATGTCTCAGCACGCTATTTTATGCTGTTTTAAGATGTTTTTAAGCTGTTTTTGGGACATTTCAAAAATTGAAATTTTTGCCATGCTATAGCCTTGCTGTTTTGGCCATTTTTTTGACATGCTATGTTATTGTGTTTTGGGCAGTATTTGCACGCTTTAATGCTACGGCATGTCTCAGCACGCTATTTTATGCTGTTTTAAGGTGTTTTTGGCTGTTCTTGGGACATGTCAAATTTTGACGTTTTTGCCATACTATAGCCTTGCTGTTTTTGTCAGTTTTTTGACATGCGATATCATTGTGTTTTGCGTAGTTTTTGCATGTTTTAATGCTACGGCATGTCTCAGCACGCTATTTTATGCTGTTTTAAGGTGTTTTTGGCTGTTTTTAGGACCTGTCAAATTTTGACATTTTTGCCATACTATAGCCTTGCTGTTTTTGTCAGTTTTTTGACATGCGATATCATTGTGTTTTGTGTAGTTTTTGCATGTTTTAATGCTACGGCATGTCTCAGCACGCTATTTTATGCTGTTTTAAGGTGTTTTTGGCTGTTTTTGGGACATGTCAAATTTTGACATTTTTGCCATACTATAGCCTTGCTGTTTTTGTCAGTTTTTTGACATGCGATATCATTGTGTTTTGCCTAGTTTTTGCAAATTTTTATGCTACGGCATGTCTCAGCACACTATTTTAATGTTGTTTTAAGGTGTTTTTAGCTGTTTTTGGGACACGTCAAATTTTGACATTTTTGCCATACTATAGCCTTGCTGTTTTTATAATTTTTTCGACATGCTATATTATTGTGTTTTGGGTACTTTTTTCACGTTTTAATGCTATGGCATGTCTCAGCACGCTATTTTAATGCTGTTTTCAGGTGTTTTCAGCTGTTTTTGGGACACGTCAAATTTTGAAATTTAATATATACTATAGCCTTGCTCTTTTGGTCATTTTTTTCGACATGTGATATCATTGTGTTTTCGGTAGTTTTTGCATGCTTTAATGCTACGGCATGTCTCAGCACACTATTTTATGCTGTTTAAAGATGATTTTAGTTGTTTTTGGGACATGTCAAATTTTGACATTTTTTCCATACTATAGCCTTGCTGTTTTGGTCAGTTTTTTGACATGCTATTTTATTGTGTTTTGGGCAGTATTTGCACGCTTTAATGCTACGGAATGTGTCAGCACGCTACTTTGTGCTTTTTTGAGGTGTTTTTAGCTGTTTTTGGGACACGTCAAATTTTGAAGTTTTTGCCATACTATAGCCTTGCTGTTTTTGTCAGGTTTTTGACATGCGATATCATTGTGTTTTGCGTAGTTTTTTCATGTTTTAATGCAATGGCATGTCTCAGCACGCTATTTTATGCTGTTTTAAGGTGTTTTTGGCTGTTTTTGGGACATGTCAAATTTTGACATTTTTGCCATACTATAGCCTTGCTGTTTTTGTCAGTTTTTTGACATGCGATATCATTGTGTTTTGCGTAGTTTTTGCATGTTTTAATGCAACGGCATGTCTCAGCACACTATTTTATGCTGTTTAAAGATGATTTTAGTTGTTTTTGGGACATGTCAAATTTTGACATTTTTTCCATACTATAGCCTTGCTGTTTTGGTCAGTTTTTTGACATGCTATTTTATTGTGTTTTGGGCAGTATTTGCACGCTTTAATGCTACGGCATGTCTCAGCACACTATTTTATGCTGTTTAAAGATGATTTTAGTTGTTTTTGGGACATGTCAAATTTTGACATTTTTGCCATACTATAGCCTTGCTGTTTTTGTCAGGTTTTTGACATGCGATATCATTGTGTTTTGCGTAGTTTTTTCATGTTTTAATGCAATGGCATGTCTCAGCACGCTATTTTATGCTGTTTTAAGGTGTTTTTGGCTGTTTTTGGGACATGTCAAATTTTGACATTTTTGCCATACTATAGCCTTGCTGTTTTTGTCAGTTTTTTGACATGCGATATCATTGTGTTTTGCGTAGTTTTTGCATGTTTTAATGCAACGGCATGTTTCAGCATGCTATTTTATGCTGTTTTAAGGTGTTTTTGGCTGTTTTTGGGACATGTCAAATTTTGACATTTTTGCCATACTATAGCCTTGCTGTTTTTGTCAGTTTTTTGACATGCGATATCATTGTGTTTTGCGTAGTTTTTGCATGTTTTAATGCAACGGCATGTCTCAGCACGCTATTTTATGCTGTTTTAAGGTGTTTTTGGCTGTTTTTGGGACCTGTCAAATTTTGACATTTTTGCCATACTATAGCCTTGCTGTTTTTGTCAGGTTTTTGACATGCGATATCATTGTGTTTTGCGTAGTTTTTTCATGTTTTAATGCTACGGCATGTGTCAGCACGCTATTTTAATGTTGTTTTAAGGCGTTTTTAGCTGTTTTTGGGACACGTCAAATTTTGAAGTTTTTGCCATACTATAGCCTTGCTGTTTTTATCATTTTTTTGATATCCTATGACATTTTGTTTTGGGTAGTTTTTGCAAGTTTTTATGCTACGGCATGTGTCAGCACGCTATTTTAATGTTGTTTTAAGGTGTTTTTTCGGACACGTCAAATTTTGAAGTTTTTGCCATACTATAGCCTTGCTGTTTTTGTCAGGTTTTTGACATGCTATATTATTGTGTTTTGGGTACTTTTTTCACGTTTTAATGCTATGGCATGTCTCAGCACGCTATTTTAATGCTGTTTTCAGGTGTTTTCAGCTGTTTTTGGGACACGTCAAAATTTGAAATTTAATATATACTATAGCCTTGCTCTTTTGGTCATTTTTTTCGACATGCGATATCATTGTGTTTTCGGTAGTTTTTGCATGCTTTAATGCTACGGCATGTCTCAGCACACTATTTTATGCTGTTTAAAGATGATTTTAGTTGTTTTTGGGACATGTCAAATTTTGACATTTTTTCCATACTATAGCCTTGTTGTTTTGGTCAGTTTTTTGACATGCTATGTTATTGTGTTTTGGGCAGTATTTGCACGCTTTAATGCTACGACATGTCTAAGCACGCTATTTTATGCTGTTTTAAGATGTTTTTAGCTTTTTTTGGGACACATCAAATTTTGAAATGTTTGCCATACTATAGCCTTGCTGTTTTGGTCAGTTTTTTGACATGCTATATCATTCTGTGTTGGGTAGTTTTTGCATGTTTTAATGCTACGGCATGTCTCAGCACGCTATTTTATGCTGTTTTAAGGTGTTTTTAGCTGTTTTTGGGACGCGTCAAATTTTAAAGTTTTTGCCATACTGCCTTGCTGTTTTGGTCAGTTTTTTGACATGCTATATCATTGTGTTTTTCGTAATTTTTGCACGTTTCAATGCTACGGCATGTCTCAGCACGCTACTTTGTGCTGTTTTGAGGGGGTTTTTTGGCTGTTTTTAGGACGTGTCAAATTTTGAAATTTTTGCCATACTATAGCCTTGCTGTTATGGTTAGTTTATTGACATGCTATATCATTGTGTTTTGGGTAGTTTTTTCACGTTTTAATGCTATGGCATGTCTCAGCACGCTATTTTATGCTGTTTTGAGGTGTTTTTAGCTGTTTTGGGGAAATGTCAAATTTTTTAAATTATTGTGTTATGGGCCAAAACAATTCCATGGAGCTGCTGTGGCTTCATCTTTCCAAACTTTAACAGTTTTAACTGTTGGTTTTAGCCTTTTTATCAGCTGACAGTATGTTGGCAGGAGGAGCAGAGAAATATCATCTGACAGGCCAAAGTGAGGGCGTGCTATGATGTTTGGTCAGATTTTTACCACATATACAACATATAGGTATAGTAATGTCATGGTCAGATTTTTGAAATCATACTATACTACGACATTTTGTTCAGATTTTGTTTGACATGATATTTTTGCATGATTTTAGACAACATACTATGATGTTATGATACACCTCTTTGGCTGACATACTGCGCTATGACATGTTTAAACCATTTCAACTGCCATACCATACTATTCCTTTTTTTGGAAAATAAAATTCTGTCTAACTTTTTTGGTATTTTGGATGACATTCTATACCTTGATATTTTTTGCTTTGTTGGGTATCATACTATACTATGACTTTCTTATATTATAGTATAACTTTGATCATCCATTGTGGAGAACTTCCTAGACTTAAACATTTTTCATGCTATTTTGGAAGACATCTCTCGTTTTACTTTTCTCGCCATTTTCGAAGACAAACTATAATAAAATATTCTTAATGCTACATGACACAACTTACAAAATTTTTTTCTTACTTACTTCCTTTGCTATAATATTTAATGGAATTATGATCACATATTCATGACACAAATACTTATAAAATACCTAAGTAATAATTATGTAACATAACTTTAATTTTTTTTCCCTAGCTCTTTTTCTTTTTCTTTGACATTTTCCCCATTCCATTTTTTAATTATTTCTCTAAATCTACTAATTTGTGAACATTTGTGTAGCATTTCTTGCCACGCTGCTTGTTGTCTTTTTTTCTCATGAACCGAAAAAATCACACCACTTTGCTCTGGGTTCAAAGGTTTAAATACTTGCAAAAGCTCTCTGAAAGCAGCAAGGGAAAGTTGATGTTGCTTCAGCTTTCAAAAGGTTAAATATTACACATTAAATTTAAGCTTTTGTTTGAAACTGAGTCCTGCTGAGTAGCTGCATCTACATTAGAAAAGTAAGTCAGTAACTTTGCTTTCTTTCCCTCCTGTACAGGAATTCCAGACACTGGTAACTCAATGTTTACAGTAACAGTTGGTCAACAAAATACCACTTGTAAAAAAATAAGTCACGTCATGTTACCTTGAGCTCCTGAAGTATCGTTGATTGCAGTCCAACGACAACAAAACTATACATACATATATATATATATATATATATATATATATATATATATATATATATATATACAGTGAACAATGCAAAATTTGTCTCTGAATTGTAATGCAGTAGAAGTTTAAAATAGCAGAAAATCACCCCAAACCGGGATCAACATCAGTTTTGTTGGGCTGCACTCAGACACCTTTCACAAGCTTTTAAACTTATGGAACCTTAATCAATAAAAAATGATTAATTATTAAAAATGAACCTAGAGAAACCTAGAAATCAAGAGAAAAATACTTAAAAAAAAAAACAAAAAACAAACACTTATGGAATCTGGAAAAACAGGTTTGATTTTTTTGGGGAAATAGCAATGACAACTGCAAAAAAAAAAAACCAAAAAAAAAAGGTACAAAGAAAATGAAAATAACTTGAAAATCAGCTGTGGGGACGTTATTAGATATTATCCAAGAAAAAGAAATTATTTATTAGAGAGAATTATTTATTTAAAATGAAGTTACAAACACTATTTATTTATTTTTAAAAAAGTTTATATGCTGTGTTTGTTTGGCATTCTCATCAAGAAACACTTGTCTTTGGCTTGAGCAGCATCACAGGGAGCCATCTGAAGCAGGCTGTGGCGAGCTTTCCATGGGACTACAAAGCTTTCTGAAACATCGCCATGGCCACTCAAGTGACCCCCTGGATTTTACTTCCTGCCTGCTCCTGCCAGGCTGCTCTGGTTCTGCTGTTGGGAACACTCTGCTCTGCATCCTTCAGCACGAGGCAGGTGCTCCCATGCAGACACTGGTCACCCAGTTCATCAGTAAAGTTACTCAGCACTCTCTGTACAATAACGCACATGTCCATCAACCTTGGAAATGTCTGCGAGCAGTTGAAAAGAGGCTGATTTTTTATTCTAGACAGTCATTTTCTTGTATATATTTCACTTAACATGTTGTCTTTAAAACCACTATTGAAAAAAAGTAATTTCTATAAAAATGTTTTACAGGTAAAAGATTATATCTTTGCTGAAGACAATAATGTATCATTTAACTCTTTGAAACCTGAGCATATTGGTATGACATATTTAAAAAACAACAACAAAAATTAGTACATGGTAAAGGGTGACAAGAAAATGACCCAAAATTGGTTGGGGGGAAAAGAGGGATGGAGAATGTTTGTTTTGGGTTGTTTTGTTTTTTTTAAGAAAAATATTAAAATATTTATTTTTAAAATAAAAAACTATATATATATATATATATATATATATATATATATATATATATATATATATATATATATATAATTACTTTATTTTAATTTTGAAATGATGTTATGTGAAATAAATTTTACTTCTAGTTTTTGTTTTATCATTTAAAAAATCGAAATCACATCCAACATTACAGTGCAGTGTTTATTCTAATATAGTGACCATTTAAATCCGTAATTCAAATTATTGTTCCAATAGTTAAATCTTTTTGCATCAAACGTTGCATTACCCAACACTTCTGTGCTATATGTTTCCATGTTATTCATAAAAAAATCACTAAATAAATAATAAAATATAAAGGGTACAGAGCATGGCAATGCAAGAACCAAGATTTTAAAAAGTCAAATTTTCGAGGTACTTCTGGACTTAAATTTCTGAATGTCAAATTTAAGTACTTCAAGCACCTCAGGAACCTTGTACAATGCCTGTATAAAAAGGAGCTGCTTTTTGTGACACTATCCCAGCTGAGAAAACAGCAACAAGTCTGGATCGACAGTTTTTTTCTTGTGCTGCATTCAGACACCTTTCATAAGTATTTACACCTTTGGTTTAGGTTTGATTTCTTTCAAAAACATAGGGAAAAGCAAACAAACAACTTGTCAATGGCAATCCTGGAAATTGCAAGAAGTTGTTTTTTTTCTTTTGGATTATTTTCAGGTATTTTCTTGCTAACAGGTTAAACACAACCTGTAGTGCTGCTGTTGGTCTTAAACAGTAGTATGTAGTTTGCAGCAGTCTAGCCCAAGTGTCAGCTCAAGTCAGCTCATGTATTGTGTCACTTGAGAAAAGCTGATGATGCATATGAAACGTGAAAATGCAGCATTCATAGTTTTCAGATACGTACAATGCAAACATTTTCTTCCGTAGACTGGGTGGCACATAAACTATCTTTCCTACTGAACCTGGAACTGCCAGTTTCACTCTTACTAAACTTAATAACTTTAAAAAAGTGACAATTTCATAAAAACAAAACATATGTAATTTTTTATTGTTTTCTTACAGCAGTTAGCAATAGTTTAACTATAGCAAGCCAAAAATAAATACAAATTTTAAATAATTTCAACAATGTGGTTCATTCAACAGCGACAGTAGCATTTCACGTTAATAGTGCACAGAATCCAACACAAAGGCATGGCTTCCTGCCTGAATCCTTCACCTTAAGGTGGGATTAACGCGGTCAATTTTTTTTTTTTAATCCTGCAATGATTCATTTTTCATTATTATATTACACAATTTATAAAACATGCAGAGAGGAAGCCACTGTAGTGTGATTGGACTCTCGCAGGAGCAGTTAGAAGACAATGCTTAACATGCGGGGAGAAACAGTAAGACATGAGGAAAATACTACAAGCAAAGTGCATAAATATTCAAAATCAAAAAACTGGAAATAACAGACCCCCAAAAAGCTACCATAGGCAAGCCATTTAGAAAAATCTAACCTTTTGAATTTTTCATGTACAAAGAAAAAAACTTCTTTTTTTTTCATTATCTCAAAAAAAGGTGATTGTGACAAATGTAAGTCACGTTTTTTTTCCCTGACGGATGTGAAAGCACTGGGAAACCGAGGCAACGATGCCCTCTGTTAACCCGTTCTGTAAGAGTGCAGCTGTCCCAATTCTTCTCCGGCCTGTCACAGTCACTGATGGATAATGTACAAGCAAGTTAATGTCCGTCTAACCCAAATCACCCGATTCCTTACGTCGTTTCCTCTGATCTGCTCGCAGGGCAGTTTGTGTGGTCAACGGTTGAGATGGAAGTCTATCCAAAACACTAACACACAAGCATACTCACACATACTCTCACGCACACGCAGCTTCCCCTCTACATCCACTGCTAACTCAGTGCATTCATTTTGTCAATGATCCTTCTCCATGACTTCATTTCCCTTTGTGGCTGCGTTGCTCCCATGTGCTTTTGGCAGTTGTACGAAGGCCTGGCAGGGCCACATAGTCTTTCTGGAAGCGTGAATTGGGTGTTCTTTGCCGTTTCCTCTCCCCCTGCGTGGTGAAGAAGGCATCCTGGAAACGCATGCTTGAGGCCGTGGACTAGAAAAACAAACAAGACATGAGAAGACGCCGATGAGTAAACAAGAAAGCGTTCCAGGTGGCAAGAGAATGTTTTAACTTTTCATGCCATTAAAAAGTATCAAACTTATGAATTGCAGTTGATGTGTTGCTCAGTAAGTCTAATACTTACAAGTCTACGTTTCACCTTTTTAGGCAGGTCTTCGTCTAAAGTATAGACGTCTTCTCTTTTGGCCAGCACCTGGGACCCATCCTCAAACTCCACCTGAGAGGACAGGAAAACATTCAGCATGTTTTTACTCAGTTTTAAATCAAGTGCATTCATCCAAAGAGCCTCACAATTTGCTTACTTTTTAACCTTTTGACACATGCAAGAAAAGTTAAAAGGACATTTCACCCCCAAAATCCAAAATATAAATTTTTCCTCTTACTTGAACAGCTATTTTTCAGTCTAGACTGCATTGATTTGAGTTGTCAAGTGTTGCATATATCCGCTGTAAAGATGCCTGCCTTCTCTCCAGTATAATGGAACTAGATGGCGCTTGGCTTGTGGTGCCCTAAGCGCCAAAAATACATTTGAAATACTCAACAGCAATGTCTCTTTTTTGGAAATTACGACCTGGTTACTCAAGATAATCCAAAGACCTTTTTGTGAGCAGTTTCATGTCAGAACTATTTTTTTTCTACCAAACTACACTTGCTAACTGTATCAGTGTGCAGATCGAAGCAGCATCTAGTGCTAACTCACCAAGCACCACCGCACTAGCTAATATCACAGCTTAGCCAAGTAGGATACAAATTTGCGTTTCCTAGGATTGGGAAAGCATAACCCTCCCTATTCCCTGATTGGCAAGTACACGTTGCTTTCATTGCTTGGTGTGGTTTGGTTTATACAAGACAATTGAGATGGCTGCAGGTATAGGTTAAGGCCTTTGCACACTAAGTGCTATTTTTTCTGCTGCCTTTTTTTTTAAAATTTGTCACAAAAATGTTCAAATCAAAACAAAAAAATGTCCTTACTTGCATCTCTCCACTACCTTTCTGCATGTCTCCACTCTGTGTTTTGCATTTGGCAACGCAGCTGCATGCTTCAGTCTTCACACAGTCCGTCTGTGTGCAATGCTCATCCTCTGTTATGTCCTCCTCTTCATCATAATCCACGTGAATATTGCTACGCGACGTGTTAAGAGTAGTCTGTCGGAGTTGCGAATGATACTGTGCGCCCGTTCTTCTGTCTTGTGAACAAATGAAGAAAATGTAGCGGCAAACAACTCTTTCTATGCTTCAGACAGATGCAAAAAAAGGCAGAAAATCAAAATTGTTGCGAAAACTTTAGGTAAGACAAAGGTTTCAGAGTCAGTGTGCAAATATGATTGACACAACATGAGGTCGTATTTAATTTTAGATGTGAGACAATTTTAGACAAAAAAACTCAGTGTGCAAAGGCCTTTTGGTTAAAGATTAGGGTACCTGTCAATGTAAAGCAGATCAAGGTTTTACTATCCTTAGAAACATAAATTTGCAAATATGCAAAATAGTTTTCCAAATTTTTGGTGCACCACAATCTAAGTGCCATCTAGTTTCATAGTATTGGAGAAAGGCAGACATCTCTACGGCTGATATCTCCAACACTCGGCAGCTCACACCTAAACAATCTATACTGATAAATAGAGAAATCTTATATTAGATTTTGGGTTGAAATCTGGTGCTTTGCAAACTGATAAATAAGGGAATGATCTTTGTGGTAATAATTCAAACACAGCATCTATTACAAAGTACGTATCTGGTCAAGGAAACATTAAACCATTGTTATTTCATCATGAATAACAAAGCAAAACCCCTTCGCTCTGAAGTGTAAATGATGAAAAATAAACAGCCTGGACTATAAAGTGTGATTTATTTGAAACTGAAGCCATTTTCATGTAACCTCTGCTCTCAAAAATAGACGTTTTCAACTCAAGAAATTCAAGTTTATGATTGCCGTGATGATCTTGAAGTATAACACCGCCTAAAACTATTTCCTACCTAAACACACCTTGACAATGCTAAGTCCTTGTTCAGCTTTTTTTTCTGAAAATGTGACCCATCTTTAACTGAGTGTGTGCGTCACAGATGCATTTGTGCATAACTAATGGTTGACGCCCAGCTCAACTAAATAAAGCTTTAAGTGGAAGCCGCATGACTTCGCTTGGTGAATATTTCAGTGAGTTTGAATAATGCAGATTGTCACCTCCTTCTCATCCTCCTCTTCTCGCTCTCTCTTTTCTCTACCCGTCCGCTTCAACTGTGTCTGAGTAGCTTTTGCTTCTTATGTATCTATCTTTTCATCCTCCCATCATCTTCCAACTCATCTCCACTCCTCCTCTTTAGTCGCTGTGACTTCAGCACCTCCCTCAATCTCCGTCTGAAGTGCTCTCGTACTTTTTCTCTCCCTCACTCTATCTGTGCATAGACCTGTGGACCTTGACAACGTCAGAGGAGTCACGATGATTCCAGTGTTGAGGGCGTTCAACAAGTTTGCTGCTGTCTTGCTTTGACCTACAACTAAGCTTGCAACTAATTCAAAGAAATTTGATTAAATCTTTGAAACCGGGTCATATGTCTCACCCTCTCTCTCTCGTATTTTTACCATTTGTTATGATCCTATAGTGCAGTGTGTGTATGTACCTGGTACATGTAGGACACGTTGGATCCCAGGTATTTGGCACCATAGAACAGCCCATCAGGCCACTTCACTTGAACAGCTTCCCCCACTTCAGGAGGACCCAAGTTCATACAATCTCTGCTCTAAAGATACAGGAGAATAATGGTTGGGAATGATGGGAAAATTCATTTGAAGTGAATTGTTTGAGATTGAATGTTGTTATTTTTTTGGTTTTAAGAGGTTAATGTCATGGTTAGACTTGGCTCAGACTTCAATCTTCTGTATATCGTTCTGCTGTGAAGCCATAATCAACATATTTTTAACACCCCTTTTTTTTTTTAAGTGTATATTTTTAATGTATATGGGAACCATAAAACAAACTATAAAAGCATTTTTCCACGAAACAATACACATGGGGGAGATATTTTGAATTTCATCCAAAAGGCTTGCTGGTTATAAGCTACAACTAAAACTACAATTTCAAATTTTAGTGGTTAATAATGCAAAAAAACCAAAACCTGAACCTACTACATGAATTAGGTTATGAAATGTTGGCTAAACTTTTGCTAAGACACTATCAAGCCCTGATGAACAAAAATAGCGTAGACTTAAATTTAATAGTTTTATAATAAAAATACATTTGAAAAAAAATACTTATAATAAACAGTAACATAATTAATCAATCAATAATCAATTTGCCATTATAATCAAACAATCAATCCCAGCACACAGGAAAGGTTGGGGCTTTATAAAAAGGAAGCCACCAGGTAGTAGCAGCATGCATCTAAGAGGAAGCTATGAAAATTTGCAGACATAACTGTGAAAAAAATGCAGAAATAGCAAAGCAAAACTCCAAGGTATAAGATATGATCTCCTATGAACATTATATTATCTTCCATATACGTGGTGTTATCTCCTATGAAGGAGATGCTTTTAAGCTTGTTTTGACTGTATTTTAGAGTGAAAAAGCCATAAAGATTGAAAGGCTCAGTGAACGACACAAAGGGCAGCATAAACAAAAGGCTTTACTATCTCTCATCTCTCAACTAACTATAAATGTCCACTGTAAGGCAAAATGGAACAGTACTGTACAGCGGCTCCAGCAGATCTGACTTTATACAAACACAAACCGCCTGCCTGCAACTTCTAGGTTCCCACGCGCAAGTGACCAAGCAAGAGAAAGACAGATTGACTCACATCTCTTTGCACTTACATTACTGATAAAACATCACCACGTTACTCTAATTAGCCTGCCGAGCAAGCCAACAGGCTGGGTTTACTCAATAATCTTTGCAGGTTTTTATCCAGTGGTATACAGTGGTAGTGTATTTGCAGAGGAGTGAATGCAAAATGCCAAATTCACTACATGCAGCTAGGAGCAAGACAGACTGGTAGAGCAGTGACAGACACAGATTTCAGTTATAAAGGCATGGGTCGCAGGTGAGTGAAACAATACATCATTAATGAGAACAATAATAATTACATTCTCTAAATTGAGAGCATAGCAGAGTAGTGCTGCAGAGCCGCTGTGAGTCCCCGTTAAGAGAGACGCTGGGTGCAATTACATGCAAAGATATTCTTTTGAAAACAGCAACAGCACTGTCTGACATACTGGGACATTAAATCCCTCTGTCACGTTCTAAATCCTTCCTGAAGTTTAGCCTCCGCACCTCCTCGGTCAGTACCTGCAGCTTTTTTTTTTCCTCTCTTTCTGCTATTTTTTTTTTTTTTTTGCCTACAATGTTCTTGGTGCAAAGGCATCATTAATTCTTTGCCACATGGATAATTGCAATTATGTATCTATAAAAAATAGAAAAAATAACATGATTGAAAACACATTGAATGTAATTCTGTGGCATGTACTCGTTAATACAGTAAGTGTGTGGTTGCGTCTGTCTAGTGAGACTTGGTCATTACCATAATCACTTGAACAAATCAGTGAATTTCAACTAATCAAGATCAACGGTCACGTCAATTATTATGTGCCGTTACCATGACAACTCAGTGGTCCCATGATGTGCTATTTTAATTTGAATGGCCTTTTCACGAATCCATGTTGTTTCATGGTAATTGCAGATAGATTTATGGTAAGACAAAAATTCAAACTGACTCTTGATCACATTCAGTTAGATATTAAAACAACCTTATATGTAATCCCTCAACCAATGACCATTTGAGAACCAACAATCCTTCTTGAAAAAGCTGAAGCTGCTTTAAATGAGGGCGTTTTAATATCTGCTATAACCTTGTACAACTGGGAGGTGACCTTTTGAGCGTGTCTAATTAAACATATACTCACCACTATATCCTCGGGGTAGGTATCGTTAGAGAAGGAGCCGTCATCGAACATGACCTCGTAGAACATCTGGGAGCTGATCTGGGTGACCTTTGAGCTGTAGTAGCGCAGGTTCTTGTGTTTGGAGATCACCGTCTGACCCAGTGCGATGGACGCTTGGCATGCTCGCTGCTTCTGGTACAGACAAAGAGCAGCAATTAGACTTCTGTATGACAGTTAATACAGTATTATGTCAAACTAAATTCCTATGATACTTCATCGCTGTGCAGCGAGTGATGACTGCAATGCTGTTCATTTTAGTTGCAGTTTAAAACAGGATTCCTACAGCTTAAGGCAAGTTAGTTTTATGACTTTTTTAAGAATTTTTAAAGCCAACTTAATTTAAGACCAACAACAGAAACTGAAAAAAATACAAATGACACGATGTCAATAATTTAGAATTAGGAACAGTTTTTCCCGAATGTTTAATTCAATATGAAATAAGATTTTTTTTTTGTTGTTTAACTTTCCAGAATGGAATACATGGAGAAGAAATTATGTTATCATAAAGAATCCATTGCTTGAAAAAAAGCTTGGTCATTTTTTTTACTTGATTGGATGTTGTAAACATATATGAGTGTTGTTGGTTCTTCTACCCTCATATGCTTGATGTTAAATTTGGTAAATTATTTAAAAAAACAACTATTACCAACTATTCTGAGATTTTACAATGCAACATAAGATAAAAAATGGTTCATAATATGCTATTTCCTATATCTAAGCATTTTGAAAGACTTTTGAAAGACTGATTTAAGACATTTAATACCAGTTAAGGCCTTATTGACTGTTAATGAATTTAACGCTTTTTAAGACTTTTCATGGATCCACAGGAACCCTGTAAAATACCATATTACCTAAATTAAAAAAAAAACAAAACTTTTTTTTACATATATTTAGTGGTATCTGGCCATGCAGATAAGTTTGGTTTTATTTGTCCAGGTTGGAGAAATCTCAGCAATTTCTGCCACCACCCCATTACAGCTTTGAAAAATGAAATTTTAAAATTGAATAGCAACTTGTCTTTCCACAACTCTAGATAATTCAAACACTTCACTGCGGACAGTTTTCCGTACAAATACATTGTACTGAAGAAACCATTACTATTTGCATGGCTAGAGACCAACAAAGGTAAGTAAGAAAATCTGTGTGTTTTTGATATCTGGGTGTACTGACCCTTTAAAAAAGAAATAGATCTTCTTACATTCTAAGTGTGAACAATAATACATTTCATATCAGCACATCTCTTCTCAATAAACTACATCAATATGCATATTTATATCCCCACACTAAATCACCACTGCCTCATTTACACTACTTAGATGTATTTTAAAAAATCTGATCCACATTCATATGCCCACTTCTACTGCACTGCATGAGACTAAAACAAATCATTTGGTGTCTTCAATGGAACCAGTTATCCAAATTAGTCTTTTACCAATTACATAAAAGTTTGATGGTTGTCTAAAAGTGTAAAAACATTGTCATGTCCTTTCTTACGGAGCACAACCTGGTTCTTAACAGTTCAGTGAAAACACCTGTCCTATAACTTACAGCTGACGAACTCCGTGACTGATGTCTATGGCAGGTGATTGACACAACATACGGCCAATCATCGGGCTCCATGATTACACCGGCAGCATGGGCACAGGTCACATGAAAGGAGGTGGGACACCTGCCGCATGAGCACTGGATACAAGCCCCTGCCTGCCGCTTCCCCGCGCAGCGTTTACGACAATAGATGCACTTCTGTAAACACAGACCACAGCAAACCATCAACACGAAACACTGACTGACAAGGGCCAGCCCCATCCACATTATTCAAGGAAGAGGCTGGCTTTATTCTCTATATTTCGGAAAGGTCACACTAGCACTCAGCCACAGGTCAATTATTCCGAGCTGAAGACACACACTGGCCAAGTTTCAAGTTCCAAAAAAGGCTTGAAAATATCCTTAAACGGCTGGGCGATGTAGTTTTTTCAGCTGTGAACTAATACACATTTGGTTCTCTAGTGCAGTGATTCCCAACATGGGGTACTTGTACCCTCACTGGTACCACAGGGTACATGGGAATGTCGTGGCATAGCTCAACTAATTTGTAAAAAAAAAAAAAAAAAAAAATTGTGTGTGTGATGTGTGTATGTGTGTGTCCATATACTGAGTCACCTGAACAATTTGAAAACCAAGTGTTGCAACTATAGGTGTGTAAAAAGTAATTTGCAAACAAGCATAGAAGTCTAAACAGTTAGCCAAAAGTTAGTTACTGTAAATGCTTAAGAAGTAGATACAAAATAATGAATATAAAGTTCAAATAGTTAGCAACTAAAAGCAATAGATAAACGCTTAAAAAGTCACTAATAATGACAATATAATGACTATAGATTTCAAATAGTGGCCGACTGAAAGGACAAATGACTGAAAGAGTTGACAGCTACATGCAAGTAATGTGTACATGTTTAAAAAGTAGCTAAGAATAACAAATATACATTTCAAATAGCTGACTAAAGGTAATATAGGGTTCAAACAGTGGCTAACTAAAAGTAATGGATAAATGTGAGAAGGGTTAACTAAAAGAAATGAATATGGAGTTGAAACAGTTAGCTAAAAGTGATAGCTGAATGGTTGAAATAGTTAAACTTTAGCTTCTTCAAATGCAGACTTGACCAAATTAATCTACACATTGACTTTTTGTAAGAAACTGCTATTGTAAAAATTGTGAATTAACGGACTTAATCTAATAGGGGTGCAGGGGCCACATCTCACAGGGTTAGGAACCACTGCTCTAGCTACTGTTTTACAGTAGCAGGGCGAGTTATGTATGACTGAAATAAAAAAAAAACAACAGTGCCCAATGTTATAAAGTAACTTTTTAGTTTCCATACAACAATGAAGGACTATCGCACAGAGAAGTAAGCAATATCTTTGTTGTTTCTCTTAATATTATCAGTTTTTCCATGAGATTTGTCGACAATATAGGATATCGCCAGCCTCGCCTTTAATACTACAAACATAGTATGCAGTATGAGTATTAGAAAAATAATGAATAACACAAAATAAATAGCACATTTTACACACTGAATTGTATAGTATGTAAAATGCAACACACACAGTATACAGGTATGTAGAACATTTCAACAATTTGTACACAAATAGGGTGTCTGCTCTGCTGTTACATACATTTTGAAGATGTGATATTGAGTCAAACAAAACTCAATATCCAAAAATTGAGCATTACACCTCCTGTCACAGCTTCTCCTTTCAGTCTTTCCTGTCACTTTCCATTGCAAACTTCATTAAACCAACTGTGGGTATGTTTTTGCACAGAAGAAAAGCTAAACTTATTTAGTCGTGTAGCACTGGAACAAGTAAAAAAAAAAAAAGAAGGAGGGTGATTTAAAAGACTATGAATCCAGCCTTTAAAAAAACAGCACTGAATTTAAGACAAAAGGCCGCTAAATCGTTGCTCGGTTTTGCCATGAACCTCTAACATCATTTAAAACCAGTATGTGCTCCAAATAAACATATCTGTTAAAATTCCTCAATGCGCTGTTATTGGATACGGTGGTGTAAACAAAACATAGATATGAGAGGATAAGATGAGGCGAGGCAGAGAGACCCTGGCTGTAACAGTCAACAGAAACAAGTTATTTCACCACTACAATACAAGGAAACCCTCAAATAAGACCAATCAGATGACATCACTTGAGGTTTCCACAACAAACCATTGCTGCAATGGTATTTTTCTTCCCCCCATTTGAGGTCTGTGAGCGGTACACAGCTGCACGTTGGAGGATGTAATACACATACACATCCTACGCACAAACACTGCCATGCATCCGTGCACAAACAGACTCGCACCTAAAATTTTTAAGACTATCCCTCGGTTTTCTGCACCAAACAGCCCATCAAGTCCATTTCCTCTACTCTGGCATCTCCCCTCTCCTCCTCCTCTCCCCACAAATCCTCGGCTCTCCCACTAAAGGGAAAGAATGACGACATCCCCCCATTATAACCCTACTCGCTCCCCATTTCTCTTTCACCCCTTTTGCATCCCTCCCATCTCACTCCATTTCCTCCACTCTCCTCCTACTAAAACATCCATCTACGCTTTCTTTCTCTTCGCTTCGCTTCTCTGCCTCGTCTTCCTCTCTCATGCGGTGCGGTTTCGCATCTCTTTGAAGGTAATTTATTCATTAATCTAATTCCTGGGGATCCATACTGAAATATCCATACATGCTGACAGATAATATGCCTATATATAGACAGGCCAATGTGCCTCGAGTGAGCTCGAGTGGGAATTACCTGGTGTGTAAATATAAAGTCTGGCCTCTAAAAAGAGTGTGATGACAAGTAAACTGCCATATCACCATCTAATGGAGGAACATGTGTCTAATAAGCATGTGTGGGAGTATGGGGATAAGATATAAAAAAGGACCTAGCGATGTTTTAGTTCACTGGTACATATAATAGGAAATATTCATTAGCTCAGGAAGGAGAGCACAGCATTTGAAGGGTGGATAAGGAGGTGACGCTGTGCCAATACAAAACTTTTCTTTAAGTCCTTGTCCTTATCAGCTAAGCCTCTGAAATAAGTGCCCTTTGTTCATTTCTTTGAAAAATCAATAGCTGATCCAATTAGTTAACCTAGGCAGCATTAATTAAATTTAACCTCTACAGCAGGGCTGCCTTCGCCTTTACAATTATGAGCTTAGTCGACTTAATTCAGATATCAGTAGAGGATCAGGAGGTATTGTGTACCCAGAGACTCTCAGAGAAGTCCTCTTTCAACCTTAAAGTCTCATTTAAAATGGGCGATGAAAATACGTAACTTTATACCCCCCCCCCCCTTTTTTTTTTTTTATTAATGGAGTCTCTGTTGCCTCACAGCTCCTCTTTCTGAACTGAGGGACTTTTACTCTGTGCTTTTCTTGGTGACTAACTTGGCCTACATTTCATAAAGCCTTTTCCCACATCTCCTCCATTATGAACAACAGTGCGCTGATGAACTGGCCTGACTGTCTCGTCCACCTATTGAGGCCAGCGTGACAAGATCCTGACTGGCATGCACCACACCCTGTCTGTCTAGAGGGAGGTATGTGTATGTGTGTGTGTCTAAATAAGCATTTATGGACATTTATTGGTGGAGAGAACTATTCATGTGAAAAAATAAAGCTATGTGTCAACATTAAGTTTTATGTTTTAAGGTGTGTGAGTTTGTGTATGTGTGAGCCTAACCCACTTTTCCCCATGCCTGCGTCTTCTCTGGGGTGTCTCTTTGGGTGCCTGTGTTGAGCCATGCGTTAAGAACATTCCCACAGTAAATTATGAATGTGTGTGTGCGTGTGCCTGTGTGCGTGTGATAGTAAATTATGAATGTATTGTGCTGCTGCAGGGGCAATGGGTCCAATGCAAACACGTGGCTTGCCACGCAGCGAACATACAAATGATGAATTTGACAAAAGAGAAAGGTAAACCATCCATAATCTCACTCTGTCTGTATGTCAGTTAAGATAAAAATCTGTCAACAGAATGATTATTTTTCCTAACTGAAGCATGAGTGAAAGGGCTTATCATTTATTCAAGCATGCTGTTCTGTTTTTTTTCATATTTTACCTTAATTTAGAACTCAAAGAGGTTGTTTAAAAGAGGCCCATCTGCTTCATCATCTACTGATGTCTGCACCCGTCCAAAAAGTGCTTGTGTCAGCATGTTAATTAGCGCAAGATTGGCAGCAGAAAGTAAAGATTTTGTGTAATCATGAAGTGTGAGGAAAAAAAGATTGCAGTCTTAAGCTCTATTCACACAAGACTAATATTACCTGGGGACCTCATGTGATTCAAAAATTACCCCTCACACATCTGAGTTTCATACGGCACATTCACATGTGATAAGCAAAGTCTGTGTTATACTTCAGTTTAGTGAGGTTATCCCTGAGATATCATATCAGTGCTCTGTGTTAATATCTGCTTCCTGACTGACAAGAGCAATAGCCTGATAGAAGAAAGAAAGTTTGAGATCTTGTTCCTCTGATGGGTTTGAACTTGTTCTCATGTGTCTCCATGCTGTTTAGCAAGTGACGCTGGATGCAATCTGGATGCGGAACCATGCCCTAATATGTTAACTGCCACGCAATCGCCCCTCAGCAGCCGCCTGGCCGTTCACACCAGGAGTGCACTTCTCTACACCGGTCAGCAGTGATTCTCCTTCTCTGCTCCTCTCTAATCACACAGAGAGCTCTGTCTCTGTCTCTCTCCATCCTTGATTGCTTGTGTGTCTCTGCCTGCGTGTATATATCTGTGTGTGTGTGAGTGTGTGTCCCTGTGTGGCTGTCTGTCTCTTTGTGTCTGCACATCTCTCTCCCTCTGTGTTTAGACACAACTGTCAGGCACTGTGGGCACACTGGATACATATTTGATTATTTATCACGATCAGAACATTCATATTACATCTGATATATGATTTAAATTGTTCATAAAAGAGTATTTAGTGTGTTTTCCTGCCAGATTTGCTTGCGGCTTGAGGAAAAAATAGACCAGACGTCTAAACTATTGCTGCAGTTCATCAGCCCGCTGTGGAGCTCGGGGAGACGGCACATCCAGTGTGAACAGTCTGACTGCTCAACAGGGGTGCCAAAAGCAAGTGGCCGGTGCTCCATGGAAAATTGGCACACTTTGCGGCCGTTTAGCGTCCAGAGTGAAACCAGCATGAGCCTCCTGACTTTGCACCCAAAATGCTGTCAAAACTTTCATTCAATCTTTCAATGTAGCCTCTATAATTTTATCGACAGGGACAACACAGAAAAAAGGCAGGGTAAAAAAATAAAAATATGACCCAAAATTACAGAGATGTCAATTTGTTAGATACCATTAGTATAATAATTTGTGATTATGGCGGATGTTATCTGTGATCATAATCTTAAAGTAAAAATAAAAGTAAAAGTAAAAAATAGTAAATAAAAATTCCAAAGCAAACTACCTACCAAATTTCACCAAACACAGAGATGTTGTGGTAATTTTTTTTTTGGCTTGAGGTTTTTTGTTTGTCTGTTTTTGCAATGTTTCTGTGTTCTCTTCTCCTTTTAATGCCTCTTTCTTGGTGAAGAATTCTGAAAGCCATGTGGGCAATTATAAAAAATGTTTTTTTTTAAGGCATTTCTGATTTATTGACAGTGATAGAAAAAGACAGGAAAGGCAGGAAAAAAAGACGGCATGACACACAGGGAAGGCCCGGGCCGGACTTAAGCCCGGACCGCTGTGATAAGAACTCCGCCTTAATGGTGCGTGCTCTACCCATCAAGTTACCAGGAGCCCATACATGGAAGTTTTGACAGGATTTTGGGAGCGAATGCTGGAGGCTCATCTTGTTACACAGCATGGAGACCCATTCATAGAATGTGCACACTCAAACTCATCAAGAGAGAGTCAAGCAATGCTGTCTGAGTTCCGTTGTCCAACTTTTGTGGTGGTCATTAAATTGGACCAAGTTGCACTAAAGAAGCTTTATCCATACAACAAGTAGAGCCTTGACATCATATTATGCGGATAATGTCAGTAAATGTGAGTAAAATAAAGACTGGGGGGTAGTTCCTAAATCACATGAAGCCCCCTGGTCTCATCAGTAGATTTATGTTGAGATCAAATACATCTTCCAAAGTGCACTAACTGTATTAACTTATTTATCAAAACATGGCTACAAAGAGTGTAATCTGTGTTGTCAGGCAAAGATTGGCACTGTGAAAAACTTAACACAGCCAAAAGAAGGAAGCACAGTTTTTCTCAAAAAGCAATTTAGATCATAACAAGATCTGGAACATTTTGGCTGTCATCATGGCAATGTCACAGACTTTTTACGAGCATCCCACCCTTTCCAGTCTGGATTACAATTTTCATTTTGTTCAGATTTTGGCCCGTGGATATGGATAGTGACACTTTGTGGTCTGGGCTTTCATATCCAAATGAGCCTAATTTCCATGTGGTGTGGGCAGATATGAACCATATCCCTGTAAATACCCTGCGGGTAATGTCACTGTGTCCACAGAGTTAATGTCCCATTCAGTGTCAGTGCAGTAGGATCCCTTCAACTTTTTTGGGGTAGGCATTCATGTAAAAACCATGACTGGTTGGTTCCATTATGGTTGAGTATGATGTTGGTGTTACAATGTTGAAGCCTTCATTCACTCAGTTTATTAGGGACACCTTTTTTTAATTCAACTTGACAGTATTGCTTTGCAGAGTGCTGCAGGGATGACAGGGTTTTTCTGTTGGCCAGCCCTGAAGTTAGTATCACTCTGATTCCCTTGCCAAAAAGCCAAAAGAAATTTTCCCATTGGATTTAGGATTACTGCAGAAAATAAGTTCTGTTTCTGAATTTCTGACGGTTACCCTTTTTGTTCAACAAGATAATCTTCACAAATGAACTTTTATTACTTTGAAGCCTAAATGCAACTGGTGGAGGTAAAAAGTTAATGTCTCTTAAGCTTGTGTTAACCACAGACCTAATTTCAGTCATCTAACCAAAAACACATTAAAAAACAGCACTAACTTCAAGATGAGGGAGCCGGGTACACAAACATGCTAATTAATTTCCAGGTTTTCAGGACTCATTCTTGCACTACTCTATCCTGGCATGTGTCTCTGGAAGAGATGGGGGGGGGGGGATCAATACGGCATTATACTGCTATATATATTTGTGCAGCAATATCGCTTCAATATACTGATACAGTAAAAAATAAATAAATAAATAAATAAATAAATAAATAAATAAATAAACAAACAAACAAACAAACAAACAAACAAACAAACAAACAAACAAACAAATATACAAATACAAATTATTTAAGTAGCCTGCTAGACTTATAACATCAATTGCTTTTTCAGTCTGCTAAATACATTTTGCTGCAATACAAAAAAGAAGTGAGATGAAGGGACTGATAGATACAGATATTGATATAATGAATAATAAAGATAACGAAAATTTTTCCTTTGGGGACTTAATTTGCAGTTTTAAAAAGTGATAAATAGCAATATATGTTATCCCAACACAATTAAAATTGCAGTAGTTCCTGTATCAATTAGAGTCTAGTCCACTCCATTTTTATCAGTTAGAATAGGGATTTCATTATTCCTCTATTTGACAGTTGAAAGCAGAGTGATAAAGTGATGAAGGTAGAGAAAGGGAGGTAATGTCAGGCAACAAAGCTCCTTGGCCAGGCCAGGGATATTGTAGTTTATTACTGCCAGCTTGACCTCTTGGCCATTCCCCTTGACCTTTGGTTAACTAAATACGAGAAAGACCCTTCATGAAGGAATGATTATGATTAGGAATGATTATGTCTTTATATTATTGTCACTCTAAGCTCTTTTATTTTTAGTTTTGAATAGTGAACCAAAACTATTATAAATTGTTATTTTAGGGGGGTCCTAACCTGTGCCCCAACCAATCATATAAGGTATGCTTTTTTAAAAAGTTACAGTTTTCATTTACATGCAATACTTATTGCTGAGACAAAGTAAAAAAGGGAACGGACAGGCAGTGTTTGTCTCGGTTATCCATCTTGCGTGTTCATGTACCTCTCCAACACTTTGCTTTGTGCTGAGCTATCATGGTGCCTGCAGCAGAGAGCTAACTACAGTGGCAACATGTCAGGTCTGCTGAGACGCACTCCAAACACACACACACACACACACACACACACACACACACACACACACACACACACACACACACACACACGTATAGACAAACAACCACACACAGACAGGCCTACATACACAAACCCCCACTCCCACTCACCAGTGGTTAATTATCTAGCTTTGATTGCGGGCATGTTCGTCTCACATTGTTAATTAGAACTGTGAACACTTCATTAATTAGACCGAGCCAGTCCTCAAGGACCTGGGGAATTCCAGCACTACATCTGTGTGTGTGTGTGTGTGTGTGTGTGTGTGTGTGTGTGTGTGTGTGTGTGTGTGTGTGTGTGTGTGTGTGTGTGTGTGTCTCCTCACCAGTTTATATCGCTGCATGGGGATCCGACTGGTGTCAATGGGACTCCTCTTAGCTTCATCACTGAACCTTGCTTCTGGCAGTGCTACTGCACACATCACGTGGGCCCATCTATGTACACACACAGACACACAAACAAATTAATACATTATGATGATTAAGACAAAGACAATTCATTCGTCTGAGCTCTGGAGATCAGAGATGAGTATGCAGAGCTAATCACAAAACAAAAGCCTGTCTCACTTGTCGTTTTGGGTTTTCTTCAGAGCTCCACCTCTGAGGTTACACAAACAGCATTCCTGAGAAAACATAAAAAGATGCGAGTAAGAGAAAGATGATATTTTCTCCCACTCAATACCAATATCCTTTCACATGCTTACATAACACCTGCATATAGCAACTGCATTGTGTGTGGGACAAATTCATGGGGAATCTTCCAAGCTGTTTTATGTTAAAAACCCAGAAAATTATTAAGCACAACATAGAAACTTTCATATAAATGCAAAAAGAAGTGCATCTCTTAACTTTTTAGTTTAGTTAGTTCTTTTAGTTACAGTGTGTTCTTCTCCTCCTTAGGAAAGCAAGATAATGCTCACGATATGATAATGTCACAAAGTAGCTGCAAAAAGCAACACCTTCTTCTTTTTGAGAGGAGCAGAGAGGCATTAATAATATTCAGTCATCTTTATGTATTAAGATAATATTGTCAATGTTGACTCCAAACCACAAATATATTTAGAAAGATGAGATTTCCAATAAAACCTTGCAAAGATCCATCTTCATCAGGTTAAAAATGAAACCAGAATCGAAACACTGTGTAAATATTTTTGTAGTTTAGAGTCATTGTGCTGGTGTTACTCTTTTTATCAGCACTGTTTTCCAAAAGCCTTGCACCTACAGAAAATGTGCAAATAATTACATACCGTCTAAAACAGCTTTGTCAAGAAAGTGTTAAGTTACAGGTGGTAAGTTGTAAAAAATAAAAATACCTTTTTGTCATATTCTACACAGGTTATCTGCCTTGTGTAGTACTGTGTGGATATAGCAAAAGTTTCAGCAAATATGACAAAAAGTCATTTTTATTTAAGTTACCAGATACAGCTTTAAGGAAAAAGTGACATCACATAAAGAGAAAAATCGTCTTACCGCTGTAAAGCTTCCTTCCGTGCAGCGATCACACGACCACTGTTCGCTGACGTCATCTGCCGCTACACCATAGCAACCTAAAGAAGGAAGTGATTGGTGAAAATTAGGGGAGAAGATACAACTACTTACAAATCAAACTCTTCACACTCACTCAAATACTGCTAAACCGCTTTGCTATAACCTGGTGGCATAGTTTTAATTAAGCATTCACAGAAAACAGCAGATTTAAGAACAAATGTTAAGTCTATTATCGGTTACAAAGAACAGAATAAAATGCCACGTCCACATTGCTTCCACAGACTTTCAACTGGTATTGTTTCATGCAGAAATGCACAGTATTGCAGACTAAGTGGAAATGGAGAGCTCTATGGTATGTGTAAGTGTGTGTGTGTGTGTGTGTGTGTGTGTGTGTGTGTGTGTGTGTGTGTGTGTGTGTGTGAGGTTGTGGTTGAGCAAGAAATCCAGACAACAAGAGGAAAAGGCACATTCATGCTGTTTGTAAGTGCATCTGTTTGTGTGTTCATCTATGAATCAAAACGCGCTTTGTACGACAGCCAGACTTGCACTGGTGTGACGGCATGCTTTTCTTTCAGACACTTGTGCAGCTAGCCCTTTGTAACCCAGATGATATGGCTGACAGACACCGCAAAACACACACAGTAGTATGAAACAGACATTTTGTTGTGAGTAAATATTGTTTTGCTTAGTTTTGTCTTGTGTCCTTGGTGTGGCAAAAGAGGAGAAATGTTTTGTAAAAAAATAGAAATGGTGGTGGCCTCCAACAGAAAAAAAACATCATGAATTTACAAGTAAGACAAATGTGATTCCTTTCAAAGCTGACAGCTGGTTAAAATCCATTCCTAGAGGTTTTAGACACATAAGCTGAGGGGAATTTTTATTTGTAAGAAACACTTAAAGTCTGTATATGTGTGCATGTCTCTGTTCTTTCCCCTCGCTATCCATCACTAAACCAAACATAAAAATCCAAGCTCACCTCTCTTTCCTTTCCCGAGTTCAAATAACAGTGCGGGGGGAAAGCTGCATCAACTTGTACTTATTGTTGGTTCTCGAAACCAAACTTGTGGCTTTTTCATCAGTGTCAAATGACATACACTTCAGCTCCTACTCCCACCCTACTGCACCTCCACACAGTCACACGAAGCAAGCAAATGCATGTGTAGTACATACAGTTAAGCACACACACAATACATAAATAAAACCAAGACCCTCTAGAGTGAAAAATGAGGTGGGATCAACACTAGTGGCAGGAAAGCAGGAGGGATTGAAAGTGACTTAAGGAGAAGCAATGTCATTTTAAAGCTGTGGATCTGGGACAGTGTGTGTGTGTGTGTGTGTGTGTGTGTGTGTGTGTGTGTGTGTGTGTGTGTGTGTGTGTGTGTGTGTGTGTGTGTGTGTGTGTGTGTGTGTGTCTGTCTGTGTGTAAAGCTTAAGATGTTGGCAAAATGTGTACAGATCAGGGAAGAGATTCAGGGCTGTTAAAGGGTGTGAATGAGGGATTGAGATAATGTAAGGCGCATCGCATCTGCGTGTCCAGTGGAACAAAAAGGCTCCGGGGCTTTTAAAGAGTGCGTGTGTGAGGCCTTGCTACACTGGCTCGGGGCTTTTGGACAGGAAGTATGTGTGGTGGAGACAGAGGATTCACCCTCATTCGGCTGACGAGGGAAATAAAATACTCCAAACCACAGAGGGAGAGGGGGTGGAAGGGAAACAGAGAGGCGGGTGGAACATTGAGATGGAGTCAGGACTCAAACCCACTGACCCTCTTACAATGACATCAGAAAAACAAGCACAACATGCAGAAACAAACAATGTGGCTTAGTGATAGGAAGTAAATAGATGCTAAAGTATCAACCTTGGGACGCACCACATCTCTCTCATACACACATACTTCTCTTCCCTTGTGCGTACATACTTGCGTGGACTTGCAGGCAGCAGCCCTGGCAGTAGAGCAGAGGGGAGGTGCCATCCTCCTGCAGCAGAGGGTTGGTGGGAGTTGGGGGGCAATTCTGCTCCCGGAAAGAAAAGCAGATCTCTGGGACAAGGGGCTTGGTCCTTCTCAGACCTCTACAGGGACGTGTGGGGCCCTCCATTGGAGATGAGGATTTGGAGGTGTCCTTAGCTATGATAGGTGTGTTGTCCTCTGCTTTGTCTTCAGCCTAAAAAAAAGATTTGGGGTGAGTGTAAGAGAGAGGTGGGTAATAAAATATACCCCCTTTTTTCCCCTCATACTTTAAATGGACTACCAACTCTGGATGGCATTTTTGTCAGTGGCAAATTACAGATGCTGTGTCTGTAATGAGACAATGATAAGCTAAATGGATACCATGTGACGTTCATTACCAGAGCGCTTCGTATTTTTTCAACGCTTGTATTATTCACAGGTAATTATTTAACTATAATTTAATAAGTTACACAGACAGCTGCTAACTGCTTTAAAATCTCTTTTCAATGCCATGCTTTCACAATGACAAAAGGCCTGGTATCTTCAACAGTGTTATACTGTAATAATCTCTTCACATCACATCGTTTTGGTTTTAAAAAAAAAGGTAAAACAGCAAAGACAGAATCATTTCCCACATGAAAATAAAACAGCCCAGTTGATTAGCTTATGGGGTCTTCACTTTTTCAAATATTGTATGAGTGGACCGATGTTAGAGTTATCTATCGGGTTAGCAAATCTTTTTTTTTTTCCAGCTGTCTCACTGTGCACTGAGCTGATGAAACTAAATTAATGCAGAAACACTGCTCAATTCATGAAATTTGATGTCAAAATTAAGCATTTTTGTCCACTCAAGCATCGATGAGAATAGCTAAAATACCTCCAAAATACCACATTAAGACACAAAGGCCTTGAGGAACACCATAGCAAAATCCATGATGTGATTTGGTATCAAAAACTTTGGAGATTTCTGTAAGAATGACATTTTACAGCATTTTGATGGCAAGCACTTCTGGAAAATGCAGTGAAACTGCCCTACTGTCAGTAAACCAAGGAAGCCATGGATCCTCTGAATGCTTGAGGTCTTTAGTTCCTGTTCTTAAATTTTCATGAAGCTATGATAACCTTAGAGGTCACAGTAAGTCATTAAATACAGTGAGGTCATGTTTCAATGGTCTCACTACAATCAAAAAGGCTACTATGGGGACTAACATCATCACACAGTTGGGCTCAATGAATCCAGAGGAGTCTGAGCTTTCTTTTACCTAAGTTATGTAATTCCAATTCTGTTTACTGACCCTTGAGTGCAGAAACATTCCCATATAATAGATGAAAACAACACATCTGTACTGCCAAAAGTGCATGGTACTAGCATTAAGTGACCAGGTGAGACTTGTGGATATCCATAGAACCATTTTCATTCAGATATCTTGAGGTGAGAGGACAAGGGACCCCTGTAAAAATGTCCATGCCAGTTTTTTATCTCTCCAAAATTAAGCCTAAATTCCAAGCGTTACTTAACCCCCTTGCTGACAACCTAGTATGACATGGTTGGTACCACTGGATTCCTTACGTTTTCTAGTGTCACACCAGTTTCTTCACTAGCTTTAAACAAAGCATGCAACACCTTGTGAAAGTCAGAATTATGTGCTGAGGAGGCTAGTGTCCTAGCATAGTGGAGGAGGTTAAATGAAGGAGGGACCTGTAGGCTTGTCGAAAAATGTGGCTGTAAGTTTTTATTAGGTTCAGGGGCTAGAAAAACAGGCGTATGCTCTCCAGATGGGATCAGAATAACTGACCAGTGCATGTAAAATTGAAAACACCCCACCTCACCGGGAGATAAAAACCCTGTGGCACTAAAGGAGCGAAAGCCCTACTGGATGTGATCTGCTAATATCGATATCTCCATCTCCAGCTCAGTGGCTACGAGATACAATCATATCCTAAAATGTGCTTGTGCTCCAGTCTATAGTACATATATTCACTGATGAAACTGTTATGCAGTTTGGTATTTTTGTTGAACTCTGCTTTACCTGATAATAGGGCATGAAGAGTGTGCACACAGCACAGTACGGCTGCATGGTAGCTGCATGAGCATTGTACTCCCTCTCCGTTGTGAAGCAGCTCTTCCTGTTCTGCCACAGGTAGATGAGGGGCTTCGCCCACGCCTCCATTTCCTGCTCCTCCTCCTCCGCCAGGCTTGCTTCAGGGGGCTCTAAGTGGAGACCAAAAAAATAAAAAGCATTAAAACCTGGCAATCACTCATTTATTCACCTGCTGCATCTTTCACTATGGTTCAGATGATGATTCATGCCATACAGAGTGCAAATCTCTTGTCTGGTAGTTTGTTAATTAAGCGCGTTCTGAATGTGAAACAATCATGTGCCCTGAATATCAAAAGCATGCATCATTCTCACAATTGACTTCAGCAGTATCAATAGACTCGCTGCTAAATCAGATCTAATCCATCCACAGTGCTCACTATTTCCTCCAGTGACTTGAAAAACATTTTCAATGAATGGAAGCCCGTCTGTTTAGAAAATTACCCAAAATGATTAAGAGCTCTCATCATCATAAAAAAGGCTTCTAGCAGCCATGGTCATTTCATGGTCATTTCTTACTCAGGGATAAACAACTAAAATGGCTGCTGAATTATTCATCCTTTTTTTCCACAACATTGGAGATGATGAATGTTACTGTGTGTGTGTGTATATATATGTGCATTAGTCGTTGTTAATTGAGAGCCCTCCCCTCCCATCCTGTTAAAACAAATAGAGTATCTGTCACTAGGTCATTTTACTGTGGTGGGCCTGAGAGTTAAATCTGTTTGGTTTATGTGTGCATTGACGTCAGGCGAATCATTTGGGGGGACATAAAATGTGAAAAATGAGGAGGGGAGGAGGGACCGCAGAGTGCAATGGTTCAATGGTTATAAAAAGCTCTGCCGTGGGAGAACGCAAATGTTACCTGACATTACTTACTATTTAAAAGTTGCTATTAACAGTAATAACTCAAATATTCAATTCCTTCTACACATATTCTCCTGTTAGCTTAAATACCTTTTAACAAAGAAATGTCATCATTTTTTAAGCAATCTGAAGACTGGGTTTACAAACCGAAAAAAAAAAAAAATTTATGGCAACTGTATTGCAACCAGCAGAAGTCAAAGGATCCTGGTCTCTGGCCTGGTGCCACCCACAATGCAACACCAACCACAACAGGAAATGTCCCCGGGTTATTATTGAAATAAGCGCGGCTTTTTGGCTCTCAGTGTTCGCATGTGTCACTGTCTGAATGCTGAAGGCTTCACGATACCTTTCAATGAACTGTATGAAATGTGTGTGAGTGTGAGTGAGCTCCCACCATCGTCGCTGGCAGCCTGTTGTTTGACAGCAGTGGGTACAGCCCTTGCAGTGGGTTTCCTGAGTGGGTGACGCCAGCTCTTAGTGGTCCTCTTCACCGACAGGGCAGGGTACTGGCATGAACAGGCATCATTAAAAGGCATTAGAGTGCAAATAACCTATATCTATATCAAACTTGAGCAAAAACGTGTATGATGTGTATAAGAGCACTCACTGCACAAACCTCCCCTGGTTCCAGGCCTGATTCATCACACTCGCAGTTATCATTTTCCTCCTCTTCTTCTTCCTCTTCTTCTTCCTCCTCATCAGATGATTCACTACTGCTCTCTCTCTTGACACTACTTTGCTGCTCTGCCTCTTCAACATCAGATCCCCCTTCTTCCATATCAGAGACCCCATCCTGTTCTCCAGCTCCCATCCCGAGAGGTGAAATAGCAGTATCTGAGTGTAGGCTCCCCTCTGCCTCCCTTTGCCTCCCCAGCTCCCTGCACAAAGAGAGGGCTTCAGACGCATCTGCTTCTGCTCTGTGGAGCTCGTAATCTCCGCAGAGCCCCAGGGGCTCGACAGCACCGACTGAGACCAGCGAGGTGGGCTCAAGCTGGGCCCAAGTGAGAGGCCCTCCTCCCTCCCCCTGGTTCTCTGATTCTCTGAGGTCTTGTTCCGCATCCTCAAGGTCTGTCACTTCTTTACACTGAGGTTCGGTCCACATGGTGTAAGGTAGGGGGTCGTGGGTGAAGTCAGAAGGGAGCTCTGGATGCAGACTCTGGATGAGCACCGCAGGACCCTGGGAGGTGAAATTTCTCCAGATGCTGCTGGAGAACGATCTGGGCTCCATGTACGGGTTCTCGGAAATGCAATGTGAAGGGGAGTATGTAGTGTGTTGGTGTAGTTGTAATGCTGAGTGACTGTCACTTTGAGTGCATATTGGTGGGGAAGGGGTTGGGGGATTATTGTTTGAGGTACCAGTTAAAAGAGAGCCGGAACTGCTCAGACTGAATGCACCGTCTCTTTGAGCTGTGTCCTTTGAGTTATCTTTGCTTGCTAACTCTGCGAAGCTGTATTGCTGCTCTGTTTGAGGTGCAGTGCTCTGAACTTTCTGGCGAGAGGAAGCATCAGTCTGTCCAGCACTAACATTTTCCAGCTCTGACTGATCCGTTTCTGCAGCAATTCCTGGCATTATTAGCATTTCCTGGACACCACCAGATGTTATTTTGTGCATAGCATTGGTAGCTAAATGAGCCGTGTTTCCCTCTAAACCAGACACTGCTGCCCCTTCGCAATTAAATGGAGACTCTAAATGCCACTTGTTGGCATATTCGACAGCGAGAGGTTCTTTTGACATCATTAGGTCAGTTTCTCTCTCTTCCTGTTTGGATGCATTTGAGGACAGAGAGACGGTTGGCGTCTCCCGCTGCAGCACAGGTGCAACCTGGTGATTACATGATGCAGCTTTTGGGACATTTGTTAGCCCGTCATCAGCTGGGGTGAGAGAGGGCATCTCTTGGATCAGAACAGGTGGCAAAGGGCAGCTTTCAAACTTATCTGCTGGTTCTGGAGTGAGTTGTGGCATATCTACTACGCTCCTCTGTAGCAGAGGAGGGAAAAGATTTTCCTCAGTGCTGTTTTTTTCTGAACTGCAGTTATGTCCTGAAGGGGAGTAGGAGCCACACAATGTGTAGCTATCCCCCTCTGCTGGCTCAGTTTTGAGATCATAAAGTGCTTCTGTAGTGGAGTGTGGATTGATGTGTTTTGGATCAACAACTGTGTCCATTTTCTCTGCTTTAGCAGTGTTATTAGTGTAATTCTCTGTACCCGTGTCCATGCTACTGTCAGTGTTTGGTGTTTGGCTTAAAGTGTCTTCTCTACATGAGAAACTAGATGTCTGAGCTTCAGAGTCAGGGGGACACAAGCTTGTCTTAGTCTCAGCAGTAGTGTTTGTTGTGTGGGAGGATGAGCTGAGTTTGTTGGCCTCCAGGGGAGAGACCCTGATCAAGCAGTCCTGAGTAGTTGAGAAGTCTCGTGGTTCAGGAGAGTGACACCTTGACTCATTAATTTCCAGACGCATCTGGGTAGCCTCAGGTGATTGTCTGAGTCCTTCAGAACTTCTGCTCGTGACCCCTGACCCTGAGAGCTGTTGAGGGTCACTGTGAGTGACCGTCTCTGCCTTAAGGTTGTTCTTCACCGGTGAAGCAGGGGAGGGAATGGAGATGCTGTGAGAGTTATGGGATGGCTCCTTATTCAAAAATTCCAAACAATCACTCTCTACACGATTTACCTTGACCACACACATCTGTCTGCAAGGACCTGTTGAAGATAAAAGGATGAACAAAATGCACAATCAAAAAAAAAAATGGAAAAATATTTTCAAAGATCTCAGCTGAGAGAAATTTCCAAAATATTTTTTAAAAGAACGCACACAGACGTCTGAATCATGCATAAACACTTACTACCGTCCCTTACCAGTAAGGTGAGCAGAGTTGTGATCCAGGTTGTGCTTTGACTCTGCTTCCTTTTTCTTCTCTTTCTCTTCCCTGCAGGTTGCCCCTGCCACAGACCGCCGCACCTTTGGCCCGGATGGACCAGCCGTGCTTTTCCTCTTGTTGTTTGTCAGTGCTGAGCTGCCATCAAGGCCGATAGGTTCCTCAGTGGTTCTGAGGCGCTTGGAGCGCATACGAGAGTGGGTGCTGCTGTAAAAAAGGAGAAGATTGAAGCTCGTAACCTTGATTAAAGCTGAAAATTTATGGTAGCAAATGTGAAATTTTGTGAATCAGGAGACATTTGGCTTTTTTAGCTGCCAAATATTTCTGGCAACATACATTAGGAACTAGCCAAAGTGCTAAAGAGCTACCATTACATGCATCGTGTTCATCGTAACAGTGCATCTCCAAATGTTGCAAAGGAAATTTGTTTTTTTAAGTAAAGTTGAAGTAGAGTGAGTTGTTTTCATGATGCAAAATTAAATTTGATCTTTATTAATATTGATGGAGGACTCTGTACTGTACTGTGATAAAATGCTTGTGCGTACAGAAATCGTTTTCTTTTTTATTTGCCATCTTAAAATGAAAACATATCAGTGTGACTGTGGCCCGAGTATGAACACAGTACCCTTTATTAGTCGGTTTGTTCTTGCGCCGTCTCTGCAACCAGCTCTGCAGCTCTGGCGTTGTACTGGGAGTAGCAAGTATGTGGTCGAGAGGTGCAGAATCTTTGCCCAGCATCCAGTTAGGGTACCGGTCAGGTTGGAAACGTTTCACAAAGGGCTCCATGGATATCTTTACCATGTCCTTGCTGCATGTGCACTGGAGAAAAGAAAGAGGGGGAGGACAAACATTGTGTCCACTTTAGAAAATCATAAATAGGTTTTGTAGTGTTATTTTTTTAAAACTTAAAAACAATACTGTTTGATACGAATGACCATGACTTTTTAACCATGAAATTAACTGTTTTCAAATATGAGACAGTTCTTTGTTTGACTTTCAAAAGACATGGACATGGGGCAGAGTTTTAAGATTCTCAAAATGTTACCTGTGTTGCCACTTTGCCGTAGTCTATCCAGCGTACGGTGGCAAAGTTGGTGGACTCTGCACAGTTGAAGCCATGATTGAAGCCAGCATGGTAGCCGTAAGGGAAGGTGATCATGAACTCTCCAGCTTCCTGAGTAATCTGACAATGTATGATGAAGAGGGAGAAGAGATAATAGAAAAACACTGAACTGTCCTTTGACATTTTAAATAATTTGAAAGTAAAGGAAAATAAATAAAAGTATTAAAATAAGCCACTGCAGATTTCTACAAACAGTCAAAACAAGCAGTGCTAATTTTACTGGCAAGAAAAGCCATTTCCAGAAAGTTGGTAAATAAAGGGAGTATAATCGGTGAGAAAAGCAGGACTGAGAGTAATTTTTCAAAGGGCTGAGAGCCTACCTTATCAAAAGGAATGCCATACTTCTTCAGTATGGAGGGGGAGATTAGAGTCATCTTGTGACGAAGGAAAGCTTCACACCCCTTGAAGCTGTTAGGAAAGAAACCTGACAAATGCGTGCACACACACACACACACACACACACACACACACACACACACACACACACACACACACACACACACACACACACACACACCTTTAACGTAGAGTATAAGCCAGCAACAACAAGGGCAAAAACAAACAAATAAAAAGCCTGACAAAAAAGTTAAATGATTAGTGGATTTACGCTTTTCTAGTTTCAAAATTTCCCCGCTTTATTCTCTGTGCTTTTAATTGTGTTTAATCATTTCTTCCATTTGGTCTGATTCCCTGGCTTTAAATTGCATTTAAACTTGTTTAATCTTGCTTTATTAAGGCAACATCTATGCACTTACATGTTTTTATACGCTGTGCTGCAGAACCAGTTTGATTTTGTTTTTGTGCTACATTAATTGACTAAAAAACTAATCAGCTTTTACAGACTATGGTGATATTTTTGTTTTTTACTAGGGCTGCAGCTGATTATTTTTGAAGTAATGATACTAGAATAATAATTTGTTAATGATCAAATAATCTCCTTATTAAATGTCCCAAAATATGACAACTATTTATCACAAGACAAAACTAATTCAATCTAAAATATTACTTGAAATGTAAAAAGGCAGCAAATTTTCATCTGAGATTCATTCGTGAGCATGTTACAAGGAAATGTTTTTCATTTTTACCAACAAACAGTTTATAGTAAACAATTAGTTTTAATTTTTACAGAATATTCCCTCACTATTTTATGTTTGTTAAACGGGTGGGTGTCTGTACTAACTAGGCACATGTTATTCTACTGTGATATTTGTAGTTAAAGGTATACTTTACATCCCAAAGGACAATTTGTATTTTAAACTTTTGTTTTCTTGCATGCCTCTACGGTGAACAAAGAATCCAGAAACTGAGAAAAATCTTGAAGAATTGAAGTCATAAGGGTCCATGTTAAACAGCACCAAAAAATTCTATCAACATCCCTTAACAAACTCTCGATGAGGTATAATCCAACTTTCATTTATACAGTCATATGCTCGGTGCATCTCAAACAGACAGCCCTTTCCGACAAGGAAATAAACACAAGATAATCCAACTCAATTGAAAAAAAAAACAACGTAATTTTACCTAACTCAAAATACAAGCTGCTATTCCACCGCTGCCTCTATTAGTAGGTCATTTGTGTTTTTGTATGAATTTGGCATGTGAAAGGGTTAGTTCAGATTCACCAAAGTTACACTATACCACCATCAAACAATAATCAAGGCTGTGGTAGACCAGCAGCTCCTGTGTTCAGTTAGGTCAAATTTATCTGGCTTTAAGGAGAGCATAGATTAGTTTCACTTTCAGTTCAGCTCCAGGTCGGAAAGGTCTGTCTGTGTGGGGAGTACTGAGCACACAACTGGATGAATGAGACTTGGATTATCCTACACAGGTAGTGTGACAGTTCAGTTTATTGGCTGGTATCTTGATACAGTTTTGTGGCAGTTAAATGCAGACACCCTTTTACCTCAATTCATTAGGAACTTTTTGGATTCTTCCTTAACCAGAGGCATGCAAGAAAAAAGTTTTCTTCAGAAATTCAACGGGGTGTATGATTGATATACAAATGGTCCTTTGGGAGTCGAAATATTCATTTGAGTTCTCACCATTTCTTGCTTTTCATTTATCCAGTGAAGTAATCAGCACTGCAATCTTAGATTAAATAGCCTTTAACCTCACACTTGAAACACTTCAGCAGTTATTTAGTTCTAAATGTAATCATACGCATTTCAGCTCATTTTGTCTACTAATGCCTTACAGTATGGATTTCCCTAAAGTACTTTGTCAATACATTAAGCATCTGTGTCTATTTACATCTCTACTAGCAGCAGTTTTTGCATGTTTGTAGTCGGAGCTAATTAGCATGCTTCTTTAGCTTTTCCATTACCTCCAGTGCCCCCTCATCGCTGAGTTTAATTTATGTGCTGTACTTTGTTGTTTTGTGCAGACCTGCTTCTGTATGCTGCGATCGTTATTTAATAATTATTTAATTTCCTCGCCCGCCTCCATTTATATGGAGATTACAAAGAGAATATAAATCATTCTTTTACCTGTAGCCAGACGCTCCAGTCTCTTCCCATGCTCAGGGGGGATGGCATACCTGTTAGAGACAAAACAGAGATATGGAGCAGACAGAATTATTTTTAGCTGCGTATGTGAAATTCTGAGTGTGTACTGTTCATTACGCCTACACTGTAGCATATAGTTTAGGCATAATGAACACACAGTATACACTGACAGTTGCAGACGAGTTTTCAGGAGAGGCTTTTACAATTTCAAGACTGCCATCAAGTGGTGGATAAATGAACTATTGCAAGAAGACCTATAACCTTTTTTCCAGTACTGCACCAGCAACAAACAAATTAAAATTCTAACAAATCGAAACGCTGTCGTCCCTTTTCAAATATGTCAGATATGGTAGAAACCCTGGAGTAAAATGTTTTTGGCTTTTCCTCTATAATTTCAAATATATTTTGTCTCTATAAAACCATATTCCAGAATATGAAGCCTAGTTCCTTCTCTGATAGGGACAAAATAACCATTGCGGCTGTTAAGACTCCTATTGACGTTATTTCCCGTTTTCTTGTGTCACACTGCTGATGCAATCTGAATTTGAACTATTCCCAAAGTTCCCAGTGAGAAACCCAGAGAGTGTGACACAACTCCCTCAAGGTTTGACTAGGCATTCCATTTGACTAGCACCATCCGCCCTCGGGTCTGTGGCATTTCTATCATCATATCACCTGTCAGCTTAACAGAGCAGGGAGAGACAGGATGAGAGGGAGCTGCAACCTCAGGTGGAGGTGACATGGGGAGTTGGAGGGGGTGGGGGATTGAGAGGAGGTGAGAGAGGTGCATCTTTAAGCCGCTCCCCTCCAGGGACGAGATGTCAAAATAGCAGCGAGATGAAAGAGTGTACGCCAGTGAGTGTGTGTCTGTCTGTCTGTGTGTGTGTGTGTGTGTGTGTGTGTGTGTGTGTGTGTGTGTGTGTGTGTGTGTGTGTGTGTGTGTGTGTGTTAGTTGATAAGGGTATGCATGTGTGTGGGTACTTGGATCATCAGGCTGCTCTTTGTGAGTGTGTGTGTGCGTGTCTGTGTTTCTGTGTATGTGTGTGTCACTGTCTGGCTGTGACACTGATCCCTGTGGGGTTGCAGGGCTCACTGCTCTAATGAGCAGAATTCCCTCCAGGGCAAGAGGGAGAGAGAAATGGAGCAAGCCAAGCTGACAAAGAAATAAAAAGCAAACTCCATTTTGATCTACCTGCATTCTTCACCTCTTCTTACAGTGTATTATTTTAACCTTAACCTCCTTACAACCCAGCTTCTCTTCTATTAAAGAATGCAAGTGCTTTCACTATGACACCTGTGCAATATATAGTATTCTGTGACTGACTTAATCATGTTACATGTGCTCTGGGCAGGCACAGTGAGTAATGGAATACATGGAACGGCGGTAACATAATTAGGATACAAAAAGAGTAACTGTGCTCAGTTAAAACAAAAAACAAGACAGAACAAGACAGAATCCAATACAGATAGATTTCTGGGGATTATATGGGGATTATAGCAGGATTCAATGTTTTAAATGTATTTTAATATAAAGAATGCTTCTGCCAATTAATCAAGTTGCAGTTTACATCCATGTCTGTCTAGAGTTAGATGTATGTAGCTATGACAGTAGGCAGTGCTTCAAATATGGATGTTGCTGCAAAGAAGCGTAAAATTCTAAAACATTGATGCTTTACACACATCCTACCCCGGCAGCACAGAAGACATAAACCGCACAGTTTCAAGGTGGATACCAAAATTAGTGTCACCAATTTAGTATCTGACCATGTCTTCCCTACTGGCCCCTGAGATATGATGTTAAATAATGGCCATAAAAGTGTTTTTGCAGATCATTATGATGTCAATTTGTGTGAAGTTCTGCCATATGTTGTGTGTGGATTCTTAAATTATGGCCAAAAATGTGTCTGGTGAGATCACAGTGACCCTTGACCACCAAAATCTAAGCAGTTCATTCTTGAGTCCAAGTGGACATCTGTGCTAAATTTGAGGAAATTCCCTCAAGGTGTTCTTGAAATATCACGTTCATAAGAATGGGATGGAAGGACAACTCGAAAAGATAATGCCTCCAGCCATGCCTGCACAGAGGATATAAAATACTGTCACTTGGCAGAAATTTCACCATTATTTTGTTTTCAAAGTGGAAAGGGGGAACAACATCACAGTACAGTTCAGCTCACTAAGTGTTAAGTGTTGTCCTTGTCCACTTAATAAAATAAGTGGACAACAGATTTGTTCTTTGTTTGTGTTGAACTAAAACATTTCACTTTTGTTTGCCTTGTGGAAGGAGCACATTTCATTTTTGCTTTGTAAACTGTATTATGTCAGTCAGTCATGTCATTTTCTGTAACCGCTTGTCCTCGTAAGGGTCGCGTGGGGGGGGCTGGAGCCAATCCCAGCTGTCATTGGGCGGAAGGCGGGGTACACCCTGGACAGTTCGCCAGACCATCGCAGGGCTGACACATATAGACAAACAACCACACACACTCACAGTCACACCTAAGGGCAATTTAGAGTCACCAATTAACCTGAGCTGCATGTCTTTGGACTGTGGGAGGAACCCACGCAGGAGAGAACCCACGCAGACACGGGGAGAACATGCAAACTCCACACAGAAGGGCCCCCGCCTGGACCGAACCCCGTTCCAACTGGGATTCGAACCAGGGACCCTCTCGCTGTGAGGCAACAGTGCTATCATCATGTGTTTTGCACTTTACACTACTGCCTGAATTTGCTTATCGAAAAGCACATTTTTCTTAAAAAATACAACAAGCAGGGGACACATTTGTGATACAAAAAAAATCCTTCTGTTTCTTAGGTTACATCGCTCTGTTGTTCTACAGAATACACAAGTGTGTATTCAGAATAATAAAATAACATGTCACTGATATTTCTACTAAGTTACATTAATTTATTACTACAATAATTGGATGAGGTTAGTGACTACAATTTTAACAGATAATTAGTAACTATACTGGAATAAATATATAAGGTATCCTCCAAAATATCACTCTGCTCGGTGCAGCATTTCCTATTAAATTCAATTCAAACAAGATAGTTTACAGTTTTAAAATCTGTGAATGTTGTATCTATATCTCAAAATCTGACTTCTCTGTAATTAATTTCAACTTCACCTTTGCTACTCTCATCATATCACGCTTAAAGATCAGCTTAACACTCAATTTATTTGTATTAGTTAGTAAATTAAGTGTGCAATCACGAAACATTGATTGATAAAATTACAAAGGAACGTATTTTCCATTTTCCAGTGAAAGTCGAGTAATTCTATTGGAATCGGCAAAAACTGTATGACACTCCCTTCGAGGTCAGGTCATTAACCATGAGGCAACCCTGCAAAGCACCCCCTTCTCTAGTCATATAAATACAGAAATCACATGTCATCAGTGTGCACATCATCACGCTGTGATTTTGGGAGTGCAACTGACAGTAGCAGAGAAGAAACAACGTCTAGTGAGCACTTACTTTGCAGTGTTAATTAGCGTTATAGTGTCTGAGGAACATTTATGGAAACAATGTGTAGTGCATGGTTCACTGGTTCAAAAGATATTAAATCTTGCCTTGCTCCACTGCACAGACAAAAAAAGGATAGCTTTCAAGCAATCAAACCATATGCTTCTACCCTCAGAGAATAACAAAGCTCCGTACACACTACCTCCCTGAGCGCCTCTACTGCCACATGTTATTTCTTTTCTGTTCTCACTGGTATTTGGACTCTCCAAGTAAAGTCACTTATTGCAGGTAACCACCTCATCAGTGTGCAAATAAGCACTCTGGGAACAAAACCCAAGGGCCATATGCAACAGAATGGCTGGGTTAATCGAATGAGACATATGACATTAAATGTAATTCAGAATTTAAAGCCACTTCAATCATGAAAAAGATCTGAACAGAGAGTGCCAAAGGTGTTTTTTACAGCCCTGATGCAAATATGGATATGCATTATTAAAAGGACATGCTATTCCCTCTGGGATCTTTTAAACACACAGCATACCGTATACTCTGCACTGTATTTCCTTAACGTGTCATATATCAGAAAAAAGCCACAGAGCTAAAACGAGAGTATTGAACAAATCCTTAAATGGAAACATTTTCATGTAAAAAAGAACCACATTTAAAAATGCTGGTTGTCTGAATACAACAGTATCATACAATTGAATTCAAATGGTGCTGAAACTGAAAGAGTATATGAAACACAATTTTTGGGAGTGATTATAAACCATAAACTCTGTTGGAAGCCACACATAGAATATATTTAATGGAAATTATCTAAATTTATTGCTATTCTCTATAAAACAGGAGAGCTGTTGAGCAAAAATGTCTGTACATATTGTACTGCTCACTTGTAATACCGTATTTGTCTTACTTTGGTGAAATTTGGGAAAATGCATACAAAACAAAGTTCGACCCTATAATTTCAGAAAAAAAGCTCCAGATAAAACATAAAGCCGGCTATTATGACTCTACAGTATTTTTTAAAAGACCCTTTACCTTAAAATTTGTAGACATTGTGTATTTAAAAACATTGGAAATACTTTTTTGAGTTGTAAACAAAAGCCTCCTGGTCTGCATTAAAAAAAAAATAATTGAAAGAAGGAAATTATAATTTTAGAAGGTTGTTCATTTTTGAAACATGTAAAGTGAGAAAGAATTGGTTGTCAAATGATGAAATGGACTCAGTGATGAGTTGAAATTGTGTTCCTCTCTGTTGAGTGCATAAAATGTCTTGCAAACTTAAATGATTACAAACTATATTGTAAATGATTATAGTGTAAAATTATTTAGGACTGATTATACTGTGAAATAATAGAGAATTACAGTTTAGTGTAACAGGTTTTATTTTTGATTCGTTCATTTATTTTTTTCTTTGGTGTTGCTGTTATTCTGGGTTATCTTTTCGTAAGTTTAGGATGGGCAAAAATAAGCCTTGGGCTTCAGTGTTTTCCTTTTTTGGTTACTGATTGAAAAAAAAATTGTGTGAAATAAACTGCTTCTCATGATGCATGCAACCAAAGTAAAATGATTTATTCATTCACTCCAGCTACACACACACACACTGCCTTAACTACAAAACCAATGTTTTTATTTGATTTAGTTTGACTGCTGCCATTCAAAGTGACAGCTCTGTCATGAAAGCCAAAACTTTAAATGGTTAAATAGTGGGGTACAGGGTGATAACACCAAAAAAAAGTAAGGCTTACTTCCCTTTTGGTCTCAAGAAAGGGGAAGAAGAAAAATGCCACAGAGACAGAACCTCCTTTAAGTCTAGTTAACTGTCGTTATCTTGCATGAGTTTTAGCAGCAGAGGCGGGGAGTAACAAGTTACATTTACTCTGTTGCATGAAACCAAGTAAACTTTTGAGTAAACTGCACTTGTCGGAGCAGTTTTATTAAACATAGTCTTCACTTAACCTGAGTAGATTTTCAGAGAAAAATCATTACGTTTCTGACTTCACTCAATCTCATTGAGAAACATTCATTGTGCTACTTTTATTTATGTGTTCATCTATTTTATTCATTCACATTCCGGTAAAAGGCAAGTTGTCTGCTGAGCAGAGGTCTGCTTGTGCTCCCTTATCCGACACCTCCGCTACTCTCTTCAAAGCAGCATAATGGCTGAAGCAACAGCAGCAGAAGTATGGCTTTTAAATAGCTCTAGCAGCTAATATTTACGGATGAATTAACAGCAGACAGTGCAACAGGATCTGGTTTTTAAGACTAGTCTAACGTTATTACATCAGAGAAACGTGCTGACACTGAGCTAACAGACGCCGCTTTTCCACCAACATGAAACTGGTTCTGTTCTGGTTCCTACACCTTTTTTTGAACTGTTCGGAGCATTTTCACCAAGAATAAATTGGTTTGTATCTGAAAAAGTTGGTTCCTGACTGGAAACAAAAAAAAAGCAGGTTGTACTTCACCTGCAGTGTGATGACATCCTGTCCGCTTTTAACTAGTCAACCTAGATCAGGCATGTCAAACTGGTCCACAGGGGGGCCGGTGTGGCTGCAGGTTTTTGTGCCAACCAACCAAGAGCACACAGTTTGACCAATCAACTGTCTGAAGACGGAGATCAGTTGATTAAATGAGTCAAGTCTGGTGTGCTGCTACTTGGTTGGAAACAAAACCTGCAGCCACACCGGCCCCCCTGTGGACCGGTTTGACATGCCTGACCTAGATGGTCAAAGTAAAGAAGTGAGCATACCTAAATTGAAGAGGTAATCAATGATGAGACATCACAGCATCATCTACTAATTAGCTTAAATGAGTCATTCAATTTTCAGAGAGATGAGAGACTGATTTGTCCACTTCTCTGATCTTTTTGTCTTTGTGTGATTAGAGAGACCTGGATGTGGGGGGGGGACTCACTCCTGATCTGTGGCTGACTATGAAGGGTAGTGGGACTCTGGGCATCTATACTGGATTCATCAAAGTTTGCTGTAAGTATATATTTCCTTTTTAACAAAACAGTTGAGTCTGTTATGCATACATGCATACAATTTGCTGATTTATTTGCCAAAATCATACAGTAGATACAGTAATTTTTCTTTTTTAAATCTTTATTTATTGTTGTACTTAGAGTTAGGACTAATGCATTACTTTGGGATAAAGCTTGAGAGATGAACACTGGGAATATTGTCCTGGTATTTATGTGACAAGCCATCTAATCAAGAGATGTTGACTTGCTGTTTCATCACAAATAAATGGCATGCAAAATGCATGTGTATGTTTACTTCTTTACCTTTACCAGAGGGAGACCATCTGTGGTTATATAATTCAGATCATATCCACATCATATAATAGAACTTTCTAATTCCTTAAAAAAAAAAAAAAGTCTGACATTACTTGCTATTTAAGACATTTTTAAGTAAATACTTTTGTACTCTAAGGCTTTATTTACACCCAATCACAACCAATCATCATGCTGCAGTAGCCAATCACATAATCAGGGATCATACCGAAAAGACAGCACAAAACCTGGATCGACATCAGTTTTCTTGTGCTTCATTGAGGCACCTTTTACAAGACAGCTTGACTTCTTTCAAAAACATGAAAAAGACGGAACTCAGCAACTTGACATTGGCATTAAATAATGCAAGAAAATAGGGGATTAAGAAAAGTATTTTTTAAAACGCTTGGGAAAAATATTCAGAAACTGTATTTTGAATAAACATAGGTACATATATAAAATTATTTTACAAAATTATTTTAATTTTCAGGTCAGTTCTTTTTGGGGTTTTTTGTTTTTTGTTTTGTTTGTTTCTGCACTGAGCCGAGTGCCAGCGAGGGGACAGGAGACAACGTGCAAAGGAGAGAGAAAAAACCCCTTCAAGTACTTGTCAAGGCTCCTTGGGGATAAAACTTCAGGAGAGCTAAAGGCTACTAAGGAGGACGTGGGGAGCATCTCTGCAAGGTGCACAGTGATCCAAGGAGAGAGGAAGAGCTCTAGTTGGGAGACAAGCTGTGTTACCCTGAGGAACCGGCTATCCCCTTTGACAACGGGGAGCCTAGATGGCAAAAGGTTAACGACTTCATCCAAAAGGCTAGGGAAAGATCTGCTACTGGACCCAATCCATACAAAGTGTACAAGAGCTGTGAGAGGCTGAGGAGACGCCTGTGGAAGATGCTAAAACGGTTGCATGGAGGAATAACCACCTGCCAGAAAGCTGGCTCATTGCTGCAGTGGCTGCTTTATTCCTAAAGAAGAGAATTCCTCCAGCATTAAACAATTTTGTACAATCTCAATGCTGAATGTGGAGGGGAAGATCTTCTTCAGAGTCTTAGCAAAGAGGCTGACTCAGTTCCTGGTGAGCAACAAGTACATAGACATTTCTGTACAGAAATGTGGAGTCCCTGGAGTCCCTGGCTGCACTGAGCATAACTCTGTTATCTCCAAGATCACTGAGGACGCAAAGAGGAACCAGGGTGACCTTGCAGTCCTGTGGCTGGATTTGACAAATGCCTATGGGACAGTGCCGCACAAACTGGTTGACACAACACTGAAAGTGTACCATGTTCCTGGAAATTTTCAGCAGCTTCTTCAAGACTATTTTAGCTGCTTTAAGATGCGCTTTTCCTCTGGGAAGTTCACCACCAACTGGCAGTGGCTGGAGGTTGGCATTGTCACCAGGTGTAGATTTTCTGTTATCTTGTTTGCAGCAGCAATGAACTTCCTTGTCAGTTGAGAAACCCAGACAGGGAGCTGTACTTGCAAGCGGCATCCAACAGGTCCTTCATGGCCTTCATTGATGACCTGATAATCACGATAAGGTAAGTCCCAGAAAGCAGATGGATTTTGGATGATCTGGTGAAGCTAACCAAATTAACCAAAATGCAGTTCAAACCATCAAAATCCTGGAGCCTGGTTCTTAAATGGGGCGCGTTCAGGACTGCTTTCGATTCAAGATAGGGGACGACATCATTCCAACAGTCACTGAGAAGCCTGTAAAGAGTTTGGGGAGATGGTACAGGGCTGAACTAAATGAAAAGGCAAGTATGAAGGAGATGATCAACCAAGCAGAGGTGTGGCTGAGAGCTCTGGAGAGAAGTGGCCTTCCAGGGAAATATAAGACCTGGGCCTACCGGCATGGGGTCCAGCCAAAACTCCTGTGGCCTCTGCTTGTGTATGCAGTCCCCTTGTCAGCAGTAGAAGCCCTGGAAAGGAAAATTAATAACTTCCTGAGAAGGTGACTGCCTGTCCCTAAAAGCTTTTGCTCAATAGGCTTGTACAGTTCAGGGAGAAAGCTGCAGCTGCCGTTGACATCATCAGCTGTAGACGAGTACAAGACAGCAAAAGTCTGGTTGGCTTTGATGCTGCGGGACAGTGTGGATAAGGCAGTCCAACAGGCAGACATCAGCATCCGGACAGGACGCATGTGAAAAGCTTATTGTGCTCTGAGAGAGGCGGAGGAGCAGCTGCAACACGCTGACATCATGGGAACAGTGACCCAGGGGAGGCTGGGCCTGGGCTGTATCACTAGAGCAAGTTGGAGGAAGGCAGAGACAAAGGAGCGGCAGGGCATGGTGCAGAAGGAGATCAGGTCGGCAGAGGAAGAGGCCAGGCAAGCCAGAGCGGTGGCCATGAGGCAACAGGGCGGGGAAGATCTCTGGGATGGAATGACATCTGGAGAATGGAGGGACATTGAATCAAGTTCCTGCTCTGCTCCATTTATGATGTTCTCACGACTCCAACTAACCTCCAAAGGTGGAGACTAACCGAGAAGCCCTGCTGTATGCTGTGCAGGAGACCTGCTAACCTGGAGCACATCCTGTCTTCATGCCAAACAAGCATGTCAGAGGGGCAGTTCAGATGGCAGCATGATCAGGTGCTGGCCCATGTATTGGAAAAGGTGAGGAAATAAAAGAACATCAAGCTCCAATCTAAGGTCCTCGCTTCATCAGCTTCCTTAAGCCAGGGGAGAAGGCAGAAAAGGAGCTTGGGGGTACTGGGGTTCTCGCAATGGCAGTTTATTGGGAAATGTGAGTTGACCTTGAAAAGCACCTCAGATTTCCAGAAGAAATCGCTGACACCAACCTCTGACCTGACATAGTACTTTGGTCAAGATCAACGAGGCAGGTAGCTCTTCTGGGACTGACAGTACCCTGGGAGGAAAGGATTGAGGAGGCACATGAGCGTAAGATGAGGAAATACCAGCCCCTCATCCTCGATAGCCAGCAGAGGGGGTGGAAAGCCTGGAACCTTCCAGTCGAAGTGGGTTGCAGAGGCGTCCCAGGTCAGTCACTCTGGAGAGCATTAGGAGTTCTTGGAGTTATTGGGCCTGTCTGCAAAAAGTTGGTCACAGACATCGCCAGGTGGGCAGAGACGGCATCAAGGTGGCTCTGGCTGAAGAGGAGTCTGCCTTCTACTTAAATATTTGTTTTTACAACGTAACTACTTCTACTTGAGTTCAGTTATTGACTTCTCTACCCACCTCTCTTCAGAGGTTATAGCAATTAATGGCATCCATAGCAGCAAGCATCATCAGTAGCCCCTGAAAAGTGAGTGGATGTGAACATAAAAGTAACATAGCACTGGTACAACTTGTGCTGCACAACAAGTACAACACATACCTTTGTTAAGATTATACATTTGGTTTCCACTGTAACACAGAGATGTTCTGAGATTTTTTTAGGCTGTGTTTTGTGGTATTGGTGTGCTGGATTAAATTATGTTGCACAATATTGTTGCTTCTTTATGCATTTATCCTCTGTACGTAAATCCCTGTAAAGCACATACTAACCAGGACTTAGGCTCTCCAAAGTGGAGGTAGTTGATGCTGTACAGGTCCATATCTTCAGTATGCCAGGAGAAGGTGGTCTTCCACATGCCAAAGTACAGATATGGAGTGTTAACGCCCTGGATGGATACACCGCTGTCCTCCTCGATAACATCCAGGATAGAGTTCAGGTGGCCAATGTTCCACTCCTCCACATCCTAAGAGATTAAAGACAGTTTGAGAGGTTTGGGGATGTCCAAGGTCGATCTTGCAGATTGGTATTGCAGTTGATGATGATATTTGTAAATCTAATCAGTATCAGATACATAAAAAATAATTTAACCCATTGTTAAATAACTGCAGGTTAACTGGCTGTCAAATCCCCCCTATTGCTTTCCATTACAAACTAGGATCATTACATAACAAGAAGCATTTTACACAGGTGAAATGTGAAGAAAAACTGTAGTTTAATTTAACGACAATAATATCAAGTGTTGCATGCCTCTTAAGTGCTGTTTTTGAAAATTGTTGCATTGGGTTGAAAATTGGATTTGAGCTTTAGTAGCCTATTTATTTCAAGCTTGGGATAAGGAAGTCCATTTAATGCTTTCAGTCCATTTATTCTTACTGTCCCACATTCAATTTGTGATCTTAAAATAACTCACTTTTGGGTTTGAGGCAAAACACATGTTATAATTTTCGTGTACGTTTTTATTTTCATCGCAAAAATCCCAAAGCCAAATTGCAATATTTGGGTGAAATAAAACACTCAACCTGTGATCACATGGCGATTAAATGACAGGTGACAGAAATTAACACAAGTGCTGAAATAAGCAAAAACAAACAGACAGAGCAACAAGAAGACAAGTCATCTACCTCATCATAGAGGCTGCCACTGACATCAGCACCATATATGGGGGAGACAAAAGTGAGGTTCTTCCAATATTTCCTCTCAAGATCTTCATAGTTCAGGTAGCGAGGTGTACAGTACCTGTGGAGGAGAACAAAATCACAGTTAGTACTTAGAAATGGCCGTCTGTCATCTCACACTAAAACCTTCATAACACATACTATATATATCAGCTATGTTTTACACCCTTAGCGAGCATTGCTCTTGCACTTTTAAACTACTCATCCAGCTTCATCTTCACCTTCTGTAGCTCTGGAAATTAACACATTAATCGTGGTCTTATCTTCTGTTCATTTCCCTCTCTTTTAGAAATTCCAACTTCTGCTTTTCTTTTGTTTGTTCATGTAAGAATCGCAGTAAAATACTATGTATTTTTTAAAAAAGGTAGTTTTTATTTTATTGGAGGTAAATATTCCAGCAACACCTGTAATACAACTCTCTAGATATAATGCGTACATTTACATCTTGACTTTCATTTTGCTATGTCGCAAACAGTCCTTTCCAGTATGATAAACCAAGATCAAGCATACACACATACAGTAAATTGATGCTATTTCTATAAGTCGGTCTGCCAGTGGTTCCTAACTAGTGGGTCACAGTCCAAAAGTGGGTCACTGTTCCACTCTGAATGAACCACAAGTGACTTGTGTGAACATGTCAAGTTTGTAAAACACAAAATGTTTTGAGAATTTGTTCAGAGAATTTCCAGAACAGAGCTTTTATGTTGAAACACCATTTCTGTTATTTTTGCAATAGGTTTTATTTTTTTGTGTTCTAAGCCAATTGTTGTTGTTTACAATTTGTGAAATAAAATTGAATATGCAGTCATATAGAATGTGTGGACCTTGAACTAATGACTAAAGAGAAATCTGGACCCTGCAACTGACCCAGTCGGGAACCACTATTCTACAGGTTACTCTAAATTCTAGCAATATATTTGCATAACAAATCAAATTTACATTTTTAGTCTTTCAGCACCAGAATGCAACGCCTGTGTCTATCTACAAACTTTCATTCACTACTGATATAATCACTAAAATAATGAAATACTCACATGTCACTGTTAGCTAATCGCCTGAACTCCTGCACACTAAGAGGCTTCTTCTGGATATTATATTGCGTGAAGAGCCCTGACTGGCCAGCTACCATCTGCTGGATGGGAGCATCAATCATCAGATCATCTATGTCATCATAGGTACGACGGGGCTTCCAGCCTTTAGGAGGAATCACCTGCAGGAAAAACAAACAAGGAAAGGATTGCTGTTGAATCTATAACAATAACAAATCACTCTGATCAGCATTTCATCAGTAAGAATCTTGGCCAGGACTCTCTTGGAAAAGAGGTTCTGAATCTCAAAAGGACTTTTCCTGGTTAAATAAAAAAAAAAAAGGAACAGCAGTAGTTAACCCACTGTGTCCAATGGCCACTAGCTAACTAATTACACATTTGTATGTATAAATGCCACACTATATGTCTGAATGTCTTTCTCTGCTTTGACATTCTGAAGTCAATCACTCATATATTTAGACACACACTTTTTTGAGTGGCTAAAACTTTGTCCAAGTAAAGACTAAAACCACTACCTACCTTAGCCAGGCCTGCACGGTGAGCACCCTGAGACTCCATGTAAACCAGGTACTGGTTGAAGTCCTTGAACTCCTCCATGGTGGGCCTGAAGGTCATAATCTTGCAGGTGGGGTTTGCAGGGGTGTACACCTCTGCTCCCGCCATCCTGCCGCCTCACCAGATATAACCTGGAAAAAAATAAAAACGTGAGCATACATCAACTTAAATTTTATAATTGGCTCTCAAATTGCAATGTGACAGATTGTTGGCTTAGTGAGAAATATAATGTGAATTTCTTTGAAAGCTATGCGGAAGGAAAATACATGACTATTTTATAAAAGGAAAGATTCTATTCTGAAAAGGTAACAGGGTAAAATATTCAAAATGTAAAAACTGACCAGAGAATAGGCAAACAAGAGAATCTGCTAAATTCATTTTTTAAAGGAATAATAATGCAATCAATAAAATCTCCTATTCAGAAAGTGCACAACAGATGTTGCTGATAGTGTTACAGACATAGATATGGTAACTGTTCAGATGGAAATGCATAAAAAATGTGTGATTAATGTTCTGCACTACATATTTGTGTGCTTTTCCTATGATCATTTTAACTTTTATCAAGGCTCTTTAAGTACTTTGAAAAGTGCTCTATACATAATATGCATTTATTATTATTATTATTATTATTATTATTGTATTATTAATAATTATAGTCATCCTCCTCATTGTTATCATTATTGTTTTTATTATTTCCAACATTTTTATTATTTTAATATTAATTTTTTTTCTTGGTTTAAATTAATAAGATTTAAACTCAATGGTGATTAATTCATCTAATATTCTGAAATTGTTGGTGTTATTTTCATTACTTTCTTCTTTTTAGTTTCCTACACTGGCTAATTAATCTCTGTCGATAGTTCATTTTTGGTGGCTATCCATTATTTCTAGTTGTTGAGTGTATTTATAGTTTAAACAAAGCCAAGTTAATAACAGGACCTGTTAAAAATAGGCACACACCAGAATTGTATAACTACTTTTAATCAGCTATTTTACCCTACATTTTTAGACAATATATAGATGATATACAGGTTGTAATTCACAGGTGGGTAATTGTACTAGGAGGCAGTTTTTTTGTGTCATGATGATAAGATCACCACTAGATGGAGGTAGAGATTCAACAAATGTCGATGTGATCCTTTGATCCTTTCTGATGCCAACAGCCCTTTTCGGATTTTTGTCCCATCCACCCATCCCACTCCCAACTCTGACTTAACTGTGCATCCAGACAAAGGATCACATCACCCCGACTGATGCCGTTGTGATTTTCAACCTTATATTTTTCAAACCGTTACTACAAAGCAAACCACATTATAATGGCGTGCGACCCGATTATGTAACAGGCGATTGCAAGCTGAAACAAGTTTTTCTAAAATAAAAAAAGAAAATACAGCTACTGTCTTCAGCCAGAGTGTGTTTACATCTGTACTTTTGTTCACATATTAAATAAATCATTTCAAAACGTGGATAACCTTAAACTGGCATATTCGGCCTGCTATTCTATAAAACAAATCTTCTAAAAGCGATAGGACAAATAAATCTCGGCTGATTTGTGGTCTCGCTTTGAATACTACATGAGCGTCTGTGGCTTGGCTGAGCTTTGTTGTCTGACAAGACAGCTAACTAGCCAACTAGCCTACGTTTTGTTATGATGCAAAGTAATGGCTGAACAGCGAAAGCCGCCTGATAGCTAAGCTGACTAGCTCACTTACATCGAGGTGGTAGACTCATTGGGCTCACTATGACTTGAATTTGACAATGCATTCGTGAGACCTGACTCGAAAGCACTTGGGGATAGCAGTTGGGAAAGGAGACCATAGCTAGCTATTAAGCTAACCTAGCTACCACATGAGCTAACTTCTTAACGCTCGTGCCAATGGGGTTTAAATGCCCCTTGCAAGGTGGCTGCAGAGAGGCCCGTAGCGACTTCGCTGTGTGACTTTGTGTGATACAAATGATTTTGTCTGATATTTACATGGCGTACACATAATGTATCGATACCATACATGTTTAGAAAAAGACAGACGGACAATGACAATGCACACAGTGTGAGATGCCCACTGGTACGGGCGCGTGCCAACTTATTTGGTTGGCAGCGCTAACGGTTAGCTGTTGATAGCTTGGCTAGTTATGCACAGGAGTCACGAAAAACACACCGCTTTCTGATAAACTGGCTCGAAGCTAGCTCCCATGCACCGTATTCGCCGGTGTATTCCACGTCGCTTCCATGGACGTATATAGTATTTTACCTTGAATAGAAAGATGGAGTCGTGTTGTTTGTATCCCCTTCCTTGTTCGTCCAGCTGATTCACATGACAGCTGCTCCGGCTGCTGCTGCCGCTGCTTCGTGCGGCGAAGAGAAGTGACGTTGCAGACCGCCTCTCCGGCTCAGCTGAGTGTCCGCGTGCTAACAGGCACGATCACGGTGAGAGGCAGACCGTGCTGTGGTACACTGATCCATGCACTGTGAGATCTGCGGTTCAGCAGGCGCGCAGACGATCTGGAACGCATCCGGTGTTAATGGAAAGTGCACCTGCATCTCAAGCACTATACTGTTTTATTGCAGTTTGTATGTTTTATGTAGTCTTGACGCTTTTTTGTTTTTTTCAAGTGTTTTTTAAAATGATTTTATACTTAGCGCCCCCCCCCCCCCAAAAAAAAAAAAAACAAATAAATAAAATAACTAGTTACAACCGAGTTATGATTTTCTACTTTTTAAATCACAAATAAACGTAAATTTGAATTGAATCAAGATATCATTTCATGTTTTTTAATACATCTACATCGTACCTTGAAACTACATTTTAGGCTTAAGTTGATAATCTAGTCATGAATATCGACTGAAAAAAAAGCTATAATTAACCATTTGAGCACCACCTGATAATATTGGCTTAATTTCTTTCAAAAACATGGGAAGTAGGCAATGAGCTATAAAACAAAAAATGACCCAAAGATTAGCAATAAATTAGTAAACAAGCACAAGAAAATTATCAGAAAAAATGGTTAGAAAAAAGAGAGAAAAAAAGTTTAAACACACAAACAGGCAAACAAGACTTAGCGAAAAGTGCTTAAAATATATATTACATAAGCTATAATTCTGTAACATAATTTTAAATATGCAATTATGGCAACTGTAAATATAGTTTTTCCTTAGACATTTTCCTAGCTTTTTAAACAGTAATTTTCTAAATCTATGTCTTACCAAGCTGATCATTGCCTTTTTTCCCCGTGTTTTTGAAATAATTTAAACCAATGTGCTCAGAGCTCAAAGGCATCTGAAAGCAGCACAAGAAGAATAATGCTGATCCAGGTTTCAAAGGGTTAAATGACAAATTATAGTAGACTACCACTTTCTTAACTAAATCAGAGATAATAACACAATTAATAATACTCCAATAACTTCCAAATCCTTCATAGATTAAATTTGGGTTGACAATTTGTCAAAAATAAAACTAGATTTGGGCTCCCAAATGTTGACTCCATGGCTACGGTCTTGAAAAAATGAATGGTGTGTAATGTAGTAGTCTATACGCACGCATGCAAATCTGCTGCAAACACATATAAAACACCAGTTATATTTTTTATGTAAAACACAATATGTAGTGTACAATATGAAGAATATGTCAGCGTCTCTGGTGTGTGACTGGTTGAAGGAGTGGCACCAGTGAGTGCAGTGACGCTCAGTAAACTGGGAGGGTCGCTGATGATTCTCTGCAAACATGGCTGCCCAGGATGAACTCAGTAAGTTTCTCTCTGCGTTATTGCTGATCAACATTTCCTAAAATATCCTATTAGCGCTTGTCAAAATTGGTGAACAACGGGGCTGCTTCAGTGTAACGTCTCGGATGTTTTGTCAAGGACCGATGAGGCCTCTTTGAGTTAAAAACCGGTGCGGGAAAGTCAGCTAGCTGCTCAGCTAGCTGGAATGCTAACGTCAGGAGGCCGTTTGCCCAGTCATGGTCAAAATGAAACTATCACGCAGGCTTCTGATATATCCTCTTCAGTGAAACTTTGAAGGTGTTCATTGAAAACTCGATCATTTAGGGTATTTCGGGGTAATTTGGCAGGGTGTCAGTGGCTGCCTAAAGCCGGTGTTGTGGCGTCAAAATGAAATGAAATGCGCTGATAGTCAGTCAGTTGTTGTAGCTAGCTGGTTGGTGAAGCATGCCAGAGAAAGAAGGTAGGGCTGGCTGATGGTTGCACCAACACAGCAGCTGACAGGACGAGCATGAGGGACTGTCTGTCTCACTGTTTTTATTTTGTGTATTTTACTGCCTCTGTTTAAAGCTGAAGGTCGCGCAGACTGGTTTTGCAAGTGGTTGCATACACCTAGTGCGTTTTTTTTTTTTTTACTTCAAATTTGTATGGAAATGAATTATGGTAGACATGCTTTGGTGCTGGTTCAAAGCATTAGTGGGTCTATTTTTAGTGTTGGGATATGATAAATATAACCAACTAAATGAGACATTCGAGTAGGGATTAACCAATAGTGCTGATACCGATTATTAGCACTCAATGAGACCAATAACCAATATTTGGAACCGATATGCATTTACAATAAAAATGATATTATTTGTCATAATATTTGTGTCGAAAATTAGAATTTGGAGTACAATAAACTCCAACACAAAACTTTGTTTAAATACCTTTAACAAATGTTTAATCAAAATTGAGACTTTCAGCATAATATACAGCAAATAACAGGAGCGCTTCTGGTGTCCCTCAAACCGGCTCTGATCATGGAAGGGAATACTTAAAAAAAAAAAAAAAAAAGGCAGGAACATGTAACCATTATATATGTTCCTGCCTTTCTATCATATACTGCAATTTCCCTGTAACTTTTCCTATGAAGTTCCGTGAAAATTGAAATAAAACATGAATTAATAAAAATAGCTCCCCGAGGTTTTACAAAGGAAAACTTCCCGATGATCGGCCAGGCCGATAATCTGTCGACCCCTACACAAGAGTTGAATTTAGTGTTAAATGTGTTTTTTGACAGATCAACTGGAACGTGTGTTCCTCCGCCTGGGCCATGCAGAAACAGATGAGCAGCTGCAGGACATTATCTCCAAGTTCCTGCCCCCCGTGCTCCTCAAACTCTCCAGCGTTCAGGAGGGGGTGCGAAAGAAAGTAAGAAGGGTGTTGTCCCTCTCTGTGACTAAAGAGATTACAGTGACTCTTTGCTCTACAGCTATACGTAAAAATCTGAACACATTGCAACCTAATGTTCTCCCATAAATATTTTAACCAAAATGAACGATCAACCCAATAAAACTTCCATGATGCAGATATGGATTCACTTCTTCCTGATGCAGAAATGCTTTGTTTTATTTAGTGAAACCACTTTTACTTTGTGCTGATTCTGCTAGGTCATGGAGTTGTTGGTCCACCTAAACAAGAGGATAAAAAGCCGCCCTAAAATTCAGCTACCAGTAGAAACTTTGCTCGTACAGTACCAAGATCCTGCTGCAGCGTCCTTTGTAACGGTAAGAATCACATTTTCCAGTGAAGTTATTTAGAAGAAGCAGGGTTCTGTACAGGGTACCCGCAGGGTCTTAAAAGTCTTAAAAAACCTTGAATTTAATATTCTCAAATTTAAGGCGTTCAAAAGTTTTTAATTCATCCACAGAGTCTTAAATTTTGTTTGTTTTTATAACATTTTTAATTTTATTATGTTAAATGTTATAAGAGTGCAGACACACTCCTCACAAAGCCACATAAATCATATCTCAAAGTGTGTATTAATAACATGTTTTATTAAATTCAATAATTTGGTAAATAATTATTTCTAGGGCTGCAAATTGTCACAGATTTTGAATTATATCCTTTAGCAGTTTGCCAGTACGGCCTTGGAGTTGGGGTTAAATTTGTTTCGAGGTGGTATTAAAAAGGTCTTAAAAAAGTCTTAAAATGAACTTATCTGTAACTTGACACAGCAGTGGTGAATGTCTGTGTATGTATTTTGTAGAATTTCACCATCATCTACATCAAAATGGGCTACCCACGTCTGGAGGTGGGGAAACAGTGCGAGCTGGCCCCCACCCTTCTCACTGCCATGGAAGGCAAGCCACAGCCGCAGCAGGACAGGTGAGGGGGCGCATGCACTTGCACATCTTAGGATGCACAAGCATATTAATAATCACAGTGCTGCATTAAAACAAGCAAGTTTTTTCAGAAACTCCTGAGTTTTGTCGAGATCGACACGTGTTAAGGTTAAACACAGACTCAGTCCGCTCTATAAAAATGGGCTGACCCTGTCCATTCCTTGTTGGACTATAATTTTGTTTCGCTCTTTCTTCTCTCAGCCTGATGCACCTGCTGATCCCAACTCTCTACCACATGAAGTATCCTGCAGACACCTCCAAGGTCGCTTCTCCATTTAACTTAACTGAGAGGCCAAAGACAGTGCAGCTGCTGCTGGAGTTCATGTTGGATGTTTTACTCATGCCTTACGGGTGAGTTTATGCTGTGTGCTTTGGGTGTTATGTGGTTGTGTACGTGTGTGGGTCTCAAAATGATTGAATGCTCGGTACACACTCTCGGATGAAAGAATCTCACATGCAGATTGAGAAACACAAAATGGCCCAGAAAACCAGCCAGAACGGCAGATGTTTCCCACTTCTGTTGGTAAACTTAATAGATACTTTAATGTTAATGCAATATGTTCATTGTCTTCCACGTGTTCCACTCTAAAAAGGGTTGTTTGTTCTCAACATTTAACATAGATAACTTTGTCACTGGACAGAAAAGTCATGTTTTATGTTATGATGAATATTTGGGCAAAATAAAATTGTCAAATTTGGTTATTAAAAAAACTGGTCTTATACTTAATCCGAGTGGCATTAAAAAGTCTTAATCTATCTTGCCTTTAGCTGCAGGAACCCTGTAGATGCTCATGACATTTATTTTTGAGCTCTTGTTGCAAAATTGGCATGCCAAGTTGGCCTCTTTTCCCCGCGTCCACATTCTTCATACTTTGTCCCACGTTCTTCCTATGTCATCATACAGTCTGCATACATCAAACTTGATGTTGTACCCATGTTTATTAAGATTCTTGTCGCACAGTGTAGCTGCACTAAACTCCTAAGGTTGCCAAAATCTCACAGTCTGTAGGAGGCTTTATTCTAAGTATTTGAACAAGAACCTTGACTTGTTCTCTGTTTGGCTCCTCCAGGTTTGTGCTGAATGAATCCCCGACTCGCCCTGCTCCCTCCTCCTCCCAGGGAGCAGATGGGGCAGTGGCTGCAGGTGGCCAGGGTCTCCCCCAGCCTCCCCCAGGGATGAGTGTCTATGCTGCCAAGAGGGTGATCGGAGAGGCCCAGTGGAGCGCTGAGCAGCTAGAGCAGGTACAGGAACTGAAACAGAAACACAGCTCAATCCAGAAGTTGTGTTTCAGCTATCAGTTAAATACATGTACAAAAATATATCTGTATTTTAGGGGCTGTAAAACGAGTTTATATGTAGGTGATGATGTAAATTGTGTTTGTCGTGAGCATCAGCTAATAATTCCTTCATCTTGTATTTCATTTTAACAGTGTAAACTGGGCATCGTTAAGTTCATGGAGGCAAAGCAGGTCCCAGAGGTGGAGACGGTGGTGCACCTGGTGGTGGCGTCAAGCGACACGCGACACAGTGTGGCCACCGCAGCTGATCTGGAGCTGAAGAGCAAACAGAGGTAGGTGAAGGAGCTCAGATCATGGCTGGTTCAAGTCATACCCTCTGTAATATTTCCTCTGATGCAATTAGGCCCACCAAAGCATTGTTTGTCCCAGCTGAAAAAAACAGGTGTTCCTCAGGAAATGACTAGCAGGGAGCGTTTGAGAGCGATTTGGTGGTGCAGGGTTCTGCAGCTGAAACACTTTGGTTGCATCTGGTTGCTATGATACATAATATCCACAGAAGTAAATATTTTAGGGCAAGGTTGAGTACTCACTCTGGATAAAGGTGAAGGCTCAAGCACATATGGAGAGACTGAGGGTCCTGGAACCTGGAAAAGTTTCACAATCACATTTCCCAGTCTTAGAAAAGTCACAGAATTAGAAAAAGTTGGGATATTTTGGTGTGTGTAATAAAAAAAATCATTAGAGTAGTCTTCTGTGGACAGCTTTCCATTGAATGTAATTTTCACTGTAAAAGGAACATACGTAAACCTGTAAACCTTTTGTTTACAATCACATGTGTTACTTCACTGACTCTCCATGAATGCTAGCTTGCAAGCTGGAATTCTTTTTGAATAGAGTTTGTATCTGATATGTTGAAAAACACTGAGAAAGTAGGGCAATTTTTCAGTATGGGTCCTTGAGAAGTCATGGTAAAGTTTTGAAATTTTATCCATTTAAATGTGTGGGAAACCCTGTAAAAAAAGCCTGAAAATGAGTGGGGAGTTGGTCTTTGTATTTGCCCTTCTTTTATTCTAAAGTTGAAAATTTTCCAACTCTCACAGCTCGGAAAAATACGCCTGAAAGGCAGCAATCAGTGCAGAATAGACACTCAGCGTCTTGTCAGGCTGGTGTTTGTAGTGTGGTGTAGATTTGCAGCGCTCCTCAGCCTCAGGAAAAGAACCACTTTGGTGGACACGGCCCCTTAATCATCAGGTTATTTGATATTCTGGTGGTGCTTCAAATCCACAAGGTAAAATCATTACTCTGTAAGTGATTCATTCTTTGCCAATAGCATTCTCTTCAGGCTTTGTTTAAGAGACTGACGGGCTGCTATCTAAATCCATCTGAAGGAAACACAAACAGTACAAATCTGTATTCATAGCGTTGCTTGTGTCCTTGTTTTATTATCTTCCAGTATCATCGATTGGAACAATCCTTTAATTATCAACAAGATGTACAAGGTGTATCTGGGGGATGTTCCTCTGAAAACAAAGGTTTGTTAAGTCGACAATTGATTTTCACAGTCAACCTGTGAGATTTTCTTTTTAAATATTGAATATATAATACTGTTTTTGTATGTGCACAAGGGGGGAAATGTGAAGCAAGAGCTGAAACACGAGCCGGTGAGCACGAGAGTCAAACTGAAGATCCTGCCGCATCTTCTACGGTCACGCCTCGCAGCAGAGTGCTTTCCAGCTAACATCCAGGTTGGCTCTTTGTCCATGCTTGTGGGCATATTTATGTTTTGCTAGATTTTTTTCAAGGCTATATAATTTTCAAGAAAATGCTCTCCTGTGTGGTACAGTCATTCCTTTTCTTTTCTCCGCAGGTTGTGTATGATGGTCTGTTCGGAGCCAACACCAACAACAAACTGCTGTCTCTCACCCTGCAGTTTGTCCATCACATCTGCATGGTGTAAGAAAAGTGTCCTTTTTCTAGATGCATCCACGTTTCTTTTTTTTTCACCTAAGAAAAAGTGCTTTTTGAAAAATAATATGTGGATTTTTTAATGTTTTCAGATGTCCCGACACTAATAAACCTTTGGGACTAATGCTGCTTAATGGTCTCACCAAGCTCATCAATGAATACAAGGAGGTAAAACTACAAACGACAGCACACATTTAAACTGCAAATTCATTCAGGTTAATTTGATTTCTACCTGCTTACTACACAACATTTGTCCTTACAGGATCCTAAGTTACTGTGTGTTGCCTACTCTGCTGTTGGAAAGCTGTCAAGGTACAATGAAATAATTCTCTTTTTTCTGTAAACTTTGCCAGCATGGTGTGGGATTATACAATTAAAAAACAATACTTTTTTATATGCTCTCCTCTAGCCGCATGCCACAGCTATTCACAAAGGATATTGCACTCGTGCAGCAGTTTTTTGAGTCCATGTGCAAGGTAGGTGAATCAAAAATTTGACAATTAAGGAAGCTAAAACTCAGTAAATACATAAAAAAAGATCATTTACGTACTCTGTTCTTAGAAAAGCACAATGGTATATCTCATATTGTTTTTTCCCAAATTCTGTGTCATCTTTAGGAGGACGCTGATGTCCGCCTTGCCATTCAGGAGGCTTTGTCGATGATGGTTGGAGCTTATGCCAACCTGCAGGGAGCACTGCTGAACCTAATGGAGGCACTGGTGGCGGCTTACATTGGAAAGGTGAGTGTGCTGGTAAAATACTTATTTATTTTATAAGAAACACACATTCATGTTGACTAAGTAGGCATGAGGCTCTTCTTTTTGTGGCAGCCGGAGGTGCAAGTTCGTCAGGTGGCCATGAAGTTTGCCAGCACCGTGTTTGCTCCTGATCACGTGCCATCAAGATACCTGCTGCTGCTGGCAGCTGGAGACCCGTAAGTGCGAAACATAGAAAACTTCCACGTGATGGTTAAATTAATCACAACAAATGCACAAGTATCAATTTTAAGTATCAAATGTAATTTATGTAATTAAGTATTGATAGCAAAAGTACAAGTATATGCCGATAATAAAAGAGCAAACAATCAGAATTTTGAGGATTATGAAGTTTATTTAACATGTGCACATCTTTAAAAATGCAGTGTATGTTACACTTGAAGAAAAGTACTGGAGTATTTTTGACAAAGTATTATTACTTTGTTACATTACACCACTGCTTATATCACATACACACAAAGATACAAATGAGATGGGGTGTGTTTAACACAGTAAAAACGGTGTTAATGGTTTACTTTCCCTTATTAAAGCACATCACTTTGCAGAACAGAATAAAACACTACACACACTAATGCATCTAAGTGAGTGCTTTTCAAATTAAAAACGGGTTATAAAGTCCAAAGTTCAAGGTCAGCGAGCACAGAGCCGAGCAGCTTTTAACCATTGTTTCAAGGTGCTTTTGAAAGTCCTGAAAGAGCTGCAGCTCATCACGTCGTCAGGCAGTGTTCAACTGATTTGTAGCTTTTACTGAAAAAGAAAAAAATCACAGAAGATAAAATGAGCTGTTTTTATTCTGTGTTTTAGGAGGGAGGAGGTGTCTGGGGAGGCCCAGAGGGTGCTGAGAGCTTTACCTACCAAGAGCTCAGAGAAGGAGGGACCAAAGCCAATGCCCTCCTTTCCAGACATGGTGGCCTATGTCCAGGAGAAGGTGAGGCTCTGTACATGTTTTTTTATTTTATACAAATAAAACAGGATGTACCCATTTTTACTAAAAGAAATAATGAAAATCATTTTTTTTGACTGTGTCATTACCAGGCGGCTCAGAGGATCAAGACTCCAGCTAAGTACATTGTTGGAACTTCCACTATTCCTTTCAACCCATCTGCGTTTGGGGAGGTAAATATTACTCAGTGATCATCCTGTGATATCCATTTATTGTGACACGCGATGAGTTGGCAAATTCAGTTCAGATCTTTTTGGAAGTAAGTTTTTACCACTGACTTCTGTTTATTCCCCTTGCTTTCTTAGATCGTGCTCTACCTGAGGATGTGTTTAGCCCACAGCGCCGGGGTCACGCCCATGTCCACACGCCTGGCAGACATGCAGGACGATGCACCTGCCATTGGACGCTATGTCCACACACTGCTGTCCTCTGAGTCTCAGCCCTCTGTGTCAAAGGGTTCTGAGGCAAACCCTGTTCATGTGTACATGGATCTGCTGCAGCAGCTGCTGTCTGCTGTCGGAGGTGAGAGAAGTTCACCTGCTCTTTCCTCAGGGTCATTAACTGCAGGATACCGTCAGCTCCGCACTGTTATTATGGGCTTCATAGAACATTAAAGAAGATTTTTAAGAACTGCAGATTAGCTTCTGTTTATCACTTTGAGTCAGAATCGGGTCTCGAGTAGTCATATGTAGCACCCTTTTGCAGTGCTGGTTGTTGGTGTTGAATATTTCATTATCTGCTTTGTGTTTTATTTTTTTGTGGTATATGGTTTGACAGAACTATTTATTTTCTTTCTTTTGTACGATTATTTGTGAGACGTGACTCTGACTGGCACCGCACTTTATAAAAAGAAAACAACTCCCTCCACATGATATCAGAAATTGAGTATACTATACCAGAACCTGTGAAATTTTACGATTCTTGAAAACTTATTTGACACCACAGTGAAAAATTAAACAATAACTCCCATGTGCTTAACATATACTCCTTCACAAAAATGTAAATAAAATTTATATTAAATTTGATTATTAATACCCGATCATCTGCCCTCAACACAGCGATCAAGTCTTTGTTGGTTCATGAGATTTTGTGGGCAAGGAAAAAAATATTGATATATAGCCTTTATTATATTAGTGTATTTCTTCTCTGTCATTTGTTTAGCACTTGCTCATGTGAGATGTGACGGTTGCTCTTTGTGGTGGACTATTTGTCCCACCCAGCTGTCACTGTGATTGGATGGCTGGGTAAAAAGTGATAGTGATGAGCCCGTCTTTTACCAAAAGTTGAACATTTTGCAATTGTCACTGACCAGTAAAAAAATAGCAAACATGCAGCAGTCAGCACAGAATAGACACTCAGCGCATTGGCACGCTGCAGGTGTTTGTAGCATTGTGTAAATAGTGCAGCTCTCCCACTGCAATAAAAAATTTAACAAAATATTCAAAGCACATCTCTTCTTGACGATTGGAGGCGAAGCTGTCACTGCAGCTTCATATTTTGTTCTTCTGTGCTGATAGTCGTTCTTCCTTTGACATTAAATGGCAGACGAGAACTTCTGTAGATGTTTATGCTCCCCCATCATTTATGGAAGAATTGAATTCCATTACCCATTGTACTGGAGAAAAAAGAGTATCTTCACGTATTCAGAATTTTGGCATCGACTTAGTACCGAAGTATTGGTTCTCGTGACATCTCTCATCTTGAGTTTAATACAGTGTGATACAGAAAATGTTTTTGTTAATTTAACGTATTGTAAGTAATGTATTTAGTTATATATTGTTTTTATATTCATCTGTAAAGTGTAGTATTGTAAAAAACACAAATGGTCATGACAATCATGGTTGGAAACAGTCTGCATGTGTTATTTATGCTTCTATTACTGATCTCAACAGGAATCCCAGTAATGTACTGTTTACTGGAGGTGGTGTCCGTGTGCCCAGAGAAACTGGCTCCCAGATTTGTTGATAAAATTGACTGGATCAAAGTGAGTATTTCACCTATTTATGTGTTTATTTGTATGTATTAATCATGTTATTAATCAGATTTTTCATGCTCTGATTCATTAGTGAGACAAATGTCAGCATCTCTAAACTGTTAGACCAGCTGTCCTGTGGTGGTGTAAAACCAAGAGCCTAATTCAAATTTCCCCACCGTCAGTGCATTCAGCTGTAATAACAGATGTTTTCTTCTCCAGAGTCTGATGAACACAAATAAGGAGGACATGAGGGAGCTCGCCGCTCAGCTGTATGCTGTGGTGGTTTCCACCATGACCGGCAACGAGCTGCAGACGGCCGTGCACAACCTGCTCAAAATCACCAAAGACAACCATGTAAGCCACCGTGTCTCTTCATAGTTTTTAAAAAACATTTTAAAGTGTGCACTTGTATGTACTTGTGTGAACATTATTTGGTTTTGTTGAACCACAGAGTCCTGAGACTCAGCATGGTGCCATTTTGGCTCTGGGCTACATGGTGGGAAGATACATGAGCAAGAAGAAAGCTGTGACCTCTGGGGACGACATGGGGCAGCAAATGAGCATCACCTCCCAGGGAGAAGATGAACTTGTTGCCATGGCTACCAAGACAGTTGGTATGTAATCATTTTTGGAACAATTTCCTGCAGTTTAGTCTTTATATACTGACTATAGCAGCTGTTAGAGTACCATAAAGTAGTGTTAAAAGGCCATTTGTTTGCCTTTGATTGTGATGATGGGATGTAAAGAAAAAAAATCTTATCTCCTTTGAAACAAAACTCTTTGTATTTTATTTACCATGTAACTTTTTGTGTGAATACAGTTAAATAAAAACCAATTATTTCTGTCTAAACGGGTTGTTCCACATACATGTCCGTGTGCATGTCCATCCAGGTTCCTTTCTTGACAACAGTAGTGCACTGCTGGCTGTAGCAGCGTGCACGGCTCTGGGAGAAATTGGCCGTAACGGCGCCCTGCTGATCCCTGCAGAGGGGGAAGGCTTCACCAAACTGTCAGCCGTTGAAAACCTGCTGGTTCGCATCCCCTCCGGCAAGGAGAGCACCAAGGTAACCAAGGACCACACAAAAGGAAGTGGTTGCTGTGATATCTCATATACATGTATGTATTAACGATGAAGAACTAAAAGATTGGCTCATATCTGTCCGTCTGTCCATGCACGTGTTCCAGATGAAGGAGCGATCCATCCAGACCTTGGGCTACCTTCCTGTGGGAGACGGAGACTTCCCTCACCAGAAGAAGCTGCTGCAGGGTCTCATGGACTCCGTGGAGGTATGAAACATACTGAGTGACTGTAGCAATGCAACACTTTGCAGAAACATCTCTTATATGTTTCCTTTTTTCTCTCTTAAGGCCAAACAGGTGGAGCTGCAGTTCACAGTTGGAGAGGCTATAACCAGCGCTGCAATAGGCACCAGCTCTGGAGCTGCCAGAGACCCGTGGACCTGCACTGAGGACCAGTACAGCCCGCCACACAGTGAGTACCTGCAGTTATAGAAGTTTAAAGTAGGGCTGTCAGTGTTAACGCTTTAATCGCGATGCTATTGAAGTCCATACAAAACGCATTCTTTTAAAATAAAAATAACATTAATCGTCAGCTGACTTTTCAGTCTTTAAGAGGCCGCGCTGAGTTTTATCATATAAAAAAAGCAGACCTTAGAAATCCAGTGGCACCATGTCATGGCAGATTTTAAGGAAGGGGACAAAATAAGACTCCAAATTTAGGCTATATTTTGGCAATGGTAAAATGGCATAGTCATTTCACAGGGGTCCTTTGACCTCTGACCTCAAGATACCTGAATGAAAATGGGTTCTGTGGGTGCCCGTGAGTCTCCCCTTTACAGACATCCCCTCTTCATGCTCGTCCCATGAAATTCTTTGCTTTCATTTGATCCCTAATCAAGACAATCTGGTCAGCTTCAACTGTTTTGAAATGCAAAATAATTTCATTAGAAACGGCGTGAATCGCGATTAACTATTGAAATTCTGCGATTTTTAAAAAAGATAATAGTTTGACAGCCCTGGTTTAAACAGATTTTGGACATTCATAGTAGTACTAATGACTTGGTTGTCATGTATGCATTAAAGCTGACACATTGCAGTTATTTAAGTGATCACATTTGTCAGAATGTCTCTTGTATAACAACAGTGATTGTTACAGTGATACGCATTTTGATGAAAGACATATTTTCTGTGTAGCAGCTTTGCATTGCTGGTAATTAAATGTGAAAAAGTCAATTTGCATGAGTATGCATTTACATGTACTAATATGTATTTGTTCTATCTACACCTCAAATGGCTCCTGGACAAAACTAGAAATATTAATTTCAGCTCCTCAACATCATTCTCTTTCGTTCCCTGTTAGATGTGAAAAACAATGATGTGGTTCCTTGGGTCCTCAAGTCCATCCTGTCCCGGTATATACCCAGCCAGAACCCCCATGTCCGACAGGCAGCCTGCATATGGCTGCTCTCCCTGGTCAAGAAACTCAGCCAGCATAAGGAAATCACGGTGGGTGTATTGTGCAGATAGATATCAATGAATCTAAAGAGAAACTGGGTCACAGCTCAAAGTCTGATCACTTTTTGCAGCTAGAGTGAGGAAGAGTTTTAGTCTTTTTATACTGTCCCTCGTTTTTGGTGTGTAAAGCCTCAGATAACTAGCGGCAAAGAAGCCAACTGCTGCTTCGCCTGTTTCTTGACTGGAAAGTTGCACTTGAACACAAAGAAACCGCAAAGATTACACCTGACGGCAAACCAGCTTATATGTTCTTTGCCTGCGAGAGAGAAAATAACCTCATACAGGCAGACGGCAGCCGTCTGTCATCATCATTCAAAAAGGGAAACTGGACAACCGTCTTAACGCTGGTTAGCCAGTTAGCACATTAACAACAAACCATCAAGAAACGTTTCTGTTAAAGAGCTCAGTGGCTAAAGGAAAACAAGCTTACCTCCTATAACAAGTTTGTTTTCATCTCACTCCTTCTCAGATGTAGCCGTGTGGTAACTTTCCTCACTGAAGTTTCTTTTCTCGTGCTGAGCTGAACTGTTTTGTAGCAAAGAATGAAAAACACATTAAAAAAAACAGAATTCAGGAGGTTGAGGGATTTATATATAGAAAGTTCAGACTTGCCAACTAGTTTGTAATAGATATAATTTTTTTTACTCCTACAGTCCAGTTTGAAGGAGATTCAGGTGGCGTTCATCTCTGTTCTCTCAGACCCTGATGGTAAGAGACTTTTTTCTAACCTGACTGTTAATTTGATCTGTTCATTACTTAACACCAGCCAGCACTTTTCAAATGCACCTGCGTAACATTACAAAATAATCCATCACCCTTTTTTCTCTGTCCCTCTCCATCCATCTCTTCTTTCATCTAGAGCTGAGTCAGGATGTGGCGTCTAAAGGCCTGGGCCTCGTCTATGAGATGGGAGGAGAGGCTGACCAGCAGGAACTGGTGTCCACCCTGGTGGAAACACTCATGACTGGCAAAAGGTGAGCAGATGGTTGAGTAAAAGAGGATGGAATGAAAGGAGAGAAAGAGCTGCACGAGGTGTCCTTTTTGCAGGGGAGAAGCCATAAAGTCAACACATTTTCACTTTATGAGGATATTGTTAAATCTTTATTCATCTTTGCCAACAGAGTGAAACATGCCGTGTCAGAGGATACAGAGGTGTTCCAAGGAGAAGGTTTGGGGAAAACACCTGATGGGTAAGTCATATGTTACCATCATACAAATGTGTTGGTCTTGTGTTTGTCTAAGTGTATGGAAGACAAAAAATGACTTAGGTATCAATAAAACAAATAAACAAATGTATAAATAAACCCATGAGTAAATAAATATATATTAAAATAAAGGTATAAATAAATGCTGAGATAATAAAAAAGTGAAATTACAAATAAAGACAGGAATAAATAAATAAATGTAAAAATACAGAAAGGAATAAATAAATGCTGAGGTTATACAAATAAGTAAATGTTAAAATACTTATGGAAGTTAATACATAAATGCATTTGTTGATAAAAGTTGATAAATAAACAGAACATAGATCAATATATATCTTAAGTTTATTGCTACATTTTGTACATCTTCACTGATATATTTCTGTTATTGTTGATGAAGGAGGTTCTAACCTTTGCATTTATTTTATTTCTTTTTGTATTTTTTCTTTATATATTTCACCATTTATTTATTTTTGTATTTATTTTGTTTGTATTGATACTAAAGTCATTTTTTGTCTCCCATATAAATGTAACAATGATACTAAAAATCTCCATTTCACCCCTCTCCCTTTCTCTTCTGCTCCCTCTTTCATTGATGGCTCCTGGCAGTCACGGCCTAACCACATACAAGGAGCTCTGCTCATTGGCCAGCGACCTGAACCAACCAGATCTCGTCTACAAATTCATGAACCTTGCCAATCATCATGCCATGTGGAACTCCCGCAAGGTATCATGCATCATCCTCCTCCTCTTTTCCTTCCACCGCATGTGCCACTTCACCTGACTATCTGACGGTCTCGCTTCCTTCCTTCCTCCTGTCAGGGAGCAGCGTTTGGTTTCCACATGATCGCTGCCAAGGCTGGAGAGCAGCTGGCTCCATTCCTGCCCCAGCTCGTGCCCCGCCTGTACCGCTACCAGTTTGACCCCAACCTGAGCATTCGTCAGGCCATGACCAGCATCTGGGATGCCTTGGTCACTGATAAGACCCTGGTAGGAGTTTAGCCATGTGCAGCATACACATGCACAAAAAAACAAACCTGTGCGTGTGTTAACAACAGATGTAGATGTAGACATTATTAGATTTTTAGGAACATTTGGGTTTGTCCTAATATGTTTCAGGTGGATAAGTATCTTAAGGAGATCCTGCAGGATGTAATTTCCAACTTGACTAGTAACACCTGGAGAGTGCGCGAGTCCAGGTACAGTAGCAATACACACACTAATCATCAAACTCTTGAAAATAAAAGTGAGTGTTTCTTAATTAGACTATTATTATACAGTATCAGGACATACGTGAAGTGTTACATTTTAAGGAGCATATGTATAGTAATTTATACTAATTTATACGGTATTTATACTGAATACTGAAGTCTTAAGGTGAAGAAGCTTAGAAGTCTATGCAGTGATGTAAAAGTCAGAAAAAACATCAGTTTTAATTGAAGATTTACTTTTCCTTCCAGCTGCATGGCTCTGAATGACCTGATTCGTGGACGCCAGGCTGATGACCTCATTGATCACCTGGCGGAAATGTTGGAGACACTGTTCAGAGTCCTTGATGACATCAAGGTGAGCAAGAACCATATATGGCTATCATGTTGTTTAGGCATTATGTACACACAGCAGAATAACTGCTCAAACATTAAAGTAGCATTACATTACTTAGTAATGTGATTCGACTGTGTCCTGCATTTTAGGAGTCTGTGAGAAAAGCCGCAGACCTAACACTGAAGACACTCAGTAAGGTAAAGCTGCCACAATATTGCCTGCGTTTATGTCTTTGTAACTTTTTGTGGGTAAAGATGCATGTACAATGTGTGTCTCACTCTCCGTCTAGGTGTGTATCCGTATGTGTGAGTCTACAGGCTCCGCAGCCCAGAGAATTGTGGCAGTGCTGTTACCTACCCTGCTGGAGAAAGGCATCGTTAGCAATGTCGCCGAGGTCCGCTCACTAAGGTAAGTTGCTCACAGTATATTGATGCAACTTATGCTCGATGTCTGTCGGTCGAGATGAATTTTATGGTCATTCACAGTACTCACACGGCAAGTGCATAGCAGAAAGAAATGATGTTGCATCCAGCACGCAAATGTAAGAAAATAATGCAAACAAAGAATAAAAAGTTAGATCTCTAAACATACTGTACACAAACGACAAGTATATTATAGGCATGATAAAAGCTAAAAACTGACAGTAAATTTTATTTTAGTGTATTTGACAAGAATTCAAACACAGCAGTAAAAAGTACAGACGTACAAGACATTGTCACAGAAAACAGGATTTAGTCCAGGACTAATTTCCATCGTGGTCCATCATGTTTCATCAGACCTTCCACTACACAGCAAGCTGTAGACAGCCATGCAACAATCAAAGCAGAAAAATGCTTTGGCTGAGTCATCTGCATATAAAAATAAATTACGAGTGCATACTGCCTTTATGTCATTTATATTAAACAAAAAGAGCAGAGGACCCAGTACACTGCCTTGTGGCACCACACGTGATTGGCACGACCTCCATCTGAGGTTAAAGGACATCCATACAGAGGGCTTTTAACCTAGCTCAAAGAATCCTTTGATTGACTGTGTTGAAGGCCTCTTGCAAGCCCAGAAAAAAGTGATGACACTGCAAATATAGGATAAAAATTGTACAGATTGCAATTTAGCAGTCAGGGTAGATGGTAGACTGCGTGTGGACGATTTTGTCTATAACAGTTTAAAACTCTGGCGAAGTTGATTTTTTTGTTGTTTTTGTTCAAACACAGAAAAATTAAATCAGATGTTTGTTTGTTTTTATTCTTTTCATCCCCTGTTCATCAAAGTCTCAGCGGCAGCAACAGTTTTGTAATGGGCTGTTCACACTATAAGCAACGAAGCTACAGCTACCAGCTTAGAGTAGCCATTGGAAGAGTTACTCAAGCACATGTTGACTGAATTGTGTCATCTAGGCTTGCAAATGCCATGGTTGGTTGACACTTCACTGCATCATTGGAGGCCAACTCAACACTGATTTGTGTCAAGCAAGCCCCTCATGCAGCAACAAGAATCCGGCGTCAACTTGTAGCTTCATGTCAGTTGCATTTATTGTTATTCCCTCCCAGTATCCAGACCCTGGTGAAGATAAGTAAAACGGCTGGTGCCAGACTAAAGCCTCATGCTTCCCGGCTGATTCCGGCCCTGCTGGAGGCCCTTACCACCCTGGAGCCTCAGGTCCTCAACTACCTCAGTCTCAGAGCCACAGAGCAAGAAAAGGTAACCTCAGCTGACTGCTGCATGTTCACCCAAAGTCTGGTAACCAAAGTCTGGTGGATTAATCACAGGTTAGACTCCAGACTGTCATGGTTTGTATTCTTTCTGCCTTTCTAGAGTGCCATGGATGCTGCCAGGCTGAGCGCTGCCAAGTCCTCTCCAATGATGGAGACGGTTAACATGGTGAGAAACATCATAATTAAGTAGCAGAACCTCAGTGAGTGCTCGCCTTTACCTTTGGGGTTTTAGTCCCAGTTTCAAAGTGTCAGGGGAAAGAAAGATTTCTACTCGACAAAACGTGACAATGAGATTTTAAGGATTTGTCTTGTGTATCCCTGTGCTCAGTGTCTGCAGCACCTCGACGTCTCTGTGCTGGGAGAGCTGGTTCCCAGGCTCTGTGAGCTGCTTAAGAGTGGAGTAGGCTTAGGCACCAAGGTAGACACACTTCTATAATCACTGATTCTCACACTGTCTGTAAATGCTTTGGTTTTCTGATTTAAATCCACCTGTTTCCTGAGCGCTGTCCATTGTGTCTCTTATATATGTAAAGATTCAGTATGTTGCATCAGCCTGTTTATGTTTGTGTCTTTCTTCGCCACAGGGTGGCTGTGCTAGTGTCATCGTTTCACTCACAGTGCAGTGCCCCCAGGACCTCACCCCATACTCAGGTAGAGCATAAGTATTCTCATCTGTTCCTGTGATATGTTTACTGTTTGGCGTAAGTGATCTAATGATGAAGATGTTTTTGTTGCTTCCAGGTAAACTGATGAGTGCCCTGCTGAATGGTATCCACGACAGAAGCACTGTGGTACAGAAGGCGTATGCCTTTGCTTTGGGACACCTAGTCAGAGTAAGCACCCTGTCTGTTACACAATCTTATGTATCTTTAGGTGGTTGTAATTGACTTGGTAAGCATGAGTTGTACTTTTCTCATCAGACAGCAAAAGACACCAGTGTAGAGAAACTACTAATGAAGCTCAACAACTGGTACTTAGAGAAAGAAGGTAAGACAGCAGAATTTTGTGTTTTTTAGTTTTATTTTGTTTTCACGGTGGATGGTGCACATGAATAAACACTGCTGTAAACTTGCCAGTGTTAGCCAAAGGCTAATTTTCAACTATTGTCCCTTGGCCTGGTGTGAAGACAAAAATTAAATGTATGAATGAACATGAAGAATAAGCCAAATAGTTAGCACATTAAAAGCACACGAAGAAGATAATTCTACATGACAGAACATAGCAATTTGCAAGCAGACAGTATAACAACAAGATACAAAAAATAGCAGGCAAGAAACAGTCATGCACAAGGTATAAACATTAGTAAAAAAAAAAAAAAGTGATTATAGACAGTAAGACATATGCATATGCAGACAAGACACAAGGCAGGTTTCCATTAACCCTTAAATTGCGCAAAATGAAACCATGAATATAAAACACACCTAATGGAAACGTCAATTTGGAAAAAAAAAACTCCCATCTATCACAAGAAAGTTTTTACGCTTGCACGAGGGGATATCTCAGCCAATTTCAAAAAGCCATATTTTGCAAAACTGCAATGGAAACACTTTTTTGGCTTTTACAGGTTACATGATGCTATGGCCATGTGCTTGTCAGTAGGAACTGGCTCCCTCATGATGCAGCAGGAGCTACAAGAGGTGTTATTGTATCACATAACTCTTCAAAAAATGAGCTGATCATTCAGAAGTTTTGAATCCACAATTCCTCTGTGAAATCGTGGACTATCACCTCCCAGGAGTCCCTCATTCATGGCGGCTCCCATATTTAAGGGGCTCGCCTTTCTATTCATCACTCGTATAACACGCCTACGTCGCCTTGGATTAGAAATAATGACGGCTAGTGTGGTGGCTGCAATAAAAATAAACCTGCTAATGTTCTGAACATCCATCACCATGCTTCTTGGAGTGTTGTTGCGAGTGGAGAAGTTGCGTAATATCGCAATAGAAGTCACATAGTGTGACTTGTCATCTCCCAATTGTGTTTTAAGGAAATTACGAAGATATCGTTCAATTTATGCGCAAATCTGTAATGGAAATCCGCCCAGTGAGGCATGTGGAAGCTGTGTTGGATGACACACCTGTTTGCCAGGTTTTAAGATTGTGTACAAATGAGCAGTATGTGTAGGTAATTTAACATTAAAAGTTGTGGTTCTGTGTGCATTAAATCAAAATGCAACTTTTGGACTCTGCTGTCTTCAAGTCTCACTGTTCTCTGGACTCTCTCACTCCTAGAACCGGTGTACAAGTCCTCATGTGCGCTGACCATGCACGCCATCAGCCACTACAGCCCTGATGTGCTGAAAGGTCACGCAGGAGTGGCTCTGCCGCTGGCCTTCCTGGGGATGCATCAGGCGCCAGGTCCCGATGAAGAGAAAGGAGAGAGCCATGACGCCACGCTGTGGGCTGAGGTGTGGCAGGAGAATGTCCCAGGTGAGTGTGAAAAGCATGACTATAAATCCATTTATAAAACTACACAAAAAAGATATTTTGGGAGGTATATGGATGAGGAAAGGTTGGGGGATGTTTCTATTTATTTTGTAACATTGAGAGATATTCAGATGGTAAATAAATAGTTTTTTATCTATTTAATTTGGTGGTAAGTATGTAAACGTCCACTCGGACTCAGTGATGACTTGCATACATTTTGGTTGTAAAAGGTCAAGATCACTGTGATCTTGCTTTCATCTCATTCTCTTAAATTCTCCATAAGGGAGTTTTTTAGGGAGTTTCCACAAATTTGACACAAACATCCACTTGGGCTGAAGGTTGAACTGATTTTTCATAAACATGACCAACTATTACAGATTGCAAAGGTTGCTGTTTAATTTTAATACAATAATTAACATTTAGACAAAGGTGGTAATGTACAGCTCTGTTCATGTTATATATTGTACATGGTCAGTGAGTGTTGCAGGTCCTTGAAAAGTTATGGAAGTTATGGAAATGTTCTAAAATTTTGCCCTTGAAAATATGTAGCAACCCTGTATCCAGTTTTTTTTAATACAATTAATGTTGTTTAGAAGAAATAATTTACAAAATGCTCGGATATATTGATATACTAGTATTTTGGAATTTCTTATTCCAGTCATAATATTTATATGTATTTTGTCACTGTGATAACATACGCTTTTTATCTCTGTACTTTTCTCTGACTCCAGGAAGCTTTGGAGGCATCAGGCTTTACATGACAGAGCTGATTGCTATCACGCAGAAGGCACTGCAGTCCCAGTCTTGGAAGATGAAGGCTCAGGGCGCAGCTGCCATGGCAACCGTTGCTAGGGAACAGACGGGCTCATTGGTGGCACCACACCTTGGCATGGTGCTAACTGCTTTAATGCAGGGACTATCTGGGCGCACATGGGCTGGCAAGGTAACTGCTGACAATACGACAGCAGAACAACAAAAGAGATTGTTGGGTTAAAAGATAAATTCTGGGTTGATATATGTTTTCTTTTGTTTGTATGTTTCAGGAGGAGCTGTTGAAAGCCATCGGATCAGTCGTTTCCAAATGCAGGTTAGATTTCTTGCAGAACTTGTTTTTCCTATCTACATCTGTTTTGTTCGAAATACAGCGTTCATTTACTGGTTTTTTTATACTACATTGCTTCCATTATTCCTCTGTCTTTTAGCGAGGAGCTGAAGAAGCCGTGCGCAGGCCAGCCGACCATCTCTGAGGTGCTGGAGGTCGTGTTGAAGGAATGCCGTAAGGAGAGTCTGGTCTACAAAATGGCCGCTCTGCGCTGTGCTGGAGACGTGCTCCACAGCAGTCAGGAGGACCGGTTCAGTGACTTGGCTGAGGTCCTTTTCCCTCTGATCAAGAAGGTTCAATCACATCTCTTATTTTGATATCTACTGTTTGTTCTTAGTTATAGCACCATATTGGAAGACATTGTTAAAATTTCAAGAAGCCTGTTTAACTCAGTCCATCTCCCTGATTCCCAACAGAACTGCCCACAGAGCGGCGGTGCCTCGCCGAGGTCACGGGAGGAGGACGATGACGATAGAGATGTGAAGGAGAAAGAGCTGCAGACCGAAGCTCTGCTCTGTGCTTTTGAGACTCTTGGAAAGGCTTGGCCTAGAAACTCACAGACTCAGGGTGAGTTACAGACACGACTGGAACACTGATCAAATGTAACAAGTTAACTGGTACAGGGGAATGAATAAACTCCCAACCACATTTTCACAGCTGTACACTTCTCAACTGACGCTGGTGCAGAGGCATTATGTTTTCAGGTTGACTGTCCATCCAAACTTACGTCCTGTTCTTGTGAACGCAATATCACAGCATCGCCATGAAGGAATTTCTTCAAATCAAGCACAAATGCCAACTTGAATGCAAGAATGACCTGATTAAAGATGGTGGTCATAGGTCAAAGTTCGAGGTCACTGTGACCTTCTGTTACCCATTTTTGTGAATGCAATATCTCAAGAACACCTTGAGGGAATTTCTTCAAATTTGGCACAAACGTTTGAGTAAACCCAAGGATGAGCTGATTAGATTTTGTTGGTCAAAGTTCACATTGACCTTGCATTCCTCTTATTCATGTGAACATAATATCTCAAGAACATCTTGAGGGAATTTATTCAAATTTGACACAAACATCCACTTGGACTCAAGTGGTGGCCAAAGGTCAAGGTGACGATGATCTCACACAGCATGTTTTTGGCCATAACTTAAGAACCCTAAAGAGCCACCTTAGAACTGTTCTTATTGTATAGAGCTTTCTGTGTGTGAAGCATTCATGTTTTCACAGACCTGGAGGTGCAACTTAACTGGTATGTGGAGGCATAAAACTGCACAGCAGAATATCTAGTTTAACATATTCTACATTGTGTGGTGAATAATATGAATCCTGGACGTTAACATTACCACAACAATATCATACGGCAAGATCTGAGGCCTAAAATTGCCCAATTTCTATTATGTGGTGGTCCTTGTGTGCTCACTACCAGAATCACATCTAAACTTTAACTTCTGCCTACCCCCAATAGAAATGGGTGGATCAGTCGATGCAAAGAATATTATCCATAACATTTTATTATTTTTTTAGTAAAAGTAAAACTTCTTTTCTGTTCTGTTTACTTAATAGGACTGAGATTGAGTAAAATAAGACAAACCTTAACAGAAGAGAAGTGAGCGACATTTAAAGTTGAAAAACATATAAGCTGCATCATACCAGTCCAATACCAAACCAAGTTTTCTGAACTTCTGAGATTCTACCACATTGTCAGCGGCTGGAGCTCAGTGAAAGAATGACCATAGTGTTATTATGTTCTGCATGTGTGTGTCTGCAGCTCGTTTCCAGGTGGAGGTGTGCAGTCTAATGTGTGACAAGCTCAAGCTGAGCACCTGGAAAGTCCAGCTTGTTGTCCTACAGTCCATGAAGGCGTACTTCAAGGAGTAAGAACCTAAATTTCAAATGCTCTTTTCATCTGTTCTTTGAAATTAACCTTTGAATTAACAAAGCTGATCAAAATGTGCTCACAATGAACATTTCTAAAGTGTCTGACGGCATACGTGTGCTGTTTTTCAGGTTATTGCTGCTTGAGAAAGGCAGTGAAGACGTCAATTTACTGTCCCAGATCCTCACAGAGACCTGTGCTGCTCTCACTTACCCTTTAGGTACGAGCCTCATGGTCACAGTCTACTTAGTAATAATAATATAGTAATATAGTCTAATCTGCCTTTCATCATGCTTCTCATGTTTGTGTTGTTTTTTTTATCCAGAAAACAAAAGCTACTCGTCTGTGAGGACAGAGGCCTTGTCAGTTGTGGATCTGATCGTAAAGAGAACTGGAGGTAAGTATTTACTGCTGCTGAGGTCGTAAAGTGTGTTGCTCTTCAGTAGTTGAGTTCAGTTTGAATGTGAGCAAATGAAAAGATGAGCTGAGTTTTTCTGCAGGTGCAGGATTTCTCTTCTCTTAACTGGATGTGAAAATAACTTTAGGCCCTGTACATATCTCCTTCATGGACTGTATAAAAGAAGTAAACATAACCAAAGTTATTTTGAAGTTGGCAGCTTCAATTTTCAGAGCTATACATATATATATATATATATATATATATATATATATATATATATATATATATATATATATATATATATATATATATATATATATATATATATATATATATATATATATATATATATATATATATATATATATACATTAATTCAACCCTATCTCAAATCGGGTTTATTTCAACTTTCAGCTGTTGGCAAAAAAAACAAAAAAACAAATCAAACAAAGACAATTTAAATAGCACAGCTAATATTTTAAGAGGTTTCTCCAGATTCCACACAAAATGCCACTTTTAATGACTACTGCAGTCTCAAAATTATTCAACCCTTTATGGCAAGTGTACTTAGTACTTAGAGGAGCACCTTTTTGCTGTTATGACCTGATGCATAGCCAGACACCAGCTTCTGGCAGCGTTCCTGAGGAATCTGCGCTCATTGCTGTTGGGCAACGGCCTTCACTTCACTAATACTCTGGGGTTTGCGCGCTGCAACTGCCTTCTTCAAATCCCACCACATATTTTCTATGGGATTCAAGTCAAACGACTTTGACGGCCACTCTAGAATCTTCCACGACTTTTTCTGAAACCAAGCCTTGTAGACTTTAAGACAAAGTTTCACTTTTGTTTTATCACTCGCTAGAACAGAATCCTAAAACTTCTGTGGCCTATTTATATGGTTTTGAGCGTAATGGACTTTTCTTGTGCTTATGTGTCAGTCATTGTGTGCGTCTTGGAGTCTGAGCATGGAGACCTTTAGTGTTTAGTATGCGTCTTATTCGTCTAGTATATCAAACTCTGCCTCCAACAGTATTTCTATGAACATTCACTGCCTTTGCTGTTTTTTGTATCCTTTTCCTTGTTTGTGCAAGGCAGTAATCTCTTCTCTCGACTTTTTGGACAGCTCTCTTAATTTGTCATATTTGACATGAGTCAAATGTCCCCATCAACAAACCATAAGCCTGTCAAGGTATTCGAAGTGTTCTAACTCAAGCACGCCTAATGCAACCATTGAAGCCCTTGATTAGTTGCAGTGGGTGTGCTTGAGACAACACCTGATTTGCAAATGTGTGAGAATCTATTCAGGGGGTTGAATAATTTTGAGACTGCAGTAATCATTAAAAGTGGCATTTTGTGAAGAATTTGAAGAAACCTCTTATAATATTAGATGTGTTGAGCTATTTAAATTGTTCTGGTTTGATTTGAAAATTGCAAACTGCTGAAAGTTTGTAAATTTTGTCAGTAAACCAAATTTGCAATGGGGGTTAAATAATTTTGAGCGCAACTATATATATATATACATATATATATATATATATATATATACACAGTGTGTATATATATATATATATATAAACAATTCTATCATAACATTCTTTCTGCAGACCCCCTTAAGTATTTTTACTTTTCAACAATAAAGAACCTAAATGTAAAAAAAAAAGACATGCAACATTGCACTTAACCTCTGGGAAATTAAAATAACCCTATAAAAAAGGGGCAAATCTATGTAGCGTGCTTTATTGATCCAAGTGTCACTGACGAATGTTGTTGTGCCTGTGTGATCTAAACAGAGAGCGAGCAGTGGGACTGTATGTCTGTAAAGAGCCGTGAGCAGCTGCAGCGCTCCCTGTCAACGCTGCAGTCAGACAGCAGACCTGACCTGAGGGACAAGGCCCAGGAGCTGCGCAGACACATCCAGAGCCAACCCTGAGGACACGCATGCACGCACACACACGCACGCACACACACTGCTAACCAATCCAGCCAAATACATGCACTCGCAACACAGAACACAACTAAATCGAGCACCGACTCATTTTTCTTCATCAGTAAAACGAAACACATCGCACACACTCCTCTGTCTGTTGATGCAGTTATCTCTCCTTTACACACCTCTCAGTCATTGCATTACTCATCCATATTACCTGAGAGCTTTGAAGCTGGTTACAGCTGACAGACTGAGTCACTTTCGTGGCTGACGAAGCTTGACCTTGAAGCTTGGTGAGACTACAGGATCACAACTTGCTCTGACAAGCGGTTGAGGGCAAGGCTATTATTGTAACGTGTCAACTTTTATTTGGTTCATTTAAATGGACAGTAACATAATGATAATAAATGCTATATAAACCAATGTGTTGGGTTTGTGGACGCTGTATATCTATAGCCCCAAAATGGGGACTTTTACTACTGTTGTGGGTTTGCCTACTCATTAAATATCACGACAACAGCAGGCCGGACACCTCGGATGATGCATAAGGTTGACTCGTTAGGTCTCATTCAAGGTGGCAGTTTTTAGGGGTGTGGACACTCAGAGGCTTTGGAGATTTGTCTCCTGTAAATGATGTTCTTTTCCCTGTTTGCAACGTGAATGAGCAGGACAACAGCCAATTTTGTGAAGTCTTGAGAGTAATGATAATATTATTAATAAAAAGAAAACACCCTGCTGTTAAGCTGAAAGTGATGCTCTAGTTGTTTGAATTTGTCCCTGATGAAATAAAACTACCTTGACAATTTGGACACGTGACTTTCTTTTGTCTCAATACAGATCGATCGTTATACATTTGCAGTTTAAAATCAAAGCAGCAAGCTAAAATAAGTTTTTTTTCTTAGAGGCTGCGGAGGCAATGATTCACACTAATGATCACACATAATGAGACTAGTGTATGAGTACTAGTTATTCAAAAATACAGTAATGAAAGGGTAGCGGAAATGTAACTAATAAGGCAAACTTACACATGTAACAGCAAAACTCTGTCGTGTACTCTAGATTCATGCTGTGGTTAGTAACTAGTTAATTACAAAAACAGTTACGGGGGGAAACAATTTAATTAAGTTACAGTTACCAATCAAAATGTTGGTGATCACAAACAGGTTTAATCTGAATTGAAAAGATTTCAATAAGAAACATAACATTTATTCAGATGCTCTGCATTTTTCCACTGTGCAGTGAAGTCTTTCGGCATAGCCAAATTTTGGACGTTTTTCAACTTTATTGCCCAGCTTAAAACATTTGCTGAAAAGTAATCAAATGTAATGATTCACAGTACTAACAGTCAGTGTCTTAACACTGCAGGTTTTGTGGTCAGTTTCACTTCGTGCACTTCTGTCTTTCAGTGTCTTTGATTATACCACTAGGGGGCGGCAAAATTTAACTCATTCTACGTTTGCTTTATCTGTGATGCATTTTCAAGTTGTGGCAATGACAGAAAAACATATAGAGTGAAATTTTATATCTGACTTGCTTTATTTACTAAAATATGACATGTTAGCTGCACATAAACCTGATAAGTGTGGCAGAAGAGCATGAACACATGAGAAAAGAGACAGGATAACCACGGATAGTTTACATAAAGGAAATGTACAGTTAAAGAGTTTAAAACTGACAAAGATAAAGAAGTTAAACATCTGGACAAAGAGGACACCTGCCATTAAAACAGCAATATAAACAACTCTTAAGATCAGGAAGGAGCGATGACTACAGTGGAAATCGGAGTATACACACTGATTGCCAGAAGTTATGAACACATTTCTTTATGTGAAGTGATCTGGATTCTTAGGAAGTAATACCATCTTTTTTAAGTGATTACTTTAGTGCGATGATTAGCTGATGACCTGTTTGCTTCTTTTGTCTTTTTGGCGAGCCTTGTCTTGGCCTTTCTGAGGAAGGTTGGCGTCACTCTGGCTGAGCGCGGACCGTGTGACTGTGGACATGCCGTCAACAAACTTTGTCTTGAAGAGCACGTTGGCGTTGGTGAACATGCCGTCCTTCAGGGACACTACCACAAACTGCAGAGACACAATTTTAAAAAAAAAAGGTCACTTGAGTGCATGCGTTGCTTTTTGATGCACTCATAACAGGAGTTAAAAAAAAAAAAGTGATGTCGTGAGAGGTGGAGTCATTGAGGGGAGATCAATATATTCTCTCCTGGTGGCTGCAGCAAGGACTACAAACCATCACGACATCCAGTAAAAGACTACAAGACCCACAATTGCAGGCAGGCAGTCAGGACACTAATTGCTGTCCAGCTGAAACAAATCAGCTAATTAACCATAAAGAGGGAGCTGAAGGGGAGCAGCAGTCAGTGCACGTGGAGAAGACTGGAGTTTTGATTTACATGCCTGCTTTTGTTTTGTTTTAGAAAGCAATGCTTGTCTTCATTCCCTGCACCCACACCTCCAAAGCTCCAGGAGAAAAGCTCCTGACCTCTCAGGACATCACAACATGCACATAATCACACTGGTCTATTTAAGACCGAATGTCTTTGCACAACAATTAAAGGCTTTCTAATGGAGTTAGAAACGTGCACAAGTGTGTTTCAACATACCTGTGAGTGTCTAAAATGTGTGCGCAGCATCTGTCCGATGTTCTGCGTGTGTGACAGATCCAGGGCGGCATCCACCTCGTCCAAGATGTAGATGGGAGCTGGTTTGAAAAGCAGCATGGCCAGGATGAGAGACAATGCCACCAGTGATCTGAAAACAGACATGAAGAGAGTGCTCAGTAAAGTGACCGCCTTCTTTATCATCCATGGGAACCTTCACATCACACTACCAAAACAGACAAAAATAACTGACACTCGATGACCATAAAAGTGCTTTTGCGGACCTTTGCCCTCCACTGAGCTCGGTGAGGTTCTCCTTCCAGGTGTTGCCCAACGCCACCTTAAACTCAAGACCCTCCAGCACACCACATCCTTGGGGAGGAGCCAGTTTAGCAGTGGCCCCTGGCAGCAGAGTGGAGAAAATAGATCCAAAGTCCTTGTTTACCTGCAGAGGAAGGGAAATATTACAAGTGAATGAAAAGCAACAGCTACAGGCACTACAGTGAGGTCCAAAACATTGGGACAAATGATTTAAGGGTATCTTCAGAATTTTGTGTCCAAGTGAGTGATGGGAACATTTTTTTTAAATTGGTCCAGTAATGAGCAAGAAAGGTGCAGCTGCAAACAGGCTGAAATGTAATAATAATGGGAAACTGAGCACTGTCGATGGATTTGTACTAAAAGTGTTTTTTTTGTTTTTTTTTGTTACTGACAGTGGGTTAGGGTTGCAACTAATGATTATTTTGATTGTCAGTCAATCTATTGATTATTTTCTTGGTGACTGATTAGCTGTTTAGTCTATAAAATGTCGGAAAATGGTGAAAACAGTTGATTAGCATTTCCCAAAGCCCAAGATATTGTCCGCAAATGTCTTGTTTCGTCCACAACCCAAATATATCCAGTGCGTCATATCAGCAGAGTACAGGAACCAGAATACATACACATTTAAGAAGCTGGAATTAGAAAATTTGGACCTTTTTTCTTTAAAAAAAAAAAAAAAAACCTACACAAACCAATTAATCGATTATAATAATAGTTGCCAGTTGATTTAGTAGACAACTTTTTGATTTATAGTAAGAAACAGCCCTGAAATCACCACTAAGAAAGACTTAATTTAAATATACAGTCATTTTATCATTATAAAAAACACTTCATTCAAAGTCAACAGAAAAAATAAAAAGCTCACAAAAGCTGTCTTGGTTTATCTTTCCAATCACCAACTCTGGTCTGGTTGAAAAAAATAAAATAAAATAAACCTTACTCATTGAGTCAGATATGAAAATAAACTGACTGTACACACTGAAATTACTGGGTATTACTGTGGGATATTTAGATACAGTCTGGTGGGTTTGTTGATGGTGATTTTGGGGCTGTTTCTGGGATCCTTTCCATCGTGTTGTCAGACACTTAAAACAATAGCAGCCTGTCAGTGGCGGCCTGTTTTGCCGCCGCTGGCTGCAGCGCTTTCTTTCAATACTTTTTTAAAAACTTCAAACCAATTCAAACCAAAACCATAAGTGTTCAGTTTTAACCACTGATTGTAAAACATTAATGCAGTTGAATATTGTTGTATTAGTTTCAGTTATATGTACCAAGTCGACTGGCAAAACCGTGAATGTTGTCTCACAGTATATGTAGTCCAATGTTAGGTGAAAGAGAGTGACAATTGCGAATGAAGGGGGAAAAAACGTGCTGAAAGAAAGCAGACCTTCTGCCACGCCACGTTAAGAGCCTCATTCTTCTTCTGGTCCAGCTCCTCGATGGTCTGCAAGATTTTGGCTTTGTCGTTTTCCACGATCCTCTTCTTCTTCATCAGGTCATTATACTGCAAAGAGGAAGACAGTAGTGTGGAATAGACTAAAAGATATTTAAAACTGCAATTGTAATTTTTGCATTTGTGTTGACACAGCAATGTCTCCGTGTCTTTGTCCTCACCCTCTCCTCCGCCTCATTCAGCATGTTCATGGCCCTCTTGTTGACGTTTCTCTCCAGCTTGGTGGTGGTCTCCTCCAGCTTCTTGAGCCGCTGACCAGCCTCACGGGGGTTATTGGTCTTAAAGTCATAAGAGGTGTTGGGCTGGCCGAAGAACTGACGCTCCGTCGCAATCCAGTCGTGTTCCTCCATCATCCGAGACACCTGGAGGAAGAACGCATGACGACAGGGAGAGATATGGAGAAATCTTTAACGGACCCTAATCATACTTTCAGGGAATTAAAAGATCATGGAATTAGACCGATGTTACAGACATCTGCCTGAAGAAAATTAAGAGTGAGTGTGTGAGTGTGTGTTTACCTTGTCAGCAGCTTCCTGGCTGTCTTTGCGGTGCTTACTGATGTTGTGCTCCAGCTCCTTGATCTTCAGCTGGATTTCGTTGTTCTGCTCTCTTATTTTATTAGCCTCTGTGCTCTTACCCTAAACCATTCCATTGGATACAAATGATCAAACCAATGGTCACATTTCTTTAATCCCAAGCAGTAAATTTAGTCAGCACTAGACCATTAAGAAAATGAAATAGAAAAATCTAAGAGGAAAGAAACAAATAGAGTGTTTCTAGTAGTTTCTTATACATAAGTTAAACCCCATTAAAGCATTAAAGGGAAAAACTTGTATTCACCTTAAGCTCTTTGTCCTGAGCCATGATCACTTCCTTCTGATTGGCCAGCTCCTCCTGGGCTTTACGCACAGCCTCCTGCGCAGCAACAGAGAATGAGTTATGGTGAGAGGGAAGACAAATGAGAACAAGAGAGTAAACGTATTGTTTTACCGATTCAAAGCCTTTGTCTGCAGGTAAATGGTAAATGGACTGTACTTGTATAGCCCTTTTCTAGTCTTATTGACCACTCAAAGCGCTTTCATACTACACTGTCACATTCACCCATTCACACACACATTCACACACTGGTGGCCGAGGCTACCGTACAAGGTGCCACCTGATACTCAGTAACCATTCACACACACGCACACTCCGATGACACGGCATTGGGAGCAATTTGGGGTTCAGTATCTTTCCCAAGGATACTTCGACATGTTGCCCCGAAGAGCCGAGGATCAAACCTGCTAACCTTCCGATTAGAGGACGACCCGCTCTACCTTGACCTGTATGTAAACACACACACTCACACAACGTAAAAATTATACAAATACCTTGTTCTGTGAAACAGTGCAAGCCATGCTGTCTATCTGCTCCTGGATGGCCTTCAGAGCTTCATCTACAGCCTGAATCTGCTGCTCATAACCGGCCTGCTCCCTCCGCAGCTCCTCCAGCTCCAGGGCCACGGCGTCCGACTCCTGCACACAAGAGCAACGAAATAAACACATGAATAATTGACCAGAAGCAGAAGTAGATTCTGACTGCTGCTGCTTGAAAAAAAAAACCCAATACATCATAATGCGCTGACTGTGTATGATCATGTGTGTGTCCGGTTGGTGTACCTGCTGCTTCTGTTTGAGCTTCTTGTTGAAGGCATCAGCTTTGGCCTTGGCTGCATTGAGTTTCTGCTGGGCGGCTTTCAGCTCCTTCTCTCTCTCCGCCTCAGCGTTCTTCATCTTGTTCTCCAGCACCTTGTACTTTTCTTCAGCCCGTTTCTGCACGTCCTTGGTGACACGCAGGGTCTCCTCACTCTCCTCTGGTTAAGCAAACGCAACACACAATTCAATTAGCACAAAAAAAAGGCGAAATCAGGACCAATGTGGTGTTTTAGTGTCAACTTTCTATCTTATGTCTTTTTGTAGAGTTTGCACAAATATCCCTGTTAAATTCGGTTCTTTTAAATTGTGTGTTTTCAGCGTTCTGACCGATGGCCTTGCGCAGCCTCTCCAGCTCCTCTTGCTGCTGGTGGAAGGAGCTCTGCTGCATCTTGGCCTGCAGTATCTGTTCCTCCTCCACCTTCAGCTCATACTGCTGCTTCAGCTGACGGTACCTGCGGAGAGAAAATGTGATGAAGCAAAAAAAGGAATTTGGAAAAACAAATTAATACAAAAGCCTGACTGATACAGGACTTTTGGGGCAGATAAAGATTAAATATAATAACATGTAGGCCAAATAGTTTTATTTTTATAACGTATCGCACAACAAATTACTGTTGGCAGGGAGCAGTAAGAAAAATAATAGCATTGCTTTTGAAAAGAGTAATGGGTAATGTATTACATTTTTTGAGTAGCAAGCCCAACACTGGTTATCAGCCGCATATTCACCCAATAAAAATGTCTGCCCTAAACTAATACTGGCTCATATACTGACCTCACTTATCCTTCTATGGAACCAGGATCATTTCAATACAATAATATTAAAAATTCATACTTCTCTGCGGTTCCTTTGAGGCTGGCCAGTTGTCGTTCAGTATCCTGAAGTTGCGCCTCCTTTTCATTCAAGTTGTCCCGAACCTCCTTCAGCTCCTGCAGGCTGGACAGAACGGATGCTGACTGGGAGCGAGCGCCTGAGAGAGAAAAAGCAGGGAAAAAGAAACTCCATTACTCTGTATGACGATCAGGAGTTTATGGGTGTGTGACAAGATGATTTTATATGATATGGATCACGTAAAACTGTTATTCCAGGTATAATGTTTAGAAGCCTTAGAAAACTGTGGTGAATGTTAAGTAATAAATAAAACATTTGGATGTGCAGTATAACAAGTTTTGGCATGTTTCTAGGTGACCTCACATCCTGCAGATGACTCGGTGGTAAACACAGAATCCTTGTTGTTCTCACCTCCGCTCAGAGTCCCCTGTGGGTCAAAGATGTCCCCTCCAAGAGTGACAGTCTTGGTCATCACCTGCTTATCAAAAGCCACCTTTTTGGCATTGTCCAGGGTGTCACACACCAGTGTGGAGCCAAAAACGTACTCCATGGCCTTACGCAGGTCAGACTCATAGCCCACCAGGGACAGAGCTGTGTGGACGTTGTTCTCTCCAACCTGATAGGAGAAGGAGAATGGACAGAGGAGAGTTATCAAAGGGATGATCTGACAGAAGGACAATTTCATTTCCAAACCGCTTTGTATTTAGACCTCTCACCAGGTTTTTGGCAGCAGTCACCACTTTGTCATTGAGTGTTTTGGCAGAGATCTTGTTCAGAGGGATGATGGTGTACCTCCGCTGCAGCTCTCCCTTCTCCAACAGTTTTTTACCGGTCACCTGGCAAAAACAAAAATCACATCGCCAATTGTCCCAGTTGACTGCAAATGAAATACCTAAACATGATTGCACTAAAATAACATGACCACTGCCCACTAACACACCTACCTCTGTGTCAACTACGATGTTGTAGAGCCGTCCTCCTGCAACAACCTCCAATCCTGTCGCGTAGGAGACGTCACGGACCGTGATTAAGTTAGCCAACAGCCCCTTCACTTTGCTGCGGTCCCATCCTCGCTCTGGGTCTCTATAAGACAGCAGAAACTATGTTCAATATTTAACAAATGCTGAAACTCTTCTCAGGACCAAAGGCAACATGATGAGACTGAATTTCATAGACAAGCTCACTGGGAATTTTCTCCTTACTGCAAATTTCATACACATGTACACTTGTTCAGTCAGTTTTCAATAGATTATTCAGAAAAACACTCAGATCTGACAGAACCTATTAATTATCTTTAAGAATCAATTAGATCATTTCTGCCACAAAAAGCTTTTCTCAAGCTTTGTTCCCATATGAGTGCTTTTGCTCTCTTTCTCTCAAATGTGATGAGTAAGTCATGCTGGTCAGACTTTTACACATGCTTCCATTCAAAATGACTTAGAGTCAATTAAATGAAGCGTTTGCTCATCTAAAAGAAACCTTTCGTTAATGATCATTTTAACTGATAACAACTTTTCACATCCCAGGCCCTGGTCTTTGTCAGACCGTGATTTATAATTGCCAAAGTGACACCGGACATTATTAAATGGAAATTTTGCAGGCATTACACGGTTTTACTCTTTGCCAGAATACAAGCTGCAACTCAGGTCGGAGTCTGAAGTTACCCACGCAGAAAACGACACAAAATCACATTATTTTGAAGGATTTAGCAAAGCAGCAATAGTGATTCCCATGTTCTAGGTATTTGTTTAAAAAAATAAACAAATAAATAAAAATCACAATAGCTGAGATTGCCAGTACCCCCAAGGGCTAATTCCCATCAAGTAATCCAAAACATTTTTGAAAATTCCCAGCATGGAATCTGGAATTCATTATGATGAGCTGCAATAACTGAAACCACTCCATCAATGATGCAGAGTAGTACGGCAGAACTAGTATAATAAACTCACATGCACGTGTGCAGCTTCTGACCGATCAGATGATGACTAACGAGAGCCCGGACTGACTGAGTTAACAGAATGACGCATATCAGAAAACTTAGTGTCTATAGACGCTTTAATTTGATATATTATTACCATATTCAAAGTGAAATATCAGTCTTTTGCTTATTTCACAAGTTGACACTGCAACGATGAAAACAAAATATATTGTGAAACCCAAGTTATTATGAGGCTGAGAGTAAACAAACAAAAGTCCAAACAGATATAGAATCAAAACAAACTGCACAGTTATAGAAATGATCATTTTGGGATATCCTTACTTGTACTCGAAGCGCAAGTTGGGGAAGCGGGACACAAGTCTCTCGTATGTTTCTTTGAGATTAGAGACCTCTCTGGACAGCTGTCTTCTTTTGTCCAGCAGAGTCTCCTCCTTCCCATCTGCATACAGACATTATAAATATATTTTAAAAAAAGTTTAACATGAGGATCAGCAGCTGCACTGCTCTGCTCACACACTGTACCTTCATAGTTGAGTTTAGCCAGCTCAGCCTGTAGCTTCTCCTTGCTGCTCGTTACAGCCTTCAGACTGTCCTGGTCCTTTTTGTAACCACTGTCCATCTTCTTCACCTCAGCCTGTTTGGTCTTAAGCTCAGCCTGGGCATGCTTCAGGGTCATCTGGGCCTGGATGGAAAGAAGGACAGAGACGTTAAGTATTTTCTCATCATGGAAGGATTTTAGAAACAGCAGACATGTGATGCATATCTATCTCTTTTCTCACCTGCTTGGCCTCAGTATCAGCCTTGCTCATGTCATTCTTGCAGGCCATCATCTGCCCGGCCAGTGTGGCCTCCTCTCCGTCCTCATTGGTAGAAAGGCCTGCTGACACAGCTCTAAAATGTTGCTCAGCTGCCTCCAGGTCTGCACTCTCCTTCTGTCCCTCCTCCTGTAGAGCCTGGAGCTGCTCCGTCAACTTAGAAACCTCTTTTTCTTTTACCACAAGCATTTTCTTGTCCTGAGGATGATAGATAACAGCTGATGATTAAGTATTAAGCTGTGCAAATTGCCAATAGTCGTAAAAGTACATTTTGCTAAATTACCTCCTCCATACTCTTGACAAGCTCTTTCCTCTTCTTGGTTTCATCTTTGACATTCTGCTTTTTCAGGTCAAGCGCACTCTGAGCTTTGGCGTCAACACGTTGCACATCAGCGAGAGCCTCTTCCAGAGATTTTAATACTCCATTCACCTCCTACAGATGTGCAAATAAACATCAAAGACAAAGCAATATGATTCAATATTCCCTTTTCTTGTTGAGATTTCATTAAAACATGCAAAACACAGATTTTCGATAGGGGCTACAGATCATTTACAGCGTGTCTTTCAAAATGTTCTTCGGAACTAATTTAATCCAGGGGCCAACATTGGAATTGGAAGTTGACTTCCAAAGAACAGAACTTTAGGTGTACCTGGTCTTTTTTCTTCTGTAGCTCCTGAATCTGGATCGACAGCTCCTGGACTTTGCTCTCGTTCTCGGCCATGGTGGCTTGCATCTTGGTGATGTTATCCTGCATCACCTTCAGATTCTCAGCAGACTTCAGTTTGGTTTCCTCTGCACACACAAAGAGCCAGGCCACGTACAGCCGAGACAAGTGCTGGATCTCTCGCATCAGCTTCTGGTACTCCAAGTATGATGATCGTTCCTGTAGAGGGAGGAAGGTTTAGAAAAAGAGGAAATAACCAGAAAAAATTTCATTCATTTCATCATATCTCAGTCACAGCTGGAAATGTTTAAGTTTGGATTTTTCAGTGAGCCTACCTCTTGGAGTTTATGCATGGTTGGAGTAATTTCCTCATCCAAAATCTAAAACGTAAACAAAGCAAAACAGTTACATAATTCAACATTAATTGCAACTGCTGCCCGCTGCAGAATGAACAGACATAAACGAGTCAAACATGAGTTTGGACTGGGGCTGCAACAAAGTGTTATTTTAAATATTGGTTCATTTGTATATATTTTTTTTAAATGTATTTACTCAGTTTATTGTTTGGTCTACTAAATGTCAGAAATAGTGAAAAATTCCATCCCAGTTTCTCAGAGTCTGAGGGGATGTCTTTAAATGTCTTGTTTTGTCAATCCAAAACCCAAAGATAGTCAGATTTATATAAAAAGCAGGAAATCTTTACATTTGTATGAAAAACTACCTTTTCAAAATAAATGTATTATTCTGGATGTCTCACTTACTGTCTGAATCTCCTTCAGCTTAGCCTCCTTCTTCTCAATGGTTTTCTGAGCGCTTATCTTCTTACATTCATACATCCTGGTTCCTGCAGCCTCCTCAATCATGGCAAGAATCTGACAGAAAAGATGTGGTGATTGGAAGACTTGGAAAAGGCAGGAAACGTGTGTAAAATAGTACAAATGATGGACAAGTGTGTGCGTTTACCTCTGGTGGCTTCATGTTGAGAACTTTGGTGATCCTCCCCTAAAATATTACAAACATCACTTAATATAAAATACTGTAGAGGGTTATAAACACAATCATGCACACTGCTGCAGACATGAGGACTGACCTGCATGATGAGGAAATGTGGGTTGTTGACATTGAGGCCAACAGAGCAAAACAAGTCCTGCACTCTGGTGTTATTGGCATTAACTCCATTGATGAGATATTTGTTCCTGCCACCAATCACCACCTTAAAGACAGATGTAAAACACAGTTTGAGAGTTAGCGTTGCACACAGTAACCTTGTTCTCCAGTTACAGTGCCTTCTTTAACGTTACCTGTCTGGTGACGGTGATCTCATCGTGGGTTTCAAACCCCAGAGGACTCTGGCTTTTGTTGGAGTTGTCAAAGGTGATAGAGACGGTAGCCTTGGTAATGCCACCCTGTCCATTTTTGTAAACCAAGTCTTGGAGGTTAGAGGCTCGCACCTTTTAAAAAATGAAACGAAGAGATACAAATTTCAAATATGAGCAGTTTTAAGAGCGCTAAGATGCTTTTAGCTAACCTTAACTAGCTTTGTTTTGCTAGTTAACAATAGAAAACGACGCCATACCAAACGCTACACCCTGACTAATTTAAGGTCAACAACTGGGTAAAGTTTGGCATAGAGTTCAGTGACTCTGTAGCTAATAATATACTTACATGGCTAAGATTGGAAATGCCCAGAAGGAAACATATCGAGTCCAAAATATTGGACTTTCCGCTGCCGTTGAGTCCTGTGATGGCGTTGAACAGCGGGTCAAAGCCGTTGATTTCCGTCCTCTGCGCGTAGGATTTAAATCCTTCAATAATAATAGACTTGATGTGCATCTTTAGGTTACCCTTTCTCCGCAGATCCCGGAGTCAAGATTTGCAGTGTCCAAGTATCAAATCGGTGACTTAAAAGTTGAAGCACTAAGTGTACAGCCCAGTGTTTACAACCGACCACAGGATAACTGACTCCTCTCTCCTCTAACTTGAATTTTGGCGGCAGGCAAGGAGCCGCTAGTCTGTCCCCTCCGTGCCTGAAGACTGGACCAAAAGTGTAGAGTATTTTTACACGATATGTGCACATATTAATTAAATGTTTCAGAATATGAATTCTACTGACTTGGAATTTTAAGATGATATGCAAAGAAAACCGTGTCATATAATTGTGTTTTTATTAGTCAGGCAAATTTTTAAACTACCAGATGGTCCTTGTGATAGATCATACTAACCTGTAGCGATGTTTGGCGCCATCTGAAGGTAGAAAGTTGAACTATGAATGTAAGTAAAAAAAACAAAAAACTCATGCCAAACCGTGTCAAACGCGTGATAGAGGATAGAAAGAAGCAGGATACAGAAAAGGTTTGCCGGCAGCCATGGGTAAGACTTACTGGAAACAGTTTATAGATAACAGCATGTAGCCTATCATATTTTATTATTTCAACAATGATTTTACCATGTTAAATAGTGAAAAACTTGAAGTAGCCTATGAAGCTGTAGGTCTACCCACCATTAAGAATAAAAGAAAGTCCTAGAATTAGCAATTACTGAAAAGCCCATAATAATGAGTCCCTTTGCTCCCATTCTTGACTAAAGTCTCAAAACGTGGATTTTCCTGTTACATTTATTTAGCTGATATTAATTGTTATTATTATTATTATTATTACTATTTTCTTTCAATTTTTGTTTCAATTTAAAGGCCTGTATGCAAACTGATTCAAACAATTCTTAGCAAAGCAAGGAGTAAAAAAAATATTTATTTCTAGAGGTAATCAGCTACTCTACAGGGCAGGCCTAACAGTGACTTCTTTATTTACATTTTTAATGGCCTAAAGTCTGTGGTGACATGGAGGAGGCCAACCACCTCATTTTCTGGCTGATGAACAGTATAACCACCCATCACTAAAAAAAGCCATTGCCATATTTAGGAGAGTGTCCTATATTTACTTCTTTCTTCATAACGTACCCATCTATAGTGGAGTAGTAGTATTTGATAAGTGGGCTGTAAAACTAGTTAGATGGGTAGGCTACCGAGGAGGAAATTGAGTCTCCGATATATTCCAGTGGTTTTTTGGTTGATAGGAGTGTAGACAGTATATGGCCAGAAAAAGAGGTGGGTATACCCTGTATGCCTGTGTATGCATCACTGCCCATCTACCTAGTATACCCACCTCATATACTGCCACTAATGCCTAAAGGTAATCAATATATCAATGCTAATATACACTGAAATCAGCCTATAGAATATACACAAAATACATTTGTAGTGTTGTACAATGTGATGTACCTTTAGGATGTTAAAACCCTGAATCCAACTGTCCTCCACTGTATGGTTATTCCCAAACTCATGTCTACCAGTCATAGTCCACCATTGGTAAATTTATAGGGCACAACAGACAAGCTTCTATAGGAATGATCAAAAATGTTGTACAAATTTGTATTTACCACATCGATGCCATATTTTAAGATAGAGAAGGCTAAATGCAAAAAGAGGCAAGAAATGTGTGGTTCTTTTATTTGTTCTCCATTTGAAATTCATTTTTACAATAGCACACTGAAGAGAATACATTCACAAAAGTAGATTATACAATTAACAAATACCAAGCTGCTTGAAACTGGCATTTGCCATTGAAAGACATTAGCATAATGATTAATGCAAAAGACATTTCATGATGAAGAAGCCCTTAGTGTATATAAGAAGCCACAAAACTGCACTCACGCCACACCTCCTACTCAACACAAGTTATATACAGTAAACCTGAACAGTTCTCAAACACACACACACACACACGCACACCTTAATTAATACACACACACACACACACACACACACAATCATTGTGTCATTTCATTAGGCATCCAGAGGCACGGGACACATGGACAGACACACCAGATTGAATGCATAGAAGCATATCTGTGTTAGAACAACACAGTCTCCTCTGTTGGAGTAGAAGGAGGTGGGCTTGATGTAGGTCCAGTCAAAGTTCCGCAGGTTTAGTGACCGTTGACAATATTGGTCGCTGAGGGCAACCAGGGCACGCACAATCGCGTATTTGGCTGAGCAGCTGACGGCCGTCACTGTACGCACCTCGTCAAAGTGCAACAGGAAACAGGGGTCATCCTGCAGACACAGAGTGAGATAGCATTATTTATAAACAACAACAAAAAAACATTCATGTAACCCTTTAAAAAATCAGAGCTGACAAAGTGACGCAGCAGTTACCTAAAGGAACACATTGGTCACATCTGAAATCCATTCGAAAGAATACATTCATAAGATTCCAGATATATAAAAGCAAATAGGCTGCTGGGAGATGGAAGGATAGACGTGAAAAAAATCTTGTTAATAAAAACATGAATTAATTTCTCCACCACCGTAGATGTACAGATTTAGAGTGCCCAAAAACGATGTTTTTCTGTGGGCCGATGCAGAAGTTAGCAAGCTCTGTGGCAAACAAACATTTATGATGCTTACACGTTCTGTTCAGCAAGGTAATTTTCACAAATGAGCACCACTTTTATGATCTTTTAGGCCTTAATACAGTCACCAGAAGTAAAAAGCTAACGTTTGGCTATAAATGTCGGATTACTTTCCATCACTACGAGGCTGTAAACCGTGTTGGGTGTGATGCCGTTCTGTAGTCTCCTTCAGCCACTTGTTAGCAACTGCCTTTTTTAAGACACATCAAATCTTCAAAGTTTGATAGTGGGGTATCTAATGGTGTTTCTTTATGTAGAACAAAACCTGAAAATCTCCTCAGCTTATGTTAACCACATATCTTTTTTTCCAGCATCTAACCAAAAACCCATTGACCTCGACACAAGGGAACCGGAAGTGCTGAAATGCTAACTCATTTCCGAAGACGTATTCGGCACTCTATACGGTAGCCTATTTGTCTTGTAACGCTTTTTTTTTTCCTTGCGCATTTTGTTTATTATAATTTCCTTTAGGATCCTAAAGGCAAATGGTTGATGTTTCTTTTTTGAGTCCAAAAGAAACACTATGAGAGGAGCATGTAGCACTAAAAAAACATGAATTCCATGTGAAATTTCGGTCTGAGATAAATTACATAATTTCAAAGCTTTCACAGTTATAAACAGTAAAAGTGTGGTTGTTATTTTAGTTATTAGAAAACATTTTAATCATTATATTCAATTTGGCAATCATCCTTTCTAGAGAAAACTGCAGGGCATAAGGATAGGTGATATGGAGAAAATCAAATATCACAGTATTTTATACCAAATACCTTAATACCGATATTGTGGTGTTGACCTCTGGTGCTTTCACAAAATATTTAGACAATGACAGTTTTGATAAATAATCATCAGTTATGTGGATATAATAACTCTAGTATACTCTAATAATAGAACAGCTAGATCAGTCTGGTGAGTTTAGAAAATTGCATCACATTATTGTAATTCAGCCCTTTAAAACCAGGAAAGACAACATTTTTGCCATATTAGAATATTCCAGATGATATCTAGTCCCATATCATGATATCAATATAATGCCAACATATTACCCAGCCCTAGAATAATGCAAGAATAAGCAATGGAAATTGTAATGAAATTTGGTCAATTACCACATCGGGGTCGCGTCCGTCAACCAGAGTCAGGTCTTTGAGGGACCAGACCTCCGCCCTCCTGTAGCAATCCTGTATACTGGAGCGTTTGGTGTGGGACCTCTTAGATCCAGACTTCAGGGAGGTCTGAGATATCTGACATCGCACTATACATAACTGCACCTCTTTGTTTTTTGCAACTGCAGAAAAAAAAAAGCTTTTTTTTTTGCAAAGAAATGGGCACACTGCAGCACCAGACATGTCATTTACAGTAAAAGTAAAAACTTGACTCTTTATAGGCCTCGTAGACGTTACACAGGCTGTTTCATTCAGCATTACACATTTAGTTCATTTCCAAACAGATTCTCTGTACGAAAGATAATATTATGTCAAGGAAAATTCCATTGAGCATATTTAGAAAGCTGTTTACCTGAGACACAGAGAAAATGTCTTCCATGCGTCGGCTCTTCAATCTCAATAAACTCCACCAGTCTCTGTTTCGTTGGTCGGAATAAAACTCTCTGCATCTCCTCCCTTAGAAGAGACGACATCACTGGAGAGAGGGAGACAAGAATTGGGATCAGATGATAGGAAAAAAGCTTTTTTTTAAAAAAAACAAACAAACAAAACAGAAGCAGTAGGGCAGAAAGACAATGAGAGAGTGATGGAGAGAAATCACAACAGTGGAACCTGGCGGTGGTGGGGAGGGAGGCGGTGATGTTCCTTCTGGTCAGAGAAAAGTATGTGGCTGTGTGTGAAATAAGCTCCCACTCAATCCACACACACTTCACTCTGAGGTCAGTCAATTTGGATGATCTATGTTAATCTTTCATTTAAGTACTGACTCGCCCAGGAGGGATTTGGTCGAGGGGAGAACAATTAAAGGCCAATCTCTTCATCATTTCGCCCTTTTATTGCTTCAATTAAGATCCATTACTACGCTGATCCTGAAGTCGACTCAGGTTTCCTGCAAATATGGATTTCCCTCCTGGATTTGTATTTACTTCAGTGAAGTGTGTCTCGCCCAAAGACACATACAGTACTTTAACCTGGTTGTGTGGAGTTACAAGTTCCCTCACAACACACATATAGACAGTCTCCTTCTTTCTTTCCATGGTCAATCTGTCTCCACTCACTGACATATAGATGCTGATATATACCGTGGCAAATTGCCCAATTGTTTGTCTGTGATTAAACGGTTGTTGTGTGGGAAAAGGATGTCCCACAGCACTCTGCACGGTTTCCATTACCCTGTAGTAATTCAATCTCTGAGGCCAGGTACAAGCGGGGTGAAGCACTTAAATGGAGGAATTTTACAAGCACATAAAGAATGCTACACTTCTTTAGGGACCGCGGCTCTAAGAGACAATTAGCTGGATGTACTGATAAGCAGAACACAATATCACAGTTCCAGTTCGCAAGAGGCAGGTCCGAACAGCATGGGAGGACTGGTTTTTTTTTCTTCCATAAACAACCCCAGGATGAACCGAGGCCAGAGCTCTGATTTGATTTGTTAGCAGGAAAGAGTGTGGCTCCATTGGATTTGTCACATTTTGTGAAAACAAAGATGGGTCGTTGCACAGCTAAGTGCTTTATTGTTGTTGTTGTTGTTGATGGTTTTTGTGGATGTTCACTTGAAAGGCTTTTTGCCTCTGAGATGGAAAGATGAGCAGATGGACAGGAAGTAGGGAGGAAAGGAAAATATACAAGTGTTGAATCTCATGAATAACACATGAGGTTTGTTGTACTTACTTATCATAACCCCAGTATGTCTGTTCATGTGCATTAAAGATCATTATTTGGACAATAACAGGAGAAAAGCCAAGAGAGTAGTTTTGTGATATATGGTGGAATGCAGGAGAATAAAGGGCGTAATAATTTTTCAGTGTGTCATGTTGGCCATAAAGCATTCCCATCATATCTGACTTTGTTGAGGCATGCAGGTGAGATGTTATGAAAACCAACAGGATATATATTTGTTAAAGGCAAATTCAAGACCCAACTTTCTACTTTGGCTTTAATTGAACTTATGTATTTAATGACTTGTATTTGTATTTATTTGTATATTTTAGTCTGTTTTAAAAAAATATTTATTTATGATCTTACTTAATGCTGTTTAATGCTTTCATTTAACTCTTATCTACTGTTTAAAGTATTTTGCTCATTTGTTATGATTTCTATTATTGTTTTTATTTATTTACTGTTATCTTTCTATTTGTAGGTTTTATCCTGCCTTTGGTGTTTCCTCACTTCTGGCAGCGTTTCCTCAGTTTCTGGTTTTAATGAGTATTCTTATTTTAGTGTGTTTTTTTTTCCATCCATGTGCTAGTGTGTATGTATATGTATCTGTGTGTGAGTGTGTGTGTGTGTGTGTGTGTGTGTGTGTGTGTGTGTGTGTGTGTGTGTGTGTGTAGGGGGGTAGGTTTTATTGTATCAAGCACTTTGTTTTACAGTTTTGTTTGTATGACAAGTGCTACAATTAAAGTCTGATTGATTGATATTGCAATTATAATAGTGTTATATATGGCTGTATGGGAGGAGTTTGGAAATAGGAGACGCATGATTAAAGAGGATTAAGAGGAGGTGTATAAGGTGTAGGAGTAAAGTCAGAGGACCTGGCAGCAGGGATGAGGAGAGGATATGAAAGGACAGATGAAGATTGGGAATTAAGAGGGAAAGAAGAAGCTGCTGCTGAAAAGATGGATAGAAGATAAATCATACCGCATCAGAGAAATATCAAGAAGCAGGAAAGAAGGGAAGACATGAAGAATGCAGAGAAATAAGTCAATTTACTAATGGAAAAAAAAGCAAAGGAAGAAAACAAGCTGAATGTGGACAAAAACGACCAGGTTGTGGAGCTGAATTAAGGAACGAGCAACACAGATTATGCAGGAAGTGGTGCTGAGCGAAGGAAAGGTGGGAAAATAATAGATAGGAAAATCCTCGAGGAGCAGATAACGACTAATCCAAGCAAACCCGAGGAGAACTGAAAATGATGACAGAGGAAAAGCGAAGGAGCATGCCGAGTTCACTGAGAGGAAGGAGACTGGGAAAGAAAGAGAAAATCTGAGAAGGTGCAGAGGTATAATGAGTCCATGCAGGAAGAGAGAATTAATGAGGTTGGCACCATTATACATTAAGGAAGCCAGACTGGCGCTAATGAAAACATTTTGGTCTAATGCAAAAGCCTTAGGCTGGGAATTAAAAAAGCGTGAGAGCAGAAACATTGTTTTTATTAAACATATAGATTCTGGATTTTAACATCTGAAATTTTTGTAATGATTATGTTAACCTATTTGTCCAGATTAAAAATATGTTTGCTCTGTATAATTACTTCTTGAATGTTAAACTCCTGTTTTTCTTTGTGATATTTCAGCCTTTTTCAGTTAATTACTGTCATACATTTGAAAAGCTGTCATTGTAGCATTTGCGGTTTTGATCTTTGCAATACGTTTTGCTGATGTTATGTAGTAGTATTATGTAGTACTGAAATGCTTACTTGCATTGTTACATTATTGTTATGATCAGAAGTTATTTTTGATGGTATCATATTCAATGATTCTCAACCTTTAGAGGACACAGGTGGAGACAGTCAAATGACAGTCAGACAGCTTCAAATGGTACAGATGATGCAGGCGCAAGGACCAGGGTCTATGTTTGACCATTAAATATATTCAGATATCACAATATATCTGCTGATTTACATCACTGACAATCAGGGGTGTAGCACAGAATTCTAGGCCCTATGCATAAGGAGCCTGTGGGCCCCACATCCCTATTCTCTCGACCCATGTCTCTCTCATGTACCTTTTGATTTTTTTCTTTTGCTTTCTTTCCCTTTCCTTTCCTTTTCTTTTTTTTTTTTAATGCAATGAGAATGTGTACAATTGGAATTCAGACCTGGGTCAAATAACTCTACAAGATAGATTCATTTGTCATTTTTTAAAATTCTGCAGTAGACATGGGTTTTTATCGCCTCCGGCTCTAATCGGCATTCCTGGAAACACAACACGCAGAACGCGCTAATTTCAGCTCCTTAACCGGTGAGATACAATTATGCACCGTCACTAATTACCTTCTGTCTCCACCTATGCAGCGCTAAAACACCGATCCAAATACATCTGCGCTGAGTTTGAAAAAGGGACTAAATAAGTCTGTTCCTGCACGGATTACTATTTACCTGTTCTCCGGCCTGTCTGTGAAGTCACACAGACACACCAACAAAACAAACTACACACACATAAAGCTGCCTGAAAGGCAGAATTGTGTGCTCCAGGGGTGTGTTCACTGGCAGTAGGAATACAGGCGATTGCCTATATTAAGCAGGCTTACCTGTGTTTGAAAAAAATGCCTGCACACCCTAACTTTGGTGGAAAGGGCTAAATGATACTGCATATACTAAACTATTTTGCACCTTTAAAGGGTGAGAGGGGCCTCAGAGAGCTTCCACTATTTTTATACAAAATTTATTCAACTGGATTACATAGCAAATTTTAATGTAGTTGTGGTAGTTATTACTTAGCATTTAACACTTTTCATTACAGGCTTTTCGAGGGCCCTCCCTCCCACTGGGGCCCTGGGTAACCAGTCCCACTTTTCCCCCTACTATGACACCCCTGCTGACAATACAAGTAACATGTATTTGCATGATAAATAAATGTAACAATTTAAGTTAAATAATGTTGAAGTTGCCTGCGCCCTACATTTCTATGTTAAAACAGGGTAGTTTAGCAATGACTCATTGTTAATACAAGCAAAACCCGTGATCAAATCCCAGCAGCCGTTTTTGCGGACATGACACAAAATGAGTCACGGAGGCAACCAGGCTCATGAAAAAAAGAAGAAAAAAAAAAAAGAAGTGCACTGTCATCATGTTGCAATATGCCAGAAACATTTAACCGAGACTTGAAGCAAAGACAGTTGTAAAAAAAGAAGAAGCCCAGAAAAATATAGTTCACTGATGATACATTAAATATGAACAAAGGACTCCAAATGCACTTCCCCCCTCTCTTCTCCCTGAAGCTAAAATAATTAATAATAACCTCTTTCTAGCTTCAGCACCGTGCCTCATGAGATAACCTTTCCTGTTATATTTCCAAACTTCTGACTATAAAGCATGTCTGTGGTATTATCCCCACAGCTGCCTCCGTGCCATGTCACTCTACGTCTCTGGGTGCATCTGTGCCCGTTCAAGAGTGTGCAGTGAGGTAACAGCAATGCCAGTCTGCAAGTGGTAGAGGATGATTACATGCTGCGCATAATGTGTTGACATTCATGTAAACACACACAAACATAGGGGGTGCACACACTTTGCTGGACCAAAATACATTTTCCAAAGGTTGTTTCTTTTGTTAGAGCTGATAATGGCCTCATAGTATTTCAAGTGCTGCACTGACAGGAGCATAACACAGCTGAAGCCCCTCTGCTAATGTAGCTGCACTGTCACAGGAAACATGACAATCCTTATTAAACAAACATTTATGGCAATTAATTATTAAGCTATTGTTTTGGTTGTAGTTTTAAAATCCATATTTGAAAAGAAAAAGCATATTATTAGTTATCTATGGTCAGTATTTTTTTTTAATCTTGAGTTATGTTAATATATCTATGAACCGCTTGTAAATGAAGGTTGAACTTGTGGGTTTCGATATTTTTACACAGTATTGAAGTCAGATATTTTGAGACACTTAAATTTCCAAGAAAACCACCCGAAATTCTCAAGACTACCTTAAGTGTTACTTTTAGAACTTGTTGTATACATCTGCTATATCTCTATAAAGAGGAGATGTTGCTTAGTAAAATACTTTAGAAAGTGTAGATCTTTAAATCAGTCAAGAACCCTGACTTCACCTCAGTGACATGTTCTGGTAAAATTAGATAGTCATGTTTGTTTCTAAAGGGTTAAATCCATTCATCAGTTCAGTCATTCATTCATTAAATCATTAATGTAACCAAACTATATAATGAAATAAATCAACTTTTTCTGTCCTGTTGTTTTGCTGCCTGTTTCCTTGGTGCCATATTGTCTACAATGGACCAGCGTGTGTGTTTTTTCATGTAACAATGATGGCTAATTTTGGACTATTGTGGCCGACATGGACGAAATGATAAAAAATGGGATGTGACAGGATGGCGCACATTGGCATTATTTATGATTTTATGGCAATGACAAAACACATACTGGTATATTTTTTTTATATCCCATTTAACTTTTTTGTCTCATTTTAATAACAACTATTTTTGTTAGAGCCTACCTACTTTGTTTAACCTCTTGAAACCTAAGCAAATTGGCCAGATTTCCCTCAAAAACAGGTAGAAGTTACAAGACAAGTACCTAAAATTTTGCAAGAAAGAAATTAAGAAAGAAAGAAAGAAAGAAGAATGGTAAAAAAAAAAAAAAAAAAAAGTTTCTGGACACACGTTCCCTCTCTTTCTTTTTCCCTCTCCCTAGAAACTGATTTCAGGTCATTTTAACCATTTCCGAATTTCATGCAATTTGTGGGACATATGATGCCAAGTTGCTCATTGCCTATTTAGCCATGATTTCAAAACAATTGGCACAGATTTCAAAGATTTAAAAGCATGTGAAAAGCATTAGCACATGAAATTTCCAGGTTTCAAAGGGATCATGGGCCTACTAGCTATATGTAAATCCTTATTTGTCCCATTTTATCTGACTTGATACAGACTGACTACTTAATCCAGTGAGACAGCAGTTTATTTATTTTCTCTTTATCTACAATATTCTATGTATGTCTTGACAACATGCTTCTCCCTTGTCCACAAAGACAATGATCAGTACAATAAAAATAGCAATCAGTGCAACCATTGCAACCCTTGCAAGACCACGTGCCTCTGTCATCTCTTTTTATCTAGTGTCATCTTGTTTATGAATGTGATATTTACCCAGAAAGGGGTTGTAAACTTTGTTATGAGCAATAATGCACTTCCGCCTGTGTATCATTTCATGTTACGCCAATGTCAATACAATGTCACGGTGGTTTGGAGATCATGTGAAATAAACATCAAATCTCACATTATGCCTCATAAAAAGGGTCAAAATGCACAATAATAAGAGTTTGGGGGAACCTCGACACAGTATAACTGCAACGTCACGCTCTGTAGAGCTTCTGATTGGATGTCGATAAAAGGGGAAACCCCTTGCCATCAGGCAGGGCCATCCCTACTCTGCGCTGCACCCTCCTGGCGACCGTCCAATGTCACATTCACCGTCCATTCACTGTGACATAAACTGTGTTTTCATGAGAATAATATAGTGGCGTTCATAATGCACATAAGTATAATTGTTTTATTCCCCGATGAGGTAGTATATAACATTTCAAGTATTATGCAAATACTTTAAGGCAATGCGAGTTAAAAGAGTTTCCGTGTCATTCTCGCGTGGAGTGCATCCATTTGCAGGAAGTAGAATCGCTACAATTTTTATTCTTTATCATTAAGTAGGTGGTACTGACAGTGGACTGGTCCGGCTGGAAAAGCCACAAAAACCCGCGGAGTCATTTCCCCTCTGAAGATCACTCAGCGATCCTCCGTTTTGCTGCTACTGTACTTGCAAAATAGTGCGCCCTACTGTCTCTATTGCGCATGACTGTACGGCGTAATATGAAGTAGGCCTCCTGTTTTTCTCCCCAACCCGGAGTCCTCCTGGCCCCCACCGCCTCGATGCAACGCTCAAGTAAGCAAAACACGGAGGCTGCCGTCGACTATTCGCGAAGGTAAGGATTTTTAAATGCATATTTAAAGCCAGCGGTGGTCGGTGGTGTGAAGTAGCACGGCAGTTGCGGTCGTTAAACGCTGTTTTTATTAGCGTGCGGAAGCGGTCGGACTGCAGAGGAGGCTTCGGGACTGTTTCCGCACGCTTGAGGGAGAGCAAGGCCCAGTGACCCACATTTAGAGCAGCCAGTGTCTATGTGTACGAGTGGGCGAGCGCGTGCGCGTCCCCCTGTCAATGCGTGTGTATGTGTGTGCCCGGGGACCGTGAGTGTGTGTGTACATACATCTGCCGCGAAAATGTTTCCACCATCGCTGGTTTTAGACATTTCTCCGCGGCCGACATTTGTGTTTTCGTCGGCTTTTGAGTGGATCTTTGCCCGCGCGGATGTTTCGGCTCGGTTCTCTCGCGGTGTTTGAGGACCAACGGTAATATTTTAGAGATTATTTCGTCTTCAATGTCAGTTGTTGCGTGACAGCTTGAGGCTCGGCGCCAGCTTTGCCGTGATAGAGGCTGATATTCCTCATTATTCCACAAACGTGAAATGCGTTACCTTCCATAAGTGTGTTGTTGAGCGTTTGTGGTTGTAGGAGGAGGAAACGGGGGCAGTAAGAGCGTTAAATCTCTGAGTTAAATGGGCAGTTTTCGGTAGCAAGCTTAGTTAGCCTGCTAGCTAGCTATTATATGGGTTGCTCTCTTTTGGTTGTATAACGAACACCTGTGGCACTAAAAGGTATATTGAAATTATTACCGTGTAATATATGATTGCTATGACTGTTTTGGTCGACTACATTACACGGAACATATTGCTATTATCAGTGTTTATTCATTAACAATGGTGTACAGTGGACAGACCCGTCCAATGAAGCAGCTCGGGCTAATGAGGCATCACTTATTGGCCATCAGGAGTACATGACTGTAAGTCAGGCCCGTGCTTCACAAAGTAGAGACACATGGGGTCCTTAAGATGGTTTAACAAAACGAAATGCTTAAATATCTCAATTATCTCCCACTCAGACTTGTGCAATAAGATAGCGTTAATGTACCTGGGTGATAATGTAATCTATAGGTCCACTGTGCCCCTTCAGTCTATTTTCATATCTAAAAACAAAATCTTCTTAGATCTGTGGAATACAATGCGATCCAAATGGTGGTATGTTGTATGATTGGTGTTGGGTCTGCTTGATAAGTTTGGGAACTTGGGATTGTTCACTCAGACCTGTAAAGAAAACAAACAAACAAAAAAAACCCCAAAAAACAAGCGGTTGATTATTTGACATCATTTGTCAAGCAAAAATGTCATAATTCTTCTAGTTACAACTTTGCAGGTGTGAGGATTGGTTGTATTTCTTGTATCTTATTTTATAGTAATATGAATATTTAAGTTTTAGACCATTGGTCTGACACCACAAAATGTTAGAAGAGGGCTGTGGGAAAGTGTGATGGGCATTTTTCCTTATTTTCTGATGATCAAAATAAAGGAGCTGAAAATGTTAGTCGATCCATAACAAATATTAACCATATTGATAATTTATTCATTTTGTTATTGCAGAAATTCCATACATTAATTGGTTCCAACCTACTAACGGTAGGGATATTAGCTTTTTTGAGTTTTACATTAGTCTAGAGTGAATATCTTTGGTTTTAGCACTCATGGTCAGACCCCATCTTGACCTCATTATGACCTTCAGGAAGACATTTGTCATTATTTTGTGACATTTAATAAACCCATCTATTACTTGGTTAATCAAAAAATTATTTGCAGATTAACTGATAATCAAAATACTCATCAATCACAGCCATAATCTTATAGTAGTGTGAATATCTTAGTTTTGTATTATTGGTCATACATACTTTATGAGTTGGTCGTGGCTCTAATAACCTGTTTTCAACTTGCAGCAGTTAACATATTTACCTTACCTGCTGGGTTTTAGAATTTGCATGCATGGTAAATAGCGAACACAGGTTCTCTGGTATGTTTGTGAATGAGTGTGTTTTTTTTGTGTGTGTTGCAGGTGAGGTGTGGCCGACACGTGAAGATTTGTCAGTGCCTGGAAGAATAGGATCTAAAACAGCTAGCTTTGCCTGCAAAGAGACATTCCAGAAAGTAAGTTTAAAAAAAATACTTAATAGACACTTTTTCGTAACTGGGTCACTGTGCTCCAAAAGAGTTTCTGAAGTTCTGATAATGTAAGCATAATAACTGATTTATTCCAGGTTTTCCTCGCTGTACTGATGTATGTTATTTGCACTTGAAAGCCTCTGTGCTGCAGTAACTGGAATTTCGAGACCTTTCAGTAGTCTTACTTCATAGAATCTGTTTCATAAGTTATTTATTAGTTTGTTTATGAGTAAGTTTTTCAGAAAGCCAGACAGTTTTGATTGGAAGCAAGGGGTCCAATTAAATATATGCTAAATGATGCATCGCAAAATTGGTTTAACACAGTAAAATTGTTGATTAAAGTTGATTCATTTAGGAAACAGGATTTACGATAGTGGCTGCAGTTAAAATTGGCAGGGTGAGAGATTTCTTAGAAAATATTGAAAATTATAATTTTTTATTTCTATTTTAGGTTTCAACCAGTATGTTTTTATTCAGCGCAGAATTTAAAATCATATAAAAATAGTCTTTTTTTTAGGTTAAGTTGCAAAGAGTGAATTTTATTAACTGTCCCCATGGCAGTAAAGATGTAAAATTCCATAAAGATTCCCTCAGACTGACCCCTCATGACCTGAGTTTTCTGCTCTGATTTCTCCCGCAGGTCTGGTTGATCACCATGTCTTTCCCATTGTCCGGTGTCCTTTCGTGACCCCAATGACCCCAAAGGCAGTTTTGACCATAGAGTCAGCTTTGACCCCAAACCCTCTCTACGATCCCTGAGAAAAGACATCAATTGACCACGTGCATAAGCTGCATTGGGGTGAGCAATGACTATACCCACACACAATTGAGTTTGGTCACGCATCTTTATAATTGAGTAAATCCAATTTCACTATAATTGGAAATATGCCCCCAAACACATGTTGCAACATACTATTTGTTATCAACTTTTTAATGACAACAAATATGGTATTTTTCACTCCAGTTGACTAAATATCAGTTGAATATTGAAGTATAAAAGAGGGGAGTAATCTGAAAATTGTGGGAATGGGGATAATTATGATAAGTGTTGAAGTATGCCACATTGGGTGTAAAACATGCTTGAAATATCAAGTTTTGCAAACGTAATGTTTATAGATACTTTTTTATTGCATGCATCAACAAAGACTCATCAAGTTTCCCTAACTCTGGGACCTGACTACTAAATCTGTTTCTCAATCCTTGTTTTTCTATTTCTCTAGGTGGTCTTCCAAATGCCTACCTCACGCCTAAAGAGCAAATCACTGCAGCCACAGCCCTGATCAGCAGCCACCATGACATCAAGCATAGGGTATGCTGCAACACACACACACACACACACACACACACACACACATATACACATGCAGCATGTCAGTTTATTGTAGATGACATTCTTATACACTATACATGTGTTAAATACAAAATATGTTCAGATTATACATTAGTTTTGCAAAATTATAGAGCTCAAAATAGTGTTAGTGTTAATGAGTTAAATATTCCTAATTTGTATCAGTAAAAACTATCATCCTTGTTTAGTTAATTTTATGAAATTGTGTGCAACACTAAAAGAAATTACTTGCGTGTTGGCATGAATTGTCATATTTAAAGATATATAAGAGATATTAAGATTTTTTGAAGTGCAGTTGTATGAAGTACTTATCCATAGTCTTTGTATTGCCTGCAGTAGATGGCCATCCAAGCGACGTACTGCTGTGGACAGGGGGGCAGCAGCAAAACAAATTTTAGCCACCTGCAAAAATATAAGTACTATATTTAATTTATTTTCCATGCTTTGCCATGGGCAGCGGAACCAAAACTGAAATGTATCTATGCTCTCTTCAAAACAAGACTCCACTGACAAAAACAGTAATCTTAGCTAATAGAACATGGGAGTTGCTGGTCTACTGCTGCCTTGACTGTTTAGTATGTTTGAATTACTGTGTGACTTTGGTGTTTTAAAGGGTTAATTTGTATTTACCAAAGTCACACAATAACACAATCATACTAACCAACAGAGGCAGCAGTAAACCAGCAACTTCCGTGTTTTGCAAGGTAAAATTACTGTTCTTGTCAGTGGAGTCTGGTGGCTTTGAAGAGAGCATAGATAGGTTTCAGTTCAGTTGCCTGTGGGAAAAGGCTTCCTGACAGCAGGGTTAAGCGGTAAAAATATTCTAAATATAGTGAACACTTAAAATGATATACATTTTTTTTGATGGGCCTAATTTTTTAGATGGCTAATAAACTATGTTTTGCCGATGGTGTTCTACCACAGCTATACATAGCTTAGCTTCTGTGGCGGCACTCCTGTCTGCTTCTCCAAACTGGGAGCGTGCCAACCGCTATTAACTGTAGGTAATATCCTGGCTATGAAAAAGTACCTCATATACTGTCTCTTCAAAAAATAACAGTTCCAGATGTAACACGTCGGCATGAATGAAATTATTTGTTTTGACCCATATTAATTGAAATCTAGGCATGAACATGCCCTGTTTCACAAATGCACTCGTAATCTTCTTGGCAAGCACAACACATTCCTTTTCTCTCTCTCTCAGTCTCTCTCTTTTTTTGTGTGACCCAAAAATAAACATGCTCCTGGCATGTAGGAATCCTCTCATTAGCCAACATCCGTCATTCGCTATTATTAACAATACATATCTGCTTTCAAGCTGCCAACAAACATACACACAGGGAAACACAAAGTGAGATGAGATGAGATTTTTTCCCTTTTCTCCTGTAGGGATGATTGTAGCATCTTTGATGGGTTGATGGAAGATGAAAAGGACAAAGCAAAACGGTAAGCTAAGATAAACACACTAGAGGGATGCTACTTGTAGTATGTGTTGAATATTAATACAACAATCCTTTTCATAAAACAACACACGATATTTTAAGGATTATGTCTTGACTCGACCTACAGTTGTTAAATTAACCAACGTTTGAAACACGTTTAAAGAAGAGTGAGTTTTAGTTTTTAGGCTGTACACAACAACCATTCTGTCTTAACTTATAACATTAAAGGATAACATATCAGAAAAGTTACACCTGCTGGTTTTCAGGGTTGTTGTGTTTTTTACTGTCTGATAAACAATCGATTGGGATAAAAAACAAATCTAAAAATCTCTTTAAAATGTTTGTTAAAAAGATGACTGTGTGACATGTACAATCTAATTTATAACTGTGCTTCTGACTGTAGTGTGTCCCGAAACAAATCTGAGAAGAAACGGAGAGACCAGTTCAATGTCCTCATCAAGGAACTCGGCACCATGTTGCCTGGCAACACCAGGAAGATGGACAAGTCCACCATCCTGCAGAAAAGCATTGACTTCCTGTGTAAACACAAAGGTCAGGACACCTCATAGGGTGGACACTTGTCCTATATTTAGTTGTTCTTGTGTACACTGTTGTGTCTGCTTGTTTACTCTCATTTCCGGAGCTTATAATGTCGTATTATTATGGCTTATTTTATGAGTCCTGTACCTGTAAAGTGTAAATCACTCTGTCATTAGTTTAAACCATTGAACTGACTTAACGTTTTATGATTGATAACCATGCTATACATTAATGACTGCCTTTTGTGTGATGAAGCTAATTCAATAATGATAATAATCTTTATTTATATAGCACTTTTCAAGCTTAAGCAGAAAATGCTTCCCAAAAAAAAGGCTTACAGAAGACCCCCATGCAGCCCCTCCCCTGCCCCCAATGACATAACCAAAATTAAGAACATTAAGAACATAAAACCCAAACAATAAAATAGCAATGTGTACAAAAATGCATGAGGGTGCAAGGTCAAAAATGCAATTTCCTAATAAGTAAATAAAATATGGAGAAGAGAATTAAACTCATTTAAGTATTTAAGTACTTTACACCTCCATCCTCTCATCCTTTGTTTCCATCTACTCATTATCTTAGTTGATCACCAGTGGAATACTGTCAGTATCTTATACAGAAACATTCAATTACGGCGTATGTGTCAGGGCTCCAGACTGCAACCATGTAATTGCATTTTTCGACCATTTTTGGTGACAGTGCTACTACATTTTATAACTTTGAGTACCAATGCAACTTGCAAATATGCCTCGTTTTTTTTTTTTTAAGTCATCGTCATGTATCATGTTAAACGCCACGAGGGTGCGAAACTTGGCATTTTTGTTGATTTGTGAGACACTACGTGTACCCTACTCGCAGAGACTCTTTGCTCTGCCTGTGTCTGTCTCCATTTCTAGTGATGGCTGGTTTGACCACAGAGATGCAAGTAACTTTTTCTCAGTCAGCCAAGCTGGATCAAACCCTGTCTGTACTTTTTGGGTCATCCAGAGGGCAGCTTGTGATGTTTCTGAATTAAGCTAGCCATCACTCGCATCTCTGTGGTTGGACCAGCCGCTGCTAAAATTGTGTGCCCCTGTATTCTGACCTTGATGGTCAATCCATTCAAACGGTCGAGGATACACTCAAGACTGTGTCCACTTTTTAAAAGACGGAAGACGGAACACAAGAGTATATCCAAAATACATACATAGAAATAAGAATAATTGGATTATGATCAAATCATGTTACCTGTGTCTCTTAAAATGAAGAAATTCCACTAAATTCAGAGGGAAATTACTTAATTCTGTGATTTTTGGTTGCTAGGAAAAATCTGGACAACTATTTCATTTCAATTAAGGACAACTGTAACTAAATACAGAATCAAAATCAAGCATATTTATGCAATCAATTTGGAAAACTGTTGTGATCAAAGTTCCACATTTTTGTACCTTGAAACAGCTACATTTCTAAATACTTGAGGTGTAGACATTGATAAGTCCAACCACAAACACCAGCAAAATCCAGAGCTAATTAACAAAGAGTTTGTGGCTTTTTCCTGCACTGTAAGTGGTGTTCCTTAATCTTATGCGGGTGCTCCACGAAATTTCATATGGGAGCACTAATGCTACTAGTGTACAAGGTTGGTCTGGGCCTGGCTGTGTGTTACTGTTCTTTTCAATCCCAGTTCTTATCATTGCCGTGCATGATAATTAACTCAGCCACTGCTTCAATGGTGCACTCTGTTATCTCTTGTTCTGTTTAACTGCCTTGTTTTCACTCTGAGCCTTGTACTATCAATACATTTTTTCACCACGTTGTTCTGCATTTCTGTGGCGCTTCTCTTTGTGTTGTCTCTTTTATGTGCCATCGCCTCATCATGTTTTGACTTTTTCCTGAAACACAAAATTTTTCCTCTCAAAAATTCCATTTGCTTTCTGTTTCCTCCACCAGAGATCGCAGCCCAGTCGGAGTCGAGTGAGATCAGGCAAGACTGGAAGCCTCCATTTCTTAGCAATGAGGAGTTCACCCAGCTCATGCTGGAGGTCAGAAATCTTTCATTTTGTACTGTAACTGTTTGCTAGGTGTTATATTCACCGTTTTCCTCTTGTGGTAGGTTTTTCATGACTCTAATTCGCCTCAATAAATCCAATTGGAAGAGTTTTCATTGTTATAGTAAAAAAACAGTCTACAGATTTTACACAGTGTTTATTTTGCTCATATTTAACATAGGACAAAATAATAACAGCCTTTTACTTTTACTGCTGTAGACCGACATTTATGGATGTTCTCTTAATGTTGTCTTGTATTATCAGGCTCTGGATGGGTTCTTTATAGCAATAATGACTGATGGGAACATCCTCTACGTCTCTGAGAGCGTCACCTCACTACTAGAACACCTACCGGTGAGTAACATTTGGTGCTGCCTTTCACCTGGTGTGTATAAGTACACTTTGTGTGTGCTTCAGATGAAATGTAAGGATTGTGTGTGTGTGTGTGTGTGTGTGTGTGTGTGTGTGTGTGTGTGTGTGTGTGTGTGTGTGTGTGTGTGCGCTGAAAAAATGGTTTGGCCATTCTTTTGATTTTTTGTTTGTGTTTGTTTTCCTCAGACGGACTTGGTGGACCAGAACTTGTTAAACTTCCTGCCAGTAGGGGAACACTCCGAGGTGTATAAGGCTCTGTCCACACACCCCACCGACCACGACAACCTTAACTCGGATTACCTGAAGAGTCAGTGTCACCTCAAGTCATACTACACCATACCTACTGCTTTTTTTCAACATTATCCAATAATACTGTACTGTGTATTTCATGGGGAAATAGGAATGTCATTTACTTTACTACACACAGCTTGCGGCTGTTGATTGTGATTTTTGAAGTCTTATAAATATGTGTTGAGACAGAAACAAAATCAGACAAACTAAAAATGTGCATGTGTATCTAATTGACATTCTGATGAAAAATAAAGTTCAGTTTTATAAATCTAGTAAATTTGTTAAAAGTAAATCCTGCCCTGTCCACCTTGTTGGTAAAGAAGCAATGTGGTTGATATAATATTTACAGCCCTGAGCCATCTGCTTAAACTGTAACTAAACCAGCTAAGCAAAGAGCCAGAGTTAAGTCTTAACTGACTAAAAATACTTTGGGGTCATTTTTTCTGTTTTGTCTTTATTTCCTTGCAGCACCATGAAACATTTTAAATACATGAACATTGCGAAAGATGCTATCACAGTTGTATATTTGACTTAACTTTGACTTTTGTACTAACTTCATAATTTTTTGTCTCCAGCAAAGAACCACATGGAGTTCTGCTGCCATATGCTGCGAGGGACCATTGACCCCAAAGAACCACCCATCTATGAATATGTAAAGTTCATTGGCAACTTCAAGTCACTCAACAATGGTATGTCACCTTAAAGGCAATGTTTTCAATTATTATTTTTTTCTTATTTAAATAGTATTCTACGTGAGACACTTCACAGCTAAATGGTGTTAAAGTAAGGCGACCATCACTTTAAAGTGAATTTTTTTTTCTATTTCCCATAACAAGTGTACATGTTCAAAAGGAAGACGCTTAGATAAAAGGGACCCAAACTTTGTGTAAAGCATGTTTTAAGAAGTTAACACTCTCAAAGAATACTGTATAACAACCTTTTATAAAAACCATATTAATGACAAACTCTGTTCTGTGTCCTGCAGTCCCAAACGTGACGAGGAATGGTCTGGCGGGGGTATTACAGCGGTCACTACAACCTGCGTTTGATGACCAGGTGTGCTTTGTAGCCACTGTTAGGCTGGCCAAACCTCAGTTTATCAAGGTAACCCTGGGCAAACACATACACACACACACACACACACACACACACCTGAAAATAAAACTACACAGAGTCATTAATGAGTCATTTTATCTAATATAAATTCTCTCTTCTGTTGTTTTTGCATTCTTAGGAGATGTGTACAGTGGAGGAGCCCAATGAAGAATTCACCTCCAGGCACAGTCTAGAATGGAAGTTTCTTTTCTTAGACCATAGGTAAACACAGACACACACACTTCACTGTGCATCATTCCTGAAACTGCCAGTATCGCTTGGGAACCAGGCAAACCTCCAAACTCAGTTATCTAATACTCAGTGGCCTCAGTAGAACAACTGGCAACTTTTGGAGCCTTTGCGAGTAATGCAAGATTTGTAATGATGTCATTTTTGGCTTGCACACTCGTGTTAGAAACATGACAGTAAGCATAAACCAAGCTTAGTAAAGAAGAGCGATGTTGAGCCCAAGATGGCTGCAGCTGATGTGAAACTTTCTTTTGGAGTACTATTGTCAAATTTTGTTGGCAATAATGACAACAATCATTCACAGACATATTGATGCAACACCATCATAGTTCATCTCAGCATGCTGTGTATGTTTACATTTTTCTGCCACACAGCTCTACATCATATCATATTCTGATGTTTGTAAGTAAATGAAGAGCTTCTAGCTAATTTATATTTAGGGAGATTGTACTTGAACTTTGCCGTCCTCGGATTAGGGGTTGGTGTCTGTGTCTGACCATTTCCGTGACTTTATGACACCGACAATTTGACGTTTATATCCACTTCACACTGTGATTAGCCAGCTGCGTGGAAGAGAGAAAGGAGCCAGAGTTTGAACCTCTCAAACTCCCTTTTTTGAATCCTATTTCTATCACTTTTCATGTGCACAATGTAGTGCAACACAATAAGTGTCTCCCAAACGATCTGAAAAATATAAGCCCCTCCCCCATTCCATGACACCCACCTTTTTGCTTCAAACATAACTGACTTTTGCACTTGTATAACGCTTTGAGATATGTACATAATGTTTGTCCTTTTTGATCACTTTTTTGAAAGCTATTAGCAACCACGTGGTCTAGGTCACATGAACCTTATAGCTTGAGGAAATTGTGAAATCTACCTTTAGTTTATTTATATATTTAGTCTTTGGGGTGTGTGTCAGCATGATTGATAAGGCTGCCATTTCTCCTTTTCAGAGCTCCACCAATCATAGGCTACCTGCCTTTCGAGGTTCTGGGAACATCAGGGTACGACTATTACCACGTGGACGACCTGGAGACACTGGCCAAGTGTCACGAACACTGTGAGGGCTCATATTTACACACTTTCAGATAAGGTTTATTTTGTAACAGCCGTTCTCTGCTTGTTGCTTCTACCAGCACTGCTCTCATCTGCGTCTGTCTCTCTCCTGTTCAGTGATGCAGTACGGTAAAGGGAAGTCTTGCTACTATCGTTTCCTGACTAAAGGTCAACAGTGGATCTGGCTTCAGACGCACTACTACATCACTTATCACCAGTGGAACTCTCGACCGGAGTTTATTGTCTGTACGCACACAGTAGTCAGGTACTGCCGCTTCACCGTATCTTTTTACTGTACAGTTATCAAAGAAATCTTTTAATTCTGATCATTAGATACTTTTAAAACCGTTGTTGAGAGTCTGTGATAAGAAGCAGTTCCTCATATATGTACATCTGTGATCTTTTTACTGGTGTAACAGCATTTCTAAATTTTCTTCACATCTCTCATGCACGCCACCTTCTTGCTTCTTCATGTGGGTTGTCCCTAAAACCTCCTTTTTTTGTCTAAAATGCAGCTATGCAGAGGTGAGGGCAGAACAGCGCAGAGAGCTGGGCATTGAGGAGTCTAACCCAGAAGTTACTGCGAATAAGGTGAGAAATTAAATCTAGAAATGACTTATACTCATATGCTTATATTAATGCGTGAGCCCAATAATAAAAAGTATCACAATATATCAAATATTTATAGATAGAAGATAGAATTTATAGATTTGTTGTTAAAACTTGAGTAATAAAGTTTAACCAGAAGTTTTCCATGAGTAAGAATTAATCAAATTGGACATGATTTATGTAGAGAAAATAAACAAACGAGTTTGCTGTTGCTATCATACTGACCTTTACTTTACTAAAATTCAACATGGATCCTTTTCTATTAGTTGCTTTCCCAATTACAGTTAATGATTGATAAAAAAAATTGTGTGTGTCAGGGATTGGGGCCTTGTTTCAGTTTCTGAAGTAGGGCATGATAGAAAGACTTTGCAAACTACTGTTTTAAACATACAAATTCTATATTTAGCCTCAAGGTCTTTACACAATAATTAATTCGCACATTAATGTATGTTTTTTTAAATTTGGTGCTTGTCATGAGTGCCTTCATACAGAATGTAAAAAAGCATCAATTTTTTGGAACAAGGTCAAAAAGGTATCAACAAGGCTTTTTGTGTGAAACGATTGTCATGTCACAACATCTTGAAATTGGTGGACCTGTTACAATTGTTGCAAATTCAAATCACTGCAGATATGACTAGTTTTGATGTGGGCGAGTGTTTCACATCTGCACGTCATTTATCCATCAAGTCCACTGTGTGTAAAAGCCTTTATTAAGAGCCACCATATTAGAAAAGATGTCGAAAGCTTCACAAATTGAAGCCCCAAAACTTGTTTTTAATGTAACCTATCTTATACAAGAGGAAGCCAAAAGCCTTTTTTTTTTAAAAAAAAAATGTTATCCATTAACTGGATAACACTGTCTACAAGTCTCGAAAAAATTTCCTGTTGTTCTCTGATGTTATCGCAACCACTTTGATCAGTGAACATGAGAACACCAGATGTGTCATAAACTTTGGATGTAGTTCACTAGCAGATAAAACACCTGGATAAGGTTTTTATAAATGTGCCTTTTTGATAGTCCATCTAATAACTCTTAGTAAGCGTGTACTGGTAGGACAGCAGGCTGAAGCACATGCAGTGCATTTTATCCTTTTCTCACTTACACATTAACCCTCATTATTTAACTGTACCAGGCAAACTATTCTTTTTAAAGGACTTGCTAACAGTTGTATTTTTCTCTCTGTCTGTGTCTTTTCAGAGTCAGGACTCAGGCTCCGAGTCACAGCTGAATACATCCAGCCTCAAGGAGGCTCTGGAGCGATTTGACCACAGTCGAACCCCATCAACCTCCTCACGGAGTTCTCGCAAGTCCTCATCACATGTCTCAGACAACACTTGCACATGTAAGGAGACACACACACACACACACATACATACAGTATAATATTAATCAGTTATGCCCTGACGTAACACTCTATAGATAAGTCAGCGACACATCAGTCCTGGTGTTGCATGGGATTTGAAACCCTCCAGTAAGACGCTACGATGTCGTCATCAAGGTCTGAGTATGACTCTTCCTCATCAATGATTCTGTCTCTGCAGCAACAGCCTCCAAGCTACACATGGACACAGCCACGCCTCCTCGGCAGTCACTGGCCTCCACCATGGAGATGACATCACAGCGTCGCTCATCCATCAGCAGCCAGGTGAGACTTCGGTCCCTACACCAACACGTAACAAACCAGGAAGTCTTGTTTTGACAGATTTTTGTGATCATGAGTAACACAAATAGAGAGTGCATTTTATTATTCACTTAGTGCTGTTCTATAATGCAGTGTGATTAAGGAAGTGTAATATAAATGGTTTTTTTTATCCTTCTGTTGTCATAAATCTTTTTATTATCTGTATGTTTGCAGTCTATGAGCTCTCAGACCACAGGCCAGAGTGTAACCCCAGGTTTGATCACTCAGCAGCAACAACAACAACAACAACAACAACAACAGCAGCAGCAGCAGCAGCAGCAGCAGCAGCAGCAGCAGCAGCAACAACAACAACAACAACAACCACAGCAGTTACAGACAAATGTACAGGTGAGAATGGTGGCTCTACACTTAGTGACACTACACATCATAATGTGCTGCAGAGTAGAGCTGAAAAAGTTTGTCCATCAACATTAGATGAATTGTTCAATTGTAAATTGGGGGTGTTTCAGTTGTTCCGGGCTCTCAGAGGTTAATAACTGCTTGGTTTCTTATAAAGTGTCATATTGATAATACTTGATGCATGGTGGCTTGTTCCATCTGGGATGTACAGAATGACTATAGTGCACATTTTTGCCAATGAATTTTCAAAGGTTTTTCATTATATTTGACCTCATTCCATGATTTTCCAATTCAAATTTATTTATAAAGCACATTAAAAAACTACATAGTTAACCACAGCGCTGTATATCAATAAATAGATATAGAAAATAGCATAAATATCATAAGACTTCTGTAGTACACGCACCATTTTGGGTCTTTATTAACATACTTTTAAAAATAGCCCAAACAATGTGAATTCAAAACTTGTCTTGTCTTTTCTAAGCCATTGCAGACTCAGGTGTTCATTTGCTTGATTTCCGTATTGAACATGAGAACATGCTCCTATCTGCACTTAAATATTAAGTAACGGAACTTTTTCTTTTTCTCTTCACCCACAGCCGGTGATGGAGTTCTCAGCGCAGGTGAATGCCATGCAACATCTAAAGGAGCAGCTAGAACAGAGGACGAGACTGATCCAAGCCAACATCCAGCGGCAGCAGGAGGAGCTGAGACACATTCAGGAGCAGCTGCAGAGAGTGCAGGGACAGGGCATACAGGTGAGACGGAGACTCATACACATGATTGCTGTCTGAAATGTAAAATGTAGCCTCTTCCTACTATTGGGATAAATATAGGTCACGTTTGCTCATTGTATATTCATTCAATTGAGTCTATAGTTAATTGTGTCAACCATGGCAGCAGTTTTATTTTGTTGTGCTTTAACCTTTAAAGCAAAAGAAAACTGATTGTATTCCACAGATAAAGCAGAGAGCTATGCATATGCTGTGCATGATGTTTTCCAAATTTGGAAAGTTCCATATTTGAACGAAAGTAGCACGTTACCGCTCTTCTTTTTTTAAGATTAGGAGGTGTCTTGTGCTTTGTCTTTTCCTGTTGTGTTCTACCTGGCTGTGCGTGACCTAGATCAGGATGAGAACCATGCATTATGTATTATTTTTGTTTTATTCAACAGAAACAGTTCACTACCCTTGCATGTGCTCTGTAAAGAGAATTTACTCTCAGTAAATTACTCTATTCTGTTATGACAATAATGTTTAGATAAGGCAAATAGAAGTGCATGCAGTGGTAAACCTAGAAGCACAGACTGCTGTGGACTGACATTTAGTGTTTTTCATCCCTTTTAGATGTTGCTGCAGCAGCCGGCTGGAGCGATGAACGTGCAGCTCCCCCAGGTGGGGTCCGTCCAACAAGCAGCTACTCTGACCAGTCAGGTCCAGCAAACAACGATTAACCCTGTCCATTCAGGAACACAGCAGCTCACCATCCAGCAGCAGGCAACACAGCCCCAGCAGAACCTCCAGCAGCAGCAGACCAATGCCCTCACACAGGTGGGACACACACACACACATCAGACAAATCTTTAGGTCTTTTAATTTTGGTTAAAGTGACTGTATCTGTAACTTTTAAAGGAAAAGGTTCAGCAGTTAATAATGTGCTCAATATCCGAGGTCCTGTGAGAGCACTATGCTTGAGCGAACTTTTGACAGTAGTGGTAATTTATGTGGAGAATTTCACAAACTACACAAACACAGCACTGTTGTCTGAAGATGCAATGTTGATGACAGGAAGAGCCACAGGGCATGCTGTCAGTGTTTAATCATGTGTGAGCCCTCTCAGAAAACTCGGTGACAGTAGAGTACTGTAAAGGCCAGACACACCAAACTGACATCAAATGACTAGCGGTGATGAAAGCCAGCTGTGGTGTCTCCTCACGTCGCCTGTGTCTCAGGCAAAAAGTTGCACAGGACCACATCAAAAAGACTACAACCAGCACATTTGTTCTGCGCCAGCTAGAAAGGAAATAACTCTCCTTTCCAGCAGAAGGTGGTCGTCTGTAACCGTCATTCAAAAAGGGAAACCAGAAGACTAAAATGATGATATTTCGGCAGTTAGCGCATTAACAACACAATCCCATGTTGAAAGAACAAATTCTATTTTCCATGCACCAGTGGACAACAACACAATCAGGACATGTTTCTGCTTAAGAGTTCAATGGCTAGACAAAAGCAATTTTACGTTTTTATTTCATGTTCCTGGCTTCCGTTTCTCTATTCGTGTGCTGAGCTGAACGGCTAGTCAGAATGATTTCATTCACCGAAGGGCTCCACTATCTCCAACGCTCCACATCGACCATCGGCCAACTGCCAGCTTGGTGTGTCAACACCTTTAAACACATAGACCATCATATTCACCTTGGTTAGAGACGTCCTCCATACTCTATTCTCTAGTCCTTTCAGCAAAAGCAACACATTTCCCTTCATGTTCGTAAATAATTTATCTAAAGCAGGTTTCCTGTAACCCAGTAGTGTCTATATGGGGCTTTTTCCACGTCTTGAAGTGGTGTCAATACATCCTGCCAGTCCACCACCTGTTTGCAGACACTCTGCAGGATTGTCAGTTACTGTTCGTAAACATGCTTGCAAATGAAAACAAAAGCAAAGTAAAACCAACCCCAGATTCACTCTTTTTTTTTTTTCCTTTCGGCGCTGTGACTCTCAGCTGCCTGCTGCTCATGTTCTGGCATCTGGTCACTTCATTTATATAAAGTCATGACCTGAACTGACCGCTGTGGGAGCACACACCCATAGATGTCCAGAATGCAGAAAATAAGAGGAAAATAAGAAAATACAGGCAAAGGGCAGAATCTCTGCAGAAAAATACACTACCATACACTTCAAGTGGGTCCTAAGTGATGATATAGAGAGATTACCTCTGTTTAAGTCTATAAATTGTTTTTTCTTCTTTTTTTTTTAAGGAAAACCAGTCATCTGTATTATACTTTATTTTCTGGTTCTCTGTATATTCACATCTTTTTAATCTGATAAATTTGTGTTAGTTATGCTCAAATTGGACATTGGTAAAACAATGAAATTATATGGAAAAACTGAAAAAAACAGAAGCAAAATCAACAAATTCTAAGAACATATAACTTAGGACATTACTGTGTTAAAGGAAGTCATATCATGTCCGTCCTTCCTTTCCCACTTTGCCACTCTCCAGCCCCAGCGTCAGCCCCAGCAGCCTCCCCAGGCTCAGCCTCAGACGCAGGGCTCTGTATCTGCTCCACTGTACAACACCATGATGATTTCCCAGCCAGGGCAGCCCAACGTGCTGCAGATCAGCACCAGCCTGCCGCAGACCAACACACAGCAAGGCACCGCAGTGGCCACCTTCACACAGGACCGACAGATCCGGTAGGCAGACAGCAACCAAACCTCATGTTTAAATCACATTTGTATATAAGTAACTGCATATGTTGTTTATTTGAGTTTATTCTGTTCTGATTTAAATATTCATTTCAGTGTTCTGTGTGTGTGTGTGTGTGTGTGTGTGTGTGTGTGTGTGTGTGTGTGTGTAGCATAAGGGGCTTCAGCTTTTATTATTTGCACAACCATGTCACAAATTGAAAAATAACTGAACCTTGTAAACTTGTAAAATACTGCTGCTCAGTAATCAGAATTCACATTTGTTATGATTGATGGTTACTGTAATTAATCTTTTTTTGCCCGGGTTCTTTTCCCTTTTCTCCATTTCACTGTCCTCAGGTTCCCAGCAGGGCAGCAGCTGGTGACCAAGCTTGTGACAGCTCCAATGGCATGTGGAGCGGTCATGGTGCCCACCTCCATGTTCATGGGACAGGTGGTCACTGCGTACAATCCCTTCGGTGGGCAACAGGTAAGGACGAAGCCGTATGAGTCACAGAGCAACTAAAGAAACTGTATCTAAGAGCAGAAAACAAGCACCACACTGAATAAAATCCATCCAAGCGGCCATTTGTGAAGAACATAACCACCCAGCTGCTCAGCGCTGACAGAGTGTGGTTACACTGTGAAAGTGTTAAATATAATAGGATTTAAACTGTCACATTGGTGGGGAAAATTGGCTTGTTTTCTCAGCAAAAAAATCCGTTTTGTATTTTATGCTGATTGTTGTAAAATTTAGCCTATATAAAAAAAAAATAGCAACATTTTTATAAAAGCAGCTCACATGGACATTACAATGGATCCTTTTATTAAAAGATAATTCTTAAAAACTTTTTTTTTTTTTTTTTTTGTCTGAAGTTGTTTAACGTTTGTGAAGTATCTGAAGCCTAAAAAGGACTCAGGAGACTAACGTGTCCAAAGAGGAGTAGATTTTGAAATGGTTGCAATGTAATGTTACATTAGTAAAAGAAAATTTCAAAATAAGATCTCATTTTTTAGTCCAGCCTAGGTGAAGCAGATCAGAATTTAAGAGGCTGATTTATTTCTGATCAGACAGAGACTTATTGTGAGCAGTAAATGTTCCTTTGGGCTAATACAGTGGTTTTCACCTTTTTTCATGTCAAGCCACTTAAATTGATACACATTAGTTCACGACCCCTATTTGATAAGATTTCGATTCAGGGACCTTAGTCTGAAAAGATTTTGGTTAGATATGATTAAGACCAGAATTCAGCTAACATTACAGTTGAGGATATAACTGTGGAGGAAGTGAAAACCATGATCAGGATAGTTACTCTTATGATGCTAACCTAAATTGGACTAAATAGTTAGTGAACTAAATAGTGAAAATAAACAACTCCCATTTTTCAAGGGTCCTCTCTGAGGCTCCTATAGTTGCGAACCACTGAGCTTATACATTTGACTCCCCTTTTGATATCCCCTTCTACAAATATCTCAGGCAGTTGAATCTTTAGAGAATCCATAGAGAGAGATCATAAGGAGCTGTAAAGGTGGTGCTTAGAAAACCTATTGAGAGAAATCTCTGTTAAATGTTAAATCCTTGTTAGGAAATGACCTGCAAAAATACAGACCGAACCTCATTTCCTATGTATCACTAACATGACTCCATCTCTTTGTTGTTCTGCGTTAACTCCTGTGTCTGTTCAGCAGGGAGGGCAAACCCAGACCCTGACTCTGCAGCCAGCCCAGCCGCCCCAAGGTCAGCCCGACGGCCAGAACCAGACGACCGTGGTGGCTCAGAGTGGCCAGCAGGGGCAGCAGCAACAACAGCAATTCCTACAGGTATCACAGGAGGGCAGCATCCCACTTTCCCCTTCCATAACCCAGTCAGGCAAACCTCTCTTCACTCACAATCCCAAAACATCCCCAAACATTCATCTTAATTGCATTAACTGTGGCCATTTTAAAAATGATCAACCACCCACTGGCACTATCTGCTAACAGAGCACTCAAACTTACAAAAGCTCACATCTACCCTAAAAGACATTATGGCCACTTTCCATAAAACCTGGTCACCTTACCTGTAATTTATTCAGAGGTGATCCCTCTCTACACCACCCCACTTTGATTTTTCCAACCCAAATACAATATACATTGTCACACCCCCCCTCCTTTTTTGTTTTGTTGTTCACTTGTAACATAACTCCTTTCTAGTATCGCCCTGTAATTTGTCTTTTAATGTATTGATGCGTGTTCAATAAGGTGTGAAAAAAAATGTTTAAATAGACATGATGTTGAAAAGTGTTGCTGTCTCTATCTTGCAGTGAGTAATTGAATAATAATAGAACTGCTTTTTTGCTGAATTTATTAATTTTACTTGCAGAGTGTTTGAAAAGAGAGAGTCTTTTTCTTGACATTAAAGAAAAGTTGTTGCACTGTTTTTTCTGTCAGGGCACTCGTCTTCTGCACAGTAACCAGTCTACCCAGCTGATTCTGCAGGCAGCTTTCCCACTCCAACAACAGGGCACCTTCACCCAGGCAACGCACCAACAGCAACCGCAGCAGCAACAACAACAACAGCAGCAGCAGCAACGGCAACAGCAACAACAACAACAGCAGCAGCAACAATCTCATCACCAGAGGCACCAGCAGCAGCTGAAACCACAGCCCCAGAAACAGCAGAAAGCCCCTTCATCGCACAGGACTGACAGCGTCAGCAGCCAACCACAGTAAAGTCTGGAGGAAAACAATCTGAAAACCTGGGGAAGTGAAACTCTGAAGGGATCGCTGCATCCATTTGTTTTGTTGATGTGGTTGTCACAAACTTCCTTTTCCCCAAAAATCGTCGCCCTCCCTTTCTCCATCCGAAAGAAATGAATCATAGGAAAGAGGAAAGCCTGCGAGTCCACAAGAAACTCGCCAAGGATTGTCACCATGGCAACAGGATGGATTAAAATCCCCCTTTCCCTCATCAGAGGCTGAGCTGTGAGTGAGCTCCAGTCTCTGTGGAAACCCGAGAAAAAAAAAAAGACTTTTTTTTTTTTAAAGTGTGTCAAAGTGGACTGACTGTGTACAGATTTACTGTATGATAAAAAAACTGTAAATATCCAATATAGCCTAACAGGAAACAGAAATGTAGTATTTTATATGATTGCATGGAAAGAATAACTGTGTAAGCTTTTATTAGTCGCTTTTGAAAACTGAATTTTTACTTTTGTTCAAGTGTTTTCTGGTCAAAGATGGAGCAGTGACGTGCTCCCTCAGTCCCCACCCCCCACCCCCCACCCTTCTCTCTCTCTTCAAAACAAAAAACAAAAACAGTCCAGATTAAGGCTTTAAAGTTGTCAGTTTGGTTGGGCTTGGGTTTTCTTGTTGAAGTTGTGTTTTTGAACACTGTGTCTCTTGAGACAAAAATGGCTCTTTTTAACTTTGTAAGTACAAATTATGTTTGGCAAGAAACTAGATCACAGTTTAACTGAATTCTTTGCGGAATGATCACTGTACGTATAACGGGTTTAGTGATTCCAAGTGCCAAGAACTTAGTCAATTGTTGTTGTTTTTTTTTTAATTTCAAGCAGACTATTCAAAGGCGTATATATATTTTCCAACAAGATATTACCCCTAACAAAGTTAATGGGTGTGTATATAGTAGGGATTATTTTTTAACAGTCAGAGAGCCCTATAAGTAACAAACAGTATATCCTCAACCTCCTGAAACTTTAGCACTTGATGTGGTTGTGTACAGTAAATCACTGTCGAGACCTAGTTGTTTGTAATCTGTGGTGTGATTCCGTGAGCTAGTGTGTGTTTTTGGGGATACAATCTTTGTGGGCATGAGAGTGTCCGTGGTTGATGTGTGTGCGTGTGTGTGCGTGTGTGTGTGTGTGTGTTTGTCTGTTGCCCCTTGTGTCTTACAATAATTGACTTAGTAAGGGTTTTGAAGTTGCTGGATGGTACTTGTATTCTCAGGAATGTGGAAAGTTTTTCGCTTCTGCCTCAGTCTGGAACCGGGGAGGATGAGACAGTGACGCTGCAAAGACCAGAGTGTTGATTTGGAGGGTGCGCTGACTGAAATTTGACCCAGATCTTTTAGAGCCTTCCTTGTAATTTCCTTATTCAAAGAGTATGAAGGGAGAGGTCACTCAAGAGACACTAAAATATACAATTATTTTGTAAAGGAGGGAGGGTAAGATGTAAAGAAAAAAATATGAAAATGGTTTGTTTTTCACCCACATTGGATTTCATTCTACCAACAAACATGAATTCCTACTACGTGCCTCGTGGTCTCTGGTATCATCAGTGTTTCATCCTTCTATCTCTTCCTAGGCCTCAGAAACCGTCATGCAGTTCAGCTCACTCGTCTCTCAGTTCTCAAACCGCAGTTAAAACCAGGGCTCAGCACAAGTCCATCTCAAACACACGGATGGAACTGGGCTCAGCCTCTCAAATACAGTTGTAAGCCATATCAAACAGAAAAGCCTTGGATTGGAGGACGTGTAATGGTTGGCAAAGGAGCATTTAGAATGTGTTGTTTTGTCCCAGAGTGTAGTGAAGACTGCGTGCGTGTGAATATAGCATCTCCTCTTCTTGATCCTACTTCTTGTATCACTCGGGGGTCAGCATTGGTTTCCCCTGGCGATAGCCAATCAGTTCTTGCGTTGCAGTATAAAGAAATAATTGTAATATTCAAGAAACTTCCTCTCCGGTTGGGCACAGTATTTCTGCAAGCCCGTGTGTGGGACAGCTCAACTTGAATACATGTTTGTGTGAGTGAGAGCGTTTGTGTGCATGTTAACTGTCACTGTAACCCGTTTTATTTTCATATGGAAATTGATGTGTGACTGGGAAAGAATGGATGTCAGGCAATGCAGAGCATTGGTCACCTGTCAGGCTATAACAAAGACATGCAGTGTGTTGTTGTTTTGCAATGGCAGACTGCCCAATAAACACTTATCACAACAACTACACATCAGACCGGACTCAAATGGTAATCCTCTGAGATATGGTTTTGATTTAGATTTGTGCGACTAAGTGAGGATGAATCTTGTTCATCCTGCTATCCACAAATGACAAGAGAGAGTTATTATTTGAACCAGGTCTTCCACCCATCACGTAACAAATGTAGATCCTCTATAATCTAGTTTGTGTTTAAGGCAGCACGCTACGGGGTAATGTTGAAATGTTTATAGTTTGTGTCACTGATACCCAGCCCAAAGAATGTAAAGGTGTTTTAAAGAGACAAATGGATGTTGTAACTGTTGATTATGGAGAAGCTTTGACAGGCTTTGTGATGAAGGAAAACAAGGGGTCATGTTTCTCACTACTACATATAGAATCTGAAATACAATCTCATTTACAGGCTTCGCATTGTAAAAGAACCTCCTGAATGTTTCACTATTACAAACTTTGTGTTCCTGTTTTTTTGCAACAAATTTTTGGTTGGATAAAGAGTTTCTGAGAGTTAAGGTGTAGGATATTTGAAATGGGACACCATAGACAATACAGCGACGCCCCCCTCTCTCTCCACATGGATCTACAGATCACCTTTCCACTACACAATCTGGTTCTAAAGAGTCCTAGTTCTAGTATAATACTGTACACATACACAAAGCGAAGTTTGAACACCAGTATTCAGTGTAAAACGGTGCTATGCTTACCTGTATGGTATGTATGTATGTATATCCCTTCTTCTGCTCTTGAACTGTGCTCCTTTTATCTACCCCAAAGTCAAATGTAATAATAATCAATATTTTGAAGCAAAATGTTTGCTATTATAATAACCCCCCTCTACCCTCTCGGTCAATTTGAAAATAAAAACAGTTGCAAATATTATGCGTGACACACGTCTAATGCATTTTTATTGTGTATTTTGGTCTTTTATTAGCCACAGAAGCTGTGTAGATCTAGGTATGGAAATGTCCATCCACCACTGAAATTTTTCAACAAATGTTGGATGGATTGCAATGCAATTTTGTACAGTTACTCTTGATCCCCAGATGATGAATCATAATTACTTTGGTCATCCCTGTATGTTCCTCTTGCGGCACCATGAGGGTGACATCTTTGTTGTTTAGTGAAAGGTCAGGAAAGTTACTGGATAGATTGTCATGAATTTTTGCATGCATATTCATAGTCCCCAGAGGAAGTATGAATTCTGATAACTTTGGTGAACCCTTGAGTTTTCTGTTAGTGCTACCATGAGGATGACATCTGTGGTTTGAGTGAAATATTTCAACAACTATTGGGTAACTTGCTAGTAAGATTTGTGCAGACATTCACAGACTTTCCTTTGCCATCGTAGGATTCGCAAATTGGCTTCCTGGAGGCCTGGAAATTTTCTTGGATCCTCTGCATCATTGAGCCAGTAAAGCAAGCCCACTGAAGACATGTGGCGGCTGTGCCGGGCGGCTAACTTCTGGTTTACCTCTCTGCTGACTTGACCGGGGATAAAAAATGATTTAATTGTGTTTTTAATCAGCATTTATAGACTTCAAAACTGTTATTCGACCAATGCATTAAATCCTGATAATGAAACATATTTTTTCAAGGGTTGTGACACACAAAAAAAGGATCCACTGATTTACAGAAGTCTCTTTCAATGTAAGTCTATTCAAAAAAGTCTTTTGGGGCTACATAGCATCACTTGACTGACTCGTAAATTCTAATCCCCTGTTTGGCCACTATGTACAATTGGCCTCAAAGTGCAGCGCTGTTCCTTGGTGAACATGTTAACATGCTGATTTTAGAGCACCACACTATGCAGCCTCAGATACCTAAATGTTTCACAGAACTGGAAAACTGGCAGATAAATTAAATGGATACTTGCCAGCAGGTTCTACCATCACAGGTACTTTCTTTATTATTACAAGTCAACCCACTGTATCAAAACTGCATGATTCTCAAAACCAGCATACAGAAGCTCTCCCTCTGGCTGTCCTCTCAAGAATAACTACTGTACATATTACAATCAAATGCATTCAGTATTTTAACAAAAAATCTAAAGGCACATCTCTATTGTATTTACATTGCATACACGTTTGACATAAATCAAGTAAAAATAGCACACAGTCAGTCCTAAACGCCTGGCCACAGACTAAACTAAAGCTAACTCTAAAATACGTACAGCAGTACACCAGTTGGTCTTTTATAAGTCACAGTATTCAAAGCTACAACGCACAGATGTGAATTGGTGTTTCTGTAATTTACAGCTTTATTTTTTTATAGGAGTTATTGGTTGCATGCCACCTTGCTATGGCTCATTTGCTTTAAATTAAAAGAGGCTTCAGGTCTCTTGTCAAAATACATCGTTATTTCAAGCCCTTTAAAAAACAGTTTTAAAGTAGGCTTGATGATAACTTGTAGTATTTGTTGTGACTCCTGAAATAAATTATTGTCAATGGTTCAATGATGGGAAAATCCGCTCATTTGTTTTCTTGCCAAGAGTTAGATGAAGCTGGAGCCTGCAGCCAGTTAGCTTAGCTTAGTGGTAAGACTGGAAATAGGGAAATGGCTAGCCTAGCTTTGTTCTAAGGGAAAGAAATCTACCTACAAGCACCTCAAAAATAACTTAATTGTAAAAATAATGAAAAGTGGTGGTTTTATGGGCAATTGTGTGAAACTATTTCTTTTCTGAGTGTAATGCTTCACAAGTCTTTTCTCCTGAGAAAAGATGGATGAATTATTTTTAAGCTAATAAGAGAAAAAGAAGAATTAGTCTCTCTCTTATCCAAGTCCAAATGGATGTTTGTGCCAAATTTGGAAGAAAAAAAATCCCTCAAAGCATGCTTGAGATACCGCGTTCACAAGAATGAGACGGACACAAGGTTACAGTGACCTTGATCTTTGTGCATCAAATTCTAATCAGTTCATTGCTGAGTCCGAGTGGACGTTTCTGCCAGATTTAAAGAAATTCTCTCTAGTCTTTTTAAGATACCATGTTCATGAGAATAAGGCAGACGGGGTCACAGTGATTTTTGACTTATGACCATCAAAATCTCTTCAGTGTCCATGTGGACATTTGTGCCAAATTTGAAAACATTCCCTCAAGACTTTCTTGAGATTTTGCATTCACGAAAATGAGACAGACACGCATAATGTAAAACGTCATGCCACCAACTATGGCTATTGTTGGCGCGGAGGCATGAAACAAACATTTGTAATACCAACACAAGTTGTGTTATTTGAAACATCAAGCTGTGTATAGGCGAACCTCTTATTAATTCTCAAAGACAAAAAAATGTGGAATAAATTCAGTTCAAATAATAACCAGCAAATACATCGGGAAATCACTGCTCCCAGCCAAGAAATAGTACACATATAACTTCTCAAAAACCACATATTGTCACTTTTTCACAGAAATCAATGGACCAGATATATTGTGTTCATTTGTGAACTTAGTGTTGGTAGACAGATTTAATCACTGTCAGACAGAGGCTAGCTGTTAACCCCCATTTCCAGGCGTTATGCTAAGATAAGCTCAACGGTTGTAGGCTTATCCTCCAAACTTACTGCACAGATTTTAGGGTGGTATCAATCTTCTCATCTAACCCTCCAAGAAAGTGGCGTTTATTCATATTTAACAAAATGACAAAATATTCTCGTAAAAGGGGAAACAAATGTGACACACATTTAAAAAAAAAAAACAGTCCACTCATCACAGCACCATCTGTGCTTATCTGTTCCTCAGTCAAAGGTCTCTGTTTTCCCCAAAGCATCTTAAGATGTAATCTAAGGCTGAATGTGAGCCAAAACTCCTCCCGCTGCTGATGGGGGATGTTGTATCTGATGGGCGGTTAGTGCTGGAGTCTGCTTTATATAGACGTGCACCTGAAATACCTACTACAGAGATCAATACGCCAATGGGGAGATTAGATAGAGGCCAGTACTGAGAGCCCAGTGCAGGGCCGTGTATATATACAGAGTGTGTGTGTGTGTGTGTGTGTGTGTGTGTGTGTGTGTGTGTGTGTGTGTGATGCAGAAAGGCCAGCGTTTGAGAGTTAGTTTGATTGAATGTGTTATTAGTTTACAGTGTATTTGGCTCTTGATGTTTGTGCGGTAAAAGGAGAGAATGATCAGGGAGGTAGGGGGGGGTTGTGTGTTTTATAGCAGTGTGTATGTGCATATGTATGTTTTTGTGTGTGTGTGTGTATGTGCATGTGTGTGTTAGACATAGTCCAGGAAGACGTCAGCTGTGTTTTGCAGTAAAGGCTGGGTTGGGGCTGTGGTGCTGCAGACTGAGCTGAGCCTCCGCGATGGCGCCCTCTGCTGCTCCGGCTGACTTGGAGCACTGCTCAGAGTCAGGTACACCTGAAGAACAGCACATATATATGTGGCGTACTTATTAAGTTTTTATTGGACAATTTTTTTAAAATAATGCATTCATTTTAAGCATTAAAAATGTAGACTAAATGGAGACCTAAACCATTGTTTTGTACCAGGCTGTAAACATATTTATTAATGCTATTAAGTCGGACTTGTCTTTGGGGTCTATGGGGACTGACTGAATTTTTGGAGCAAGCCTCAAGTGGCCATTAGAGGAACTGCAGTTTTTGGCACTTCTCCACTGGCTTCATGAGACATTCTTGCATCCTACTAATCATTTCCCCCCCTTTTATTAGGTAGAGAGCTGACTGAGATGTTGGGAGCAGATGGAACTCACATTCCGGGTATTTTCTGACAGCAGCAGCTCAGTCCTCTCCACCAGTTTCCTGAAGGAAGGCCTTTTCAAAGGATCGTGGTTCCAACAGGACAGCATCATGTCATACCTGCACAGGTGAGACTGAGATTAGTTTAAACCTGCAGGACTGTGATAAAATAATCCAGCAATAATATATAAATAAATATTAAAAAACAAAGATGAGAAGTGTGAAATTATTCTTGCTTTAGATTGTACTGTATTTCACATAATAATAAAATAGACAGGCTATAATTAGAGTTAACAACAATTAGTCAGTTAATTAAACAGTAGATTGATGAAAAATTATTGCCAAACATTTAATTATTGGCCATTTATTTGAATCATTTTCTTGAGCAAAAATGCCTAATGCTTTCTGATTTTAGCTTCTCCGTTGTGGAGATTTCTTGCTTTTTAAAATATATATAATAATATAATATAATATAATATAATATAATATAATATAATATAATATAATATAATATAATATAATATAATATAATATAATATAATATAATATAATATAATATAATATATTTTATGTTGAACTGTTGGTTAAACAAAACAAAAAGATGATGTCACCTTATAATCTAGAAAATTGGGTAAGGCATTCTTCAGTGTTTGACATGTTTTAGACAAAATGATCAACTGAAAATATAATTGACAGATTAATTACTAACAAAATGTTTTGTTTGTGTTATGGGTTGGTTTTGTGTTGTATTTCCTGTTTTATTCTGTAGTTTGAATTTTATGTTTGCCTTTCCACTTCCTCTCCATTGTGTGTTTTCCCTCCTGTTTTGATTCTGATTAGTTTCACCTGTGCATGATTAGCCTGTGCCTTCCTCCTCTCTCTGTCTGCTTTCCTGTCCTTTCTGCTCCTCACCTGTGTTCTATTAGTTGATCACACCCTGAATGTTTAAGTCCCTGTCCTCGCCTCACTCAGTTGGTTTGTCTGTTGTGCTCTCTGGTTCTGTGCTCGCTTGCTGTTTTGCTCCTCATGTTCAATCTTCTGTCCTGCCTCTTGTTTGTATGATGATTTTGGTTATTTCTTAGTGTACGGCTGCCTTCCTCCAGCCTTAACTCTAAGGTTAAATTACCAAAAGGGTTGTGGGTCAGAAAAAGCACGGGGGACGTCTTCTCAGTTTATTCCTCACTGTTTTTTAATGTCTGCCTCAACCTCAACCAAAGGATAACAACTCAGTACAGAACACACACATGAAGCTATGAGACACATGAAGTTTTTTTTTTTAAACATTAGAGCATGTAAACCTATTCTTGCAGAACCCCAACAAATAAATATGATCCCAAAAATGAGCATGATAGGGTCTCTAAATCATTCCACCTGCCTCTGTGTCTGCATTGCATTGCTTCACACCTTTCACAAATCCTGACATTTTTAAAACAAAGCACAGACTTACATCTCGATGGGAGCATACTCTGGCCTGCTCATCCTGTGGCCGTCTTGAATCATCCTATAAAATACTGAGCCCACCTGCATCCCAGGGTACGGGCTGTTACCTGCAGTACAGACACACAGTAGACACACACTTTAACTTTGTGTCATTGATGTCTCATTTTTGGAGGAGAAAAAATTTGTGGATTAATTTAATTATCCAGGTTTCTGGAGCTACATGATGTATCATAATCAGTATGATTTTGTATTTGCTCCTCTAAGTGACGTCGCTGCTCAAGAGCATCATCAGAGCCACTAATAAGGCCCCAGTCAGCTCACAATGGACGAAAGTAATGGCTCAGACATTATGAAACAGATGCAACAGCACAGCTCTGACTGGAAATGTTACCCAGAGAGAAGATTTCCCATAGCAGGATGCCGTAGGACCACACGTCACTCTCAAAGGTGTAGACGCAGTCGAAAATGCTCTCGGGGGACATCCACTTGACCGGCAGGCGAGCCTGCAGGGGAGAGAAACGTACAGGAGCTCCTTTTTTTTTTTTCATTTTTAAGAACAATGTCTTTTTACAAAAAATGTACAAATCTTTAAATGTGGGATGTTAAAGAGCAAAGCTGAGACACTGAGCAGGCAGATTTTCTGTTCATTCCTTTCTTTCATGCAAAACTCAAATTCGATTCCACAGAAAAATAAATGTCAACTATTTTCATAATGATTAAGTGTGCATTGCAATTTTTCAAGCAAAAATCTCAAATATTTAATTTATATCAGATACTTAATGCTACAAATTTGCTTATTTTTCTGTCTTTTATGATTGTGTAAGGGTGCCTTCTTGCAGCCTTTACTTTATAAGTTGATGTATTTCGTGCTGTGGATAAGACAGCGAGGGGATAGTGTCTTCTCAGTGTCTCTGTCACTTTAATGTCCACCTCATCACTAGGACACTCAACTGAACACACTGGGGGTCGACCGATATTGAACTCCAACACAAAATGTTGTTTAAATGCCTTTAAAGGATGTTTAATCAAAGACTTTCGACATCATATACAGCAAGTTCCCCGCAACGTTTTTTTACAAGTGAAAATTTGAATAAAAAAATGAATAAATATAAATAGCTCCCTGAGGTTTTACAAAGTAAAAGTTCCTCCCATGCTGACACTTTCTTTGTACTTTTTAATTAATTTATTTCATCGGCGACCCTTAAAATAAAACGCTGATACAGATAATCAGCAAGATGCCAAATACCGGCCACAATACTTGGCCAGTCTAAAAATCTGTCGACCCCTAGAAGACACAGCAAGGTGATTTGTCGCTTCACATCTCTGATATCACTCTGCAATCTAAACCATCCTTGACCTTAAGGGAAGGTGCACTATATTAGGCAGTTTCTAATTTTAACTTAAAGCGGAGCGTACAATATAATGTATGAATTTACCATTAATCAAATTAACTTATTGTCTAAATAATTCAAATAATAGAAAAAATATTATTTACTATACTATTTCTAATATTAGAAATAGAAGAGAAATAAAGCTTATCTTACGATTGCAAAAAAAAAAAAAATGTTTATCTTTAGATTTCAGAGCATTGACTGAACAAACAGGCTATTGGAAAGACAGGAACGGAAGGAAGAGAGGAAGGAAGGACAAAGAGTCAGTGAGAAAAAAGTAACACTCACATTGCCCCGGAGCACATAGCTGGCGTCAGTGGTGATGTCTCGTGCCAAGCCAAAGTCACAGATCTTCGCCACCCTGCCGTGAGTCAGCAGAATGTTTCTGGCTGCAAGATCCCTGTGGATGCACTACGCACGCACGCACACACACACACACACACACACACACACACACACACACACACACACACACACACACACGTATTGACATTGTAACTGGTTTCTGCAGTAAATGACTGACATGGAGCACAGATGTACAAATGAGGGGGGGCAAGTTAAACTTGTTACAAACACAACACAAAAGGCAAATTGACAGCACTTTACATAATTAATAAATGGCCTATAACCATATACTTGGCTGATAGAAATGCAGTTCTATCATCTATCGTCAATAAAATGGAAAAAAAAATAAACAAAGGGATTATAGTTTTTAGTAGTGTTTTAGGGCATTTACAGACCTCATGATGATGCATAAATAGAGCCTAACTGAACCCCTTGAAACCTGAGAAAATCGGCTGAATCTCTATTTTAAAAACATGGGAGGAAGGCTGTAAGCATCTTCACAAGAAATGACTTAAAATTAGCATGGAATTAACAAGAAAATGACCTGAAAATTAGCACACAGAAAGAAACGAAAAGGAAAATGGTAAAAATAAATAAACTGATGAATGAAAGGAAAAGTCTTGGCTTGAAAAAAAGTTATTTTCTAATATTTTTATCCCTCTCTGTGTCTTTTTTCTGGATTTGGTTTAAACTCATTTTCATGTCAGCTTTTCCTAATTTCTTGCAATTTGCAGGACAACTCTTGCCCAAGTTGCTCATTATATTTTTAGCCATGTTTTTAAAAGAAGAACGAGTTTGCTCTGGTTTCAAAGGTTTAGCCCCTTGTGAATGACATCTGAACGTAACACAAGAAACTGATCAATGCTGGTTTTAATTCAGATTTTAAGGTGTCTCAATTAGAGCAAATTCAACATCAATTTAAAGGAAGCTGCATCCCTGTGTGTGCAGCACATGATGTATTCATCATGCTTAGTTCTTTTCTATGCATACTATAAGCTGACAGCAGTGCGCAGCCTGCTGGCTCTATGCCATGGCGTGATTTACAAACTAGCAGCAGCACTTTAAATCTCGTCCGTAATGACTCTATAAATAAGCCCACGGTCTGTAAAAAGCCTTACATTCTTTGAAGTAATGTACTCCATTCCTTTGGCCACCTGGTAGGAAAAGCTGAGGAGATCTTCAGCGTCCAGAGACAGCTCCCCGATGTCATCTAGATACATTTTTCATTGTCAGACTTGTGCAGTAGGTGAGGCACTCGGTGTGTTGTTGAAATGTACAATAGGAAATGTAGAGTGAGAGAATTTGTACCTGAGTGGGAAGAACTTTCTTTCTCAGAGGGACGCATAGGCATGTATCCTGCCCCGGTCACCTCTCTGCACATGCACACACACACACACACACACACACACACACACACACACACACACACACACACACACACACACACACACACATAAACATTTAATTTTGACAAGGTAACCATTTTTGGATCACAGTTTGAATACATGCTCATACTGCACACACCTTGTTGCAGGCTCTGTTGGGTTTGAGACGTTGCGATAGTAACCATCACCAACTTGGGAGTTTAAGAAGGACTCTCTTTTTCTGCGCAGGAAGTTGAGGAGGTCGCCATAGCAACAGTACTCTGTGATCACCAAAATTGGGCCTGACAGGATGCAGAGATGAAAAGAAACCTCACTGACTGGTTTTTGAAAGCATATGACAGCAGCGCAACAATGAAAAGAGACACAGAAAGCTCTGATAATAACGAGCCAAAGGAAGATGATATCAGGTTGATACTGCGGTGATTTGTTTCACATGTTTCACATGACTCGAGACAAGACGTGACGTGCATTAAGGCAACTTGTGTTTAAATTCAATATTTTTGCGTTATAACATATCGAACAAACTTGTGTCGATATCTTAAAATTAGGATTTTTCATTCCCAAGTATTCAGCTTTTTGTTCTTAATAACAGACTTGCATACTTGTGTGGACTCTCAATCTAAACACTGCATTATAATCAATGTTGAGGGCTAGACTGGTATTGAACAGCTGCCTCGTAAATTTGTGACACGTCAGACGGCATCATGTTTTCATATCGGAGCCGGGCCATACTGACTATCCAATATCTGATTTGTAACAAGAGATCAATTTTGGCTGGGCGCAGCAGCAAGTCAGCAACCTCTCCAAACAATTTCTACAACCGTAAAACAAAATCAGTCAATAAATATATAATAAAGCGCGCAAATGTGAGATGGTTATAGTGTCTGCACCCAACAAAATCCAGCTAAACTGAAATAAATGCAGCGTCTGTGGCGACTCTGCTCTTCTCACCTCCGACAGTGCAGGCCCCCAGCAGGTTAACAATGTTCACGTGGTTTCCAAGGTAACTGAGGACCTTCAGCTCTGACATCAGCGCCTCCTTCTCCGTAGAATGAGCGTTGGCTGGGACGACATCATCGGGACAGTTATAAACTCTTACATCGTCACATATGTTGCTGCAACAGGCAGACTGTGTCCAAGATCACTCCCTAATTAACAGGTAGCACACAATATTTGCTGTCCATTGTTTTATATGTGTAGAAGTAACATAATTAATACTGTATACCGAATAAATGTGTATTAATTATTACTTTTTTTAAATTTATTTGAGTGTGACAGGGCAAAACTTCTGGAAATATGCCAGTTAGCCATAAAAGCTTTTTTTTTTTTTAATCTGTACTCCAACCAGGCAATAGTTCGAGGCACAGACATTAGGGATAAAAGCACTGAAAATGAAATTAATGATAAAAGCAGTGGAAAAAATACACTCACAAAACAGAGATAAAAACATTTGTTATCTTGCTTTTCAAAGTAGTGTACCAACAACAAGAAAAGCTGCAGAAATTGCTGAATTATAATGCACTAACCAGTAAATACTCATAATGTCCTTGATAGAGACCTGATACTTTCCGATTTTATTAGTTATGCAAAAATGTTTATTTCTATCTTTACTAAATAGTGTGGTCTCTTATCGTATTATCTTTCATTGACAAGTCCATTTAAGAGAAGTATCTACAAAAAGAAACATCATGTTTTTTTGTTTTCTTCTGAAGTAGATCGGGAAATTCTATTAGCCCTGACTATTGTGTAAAAAATTTGCAAATTGCCCTCTACTGCTTTTAAGTCTTTAATGCTGTGAAACCCCATGGCAGGTATATGTGTGCTGCTACATTCAAAAAACAAGGATGCACCCAACACTAGAATCACTTTTAGACAAGGGTTGGACATCTTTTGTCTTTTGTGGGGGGTATTATCATTAGAAACAAAGTTATGTAGTTAAGGAATGAGAGAACAAAAGAATGGTTTTGAACACAGCTGCAGAGCAAAAGCTAAAAACAGACCCACAGACACTTACGTTTAAGCATTTTAACAGCCACGGTTGTTACAGTATCTGCAGAGCAGAGTCCATATGCTGTGGCCCTCATTACCTTTCCAAAAGCTCCAGAACCCAGTGTTTTACCTGTGGGAACACACACACACAATCATAAACCTTCAGCATTTTACAATCAATTTAAAGGGGAAGTTCACCCAAAAATCAAAACTATATATTTTTTTCCTTACCTGTAGAGCTATGTATCAATCTAGAACTATTTTCTTTCTACTAAACTACGCCCACCAACTGTATCACTGTGCAGAAATAAGTGTGCATCTAATCATGGATGACAGTGCGACAGTGCGACAGTGCGAGATTTAAACATTGAAAGTGTCCTCCTCGGCTGAGCGGTAACGTTAGCTAGCTCAGGGGTGCTAGGTGAGCTAGCAGTAGATGCTCACTTTCTTCCATGCAGTGATATGGTTGGTGGTGTAATTTGGTAAAGAGAAAATAGTTTGCACATTAAACTGCTCACAACTGGTCATTATTTCTGCATGAAGACATTACTGCTGAGTTTTTCAAATGTATTTTTTGGGCACCTTAAGCACCACAAGTTGAGTGCCATTATATTACCGAGAAGGCAGACATCTCTACGGCCGATATCTCCAACACTCCAAGTGCAACACAAAACAATCTAGACTAACAAATAGCACTAAAGGTAAGAGAAAAAATATATTTCTGTTTTTTGGGGGGTGAACTGTCCCTTTAAGATCACCATAACACATGATTTAAGGGATTTAAAATACTCTGCTTCGAATAGTATCTGTGCTACATAGTATTTCCACACTTGCATGCCTGTAGATGTGCTTTGTCACACACGTAAACATACAATGTTTAGCAACACAAACATGTATGCCGTCATACCAAATCGTAATTTCTGTCGAGGAAACTCCCATTTGGAGTCATACAGCAGCTGGGTGGGGTCGATGTATATGTAGTTGTTGCCATGGATACTCTCAATGACCTTCCACTGGATTTGGAACTTTGGTTTCTGTCAAAGTTCGAAGAGGAAAGAGGGCATTCATACACAGACCGTGATTCTGTTTAATTTTACATTACTCCATGCACTTTGGTTGTCAGCCCGTGTCGAGACTGATGATCCCACTGCGAATTCATAGACTACTTCTCAAGGAGTCTGACTCATCTGAGTGCAGTAAGAGCAGCGTGCTGTGGGGGGCACATAAATGGCTCCATTGCAGTGTCAAAAAAGCCTTTAACTACTGTACAGCACGTCTGCACTTTGAATAGCTGATTGATTCATTTCAAATTCATTAGGACACATTCATATTGATTAAAAAGGACATACTTCCACTTATATCTGCCGAACACCGTTACCAAATGCGGTAAAAAAAAATAGTTTGATCTAAGAAATACACTTATAACTTTAACATAACATAATAAATATGGAGGCATGAGTCATTAGTAAATGATAGTGGGTCTTTTGCCAGAAACTATTGCAACCATTTATTTTTCTGATATGCAAACTGCATATCAATGATGGGAGATGAACTTGATTTCACATTGAAGTATGAGCATTTTTAAACAGGGTTTGAAGGGGATTAATGGCGACAGATTTATGTGATTTATTAGAGATTTATGACCCACCCAAATTAAATACCCTTTCTTCATTGCAGTAATGATATTGTGATGATTTATTTCCCATCTTACCTGCATGTATTTATAGAACAGCACCACCAGGACGAGGCTGAGGAAGATGCCAGTGGCCACCATGCCAGATAGAAGAGGAGTGAAGAGTTTATGGGGGACAGTGCGTTCTGAGAGGAAACACAGAGTAATCAGAAATTACATTAAAGTATACAGAACACACGGTCCTCTTCATTCTCTCCCTCTGGCCTTAAAGAGATAGTTCAGGTTTTTTTGAAGTGGGGTTGTATGAAGTATTTATCAATAGTCAATGTTAAACATACAGCAGATGTGAATCTGCTGTATGTCCCCCCCCCCCCCGCTTGGAGAAGCGTTCTTGAGTGCACCATGGAGGCCAAGCAATGTATTGCTGTGGATGGGGGCCAGCAGCAAACTGCATTTTAGCCACCTAAAACAAGTCCCATCTTTAAAAATATTGATATCAGCTTAAATGTACACTATATTGAGAGTATTTTCGGGACTATAACTTAATGTCAGACAATGATCTCCAACGGGAAAATGAAGCCGTTATATCGCTCTCCTCAAAGCCAGACTTCACTGAGAAAAACAACAAATTAACACTGCAGAACACATGGGCTGCTGATCTCCTGCTGCCTCAAATAGTTTGTTTGTTTATATTATTGTGTGTCTTTGACTTTTAAAAGAGTTAGCTCACATTCACCAAAGTCCCATAAAAATAAAAACTAACTGACTGAACCAGCGGTAGACAGTAACCCCTGTGTTCAGCGAGCTAAAATAACTGTTTTTCTCTGGTGGAGTATGGGGGCTTTGATGAGGGCATAGATAGGGAACTTAAACTATTAACAGCTTCCCAGCTGAAACAGACTGTCTGACAGAAAGGTACAGTGATGAAAATATTCTCAGTACACTTAAACAAATGTTGATGTTTTTAGTTGGGATTTTTTTTGGGCTAAAATATGTTTATTTACCAACCTCCATCCACAGCAGTGCATCACTTAACTTCTGTGTCAGACTGCAGACTGCTTCTTCAAACTTGGGGCATGCTGACTGACATCTACAGTGCTTAATACACTGACTATTGATTTCAGTTTCCCATACAACTGAACTATCTTCTCAAGACGGACAGCTGCTGCAGCAGTGGTGTTTGTTTGTATGACAAGGATTAGCGGGTCTACACCATATAATCCCAGCCTGCATAGTCAGCATACACTAATCTCATTCAATCTGCACCCAGTAACCGCAAACCTGGCCTCTGCACACACAGGGTCAATGGCAGGTGTCATATATATTGTATATGTGTGCGTGTCATACCACTGATGGAGAACAGTGTGTAGGCCTCTTCCCCCTCTGTGCTCGCCACACACTCCAGAGTGTGATAGTGTGCGTGCTCCTTGCTCACATTCAGTCGGCTCACCACCTCGCTCCGGCCGAAGGTGGACTCCATGACCATGGCGACATCCGGAGTCTCCCATTGGGTGGCATTTGGCAGGTGTGAGCACCTGTTGAGCAGTTTGGAAGCTGTTTTAGGATCCTTTTTTTTTCTTTTCTTTTAGTTCTACATCAAAAAAGTGTTAGCATAACAATAACATTACTACGACCAGCTCCGCCTCTTAACTATTTGTTTAGGCAAAAAATTTAATCCATTGTTAAGCGAATAAAATTTCTCTAAAATGCTTCTATTGTTTATTCCAACAGTCAAAATCCAGCTGGTGTCATTGTCTGAATGCTAATGAGACTATGAGATGACATAAACCAACTTGTTCAGCTCCCATGAGCCTCTGCTGCTCTAAGAGGAGCTGCCAGACAAAACAACAGAAGGTGTTGGAGATTATTGTGAGTAAAATGGTCTGAAAGTCCAACTGCTGTTCAGTTACAGCTTTTAGTGTGAGCACCATAACAACCAAGGAGTCCCAAGTTTTTCATCATATTTCGATAGATGAATTTAAATGCATTAAAATTCCTTATTTCTGTATCTTATTGTTTATATCACTAAATTGACATGAAATTGAACTGAGTGTGGAATAGAGGGAACATGAAAATGAAACCTAATGAAAAATAATGTAATTATACACAATGTGATGCAGTGATTTATCACAATAATTGCTCATTTGACCCATTTGTAAAGACAGATATTCCACCATAATTTTCCGTGACGATTCCTATCTGTTTCTCCCTCCCAGGAGAAATTTTAGAAACAGCTAAACTGACCATTTCAGAGCAATTTGTAACAAAAATCTAAGATCATGGGTTCTCAAAGTTTTGATGAATAAGGGTCAAAAAATTTTGTTTTTTGACATTGATTTTACCTAACAACAGCACTTGAGCTGGGGTACGGCAACACCATTTGGACAAATCCTACGCAGAACTGCAGTACATCATAATAGTAGAACCAGTTGTAATAATAATTGCAATTTGTTAAGTTTATTTGTGAATATAATTACATTTGCTAATGATTATTTGGATGGTGGTGCATAGCTGCAAATTTGTTTTCTTTTTATTCATATTTACATTAGTGGGCATAGTTGAATGGGGGATCTGTCCCCCTCAATAGATACTATAATTATGGCCTCGCCAAATCATCTATTAATATATTTTTTGAATTGAGACAGTATCTCAATAGATAAAGAAAATGAGGAAACAGTGCTGGTGGAACAGCAAGACAAATGTTAAAAATGTCAGCGGATCACATCCAGGTTATGATAATACAGTTGCTGTCGCTGCAGTCTTACATATTCTGATTTATTACTTAGACTTAAACACTTTTTTGATGAGAGTAGTGCAATATGTTTAACACGTACCTGGTGTGGGGCAGCTCACAGAAGTACCAGCTTATTTTAGGGACTGGGTAACCAGAGGCAATGCAGCGCACCTGTCCATCAACAGGGCCTTCCTGGGCGACAATAACCGGTTTACCTTGCAACAAAAAAAGTTAGTAGATAGAAAACAGATACAACATAGAAAAAATACTACGACACTTTAATTGAATAAAGCAACTGAGGGAGCCACTTACTGTTGACGTACACATGGAATGAATGATCGACAGATGCGTCTTCATGGCGGGCTGAGAACTTGTAGATCCCCCCCTCAGATCCAAGTACCCTCACTAGTCTGAGCTCGCTGAAGAGTCTGATAAAACAAACATACGTTTTAAGTTCTGTGCCTGAATGCGTATGTGTAGTTGGAGTTGTACTGTAAACTGATTGTACCTGTATTTGCGGCGGTGGATGGTGATAACGTGCTCCGTGGTGTTGAGGAGCTGTTTGCTGTTGTAAGACCAGGACAGGGAGCGGGGAGCAGGATAGGCATCAAGTTCAACTTTAAGGCTAAGGCTCTCCCCCTCTTTAACATCAGCCTGGACTGGACCTGGAGTTCCTAACATGGTGATAAAGCCCTGATCTGGAGGGCAACAGAAATATACACACTTGAAGAGACAGTTCACCCCGAATTCAAAAGACCATATTTTTCCCCTTGCCTGTAGTGCTTTTTATCAGTCTAGATTTTTTAGGTGTGAGTTGCAGAGTGTCGGAGATATCATCTGTAGAGATGTCTGCCTTCTCTCCAATATAATGGAACCAAATGGCACACGGCTTGGGGCACAAAAAAACCCCACACATTTGAAAACGTCAACAGCTATGTCTCTTTCCAGAAATCATGTCTTGCAGATAATGTCTTATGGCTCTGTAGGTCTATATTTACTTCCCCTAGTGGCACCCAATATTCCAAAATGTCTGGATGAACCTTTTTTAAACTCATCTTTAGGTATGCAGTTAAGAGCAACAAAATAGTTGCTGTGCATCTTAACCAGAATTTTTTTAAAAAAAGGCTTCAAATGACAAAAATGTACCCAATACATGTGTTTTCTTTTACCAATATACATTCATGGAAGTTTTACTGAGAGCCAGACTCCTTTTTTGCTGGTGTGCCCTGTTCATAATAAACGTAATCCAACACACTAACACCTGGAAGCTGACAGTTCAACCACAGCCTGATCTGCCGTCCACTGGGAAGCTCTAGTTTGGTGTTAAGGGTGATGTTTGATAGGACTTTCCCCACCCAGAATCCTCTCCAGTTTGAAGTGAAGTCCAAGTATTTCAGTGATGATTGTAAATCATCAAATGATCATGCAAATTCGACTTGTAAACTCTTAAACGTGCCATAGTCATGCCATCTGATGTTACAAACTGTAAACAAAAGATCACTACTGAAAACTGGGGAGTCCAGCTTGTAGACAGAGTGCTCATTCTTTGCTGTTGAGGACACAGTTAAATTCACTTTTCATGTTTGAGCTGTCAGTTGTACTAACAGAACAAACACAGAGACATGACTAGAACAAATAATTTGGGGAAATATGGCAAATCACTGTTGATTTTATGGAACATTCTTCTCTTTTGCTGCACATTTTGTGTGCTGTGAGTGTGTCTTTGTCATGTCTAGACTAATTTCAGACATTCTCATAATAATAACATGCTCTGAATAATGATAGCTGTTTCCCCGAGGCGTCTGCAAAGTAATTTGCATTCTATGCAAATTAGAGAGCATAAGTCCTAAAAAAATGTAATTCTGGGTGTGAACACTGGTGTAAGTGGTTGACTGTTGTTATTTTTTCTGTTCAGACCAACAGTGAACATTCTTGTGAATACTGTGAAGGAGGAGTGGTGGCGTTTTAGAGGAGCCCAAACAGTGGTGGGTAGATCTGTGTGTGGGTCTGTGGGTGCGTTTGACCACCTGTAGGCACCCATGCATGCACAAAAAACCAATAAACTACCTTCAACGCTCACCTCTGACATCAAGCTGCAGTGCAGTTTCACTGGTGCCTCTCTCATTGTGGGCTTGGCAACGGTAATCACCTGAGTCTGATAGGTTGACAGCTGTGATCAAGAGTGAGGTGGCACGTTGATAACCGCGGGAACCGGGCAGGATGTGTGAGGTGTTGGATTCGTTAGGATGCTGCAGGACATTGGGGACAAAGGTGAGGAGTGCAAAGGTGAAGAGTGTAACATCACAAAAATCCAATGTTTTTTGACATGTCATGCTTCAGTTTTTCAAGTGAGCATACACTCTCCTCGCAGTTGTACTTCAATATTAAACAGCTGAAGGGCTGTACCCAGGATTTTAAAAATACTACTGCCCCCAACCAAGCTCACTATGTTCCATGAAAACAAAGGAAGAACATTTTCAAAGCAACATTCAGAACATGTTATTAAGGCCTGAAACCAGGCCTTTGATGTTTATAGTGAATGTTACCCTAACTTGAGGAGAATGTTCTGGGAACTAAAAGAAACTTACCATACCAAAACACTGCATTGGTTGCATTGTACCATTCTCAGAACATTTTTAGAATCAAAAATTGCTAGCTGGATATGATCTAAGTGTCCTCTATGGAAGCTACAGCCCTCAAAGAATTAAACTCCAGTGTGGATATCTGTCTGTTTCTTGGATTTGTGAGGGTAACTGTCCTGTAAAGGATGTCAGTTAACCTGATAGAAACAAACAGACTTCCACATCCTGACACTCAGTCACCCGGATATAAAAACGTTGAAAAGCTAATCATCAATCTCACCGCTGTTGACGGGAAATCCCACTTGACACTGAAGTCCGGGTTGATGTTGACAGAGCTACAGGTGATCTCAAACTGCTCTCCTTTCCTCAGAATAACGGTGTCTTTCTGGGAAAGCGAGATCACTGGAGGCACCTCTGGCACTGGATCAAGAGAAGCAACATGATCATGACTAATTGATTAGCTCATTTACGCTATTGGTTGAATGTTATTTATAAGTCGGAAACAATCCTATTTGTATTTTATCATAAAAGACCCTTAAGGGTGTGTGACTCTTGTTTGTTCAGTGGCAGGAAATGCATTAGTGGACAAACAAACACTAATGACAATGCACACAAGTCTAGTATTTGCTGACACTTTCACATGTGTCTATAAACCAGATGATGATTTCCGACAAGAGACGCCTGTGGATGTTACTCCAGTGGCCTCTGTTTGACGAACACTGCGGTAATTCTATTTACCCCAAACGCAGCCTTCATGCACCGTTATAAAGCTTTGTTCAGTGTGGGACTCTAATCCCTCTGCTCCTCCCTCCCTCACGTCTCTTGCCTCACTCCCTCTCTCCATCAATCAAAAGGACACTACGCCCCGACTCCTCCCAGCTTGTCTCTGTTTAGACTTCTCTCCACTGCGGACCAAAATGCTGATGCAGTGCAGGCCAAACAGAAACATGATCAGTTTCCAACTGACGTACACTTTGAATGCTTTTACGGTACATTTCCAATTAATATAGCTCAAACTATGAGCTAAACCTCTCTTGCCAAAACACATTTGCAATGTGGATAGTTGCTGTGACTGATCTCTGCCAGGATGCATTTAGGTTTCTGATTAAGACTTGTAGCTATGCAAGCAGGTCTGCTGGGTCACAACTTCGATCCAGACTGAACATCTCAACAAATATTGGAGAGATTTGCATAGACATTTAATGGTCCCCGGAGGATGATTCTTACTGACTTTGGTGATCAAGTTTAACCTTCTAATACTTTATTTTATGAACAAACATGATTATATGGTGATTATTATAAACGTTTACATATAGATATCATTTGTCTATCAATCACAAGTCCAGAGTAACTGTTTCTGCTGTGCGATGAACATCAAGAAGCCCAACCCTGGTTTTTAAACAAGCAGCTGTGAGGTTATTTGGCATGACAGCTTTACTTTCTGTTTACTCTCCTGTTTACTTTGACGCTCATATTTGAACATTTTTATTATAGTTCCCCAAGGCATTAATAAAGAAAAATCCTTTGGTTTTACCTTCTACCAGAGTTGGGACCAAGTAACTGCTTTGCAAGCCACAAATAAGTCTGAGTCAGGTCCCAAGTCAAGACTGACTGAGGACCGAGTCCTAAACAAGTCATAATGCAGTCTTCACTCAAAGTAATGCCATTTTAACAAAAGAGTAATAATATATTGAATTGACAAAAATCCTGAATGCTTTCTAAAATTTGTATTTATTCATTAAAACAAGTTTGTGAAAAAGTTACTTAGTTGTTAAGCTAACATTAGCTATTTACTCGCTAACTATATTAGCCTCAACTTAGCGTTCTTTGAGCAACTTTTTATGTCAAACAAAGCTGGTAATTGGTGCATCTTCATCTATAATTTTTGACCCACATTTTTTGTAATTGCATTTTTCATTGTTGTTTTTTTATTGATCAACTTCATTGGTCAGCTGATGCAAGAAATTAATTAATTCATGGCACACTCTTTTTTTTAAATCTTTGGGCTTGGGGGAAGGTATCAAGCATTTTCAAGTCAAACGGCTCATGTTGAAGTGAAGTCACAACTAATTCAAGTCACAAGTAAGTTGAGTCTAAATTAATTGTGACTCGAGTGTGACTCAAGTCTGAGTCATGTGACTCGAGTCCACATCTCTGCCTTCTAGCAGAGGGAAGCTACAAGAGGAAAACCTTGATTATCCCTTTCACAAGCCGGTGACTGTTACTCTGACTTTATGGATCTGCCTTCACATACTTTCTCTATGACAGCACTCACTTTATCCCTCTTTTTACCCTTTTAGCTTAATTATCACCCAAATGACAAATCTAGTAAAGCTATGCCACACAGAAAACACTGGTAAGAAACCCTTTAACCGACATGACTTATAGCTTTGGAAATATTGTCTATTATATGTCTCGCTTACCAAGTCGTACGTCCACAGTGTATTGGCTGGACGTCACTTTGACTCCTCCTAGTTGTCCCACGCACACGAAACAGCCCTCATATTCCTTTTTCACTTTGCTGATGATGACACCTCGCTGGATGTTGCTGTGGTAACTCATACCGGGGGGCAAAGGTCGTCCATCGCAGGTCTCCAAAGCCAGGAGGGAGACCTCAGGGTCAGTCACAAGACAGGGGATGGTGCAGTTCTCACCTGCACGCACCAGGATGTGGTTTACCATTGTGCGCTGAAAGGCATTCTGGGGGTCTGAGATGAAAGGGAAATTTGGATTGTCACACAGTCTCCACATTTAAGAGCAGACTTAAGACTTTGCTTTTTGATCAATCTTACAGTTAGGGCTGGCTCAGACTTGCCTTGAACCAGCCCCTAGTTAGGCTGATAAAGGCCTAGTCTGCTTGGAGGACTTTCTGTGGTACACCAAGTTCCTTTCTCTTTCTCTAAGTCTCTCGATTTACAAATATTCATAACTCATTAATGCATGTTACTAACTCGCCTTTTTCTCCAGAGCCTTTCTGCTCCGTTGTCTCGCAAGTTCCCACAGATCGAGATTGCACCTGGATCGTGGGTCATTGTGTTGCTGCCGTGGTCCTGCCTGATGCCTACTAAGACTGCTACTATTATTAATCATACTTCTGCTATTATTACACATGATTATTATTGTCACATAGATATTGTATTATGTATTAATAAATACATATATCATATTCACTATTCTACTACTATTATAACTTATATATCTATTACTATTGTCATAGTTGTTTTTGTTGTTGTTATTGTTGTTGCTGTGCATCTCTCTCTCTGTCTCTCTCTGTCCCTCAATATATCATTTTGTAACATGTATTTCTGTAATTTTATTGTGTTGCCCTGTTCTGTACACATGACATCTATTGCACGTCTGTCCATCCTGGGAAAGGGATCCCTCTTCAGTGGCTTTTCCTGTGGTTATACCATTTTTTGCGGTCCACGGACAGAGGGATGTTGTATATTGTAAAGCTCTCTGAGAAAAATTTTGATTTTTGATATTGGGTTTTATGAATACAATTGAATTAAATTGATGTTACTAGAGGGACACACAGTCACATGCCTGCCCCCTCCTCACACCTCAAACACCCACCTCGCACATAGACATAGATGGAGCTGTGTTCCAGTGTGCTGTTGTTGACACACACGTAACGACCCATATGGTAGGCCTGTGCTGCCGACACCTTGACATAAGCCACTCCGCCCTCCTCCACCTCGCCCTCCAGCCTACGACCCCTCTCCTTCTGCCACCTCAACCTGGACGGGGCTCCAGACGTCGTGGCATTGTCATGGCAACGCAGCTCCAGCCTGTCCCTCTTGGGGACGACTATGTGAGGCCCGCTGGGGGAGATGACTGGCTGACACCAAACTGGAACAGAGTACATACAATATGGTTGACATACAGTAGCCCTGGATGCTGTTTTTGACGCTGTGAAGGGTTCAGTTTGGGTAAAGATCTGGCACAAAGGGGAAACTGCTTTCAGTAATGCTGACATTGATGAATCACAAGCTCTTGGAAGCAAAGCAAGAACGAAACAGAAATCAACAAAAAGAGCAAAAGGCTAAGAGTATTTGGGCTGCAGCTAACTTTCATTTCTGTCCAGTATTCAGATCATTTTCTTGATTTATCCATTAATTGTCAAGTGTATAAAATGCTAGAAAATCCCTATCACAATTTTCTAAAGCCAAGATGTGCCTAATGTGATGGTTAAATGGGATGTTATGATTGGCAGGAGCCCCTTAGGACAAAGTGCTATCAAACCACCATGGCTCAACTGAGCAATCAATACTTATGAGCCGTCTACCGCTGAGTAATCATGCATTAAGGCCCCCTAAATCCACTCCCTTTAAGATGAGTAAACTAAACAAACAATTTCTTTGCAGTGTACACCCCAATGGTCAACCCCCTCCAGCTTTGCAGATTTTCACATGATAAGGGCCATTTCAAGAACAGGATTTTCATGTGACTGTTGTGCCTTCAGGGCTGAGAAAGCAAGAGGCAGAAGCATGTGGATGCAAAAAAGCCCCCCCGCCCCTTCCTAAAAAATACAGTAATTTTTGCAGGCTGTGTTTGTAAGACTTTATGCTCTACCGTTTGGGTTTACAAACGGTGTCAAACTAAACCTGAGGCTGGTACATGACTCAACACACGGCTATCATCGGAGAGTGGTTAAATGTCAAGGTGCTGCTGGATGTGTTTGTGTTAAAAAGATGTTGCTGGCTTTTTCTTTGTTCTTTCTTTGATGCCGCGCAAAGGCGCACAACCTAATCTCTTTTATTTCGGTGGGATAAATAATTAATCGACCTCTCTCTCTCACACACACACACACACACGCACACACACACCTGTTGCCTGCCTTGCCTTGAGAGGTTGCCCATAGGCATCTCCTGCACCTTGACACACGCATGCAAATTATGCGATCTGCAGACATGAGCTGACAGGTCATTCACACTGCACTGTTAAACGCCATCTCTCTCTCTCTCTCTCTCTCTCTCTCTCTCTCTCTGTGTGTGTGTGTGTGTTATACATGTTTACAGAAACAATGTAAAGACACTCTTCCAGGAAAATGTAAGAGAAGCATTAAAAACGCGCAATGATACGTGCGCCTTTCCCCGGCTGTTCACACCTGAATTAGCGTAATAAAGAGCGAAAAGAAATGAAATAGTGACACTTAAAAGCGTAAGTCAATAATCTGGAGACAAAAATTACTTAAAGAGAAGACTCTGTGAAAAGGCGAGAAAGAATTTTGAAAAATAGACTAGAATTTGTCTTATTTACGCATGAAGTACACGTTTGCGCATAAAGTTCTCGTGTCCCTTGGAATATGATGGCATTAATATATAATTTATGAAACTATTGTGAGGTGAAGATAAATAATAGGGTAACTATAAAGTCATTGTCGCGAGCAGACACACCAAAGCAACATTTAAGCAACGTTTCGATGGTTTCCCTACCTTTTAGTGGCAGCAAAACGAAATATGAGACAAAACCAACCCAGTGGCATCTCATGATTACGCGGGTTTGAAGCCTTTCTTTTACTCTACTCCATGCGTTTCAATTGCGGGCATAACCATCCTGAGCGCAAAGAAAACAGCAGATCCCATCTACAGTGATAACCCAGAACAGGTCCGTGCACTGTACTGGGCGCACAAACACAATGACTCCCCCTGATGGATTTCACTGGAGCTTAAAGACACAGTGCAGCGCCTCTCCTCACTCCTGTGGATCATTGCCACTCCTTTCCGCCCCGCATTGGCTGGACACCGGCCAAGGTGATGACTCGGTTATTACCGGGAAAAAAAACCCCACATACACACGCGGCTCTCTTCCAAGCCAGCTTCACCTTTTCTTACACAGCCACCGCGAGAAATAAATAATGTCAAGAAACTCTCCAATAATGGAAGTGCTGGCTGATATATACAAAGGAGTCTTTTCAATAAGATCTACATGTTTATCTAAGTATCATGACCTATTTTCACACTTCCTCGGTCTGCTGTGATGATGATGACAGCTTTCTCTCTGTCTTGGCAGGAGTCCCCCCCAGAAACCCGTTCACAATCAGTTTGCGATGCGCTTCACAGTCTTTTCCAGCTCTTATCAACATCATGATGGTACAGTGGTCTCACTTTTCCCAGATCTAATCAACTTTATGTTCCACTAGGAGTCAATTAAACGCCTGTAATGTGGTGATGTGCAGGAGCAAACATTTACAAGCCCCAACACGACTTACACCCCCACCAAGATTAATTATATTAAATGTGTGTTATCAGCAAGGGTGTAGGTTTCATTTCAGTAATGCTGGGGACAAGTATGAAATGTGGGGATGGAAGGAGCTGGGGTTCCTTTGCCAGAAAACTTTGAGCATGAAACATTTAATTTCCTCCATTCTGGTGAGTTTTCAAGCATCAATTTGTGCATTTTCTGCATTAATTTATGGTATAGCTAAATGTCTTTATTTTTGTCAAAGTCCTATGCGGTCAAGTTTTTCTTATTCATGTTCAGGCTGTTCTAATTCCAAACTTCCAAAGATCCCCGCATTCATCACTGTATCCAGGTCTCTTCAAACAGTACATCCATGATCATAACCAAGACTTCAGCCTGTTTAATCCATGGACCGTAACCAGCTTTCTTGTGCTGCGTTCAGATTCCTTTTACAAGCATTAAAACCTCTGAAATCTGAAAAAACTACTGGTTTCTTTTAAAAGAAAAATCTAGGGAAAAAAGCCAATCACCAACTTGGCATAAGGTGCCTGGCAAACTGCAAGAAATTAGGAAAAGATGACAAGAAAATGACCTGAAAATCAATTTTTTTGTTTTTGAAAAGGAGAGATAAATTGTTAGAAGTGTATTTAAAAAAATAGAGGAAATTGTCAGAAAATATAATAATATTTATGTGTTCAGTGTCATGTCTTGGAAATATGAGCACATTTGTATATTAGCACTTTTTTTCAAGTCATTCCTTTTTATTTATTCTTTTTTTATTACATTTTTGTGCTATTTTTTTAAGTTGCTCATTGTCTTCTACTACTGTTTTTTTAAACAACAATTAATATATAATACATTTATAATAAAACATAGTTAACTTAAAAACACACTGACCGGTTTTCAATCAAAATGAAACTTTATTCCTCAAATGTTTTTGCCTTCATAGCCAACCACATTCCCATTTTTCAATAGATTGTCACAAATGTATTATGTGCCATAATCCCCAGATGTAGGAACCCCCAAATTTGTTCTAATCTTATCTAATTTGTTATAGTGTCCTTCAAATTAGTTTTTCCTCCCACACCATTGCAGAAAGTCCTGTTCGTAGGATCATCAACTGTGTAAACGAAATAGAACCTGCAATCCAGGAAATCCTGCACACTGTCGCTCACATGTGCTCTCTTTATTTGGTCACTTTAGTCACACCCGATGAACCTGTCTGAGAGCCTCCTGGGCAAAAATGCCTTAACCATTTAATTGCTTAATTATGCATTATTGGTATGAAACACCAAACCAAATTTGCAGTTAATAAAAGAATTGCAACAAAACAACCTGGGATCCCTGAGGTGCCTGGGGTCCCATGTGGGGCAGTAGCGTGCTTTTGGTGATCCATATATAGTAAAAAGGTCTACCTAGCAAATATTGTGATGTAAATTACATGGTTAAAATTGACCAACATTGTGCTGCATTGTGCTCCTCCTTCCTTATTTGCCATAAAAGTACATCACAAAATGTACTTCAAAGATGAGATGTTGGACAATTGGATTGAAGCAAAATTTAAATGCTTAAATTGAAACAAAAAACGCTTTTCAAAGGAGACTCATTGGCAAAACTTGTGGCTGAGAAGTCACTTAATTCACTTTATGCCTTGAGGCTGGCTTTGCATATTTAAGTGTGTGTGTTTGCATGGGTTTGGTTATGTTTGTGTTTTGTGTGTGATTCATCTTTTGGTCTGTGTGCTTCCTGTTGTTCTAAAGAAATATTTGTGAGAGGACAGTGGAGCCGTTGAGTTTTTCCTTGTACACACCCAACTGCATCGCCCTGTGGCTAAGGGTGCCCTTTTCAGCACATGATGGCAAGATGAGGCTGACCAAACCAGAACAGGAGGCAGAACTTTCACCGAGATTGATTTTTCTTCACTTAATACATTGTTTTTGCAGTATAATTCTCTGTGACTAGTGAAGGTTTCAGTGGAACATCACCATATCCGACTTCTGCACAAACACACACACACACACACACACACACACACACACACACACACACACATTCAGACTGGAGGTCAGCTTTGGGTTCTTTTGGACCCATTTTTTTTCATGATGTCTACGCAAAGAGGACCAACTGCCTGCTTTTTTATTAAAGTTAAGTAGAATTATTGAGATACAACACTATTTTCCCAGTCAAATTATGCCAAATAAACTGTTATGTGGAAGTTGTTTGAAAGCAGTTTTATGATCAACTAATCTGTGACATGCACCCTTTGGGGTGTGAGGGTGGCAGAGGGAGGGGTGAATGGTTTTGACCAAGAAGTCTAGACTGAAAGGGGGCTTTCGTCTGCAACCATGTGCTTTACAAAGATGTTTTTGCAGACAGAGATGCCTCAAAGGGATATTTCATTTTTGTGACACAAAACGTCTAGTTGTTCCTCACCGAAGAGCTGTATATATGATGTAAAGGCTCATGAGGACATGGAGCCTGAGAGTTTAAGCCAAATATTTATTATATGGACTTAGCCTCAGGAAAATTGACATAAAAGGAGCATTCAGAGCATTCATATCCCATCAAGCAAGTATTTGTTTTGTTTTGTTTTTTTGTTTTAAATCATTTCTCTCTATCTTCTTGGCTTATTTCCTCTCAGATAGACTGATGATACCATTTACACATTTTCTCATTCCACTACATCTACAGAATTCTGCAGATTTCCATTATCATCATCACTGAAAACTGTAAAGAAAAAAAATCAGCAATAAAGGTTTTTAAAAAAAGCATCCTGATCAGAGAATCTGTGTGTTAACTGAAATCGGAGCTTCTCTATTCATTGTTGTGGTAGATTGGGTAGGTTGGGGAGCACATTTTCTTTAGTCCCTTTAAGTCCCATTGTGTGTATCGCTATAGGTAATCATTGCCGCTCTGCACTGTCGTCATATGGTGGTTACGACTGATAAAGTTTTTGTAAGTTGGTAAAGGAGGCGCAGGTCGAGCTCTCTGCAAGTTCTTTTCTTCCTCAGCAGCATTTTGTGACTCGCAGGGTGAATAATTTATCAGTTGATCCATTCAGAGCTGATCAGATCAGATCGGTGGATAAGAGCAGCAACTGCTGTGAGTGAATGCTTTGTGAAACTGCAAGTGAAACTTTTAGACTCAACAGAGATTCACTTTCAGAGAATTATAGTTTCACTTTCACAGCACATAATGTTCTGCTGCTCCATCTGTGCCCAGAGTAAGCTCTGCACTCCGAGAGTGTCGAGAAATTAATAACTGAACAGTATTTCAATACTGAACGGTCCAGCTTCAAAAATAGAAAATCTATCTGACGTGGCAGATGCTTTAATCATGGCACCACAAATTAATGAATTTTTGGGAACCAAAAAAAAACCAACTCACGATGTTCGCATAACAGTAGTGGACGGAAAAGCACATAAACTCAGATTTAATTATGTCTGTTTTATGATAATTTGGTTCATATTTGCCCTACATTTGGATGGAAATTCAAGTATAGATATGCTCTAAATGTCATTTACAGTTCTGAATATCATATGCAGAATATAGGGAAATTATTTTTCAAGTTGTGGTGGAAGCTGCAGGATGAAGCCTTATTCAACTGACAAACATGAGAGTGGTATCAATCTTCTCATATATATATTATACTGCCAAAAATGAATGAAGTCTTTACCCCAAAAGTTGAACTTTTGCTTCACTGACAGATTGACTCCAGCAACAGTCCCTCTGTTGAATATTCTGCATGCAGACAAAGGAAACCTGCACCTCAGGGTGTCAAAGTACAATCCACCTGTTCACCAGCTCGTAGTCCAGCTGCCCACACGTCCTGTGAAGACGTCACCGTGTTTGTTTCTGTGTGTGAGTGTGCGTCCATCAGGATCATCCATATGTCTACTGTCCACCGAGTTCACATGTCATTTGAGCAGTTTATATGCCGTTCCCTATTACATTATTCATCATTGAGGCCAGCGTCTATTGCAGGTCTTGGCTGACTCACTATGACTTGGTGTGTGTGTGTGTGTGTGTGTGTGTGTGTGTGTGTGTGTGTGTGTGTGTGTGTGTGTGTGTGTGGACCCACAGCATGACTCACTCAGTGCTTTTAGACAGATGAGGACAGCGGTCTCATGGAGGGCAACGGAGGTTTTATACAAGAAAAATAGCCACTTAGATTAGATTACGTAATGAAAAACATTCCTCACTCTCTCTCTGTCTGTCGTTCTCTTTCACCTTCCCCTCTCTCCCTGCTTTCTCCTTTTCAATGACGCACACACACACACACACACACACACACACACACACACACGCACCCTAACTCAATCACCTACAAATGGATCTTCACACCCTCAGGCAAGCACGCACCTACACCTTCTTTGCCTGTTTCCACAAAACCACAGGAGACAGACAGGAAAACACACACTTTAGACACACACGTTTCAGCTGAAAGAATATCTCATTGTTTCTCCTGTCAATGATTGGCCAGAAGCTCAGCATAACCTTTTTTTCAGATGCAATCCAACGCTGTTCTCTGTCTGCTGACTTAGCATTATGAACCTGATATCTGTGTCCATTTGTCTCCATCTCCTTCAGTACAGTCAGTGCAGTGGAGGATGGTTTTTTATTTTTTGGACCAACTCTGTGCGGTTGTTAAGTGTCCGTCCATGGTTCAATTGTGGTGTTTCACATATCAATTATGACCCATTGAACAGATCGGACTAAGAGGTGGTGGGTTTAAAAAATAAAAATAAATAAATAAAGAGCATTTTCCTCAGGGAAACAAGGCAAGTCCTTATGTTCACTTTGATGTTATTTATTTTTGATTGAATGACATGAAGGGAGCATTTAGAAAACATTTAGAAAATAGCTTGAAATTTTAGGGTAACATTCTCCACAAACTGCACAAAAATATAAAGGACAAAAAAGTTTACATATCATGTTACATCGCATTTTCATTAAAAAAATGTTCCTCAATAACATGTTCTGAATGTTACATTGAAAACATTCTTGCTTTGTTCTCATGTAATACTGTGAGAATGTTTTATAAAAGAGCTTTCTATGATCTGTTACCTCTCAGCATCACCATAACATCCTCTTAGTCAGCATTTATCCTTACAGGAACATTATTTGAAATGATAAACACCCTTAAAACGTTCTTTGAACATTAGATTAAAGTGTTTTCTTTAGAACATTATTGCAACCTATAGTTAACGTTAGCCCGTGTTGTGGAAATGTTCCCTGCTAACTGGGTACATAATGTTTAAAGGTCTCGTGTGTAAGGTTTTGTGGCATCTAGTGGCGAGGTTGCAGAACTGAAACTGATCCAGGGTGCCATGTTTGTAGGGGAACTAGGCTGGCAAAACAAGAGCGCAAATGGCTCTATATGAGCTAGTGTTTGGTTTGTCAGCTGTCATGTCTGTACAACCAAAACAAACTAAACAGCCGGCAGCAAGTCAGCTTAGCTTAGCACAGAACTTTTAAACAGCTAGCTGAGCTATGCCCAATGGCAACAACATTTTTTTATGAAAATGTAATTTCTTTTTATAACCCATTTTTTAATATTTATAGAGAGGAACGGTCAGGGAACTAAAAGAAAACCATGTTTTGCAGATAATCCCCGATACAAAACTACAGAAAAAAATCAATTATTTCTCAAACGTTAACTGCACATGAGCGGAAAAAAAATGCATTACTATTATCACATTTGCAACTAATCTCATATATTGGGAACTGAAATTAATCAAGCTTGAAATTATTTTCACAACAGATGGATATTTGTATAGCAAAACAAAAGAGTAGAAACTGCCTTGTTACAATAAACTGTCACGTATGGCAACCCACTGTTTAAATAACCATATGTTTGATTCAGAGAGATGACGTGGATTGAATATGTGCCAGGCCACATATGTGAGTAAGCTAATATCAGCGTGTGTAATTACTGATAGCCCAATGATCGCCCTCTGTCTGGATAAACCTGATTAGCATCGACTTGGCTGTAAGATGCCCTAATCCACCGTAAGGAGAGAGGGATGGACGCAGGGAGGGTGGGAGACAACTAGAGACAGAGAGAGACGGGATGGTCCAGAGTGCGAAGGGAAAAAGAATGAGAAAGGGAAAAGAAATGCAAAAGATGATGCAAGAGGATGGAGGGGTGGAGTAAGAGAGGAGGGAGGAGAATGTCATGGAAAAACAAGTGAAGAGAAGCATCAGACTACGTCAGAGCAGCAGGTCACCGCCTGAGGGAAAACCAGAGGAGCAACACATGAACTGTAGCCTAATTTATTTCAATGAATTTTTTGCAAAAAAAAAAGTTTTCTTTCGTTCAGTGATTGTAGACTGTTATAGTATAATGTAAATAGTAACTCATTATTCTGAGACACTAAGTAATTATTTAGGAACGTTTCACATTAATGAGATTTTCATGAGATGCTGAGTCTTCATTTTGAGATACTGAGACATTCGAAAAAAAGTTTCTCGTTATTTCAAGATACTAATTTGTTTTTTTAACAAACATTCTCAATTTTTTTGAGTAAATTTCTCATTGTTTTAAAAAATATTTTCTGCATTTTAAGATACTATGTCATTATTTTGAGATACTGAGTCATTATTTTAAGAAGGTACGTAATTGATTTAAGGTACTAAGTCTTACATTTCACCTCTTAGCTCTTTTTTTATTTGGAAAGTGTGTCATTATTTCAATGGGACATTATTTTGAGATACTTTCTTACTGTTTTAATGATGTTTATCATTGGTTTGGTATTTTGAGAAAGGTTCTCAGTATAATGCCTTAAAGGATCTTCTTTCTTGTTGGCATTGGGCTAGTCTGAATTACAGGCTGCAAATCTTGGGCAAATCAACTATGGGCAATTATAGCCATGGAAGTCAAACAAATCTGAATTTGAAACATTTGAGTATCAGCATAGAAGAAGGAGTGGGAAGATTAAATACAGAAATATCGGAAAAACGTACCAAATGAGGGAAGGAGAAGGGGAAGAAAGGGGGAGGTACTGCGATCTGAGAGGCAGACGTGTAAAAGACAGAGAGGAGGAAGATGAGGTCGGGGAGACAAAGTGAAGGAAATAAATGCAATTTCCATAATTAGTTTAACTGAGAGACCATAGGCATCCCTCTCGCCCTCCACTGTCTGCCTGAGTGTGTGTGCTGTGAACATACAGGGAACCACACAAAGGCATCAATGTATGATGTGAGGCAATAGTTGTTATATGAATCTCTGTGTGGAGGGAGAGTAGAAATCAATGTACTCTCAAATGTAAAATTACCACCGTGTGCACGTTGTGCTCGCTTGCATCCATATCTTTGTGTATGTGCTTGTTCTCTTGTTGATTTCAGCATGAGATACATCAGTGCATGTGTGCATGTCGTCCACGCCTCTGTATAATTACCACTGTAAAGAACTGATAATAACTGAAGTGGTGAAGAAAAGTGAGAGTGAGAGAATCCACAGATTTCCTTGTCATTTACTGACAAAGCTAAAGTGGCTCCCACTTAACTGGTCAAAGGCCATAAATGCATTAACAATCCTCTTTGCATTAACAGGGGCAACTTCTTGTGCAAACAGAACCACAGCAGCAATCAGTTTGCTGATGATGAGGATGCAGCTGCAGCTTGATTTCATGAACAGATAAAAGGGTGCAGTGAAGCTCTGTGTGATCTGTCTCATTCAGAGAAATCCTGTCATGACATTTCTATGGAGTCATTCATTTAAACCTCATGCAGGATGAGTGGAATGTGTGAGTTTTGTACAAAACTGGTGGAGAAAGTCAGTACATTTTTTAAATAGAAATTAAATTAAGAATCACTCATAAGGCATTAAATGGATTGGCTCCAAGCTCCAAGACCTACTAAGCTGTTACATTCAAGGGTGCGCACTTAGGTCAGTAGAAACAGCTCCTCTGATCATGACAAAATTACTAAATGGGATTAACTGCAGGCCCAGGAGCCCACAGTGTCAGGCGTCCCCTTGGTCTTCACTTGGAAAATATTAAATGTCAAATGAAAACGTACAGAGACCAGAAAGAGACTCAAAATGACCACAACAAGATGCAAAGGAACTGCTAGGAGACACTAAATACATGCAAAAACAGGCAACACAACCATATAGAGAAACAAACTACTATGAGGAGACACAAAACAACCACAGTGAGATATAAAATAACTGCAAAGTGTCAGAAAATGACAAAAAAGAAGAGTGGTGGTTACCTCAAAGAGACACCATACAGCCACTAGGAGACAGAAAGTGACTACTAAGAGACACAAAACAACAACAGTGAGACACAAAATGACTGCAAAGCATCACACAAAACGACCAAAAAAGACAGACAATTACCTCAAAGGGACACAAAAGACACAACATGACTACAAGGGACACAAAAAAACATAAAATTACCTCAAACAGACACCAAACAACCACAAGGAGAAACAAAATGCCTTAACAGTGACACAAAACAACCACAAAGTCACACATAATGGCTACAAAGAGACACATAATGGCTACAAAGAGACACATAATGGCTACAAAGAGACACATAATGACTACAAAGAGACACAAAACCACTTAAAGATGCACAATGACTACAAAGAAACACAAAAGGACCAAAAGGCCTTTGTGTTGTGCTCCTGTGGAGGAGAGGTGGTGGTTCCCTTTGTATATCTGTGCCCAGAGGCCCATTGTCTCTAACAGTAATTGGGTTTGTGACTAGAGATGACCGTGCATTTTCTGTCAACACCTAAGCTCCCGTCCACGAGCGTAACACTCCTCTATTATCTTTTTAAATACAGGAAAGAAGGCAGTGAGCAAATAGAAGAAGACACAACCTCTAATCAAGAAATTGGTAAAAAGAAAAAAAAGTACAAGACAATTACCCCACAATAAATTACCTGGAAAAAACTGTTTAAAAAGTATCATAATCCTGTAATATGATCTTAAATATCTAATTATGATGATTAGAACTTCCTATAGCATTTCTAAAACAATTCTCTAAATCTGCTAATTTCTTGCTAATTGCAGAACACTTCTAGCCAAGTTGCTCATTGCCCTTTTTTTCTCCTGTTGCTCTCTCCTGAAAGTAATCAAACCAATTTGCTCAGGGTTCAAAGGTCTAAATACCTGTAAAAGGCATCTGAGTGCACCACAAGAAAAGCAATGTCCATCTATGGTTTCAAAGGGTTAAACTGACTTTTAGTTAATTTGCATTATTGTATATTTCTTGCTCTTTCATTCATCTTTTCATTCAATTCAATCTTGTTTTAACTGTCGTTGTATAATTTCATTAGCGTGTCTCTGCTTAATCACTTTTTAAGTTTGTTATAAAGTCATTAAGCAGCGGTATAATGTTATTAAAAGCTGTATACTGAGAATATTGTCTCTTTTGCAGATACGCCCTGCTTTACATCCACACAGATATAGCTATTACACCTTGTTTCCTGCCGAGAACTAACCGCAGTCTTAATGCTGGCTGCTGGATCGGGGTAGGGTGCTTTGTTTATTTCCTGTGCAGTCCAGTGATTGTGTGTTTGTGTTGCCTGTTTTTGTAGTTATTTTGTGTCTCTTTGCAGTTACCTTGCAGCTCTGTGTGGTTATTTCAAGTCCTAATTTAAAATTTTAAAATGTATTTTCCTTACTTTTATGCATTTTACACACTTTTTTTTTTTTTTTTTTAGCTTTTTTTTAATCAATAATATTTGTTTTATTTTCCATCTTATGTTGGGCATTCTATTTTTTATCCTTATTTTTATCTTACTTTTATCTTTACGAGTATCATCAAGTGGGTTTTAGCCATGTTAAGATGTGTTCTATCTATTCTGTTCTGATCGTTTTTTATTTTTACTCACAGGTTTTATTATGTCTCTATGTCTTCTATGTCTTATGACACTTGGTGCATGTAGTTTCTTTGTTGTAAAGCATGTTGGGCTGCATTTCTTGTATAAAAGGTACTATACAAATGAAGATGATGATGATGATCATCATCATCATCATCATGATGAGGATTATTATTATTATTATTATTATTATTATTATTATTATTATTATTATTATTATTATTATTATTATTATTATTTTACATATTGCAAGTGAAGTCCAGGGGGCCCTCTGACACTATTGGCCCCTGGGCCTGCGCCAGTAAGCCTGTTCAGTAATCCATCCATGATTAGAGGAGCTGTTTCTACTGACCTAAGTGTGAACCTTTGCATGTATCGGCTTAGTAGTTTGGAGCTTGGAGCCAATCCATTTAACCCCTGATGTGTGATTCTCAGTTTAACTTCCTTTTACCTGTGAAACATCAGCATGTTAGCATTGTCTTTGAGAGCATGCTGACATAAGCATGTAGTTCAAATGCATAGCTAGCATGCCTGCAGACTCCTGTTGTTGTAAGGGCCCTCTACAACACAGATAATCATGATTAAGTAATAATTCACCAACTTGTTATTTTGATTTCATATCATTATTTTACGCCATTTTAATTTTTTTTTGAGTGGCGTGCTGAGGAGAATGCAAGTTCCAAACGCAGATAATGCTGCACAAATTGGGAGTTTTGCTGTTATTTAAAAGGCCCCCGCTTACTTTAATTGATCGAGACTTCTCTAAGGTTTGGGATTTATTGTTCACTATGGAGGCATGTGAGAAAAACAAAGCTTTCTTCACCAGTTCAAAGTAACACAGGGTGAGTAGTTGGTATACAAGTGTTCACTTTATGGGTGAAATATCCCTTTAAAGCTCATGTTTTTAGAAAGACATGTTTACTAATTACATGTATGGGTGTGATGTGTGTGATACTGTCACACGGTTGAAGGTTATTTGCCTTTGGATCAACAGGAAGAGGCCCTGTGGCCCCAAGGGATGAGGGTTCCCTGGAGTTTACATGTCATAAGACCATGACTGGGGACATTTCTTGGAGGAGAGTTAAGGAAATCGGTCAAAATTCCTTTACTTTGAAGTTGTTGCATCACACAACAGAGGGGTAGGACAGTATGTATTTGCCAAACAATGTATGAATATACATACTATATATATATATATATACATATATATATATGAAGTAGCCTTCAATTAACAACAATAGTAATGAATTAAAGTAACATGGTGTGATTAATGGCAGCGAGTCAACAGGAATAGTGTTCACAGTGTACACAACAATAATGTATAATGTGCTTAAGCCATTAGTGTTGTCTGTATAAATGTATTATCATAACAGAAACTTTGCTGAACAGTTAATTCACTCATACATTATAAATAACGCTGTAACACCAGAACATTATAAGAGATTATAATTTTACAGTTTTAATGCATGGAATTTTTAATATGCCAATATTATCTGTCACTGTTAATAAACAAATAAATTATGTTATTGTAATATTATTCTGTACATAGAGAAATATATACATAAACATAATTTACATAATCATATGACCTATTTATATCCCTTCAGTATTAATTTTTTTGCAGCATTTTCAGAACAATTTACTTAGGGAAACTTTTATTAATTTTATTTTTTATTCTTGGTCGTTGGTGCTTAATATATATATTTATATAATATTTGTAGGGGCTAAACATCTCTTTTCTCCCACATATTTCTGTATTAAGCAGCCCCATGTATTCTTTACCTTCATTGTTGTCCATCTTTCTGTCTATTTCTGTGTAACTACATGAGAGACATGCAAAAGACATGGAGTCAAATTCCATGTTTGTGCACTTCGCAAATAGAGTTTATTCTTATTTTAATTTAGTAAACAATATAATTTAGTGAAAATTCCCGATATCTTGACAAAATAATACAGGAACACACAATACACACAGAAACAAAAAAAATATACCAACGTTATTTTATAATAAATACTATAACAGCACCTGTCTAAAGCGTGGTGCGCCTCCTCCAGCGGGGGGCGCTGTGTTTTCTGTACCGACACAGTCACCTTAGCGGGACTCCAACAATCTGTTCCGGGTTAACACTCACTCGCTAAGGTTGGAAATGAATGTAATGGAGGCATAATTTTTTGTATATAACCGCGTTTCCCAGCTGAAGGGAAAACTTAGACGTGTATTTCTGCAAGTAGAAGCAGCGTCGAGCATAGTCTTTGTGAAGCTGACGTCGGTGTAGCTAGTGCTTCGTGTTAGCTGACCATGTCTGCGGAGGAAGCGGACAAAACGACCACCACTGACGCCAGCGCCGGGGATGAGGAGGAGGAATGGCTGTATGGAGGTACAATAAAAACATGGTGTCCACAGACTCCAGCTCCTCTTTACTGAAAGAGACATGAGTCAGTGTGCGTGTCCGTTAACCAGAAGCTAACCAACAGCACTGGATAGAGGATTAGAGAGTTAGCCTGGAAGCTAAGCTAGCAGCGTCTGTTTGCTTTTCCCGGCCTTTTGAAGCCGTGTGATTGAAGAGAAAAGTGATTAAATGTGTCCCTGTCACTAAAAAAAGCAGTATTTAACTTTAAAACTTTGCAAATGCTCCTTCTGTTGTTCTCTGCTGATATTGTACATCGGTTAAACACGAGAAGCCAATGAATGGCATCTCAAGCAGGTGATGGTTTAAAGAGCTTTTTTGCCTATTTCACCTTTCAGATGAGTCTGAGAGCAAAGATGAAGACGAGGAAGCCAAACTGAATGCTGCAGTCAGGTATTTAACATCTCTGTTAACCCATATAAACCCACTGGATTTGTCTAAATGATTCAAAGTTCAGAAGACTCCTGCTTGCATCCAGAGAAGCAAGTGCTATTCACAGCAACACAAAGAGAAACCAGAAACAAGCATAAAACCACACACATCTGTAGCTATATGCATTTTTAGGTTTCAAAGAAAAATGCAAAGATGGAGTGACAGTTAACTTATCATATACTTATTCTGTGGTAATACATATATATAATTATATAATATAACAGACTGCTGAAAAATAAGCTGTCTGTGTACTGCAAATAAGCAACCCTGTAAAAGCACCAGAAACATAACTGGATTAAAACACTGGGATTGAGCTGTTTTGCGTCAAACTGTACCTTCTTATCCTGTGTTACATTTGCATCGTTATTATGAAGTTACTGATCTGATCTGGTCTAAAAAAAGTGATCAATTTCTTTTAAATTTTTATGGAGCAGGGAACAAACCTCAGTTCTGTCTTTTATGCGGAGGATTTATTCACTTTTTTCTGGGTTTTTTTTAAACTCACTCATGTTGACTGAGTTTGAATAATTAGTTTTTATGTGCTGAAAGAACACGATCGCACGTACAAGCGGCCGAAATGAGCTTCCTCTGTGGGGTGGCTGGGCTCTCCCTTAGAGATAGGGTAAGAAGCTCGGTCATCCGGGAGGAGCTCGGATAAGAGCCGCTGCTCCTCCGTGTTGAGAAGAGCCAGATGAGGTGGCTCGGGATTCTAATTAGGACGCCTCCCTGGTGAGGTGTTCAGGGCACTTCCCACCGGTAGGACACCCCGGGGAAGACCCAGGACACGCTGGAGAGACTATGTCTCTCAGCTGGCCTGGGAACGCCTCGGGATCCCCTGGGAAGAGCTGGACGAAGTGGCCGGGGAGAGGGAAGTCTGGGCTTCCCTGCTCAGGCTGCTGCCCTAGCGACCCGACTCCGGATAAGCGGAAGAAAATGGATATGGATGGATGGATGTGCTGTCTGTAATTGAAAGAAACTTGATGTTTACTGCTTAATTTTATCTACAGTGCACCTGCTGATGCTTCAACAGAAGATGCGGGAGCTGATGCAGCTGCACATGCCACAGGGAATGGAGTGGCCTCTGAGGTAGGTAGCGTGCATGCACACAGTCAAGAGTATGGGTTGGAACATGTGCTGTGATTTTTGTCTGTTTTGCTTTTGTTTAAGTGCTTACCTCACAGTTTAATTCCTCTCGCTGTTGTTTTCTGTCCCTCTGTCTCTCCCTTGTGTATATATGTATATAGTTGTATATAATTTGTCCTGCATGATTTTGCTTTTTTGTTTTTCGTATGTCTTGTATGCAGTTTTCAGTTTTTTCATTGTTGTTTGTTACCTGATTGAATCTATAAATATGCTTGAGCCATATGTGAAATGACTGAAAAAACAAAACAGAAAAAAAGAGAAAAAGGAGTATTCTGTCTGTCTGAGGGATGATTGTGTCCTGTCTCATCATCCTTTTTTCCCCTGTTCGTCAGGCGACGGCTGAAGCTGCAGGAGAGGACGTTGACAGTGACAGCGACAGTGATGATGACGATGATGATGTCCGCGTCACCATTGGAGACATAAAAACCGGAGCACCACAGTACACGTAGGTTTTTCTCAAAGCATGGCGTTTTACTTAAACAGTCATTGGCTACTTTAAGTAAATATTTTTAATGTCTGTCTCAAACAAAGAGAAATTGGTTGTTTCTACTTAGTTCTGATGTCAAAATGAAGTGCAGTGTTTTTAAAGTTTGTTAAACAATTTTAAAAAATTGCTTAAGATAATCGCTGCACACCTAAATGTGTGACAGGTGCGTTGGAGGAGGGAGCTCAAGTGCTGACGTTTCGGTGTTGCTAGACCGAGATGTCATTTTTGTTTTTCACTCACTAAATATGTCAGCAGTAAGCGGGACGGTTTGTGTGAGTTTCCCTCATTGTTTTTAAACTGCAAACCCATTGATATTGCTCCATGATTAGCAGGAAGTCAACACTATGCTCCTCTGCTTGCACATTATTAACTTGCTTGCTGTTTAACATGAGGCAAAAGTAGCTCTTTTGGTCCACATTCAAAAGTCAGGATGCTAAACATTTAACAATAAATGAAACCTTGCATTGATCCTGTTATGTCATTGTACACTATTAGCAGATAGCTCATTCACTGCAGAATTAACTCGTCCTCTTCCCTCTCATAAATGGTAATATATATGGTGTGTATGACATCTAATCAAGAGTTGGCCTTGTGATGACAATAACAGAGGTTTGACTTTCTTTCCTTCCAGACCTTATGGAGCGCCGCCTGTTAATCTCAACATAAAGACAACAGGCTCCAGACCTTATGGACAAGGTATTGCCCTCTATTCTCATACTGGTGTCTGTCTTGACCTACAAATAACATGTATTATTCTTCACTATTCAGTTCAAATGCAGAGAACATAGATATTGTACACAGAGAGTAGTCAGTAAGTAAGTAAGAGTAGTGTCCAGTTAACACAATATGCTGTTTATTTTCCGTAGCTGCCAAGTTGAAGGGAGTGGACCTGGAGGCTCCCGGAAACATTAACGGCGTTCCAGTGCTGGAGGCCGACATGGAGTCCTTTGAAGAAAAACCCTGGAGGAAGCCAGGTGTGGATGCGTGGCTAAAGAAAAGAAGAAAATGATCAAAATGTGTTCCTTTGGGCAGCGCAATTATGTGCATTTTAAGGATGTTTAGTGTCACTGACAATGATGTCATGTCTACCATGTACAGTATTTGACAAGTTTGTGTGTATACGTGCGTGTGTTTGTGTGTGTATAGGAGCGGATTTGTCAGACTACTTTAACTACGGCTTCAATGAAGACACGTGGAAGGCTTACTGCGAAAAACAGAAGAGACTGCGCATGGGCCTGGAGGTCTCTACTGTCGGCTCAGTGACAAGCAAGATTACTGTGAGAGACCAGTGCTTACTCTGTCACCTCTCTGTTTTTGTCACCGCCTCTTTCTCACTTTAGTTAAATGGAATGGAAAATTAGCAATTTCTTGCATGATTTAACTCCAAGCTTCTCAGGAAAATAAATGCTTTACCTTCATTTTTTTTTAGGTCAGCGGAAGATTAAGTTAACACTGTATTTTAATTTGACATGCGTCTATCACCTATATTTCTACATTAATGTGAAGACGCTGCCTTCAGGCTCTGCTAACTACCTCTACTGTGATTAACACGTAACAATGAGCTTATTTCGGCTCGTCCGTAGGTTCAGCAAGGCAGGACCGGCAATGAGAAGGACATCTCCAGTTTGCCTGTTCACACCTCAAAGCCAGACTTCACATCTCCTGTCAGCCTGTACAAGCCTGCTGTCAGTCAGGTCACCAGGTAACACTTTTATCTTTACTTATTAACATGTCAGGTAAATTAACACGTGTCGTTTCTACTAAAAGTCATATGCACAAAAAAATAGATGAGCAAAAAATTAAGTGTGTTTCTATTCACCTGTTGTATTTGCAGTTTCAACCAAAAAAAAAACACAAATAGAAAAAAGTACAAATTTGCAAAAAAAAAAAAAAATTAAGGTTGGTATAACAATAAATAAAATCTATAATGACACACATGAAGCATACGATTTAATTTAGGGGACGACTGATGTTGGTTTTTCAGGGCTGATACTGATGCGGGTTATTAGTACTTTTGCAACCTTTTTTTTGTAAAGTTCAGTGACAAAAATAGCTGTAATAAATAAATAAATAAATTAAAAATAGCTCCCTGAGGTTTTACAAAGTAAAAGTTCCTCCCGTGCTGACACTTTCTTTCTTGCATTTATTTCATACAGCCTTCCCTGGAGTTGGTTGAGTGTAATACGCACATTTTCTCATTAATTAATTTTATTGGCGATCATCAAAAATAAGCAAAATGCCAAATATCGTCCACTGAGGCTTCTGTTTCACTGGAGAGACTAAAAACTGCAGCAGATGAAAACACCATCTCTGCGTGGAGCGAATATGGGACTGTGACAAATTGATATATAACATAACATCATATCTTTATCATCTTTTCCACATGGTTGCGTATTGTTTGAGATTTTACTGACACTCTTTTCATTAAGTCATCATGTTACGCCCTCCTTTTCTGCAATGCTTTACTGGCCGTGTGAATTTTTGGCTTAAGTGACTGAACAGCGAAAGGCTGGAAAATGAATGCTAAAGTAAAGGGAAAAGGATCACACCACATACTGACCATTTCAACAGGAAGGGAAAAGAATCGTTTAATGAGCTGTGTGGTGTGTGTAGCAGCGAAAATTACTTTGGAAGGAAATCAAACTGTGAAAATATTCCTCGCTTTTCAAATGCAACATGCTCTGACGCCATCTCGACTCACACGACACACAAAAACACGTGGTGACCTCCGGGTTTATGGTGAGGACAGGTCATCCCATGGGCTGTGCGTGTGTGTTTGGGCCGATGTTACTCTCATCTCCTTTACCCCTGTCCTTTGTTTCAAAATGGTAGGATCTCTCCCCCTCAGTGGCCTGGCCCGCCTGTTCAGGACATGTCCTATTATACGTAAGTTGGCATGGCCTCGTCTCTACAAGGGCCTGATGGGAAATGTGTTGATGTTTAAAAAAAAAACAAACAAAAAAACAGGGAGGGGGGCTGGCGTTTTTCTTGACCATGAAACATGACCACAGAAAAACACCCGGCGCTATTTCCTAGGCCCCAAAGATTTCTTTCTTTTGGGGTGGGTGATGATGTGCATGTGTGTAGTACGCTAACATACGTTAGAGCTTTACAAAGAGAACAGAAAATTATCATTTTAGCTGAACCCAAAGCTCACTTCAGATCTCAGTCTCAGGCCGGTGGCCTCATTTAAGGTCCTGGTGACCTTAGGGGTAGAAGCTCTCCCTGAGCCTCTCAGTGCCGGCTTGCTGTATCACGGTGCGTTCTTCCCGACCGTAACAAGGGAGAAAGGGTCTTTATCCAGGTGGCTAAGATCTTCAGTGGTTCTCCTGGCATTATTCTTGCAGTGCAAAGTATAATCATCCTGTATGCAGTGCAGGGCGTACTTATGTTCAGCTGGAAGAACAACTCTTTGCACGGCCTTGCAGTCCTGTTCGATGACTGTTTGAGCACCAGGTAGTGATGTTCCCCGTTAAGACGCTGCAGGATTGGAAATTCCTCAGTATTTGAGGGGATACCTGGAATACCCTCAGGTGAGGTCAAACAGTCTGTCTTGCCTTTCTCACCTCTGAGTCAGGGGGTCAGGCCCTCTGTGGACACCGAGGTCCCTGAAACTATCCGCCCTCTCCGCTCAAGACCCTTTAATTTAAATGTGGGGTGTAGTTTCTTTCTACCCACTTTGAGGTCTTTAGTCTTCCTGACATTCAGATGCCCGTGGAAGTGATTTAAGATCGCATTTTTTTATTCTTTGTATGATTATTTGGCCTTTTTGCCTGCATTGATAGTACAGACAAAGACTGAGAGGATAGAGGGACATGTGAGAGGGGACAAAATGCAGGACAGGACCCTGAGTAGGAGTCACACCCGGTTCACGGCAGAAAGACACAGACTTAGTACATGGGGGCATGCTCTACCAGGTTTGCCACTGTGGCGCCCTCAAGGACAGCATTTTTAGAGGCTTTTATTTAAATTAGATATTAGGTTTATGCATATTTATGCTGCTAGTGTTTACATATTGTATGTGTGGAAGTAGACTGTGCATGCTCACTGCCATTATTTCATTTTTTTTAAAAATTTCTTTTCCCAGGAAGCCGAGTGGTACTATAGATGTCATTGGTGGGGGGACGGCCACCATCAGCAGGGTTGAAGGGCGACGCAGACACAATCTAGAAGGCAACAATATCCAGGTACACAAAGGCAACGCGGTCAGTTAATCTAAAAAAAAAAAAAAACAGCCACAAAACATGATGCCTTTTTAAAAAAATGTGATTTCATTTTATTTTTCCTGTTGAAAACAATGAGCATCATTCACAAATCTGTGCATAGACTGTGCATGCAGATGTTTTAGTAAAAAGAATTTAGGAGTCATCAGTGTTTTCTCACCTGAATTTTTTGGGACTCTGCAAACAAATTTAGAACTGCCTCTAAAGGCCAGGCTGTCTCTGAAAATGTAAACGCACACCTAGAGAAAATTAAAACCACGTGCATGAAAATTGGCTTTTACAGACAATATTTAAAACCATTTATTTACTGATGCATGCACTTATTTCATCCTCGGCCTTCCTCATCTATTATTTCCATAATTTGAATATTCCAATATTCCTAGCTTACATTGGACTATATGAGAATTGAATATGCCGATAATGATGGCTATTCCCACTAAGTTTTAGTGCCATAAAACAACAACAACAACAACAACAACAACAACAACAACAACAGGGTATAAAACTTCTGATCTACCCCAAGCATGTGTCGAACCAACTTCGCCGCTTTCTCCATGTTACTGTGGTAAATTGTATTTCCTTACACAGAAATAGTGTGGCGGTATGATGACTGCAGACAGCGGGCACGCGCCTCTCAGTTTAATCAACTTACACACAGTTTTTAAAACAAAATCAGCTGGTGTGTATGTGTCATGAATCAGATGGTAGTTTTGCGGGCGCACTTATTTTATGCGCAGAGTAATAACATTTATACTTACATATGAGTAAATGAGGCCCGGTGTGTTCGCTCTGGCTGAACTAGAGTTCACGTTTAAAGAATCTGTGCTGAGTGTGTCGTCATCTCAACCTCCTCCTGTCTGTTTGCCGTGCAGGTGATCGCTGAACAGTCAGACGCCGAGCCGACTCCAGCCAAGATTCCCACCTTCTTCCCTCCTGGACCACTTCCTCCAAACATTCCTCCACCTCCTTTCCTCCCTCCACCACCCAATGTCAACACTGCACCCCCACTCATCCCCCCACCCAGTAAGTTTATCATCATCTTATTCTTTTTCAGCTATTGTAATATTTGACCTGTATGTGCTCTACTTTTGTTTTCTGTGTGTTTATTCTCTCTCCTCCTTCTCTTTTTCCCTTGTAGGGTTACCCATTACCGTCCCTCCTCCTGGTTTTCCTCCTCCACCCAGTGGGCCTCCTCCTGCTATCATTCCCACTATGGACAGGTAATACACATGTAAACACACACACACTATGTCTCATCCCACCGCAGCAATTACAAAAATAGCCAGAGAAATCCTGGAGGAATAAAGATGTGACAGATCTCTGAATGTGAAGCTGAAACATCCCAGTCGCCTCCTGGTGGCTGACACCAGTGCAGATCGTAAACCTGCCCCCCTCCGTGTTAGTGTACTGCACATAGACCAAACTAAAAAAATCAAAGTACACGTCAAATACTTTTTTTCCTAAAAATGGTGTCTGCCGTTTTAGGTCGTTTTTATTAAGCTGATGTTTGTTCAGGTGTTTTTCTTTAAGTTTGGTTTTAAATTGTTGATGTTGATGTTGTTGATGCAATAAAAAGTAGGTTTTTACATCATTATTGACAGCTGTAAGTGTCAGTGGGTGTTGTCACAGTCAATGGTGCTGCTGTTGAATGGTTAGAGGCGTGCTTTGGTCGCAATTTGATACAGCAAGAGATCGTCACTGCACAGACTATTTTGTACAGTGGGAGGGAGTAGGGGCACTATGTTCATCTTTATACACAGTCTATTATCCACACACACACACACACACACACACACACACACACACACACACACACACACACACAGTAACCTGTTGCCTTTGCTCTGTTTCCACAGTGGCCATGGTGGAGGTTATGATGGACGCTCTGTCCCTCCCTACCCATTCCCTCAAGGTAGGAAAATATAAACACTGTCATGTATTTAATGCAGTGGAAACAAGGATATTTTCACACAGATATGCATCCCTAGATATTAGTATGACTGGCTGTAATGTTAAAGGAAACACAGTGACTGTATGTTCAAATGGTTTAAACATGCATTAACACCCCTTTTGCATGATCGCTGGCTGTTACAGATTGTTAACTGGATTTAATCAAAGTTTAATTCCCAGGAAACATTTGATCACAAAGTTAATAACCAAGTCTTCGGCTTTGCTCCTCTTTACCTTGTCAGGTGCATACCCTCCACCCATGGCTGGAGGTGTGCCTCCACCTTGGCCCCCAATAATGGATAACTCTAAACCGTGGGACTACTATTCCCGTCGAGACGACAAGAGAGAGAAGGAGAGAGAAAGACCCCGGGAGAGGACGCATGAGCGGGAGAGAGAAAGGGAGCACAGTCCCTCAGCAATGGGCTACACCAGGTGAGACGGACAAACGCACACGTATTTGTTAATGGCAGCACCAATATAAGCCTGGTACTTATAGGCACTGAATATCGTTAGTCACAGACACAGAATGACAACATATTAGTTAAAGAGCAGTTTTTTTCAGAGAATGGAGCTTGTTTGGCATGCATGCAAAAATACCACAACGAAGTCAAAGATTTTGTTCTTTCGACTTCCATAGCGACGAGGAGCGGTATCGTTACCGCGAGTACCAGGAGCGCAGTTATGGAGAGCGCCACCGTGACCGGTCGAGCCGAGAGAAAGAGGACAGACACAGGGACAGACGGCACCGAGAGAAAGAGGAGGGACGCCACAAGTCCTCTCGCAGGTATGTCCACTCACATGGAACTTACCTCTTAGAAAAATAAAGCGTTTGAATAAACCCTCCCCCAAATATGTATTGTCCAATCATAGTTTGTAGCTGGACACAGCAAGCCTCTTAAGATTTGCATTTCTCCACACGTTGAAGCAGTGTGCACAGAGGTGAAATGAGAGTAATACTCAGCATGGAAAGAGGATTAGGAGTCATCAGGTCATGTCAGCAGGTCTGCCCTGCTCTTCAGTGGATTTGGGGAAGTTTAACTCTGTAAAACTCAGCTAATGTTATCCTGAGATAGTGTTACATCAGCAAAACACATCAGTTAGTTCTCACCCTCAATGGCTTTTCTGATGTTATACTAGAAATGAGAATACACAGTTTAAAAATATAACAACAGCAAAACAAAAAATAATTTAAGGGTCTGATCTTCCATCTTATGTTTTCATGCTTTCTATCTCATACAAACTAGCTCCTCACCGCAATACGAGAGCAATGTCGTCTCTTTACTCTCATGTTTTAGTTTACATGAATCATCTTTAGCATGAAGACATACAGTGTAATATCTGAGGACCTATAGCCTTTTTTTCAAGAAAAAAAACTGGAAACATTAACCAGGTGTCTTTTAAAAGCTATAAAAGGCAAAGAATGAATAAACCTAAAAATAAAACCTTAACTGACAATAGAATGTCTTAAATAAATCTTTCAAAAGTCTAAAAAAATGAATGCCTCTCACTTTAACGCCACGCAAATGAGGATATCAGAAACATCAGCACTGATGAGATGTTCAGAGGATCCATTGTCTGTTGCCACTGTTCCCTGGACAACATAGGGAAGAGCAAATTTCATGTAAACTGGCTGTTTAGGAAAGATTTAGTGGCATGGCTGAAACTGGTATCAGGAAATGCATACGAGGCTCTGTGTATTTTATGCAAAACGTTTTTCCAACTCACGATGGGAGTTAAGGTCGTGGAATCCTGCATGCAGAGCGAGAAACACAAAGTTTGTTTTTCTCAAAAAAGTCAGGTTTTATGTTGCAATAAAAGTTTGGGCAGAACTACCGATGCCATTTCAGCTTTTTTTTCTTTTCTTTTCTTTATTTCATTATGGCAAATATAGAATTGTTTAAATGCAATTCCACAGAGCATTCTAAATTAAATCCTAAATTGCCTTAAACTGAAGGAACCCTGATAAACAAGCAATCTGGAGAAGGTTAGAGGTGGGCTTGACTTGCTACAGGCTGCCTGTTTGTGTCTCGAAGAAGCTGTCTATCTGAAAGCTTGCTTTAAGAAGATTTTTACACAGATTGAGTGTGCAGATGCTTTTTTCCTGCTAAAGTTTGATGCTCCAGCACCTCAGCTAAGTTTGTATGGTGGGTCAGCTGTGGGTTTTTTCTTTTCTCCAATTTTGAATCTAGCTACAGTTTATGAAATGTGCCAGGGAGGGGTAGAAAGGCAGGCTTCTTATTTCTGGCTGGTGGCTGTGGATTTTGCCGTTTGCTGAAATGAGAAGCTTCTTTAGTCTACCTCTGATATTAAGGAGGATTTCTTTCAAAAATTGCGAAAAATTTTAATTATGATTAACTGTATCTTCCTGTATCAGTAAATCAAAAATGTTTTGTTTTTTTCTGTTGTCTCAAACTCTGTCTTTCACCTAAAATCACCTCCCTTGTTGTAATTTGGCACCATGCTCCCTCTCTGTTTTCTTCACCCTTTTGTCCGTCTCCATTTCACTTCACCTTTTCTTTCTTTCACCCATTGATCCTGTCGTCTCGTCTCTCTCTCCTGCCTAACCTCATTATCTCCCCTTCTTTCTGTACTTTCCTCTTCCTCTCATCTCTTTCCTCTTCCTCTCCTCACCTCCTCTGCCCTTTTCTCACTCTCGTCCTTCTCCTTCCATTAGCAGCAGTAGCAGGAGGAGGCACGACAGCGAGGAGGGCGACAGCCACCGGAGGCACAAACACAAGAAGAGCAAGAGGAGCAAGGAGGGCAAAGAGGCCAGCGAGGACATCAGCGCAGACCAAGAGAACCAGGAGGCCATGGAGTAGTGATGGCCACCTCCTGTGTGTCTGTCTCCGCTCCTGTCTGTCCCTCCGTGTCTCCCAGCAACATGAGAAAGAAGGAGAGGGAGAAGATGAACGCAGACCAGCAAAACCAGGAAGTGATGGATGCGTCCTGTCACTCCCCTCTCCATCTATCTGAGTTCTCCTCCACGCTGCTGTCACTCATCCTCACCGTCACAGAGAGTGCAGGAGCAGAGGAGGTGGTAAAGGAGGGATGGTACTTGATCTGTTTCTCCATCAGTAGCTGACATGAGACAGGGCATCAGTCTGTCTTCACCTCCCTCTGCTCCTCGACGCTCCTCTCAGAGCTCTGCTGTAACATCATGCTCACACATCTCTCTGTATAGTCAGGATGATCAACACGTTTAGCTCTTTTTTTCTCTCATTTCTTTCTTTGTTCTTGTCCTGTATGAAGACATCTATAGACAGCTGTCGGTTTAAGTTCAATTAAAAACACTTTTGATAAGACGTTGTTTGGGGAGTATTTTATTTTACTTTTTAAGAATTAATAGCAGAGTATTTTTGCATGATAACAGTGAGTCATATTAATCTGTCACAGAAGTGTATAATCTTAGTCAGTAGTAACACGGCTGATTGGTCCAGTAGTGTGTGAGATTAGCTGCTGACAGACAAACACACTCTCATGCTCAGACACACACAGGACCAAATGCATGATAATGTAATCAGAAGGCACTAATGTTAACAGCAGGGTCAGTTGTAGTGAAAGCAGCAGTACAGTTAGAGACAGTGTGCTGTTCAGACACTAGAGGGCAGCAGTGGAAAAGTTTGATTTTTCACTGCAGCAGCACAGAACAAACGGAAATATCAAATGTAGTGTGAGGTGATAACTACAGGTTTAAAGTGAGGGCCTGAGTGTAGGATCATCTTGGAAAAACAGACAGAATTCATAATGTATAAAGTTGTCTTACAATAGTGTCAAATATCATTCAATGATCATGTGTTTATTATTGTAACTATGACGAGAAACATCCCCAAACCTCAACAAAGTGCTTTCAAAAAACAAAAACTCAAAGCACAATCTCTCCCTAAAACTGGCCAAGTCTTGTTTCTGTCTAAACAAACTGTAAACTCAGTCGTGTCATCAAACACATTTATGTTTCACAGACTAATGATTTCATCCAGCCAATCAGAAAACACTTCTGTGGTCCAGTTAAAGGTTCAGTGTGAAGGACTGTGGTGGATATACAAGGTACAAGGTACATTTATTATATTCTTATGTATATTTTATCATATTGGCAGAAATGGAATATAAGTGTGTTTTCCTTAATAGATAATCACCTGAAATACAAATTATTTTGTTTGCATTAGAATGAACTGTTGATATCTATGTTAATGACTAAGGAGTCCGCCATGTTGAACTGCCAACACATAACAGTCTGTGGTACTAAACTTTATTCAACTTGATATAAAGATGAAATTTGAAGTTTGAAACAAACTAATTTCTCACTTTGACAAAATGAAAAAAGCTTTTTATACGTAATACTTGAATTCATCATCTTCACTGTTAAAATCACCTGAGTTTGTATCTTTTGTCTCTCTAATGTTTTGCCGCAGGGGCTGATGGGAGGTGTGAGGACCTGTTAGAGACCACGTGGCCCTCGTCTGATCTCACAGCTCGTCCTCGTTTGGCCTCAGCTGCGTCAGAGCTCCACTTCTCCGCAGGTTGAGCAGAGGAAACACCACTGCACAACATGCTTTTCCTCCCAGCTGCTGCTCTGTGCTGTCTGTGTTCAGGTGAGTGTTTCCAGCCAATCAGGAGCCAACAAAGTCCACCTTTAACAGACACTGTCACACTCACCTTCATCTACCTGTCTGTGTCTCTGCAGCGCTGGTTGCCATGGCAGCAGATCAGCTGATTCAGGATGATTTAACACTGACCAGGAGAGTCGGTGATAACGTCTCCTTCAGCTGTCGAGGCGATGAGCAGTGTGATGATGGAAGCTGGATATTCTGGTTCCAGAAGAGAGACACAGAAACATTCACACGGATTCTGAGTATTGACAGAAGTGATGGTAAAGTTTACCGTTCCAATCATCCTCAGAAAAATAATTTCTCAGCTGTGTATGAACAGAAAGTCTGTGAGTTGAGGATCCAGAGAGTTGAACTCAGTCATTCAGCCACTTACTACTGCTCCTGTTGGAGGTCCCACAGAGAGAAATGATCCCTGCAGCCCGTACAAAAACCAACAACAGATGTCACACAGTGTTTGTGACAGGAGGAGAGCAGCAAACCACAGCCCAGGTTCACACATTTCACCTCCAGCTCAGCCAGAGTCACAAGCACACTCAACTAAGGAATTTATTTTCTTTACTGGAATCAGGATTTATTTAGCATTATATTTTTATATATATATATCTTTTTTAACACATTTTCCAGCAGGATTAAAGCAACACAGAAGAACAATGATGTAATAATTTCAAAAGATAGCAAAAATATCATTTTAATTAAACAGATAACACAAATAAATGGGATTTTAAAAAAACCCCAAAAAAGGTCATTTTTGAAAAGCAATGTCGATTTGAAAATATTCATTAAAAAAGTTCAAATGATAAATACAAAACCAAGCATCAGCATTTTGTTGAAAATGAATTTCCTCTGCGTCGACCTGCTGCAGTTATTAGGTCAACTCCTCACAATAATAATCTGCTCTTGATGCATAAACTGTGTTTCCTACAAATCCATCCATCACATCTTTGAACAGATTTTAGCAGATAAATTCACTCTAATAAATCAACCAACTGAATTCTTGGATTTATGATAATTCTCCCTCAGCAGATTTGGGAAATGTTTTTGGATTTAATCTAGTTTTTCTCTGTGAGCAGTGGGACGTTTGGCTCAGTCGTTCCATCCAACCAAAACTTTGATCCAGAACAAGACAATTGTTGGCCTGATTTCTGTCACATCCACAGAGGATGTTTATCATCAAAGTATCCTCATAAACATGTTTTTATGATATCTTTGATGTTACGTTCTAAATGTAGAGTTGCTTTATTTGCAAAAAGTCGGGGAGGTTATGTTTAGGCAATAATATTCCAGAAATGGAATATAATATAAATATATTTTCTTTAACTGATAACAACCTGAAAATCCGAATGAAGCGGGAATATCTTCAGAGTCCGCCATGTTGAACCTCCATGTTTCTACAGTAGCCCAGAACAGACAAACCAAACACTTACTCTAGAGAGGGCCATTTTTGTTTTCCCATCAGCCACCATGATTAGCAGCCCTCTTAAGTGTTTGTTTGTTTGAACTTTTTTTTGATCTCATGTGTTGCACTGATTTCGAAAGCAGGAGGATCTCAACTCTTTCTGTTGCAGCACTGGTTTTGTCAAAAGGAGTCCATTAATGTGATACACATACATCATAAATCAAAGTAATGGACAATTTAAAAATGTGAGCTGATGATGGTGCTGGATACAAACTTACCAAAGTCAGAAGGATTCATCCTCTGAGGAACATGAACGTGTGAACCAGCGATCCACAGAGAAAATCTGCTAATGTTTCTATAAAGGAAAAAAAGAAGAGACAGTCGTGTTAATATGAACATTAGAGAGCGACATCATGGAGCTGAAATATGATACTGGTTAATTTTTGGGACTCGTTCACCTCAGCCGACACATTCAGCAGCAGACAGGTTTTTGTATTACTCTCTCTCACTGTGAGAAATGACGTGATCTTTGGCTCTGGAACTAAACTGTATGTAACAGGTAAGAATAAACATTTATTTTCCTTCAATTGTTTTATTTAACAAGTTGAAAATGTTTTTATTAATGATTCTCTGCTGCTTCAGGCTTTACGTTTTTTTCATCATCAGTAGAGTATTCTTGCAGCTATTGTTACATAAACAGGTTAAAAATTCCTAAAATAGAAATTTTTAAATTTCACCACACAACTCAAGTAATTCTTTATTTTTAAAGGAGATGAATCTGAGTTATATATTAAAAAGTATGATAATGGAAATGTAAAAATATATAAAGTGTTCCCCTCAGTAACTCAGCACCATCTAATACAAAATATGACTTTAAAATTAATTTTAATGTGTCAGAAAATGTATGATAAAAATCATGAAATTGTAATATTTTGTTTATGAAATTAATGCAATTTAATAAACATATTTTAAATGGTAAAATGTATCATATGAATATCACAATTCATATGGAGGTACAAATGTCTTTTAAGATATTGAAACATTTATTCAGAAACTTAATATGATATTACAATTAACAGAATAACTAATTTATATATTTCTGTAATGATGTATAATAATGGCACATGTATATATCTGCATTTGAACTGACTTTTAATAAAACTGAAATATAAAAAGTAGGCTTTATATTAGTTTTAAATGTATTATGGCCTTATTCCTGTTTTATTTATCCAAATAATTGTAGTTTTGTACAAAAGTTAACATTATCATAATTAAATCACTGATGTAGTCAATTGTATTTTAATGAATTTGATTAAAGTACTTGATGGTAAATATAATATGATAAACTTATATTGTTATAAATAAAATTACAATAGTGTTTCAAGCTTTATCGTCTCTTTTGTGGGATAGTAAATTCTGCTATTGTATTATGTTAGACAGTATTATATTATTATGTAAAATCCCCCATAGTGATCAGGTTTAATCTAATTTTAACAAACAGTTTTTTATTTACATTTGACATATGTGAACATACAACTGGGGTTTAAATATTTAGAGTTTTCTGTGGAAATTTGGTTACGCTATATGCTACATAAATAATATCTTACATGTATTGTAATCCCATGTATTGTAATTAAAGTAACAACTATTTTTATGCAATTAAACATATGTAATTTCTAATGATTCATAGAAAACCAGTTTCCACTGTATGATCATAAAACTTTTCATTCTAGAATAAAATAGAATAAAATTTTGTGTGACAGTAAATTATGTTATTATATATCATATTTTATTATATCATTACTACTACTAATACTGCTACTACTATTAATAATAATTATAATTTGACTTTATTGTGATAACGAATTGCTGAATACATAATATTTTTGTCCCTCTATAACTCATGCTGACAGTATATTCTCAGTGTGTTTAGTATGACGGTGAATCCAGTACATGTAGTGAACTTTGTGCTGTACTGATGAGTACTTTAGTTTCCAGGATCAGACTGAATGCAGTGCAGAGCTGTAAGCTGCTGCTGACTGTGTGAATGTGTGTCTGTGCTGCTTGTTGCTGCTGTCAAACTTCAGATGAGCAGGTAGTGCAGCCCGTGGTGAGCGTGTACCCAGCAGCACCCACAGTCCACCTGGAGGGGCGGAGCTCCCTGCTGTGTCTGGCCTCAGCCATGTTTCCTCCTGAGGTCAAGTTCTCCTGGAAAAGAGGGAGGGAGAGTGGTACTCTGGTGGATCTGAGCCCTGATGACGGAGAGCAGCTGGAGCTCAGAGAGTCGGGACGCACCGCCTCCATCTTGCTGATCCATCAGCCAGAGAACAGCACATATAAATATCACTGCTACGTGCAGCACGAGGGGGGCGCAGTGAAGGCCCAAACAGAACAAGGTAATGAAGATTTGGTGACTGTGTTCAGCAGTGATTCAGCTTCATGTGGAGACGCTGTCAGAGAGAGCAGAGGCCTGACATTTCTCACTAGGCAGGTTTCCATTACAGATGTGCACAAAAATTAAGCAATATTTTAGAAATGTCTATAAACACAATTAAAACAGATGACCTCCTTTCCATTGAGTGATGTGACTTCTCCTCTCGCGATTAACGTTCCAAGAAGCATGGCGATGGATGTTCAAAGCATCAGCAGGTTTATTTCTATTGCAGCCACCACACCAGCTGTCATCTAGAAATACACTGGCCGTCATTATTTCCAATCGAAAGTGATGTAGGTGTGTTATGGAGCGATGATGGAAAGACATATCCTTTCACGAGGGATTTATGAGAGGTGATTGTCCAAAATTTCACAGAGGAATTGTGAATTCAAACTTTACAGCTGATCTGCTCAACTTTTGAAGAGTTATGGGATGTAATAACACCTCTTGTAGCGCTGGCTGCTAGATGTGACCTATAAACGCGACATATGGTTTCTTTAATCTCCTGAAATATCAGCTCATGAGAGCATAAAAAGTTAAGATAAAATGTTGGTAGTTTTTTTTTTTATTTTAAATCAATGTGTTTTCATTAGGCATATTTTATATTCACAGTTTCAGTTAGTGCATTTGAGGGTTAATGCAAACCCAAACATTTCACTCCTTTTCTGTTTCAGAGGTTCCAGCTCCAGCAGCCTCCTGTCCTGCAGAGAGAGAGCCAGCAGACCTGCCAGCTCTGCAGCAAGCTGACTGTAAGATCAACTGCTGCTTCTCCTTCAATGCCCAATGTTTCCCTTTAAACTGCAGCCTTTGTTTCTTATCTCATCATTAAGAGTTGCTGTCCTGGCTCCATACCTAAAATGCTTGATGGGGCTGTGACTTGTTGTAATTGATTAGAGTCTTTGAACTTATGATCAGATTGAAGCTGGTTCTTGTCTTCATGTAAAGCTAGTGGTTCTGTCTGGAAAAGTCCAAGTGATACTGATGAAAATATGATGATGTTGTGAGGAAATTTAAAAAGTGAAACAGTACGGAGAGAGGAATGACCTGTCTGTCTGTGTGTCTGTGTGTCAGTGACCCTCCAGTCTCAGTGCAGGGTGAAGCTGCTGTGTGTGCTGTACACACTGCTGACAGTGAAGAGTCTGGTGTACTGCTGTGGACTCTCTCTGCTGCTCCTCCTCAGAAACAAGGGACCGTCCACCAACTGCACACATGCTGACTGACTGTTCTCCGCTCGCCTTTTCTCACCATCACGTCTCATCAGTTCATCTCATTTATCACTTTGTTCAGTATTCACAAATATCAGTTATGATGTGTTGTGGTTGGTTGTTAAATATATCTCTTTTATGCACAAGCAATTAAGTGTGAATTCTTTGCAGTGTTATTTTCATTCATTTGTTTATTTCCACTTTTAGTTGTGACTTATAATTCTAAAAAAAAAATAATGAGCTGAATCATTGGCTGTCTGGTAGATGTGTTATTGTTTATAGTTTGCTTTTCTTTGTAAAACAATATGCATAGTGTGACAGCTTTGTAAAATTCCTTCTATAACATCCTTTATAAACGGAAAAAATAAAGTGTTTGTGTAAACATCCTTGTTTTTATGGAACTTTTTTTGGCCTCAAAGCAAATAATCAGAAACAGAATCAGCTTCATTAGCCGTGTATGTTGACGACTGCAAGTCATTTGACTCTGGTTTTGAGTTGCTGCAAATATAGTTAAACACAGCACCAAGTACAAATACACAGGAAGATTAGAACAGAAGCACACAGCTTAACAAGGATAACAAAAGTAAACAAAAATAAGCAAATATATACACAGCTGTTATATACAAGTCAGTAGGTGTGGGTGTTCCACCAGGTTTGGTCCTGAGCCCCTTTTATATTTGTGTCAGTGTCGATATAAAACTCTACGCTGATGACACTGTTGTTTACACACATCGACAAACAGCAGAGCGAGTTGCTTTAAAGAAACACCTGTTATGAAATGATCAGATTTTTCTGAATTATCAATTACAGCCTGATCAGGACTAAATGGATTGGTTCAGGTGCTGATTATATAAATTATGATTTTTATTTGTGGCACACATTTCAAGACAGAATCACAAGATGCTTCACAAAGAAATATAAAATGTATACATTGTCGAAAAAAATCAATTAATTTATTCATTGTAAATGATATAAACACATAAACACTTTTTCTTTTGATGTTAAGATTTTAAGCACAGTTTCTCTCCCTCAAGTACTGTAATATGTTGTAATTTTACAATACAGACATACAAAGTCTGGATACAGCATCATTATTCTGTAATCTCTATGAATAATAATAAAATAACCAGGACACTGTTTTCCATCAATAGACCCCTGACCGGAAGCTGAACCCCCTGAAAAACTTAAAAAACTTTAAAATTCACCAGTTTCATAGAGCATGCTGCCATTTTTAATTGTAATTGAGTTATTCCTCCCATGTGAACGCTGTAGTGAGAGCCAGCTCTGCTAGAATTAGTGTGAGATAATAAAGTGGGATCAGAGCAGATTTAAGCAGGTTAAACAGATCTTTTATTTCAGCTTCTCAGCTCTGAGTTGAGGCTCTGAGATGTTTCTCTTACAGATTAAAAGCACAGATCAAAGCTGAGACAGCGATGCTGAGTGCACGGTTGTAACTGTCACTGTGTTATTACTGTGAGAAAGGCTGCAGAGCAGAAACCCACACAGCCCGTCTGCTGCCGGAGAGGAAGTGTTGACTCGACGTCAACATTTTTTTATGAGTTCTCATAACCACAGAGAGCAGATTCATATCTGCTGCTCTACACATTTATCAGATCCTCTTCCTCTCTGTGGCTGTTTGTCATTTCTCTTGTTGAAGTTTTTTTTTCACTGAGCCTCCACCCACACAGTTGAACTGAGCCCCCAAAGAGCAGCAATGACCATCCAACTGGAGGCAACACTCATGGGAGCTGCACTTCACAGTTTACACTTGGTGCTGATGAGTAACAACAAGTCCTCATACAAACATGACAAACAGCTTTCTTATTAGTGCCCTCCAAAACATACATATGAGTGTTTTCTGATTGGAGGATTGGTCTGGAGGATCTGGAGTTTTTTTTTATCAAATAAATTAGTTCATGAAGTAAGGAGCTCCAGGAGTTAACTTGGGAGGCAAATTAGGAGCTTTAAGTGCTTTTTTGAGCAAAATTAATTGACTCCAAAATATTCTGAAATGAGAAAAGTTGATAGCAGAATCTTATTGTTTTTTTTTTTCATTTTACTAATTTTATTTTCCATTTCTAGATATATTTCAATCTGCATTGGTTTTGGTTTAGTGTGTTTTTGCACGTGTTCTCTCTCTGTTGTGTGTTCTCTCTCCTGCAGGCCTGTGTGTGGCAGGAGGTGTGGCGTGCTCCTCCTGCAGCAGCAGATAAGACACACCTGTGTCCACTCAGCTCATCAGCCTGCCTTTATAAAGCTTGACGTCACTCCACTGCTTTGCTGCTTAATTGTGTACAGTCTGATAGTGTTTCTGTGACTTCAGTGTTTTGTTTTTGAATGGCTTCAGGGTTTAAGCTGCCACTTTTGCAGTGTTTGTTGTTTGCTCATGAATTTTATTTGTACTTACTAGTGTTTTTATGTTTCTGTGTGCTCAGGTACTCCTGTGTTCCTCGCTGTTGCGCCTCAGTGTCCTCAGTGCCTGAGTTTGTCCATGTGCTGCGTCTATGCTGGAGATGATTCTGTGAGTCAGTCAGCTCCCTGCCTCCACTGCCTGCTCCTTTGCTTTTCTTGTGTACAATAAACTCTTTTTTTTACATACCTACCCACGTCAGTCTCCACTTTAGGGTCCAAAAAAACCCCTAAAGCCTGTAAAGTAAGTAATACAAAATACAAAAACAAAATACTGCTGCTAATACTAATAAAATTGAGAATGACAAAACCAAATTTCATTTAAGAAATTTATTTATGTGATAAAAAGTCAAGTAAATGTTGAAACAAATACACCAAAGCACAAAGCATTTAGAGAAAAAAACAAAACAACTAAAACCAAAAAGTAAAGCTGATTACATGAAGAAAATTCAAATGTTCAATATTATATTTAAAATAAGCACATGAATAAAAAAAGTTCTCTAGTATCACCATTTTCCAGATAATGAGATCATTAAGATATCATACACAGTGTATTAAAAGATGTTTGTTAGTAAATTACATTCTGTGATTTTGTTGATATAAAATAAAAAAAGCTAAAATAACACAAACACTGAGGGAGTAAGTTAGTCTACATTACAAATTAAATAAATCAGTTACAGTCACTGAGAAAAATATGTAATTATAATACAGTTACTTATCAAAATGTTGGTGATAATTCTTTTTTAAATTTTTTAAAAAACATTTATTTATTAATTTATTTACTTTTTGCCGTGCAGGAATTGGCATTAACTCCGTCTTTTCCAGGAGAACTTGACCTCAGGAGGAAACATGGCTGAGGCCAGACACAGCAGGGAGCTCTGCCCCTCCAGGTGGACTGTGGGTGCTGCTGGGTACACGCTCACCACGGGCTGCACTACCTGCTCATCTGAAGTTTGACAGCAGCAACAAGCAGCACAGACACACATTCACACAGTCAGCAGCAGCTTACAGCTCTGCACTGCATTCAGTCTGATCCTGGAAACTAAAGTACTCATCAGTACAGCACAAAGTTCACTACATGTACTGGATTCACCGTCATACTAAACACACTGAGAATATACTGTCAGCATGAGTTATAGAGGGACAAAAATATTCAGTATGTGTTCAGCAATTCATTATATCAATGTGCAACATCCAATAATAATAATAATAAAAATAATAATAATAATAATAATAATAATAATAATAATAATAATAATAATAATAATAATAATAATGATGCAAAAAGTAAACATATCTAGGCAGCAAAATAATATGTTCATACTTTCACTATAATCATTGCTACTTATATAATACAATACAATGATGACATTTATCCTCATGCAATGGAAACTGGTTTTCCTAAATAATGGTGATATACATATTATAAATGAATTACACATTTACCGGCACATAAAATAGATTGGTAAAATTATTTATAAATACATTAATTTACTTTGTTTTTTTACACATTTCATGACAATTTTAACTTTTATGCCCAGTGATCGATTGATATGTTCAGATACAACATAACATAACATAACATAACATAACATAACATAACATAACATAACATAACATAACATAACATAACATAACATAACATAACATAACATAACATAACATAATCTGTTGTTAATCTAAAAATTGAATATTAAATTAAATATTCACCTTCACATGAAATACAATTGTACCTTTAATTATCTAACATGTTTTATTTAATATCAATTAACTCTAATTTCTAAAGAAACAAATAAAGACATTAAGAACTTCATAACCACAATTTAAACTTTTGTAGACAACTACAATGATACTTCTTAATACATCAAACATAAATGAACACTGTTTAATCGATATAATATCATGTATATAATATATATATGATATCATTTTGTATAATTTTTTATATCTAAGAATATAATACAATACACTTGAGATTGTTCAAATAATCATAAAGCCTCCCATTTATATGTATTTAAAGTCAGTTAACAGCTAGGCTTTGTATGTGTCATTATTATATATCATCATAAAATATATAAGATGTATATATTAAGAAATATATAAGAAATATATAAATTAGTATGCAAAATTCTTCTCATGGTAACATCATATTTATTATCTCTTTCAGTGTTTGAATGTCTAAAAGATATATGCACCATCATACTAAATGAATGATACATTTTAAAATTTCTTTAAACATATTTAATATATGCTTTTCATTAAACATTTCTTTGACACATATATCGTTTTTTTTACACTGAATTACCAACAGAATCTAATACTGTATATATTTTAAGATTTCTAATATACTTTTTCTATATGAATCGGTTTAATCTCCTGAAGAAATAGAGAAAAACTTGAGTTGTGCAGTGAGATTTTAACATCCTTTTTTGTTGTTGTTTTGTGTGGGAATTATGAATCTCTTTATGTAACATGCAACATTATGTAATTATCTACTAATTATTATCTACTAATTATGAAAAAAAATGACACGTAAAGCCTGAAGCAGCAGAGACTCATTTAAAAAAAAAAAAACATTTTTAATTTGTTCAATAAAACAAACTGAAGGAAAATAAATGTTTTTTCTTACCTGTTACACACAGTTTAGTTCCAGAGCCAAAGATCACATTTCTCACAGTGAGAGAGAGTAATACAAACACCTGTCTGCTGCTGAATGTGTCGGCTGAGGTGAACGAGTCCCAAAAATTAACCAGTATCATATTTCAGCTCCATGATGGCGCTCTCTAATGTTCATATTAACACGACTGTCTCTTCTTTTTTTCCTTTATAGAAACATTAGCAGATTTTCTCTGTGGATTGTTGGTTCACACGTTCATGTTCCTCAGAGGATGAATCCTTCTGACTTTGGTAAGTTTGTATCCAGCACCATCATCAGGTAGCACTTTTAAATTATCCATTACTTTGATTTACGGCTTCTGTGCATCCAATGACTGATCTTGTTTTTTTCATATTCCTATCCCAGTGTCTGAATATTCTTAATAATTATAATGTTGCTGTTTGAAAGAGCTTACAGGCATTATTATGCTCTTATATAATCATGATGGCACTGGCATAAAATCTCACATTTCAGAATGATAATAATACTGTTATATTGTTTATTTCTGGAATAATATATCGTCCAACCAAAGTAGTTATTGTGACAGGCCTGATTGTAACACTAAAAGTAAGAATAAACTGCTTGAAAAGATGAATAAAACATTAAAATAAGAACAATGCTGTTTTTTGTTTGTTTGTTTGTTTCCATGTCTTTTACTTGAATGACCTTTAGACTCAGTCTTTATGACATCATGTAGCCTATGTAAATAACATTTAATACCTTAAAACGTTTTTATATTATATTTGTTTTAAAACAAGTCAGCTGGAAACATTAACAAGCTTGAGACGGTTATCAATAACTAATAAAGCTGAGGTTAGCTCTACAGTTTTCAAAATGTGCCAGCGATGCGCACAAAAGCAGCTTCTCATATCTGGCTGAAATCATCCAAACAATGTTTTGTTTTATTTCTGTTGTCTCAAACTCTGTCTTTCACCTAAAATCACCTCCCTTGTTGTAATTTGGCACCATGCTCCCTCTCTGTTTTCTTCACCCTTTTGTCCATCTCCATTTCACTTCACCTTTTCTTTCTTTCACCCATTGATCCTGTCGTCTCTTTTCTCTCTCCTGCCTAACCTCTTTATCTCCCCTTCTTTCTGCACTTTCCTCTTCCTCTCATCTCTTTCCTCTTCCTCTCCTCACCTCCTCTGCCCTTTTCTCACTCTCGTCCTTCTCCTTCCATTAGCAGCAGTAGCAGGAGGAGGCACGACAGCGAGGAGGGCGACAGCCACCGGAGGCACAAACACAAGAAGAGCAAGAGGAGCAAGGAGGGCAAAGAGGCCAGCGAGGACATCAGCGCAGACCAAGAGAACCAGGAGGCCATGGAGTAGTGATGGCCACCTCCTGTGTGTCTGTCTCCGCTCCTGTCTGTCCCTCCGTGTCTCCCAGCAACATGAGAAAGAAGGAGAGGGAGAAGATGAACGCAGACCAGCAAAACCAGGAAGTGATGGATGCGTCCTGTCACTCCCCTCTCCATCTATCTGAGTTCTCCTCCACGCTGCTGTCACTCATCCTCACCGTCACAGAGAGTGCAGGAGCAGAGGAGGTGGTAAAGGAGGGATGGTACTTGATCTGTTTCTCCATCAGTAGCTGACATGAGACAGGGCATCAGTCTGTCTTCACCTCCCTCTGCTCCTCGACGCTCCTCTCAGAGCTCTGCTGTAACATCATGCTCACACATCTCTCTGTATAGTCAGGATGATCAACACGTTTAGCTGTTTTTTCTCTCATTTCTTTCTTTGTTCTTGTCCTGTATGAAGACATCTATAGACAGCTGTCGGTTTAAGTTCAATTAAAACACTTTTGATAAGACGTTGTTTGGGGAGTATTTTATTTTACTTTTAAGAATTAATAGCAGAGTATTTTTGCATGATAACAGTGAGTCATATTAATCTGTCACAGAAGTGTATAATCTTAGTCAGTAGTAACACGGCTGATTGGTCCAGTAGTGTGTGAGATTAGCTGCTGACAGACAAACACACTCTCATGCTCAGACACACACAGGACCAAATGCATGATAATGTAATCAGAAGGCACTAATGTTAACAGCAGGGTCAGTTGTAGTGAAAGCAGCAGTACAGTTAGAGACAGTGTGCTGTTCAGACACTAGAGGGCAGCAGTGGAAAAGTTTGATTTTTCACTGCAGCAGCACAGAACAAACGGAAATATCAAATGTAGTGTGAGGTGATAACTACAGGTTTAAAGTGAGGGCCTGAGTGTAGGATCATCTTGGAAAAACAGGCAGAATTCATAATGTATAAAGTTGTCTTACAATAGTGTCAAATATTCAATTATCACGTGTTTATTATTGTAACTATGACGAGAAAGGTCCCCAAACCTTAACAAAGTGCTTTAAAAAAACATAAACTCAAAGCACAATCTTTCCCTAAAACTGGCCAAGTCTTGTTTCTGTCTAAACAAACTGTAAACTCAGTCGTGTCATCAAACACATTTATGTTTCACAGACTAATGATTTCATCCAGCCAATCAGAAAACACTTCTGTGGTCCAGTTAAAGGTTCAGTGTGAAGGACTGTGGTGGATATACAAGGTACAAGGTACATTTATTATGTTCTTATGTATATTTTATCATATTAGCAGAAATGGAATATAAGTGAGTTTTTCTTAATAGATAATCTCCTGAAATACAAATTATTTTGTTTGCATTAGAATGAACTGTTGATATCTATGTTAATGACTAAGGAGTCCGCCATGTTGAACTGCCAACACATAACAGTCTGTGGTACTAAACTTTATTCATCGTGATTAAAATCAAGATGAATAAACGTCTCACTAAATCAGTTCAGACAGATAAATCATAATTTAGAAAATAATGTTAAAATAATGATATTAAAACAAAGATAAATGAAATAACAAATGAATCCCATCTGCTGGCTCATAGTAACATTTTTCTTTAACAACAGAAAATTTGAAATTTGAAACAAACAGAATTTCTCACTTTGACAAAATGAAAAAAGCTTTTTATTCGTAATACTTGAATTCATCATCTTCACTGTTAAAATCACCTGAGTTTGTATCTTTTGTCTCTCTGATGTTTCGCCGCAGGGGCTGATGGGAGGTGTGAGGACCTGTTAGAGACCACGTGGCCCTCGTCTGATCTCACAGCTCGTCCTCGTTTGGCCTCAGCTGCGTCAGAGCTCCACTTCTCCGCAGGTTGAGCAGAGGAAACACCACTGCACAACATGCTTTTCCTCCCAGCTGCTGCTCTGTGCTGTCTGTGTTCAGGTGAGTGTTTCCAGCCAATCAGGAGCCAACAAAGTCCACCTTTAACAGACACTGTCACACTCACCTTCATCTACCTGTCTGTCTCTGCAGCGCTGGTTGCCATGGCAGCAGATCAGCTGATTCAGGATGATTTAACACTGACCAGGAGAGTCGGTGATAACGTCTCCTTCAGCTGTCGAGGCGATGAGCAGTGTGGCACCTTTGTATACTGGTACCAGAAGAGAGACACAGAAACATTCACACGGATTCTACGTATTCGCAGAAGCAATGGTGAAGTTACATATTACAATCATCCTCAGAAAAATAATTTCTCAGCTGTGTATGAACAGAAAGTCTGTGAGTTGAGGATCCAGAGAGTTGAACTCAGTCATTCAGCCACTTACTACTGCTCCTGTTGGAGGTCCCACAGAGAGAAATGATCCCTGCAGCCTGTACAAAAACCAACAACAGATGTCACACAGTGTTTGTGACAGGAGGAGAGCAGCAAACCACAGCCCAGGTTCACACATTTCACCTCCAGCTCAGCCAGAGTCACAAGCACACTCAACTAAGGAATTTATTTTCTTTACTGGAATCAGGATTTATTTAGCATTATATTTATATATATATATATATATATATATATATATATATATCTTTTTTAACACATTTTCCAACAGGATTAAAGCAACACAGAAGAACAATGATGTAATAATTTCAAAAGATAGCAAAAATATCATTTTAATTAAACAGATAACACAAATAAATGGGATTTTAAAAAAACCCCAAAAAAGGTCATTTTTGAAAAGCAATGTCGATTTGAAAATATTCATTAAAAAAGTTCAAATGATAAATACAAAACCAAGCATCAGCATTTTGTTGAAAATGAATTTCCTCTGCGTCGACCTGCTGCAGTTATTAGGTCAACTCCTCACAATACTAATCTGATCTTGATGCGTAAACTGTGTTTCCTACAAATCCATCCATCACATCTTTGAACAGATTTTAGCAGATAAATTCACTCTAATAAATCAACCAACTGAATTCTTGGATTTATGATAATTCTCCCTCAGCAGATTTGGGAAATGTTTTTGGATTTAATCTAGTTTTTCTCTGTGAGCAGTGGGACGTTTGGCTCAGTCGTTCCATCCAACCAAAACTTTGATCCAGAACAAGACAATTGTTGGCCTGATTTCTGTCACATCCACAGAGGATGTTTATCATCAAAGTATCCTCATAAACATGTTTTTATGATATCTTTGATGTTACGTTCTAAATGTAGAGTTGCTTTATTTGCAAAAAGTCGGGGAGGTTATGTTTAGGCAATAATATTCCAGAAATGGAATATAATATAAATATATTTTCTTTAACTGATAACAACCTGAAAATCCGAATGAAGCGGGAATATCTTCAGAGTCCGCCATGTTGAACCTCCATGTTTCTACAGTAGCCCAGAACGGACAAACCAAACACTTACTCTAGAGCGGGCCATTTTTGTTTTCCCATCAGCCACCATGATTAGCAGCCCTCTTAAGTGTTTGTTTGTTTGAACTTTTTTTTGATCTCATGTGTTGCACTGATTTCGAAAGCAGGAGGATCTCAACTCTTTCTGTTGCAGCACTGGTTTTGTCAAAAGGAGTCCATTAATGTGATACACATACATCATAAATCAAAGTAATGGACAATTTAAAAATGTGAGCTGATGATGGTGCTGGATACAAACTCACCAAAGTCAGAAGGATCCATCCTCTGAGGAACATGAACGTGTGAACCAGCGATCCACAGAGAAAATCTGCTAATGTTTCTATAAAGGAAAAAAAGAAGAGACAGTCGTGTTAATATGAACATTAGAGAGCGACATCATGGAGCTGAAATATGATACTGGTTAATTTTTGGGACTCGTTCACCTCAGCCGACACATTCAGCAGCAGACAGGTTTTTGTATTACTCTCTCTCACTGTGAGAAATGACGTGATCTTTGGCTCTGGAACTAAACTGTATGTAACAGGTAAGAATAAACATTTATTTTCCTTCAATTGTTTTATTTAACAAGTTGAAAATGTTTTTATTAATGATTCTCTGCTGCTTCAGGCTTTACGTTTTTTTCATCATCAGTAGAGTATTCTTGCAGCTATTGTTACATAAACAGGTTAAAAATTCCTAAAATAGAAATTTTTAAATTTCACCACACAACTCAAGTAATTCTTTATTTTTAAAGGAGATGAATCTGAGTTATATATTAAAAAGTATGATAATGGAAATGTAAAAATATATAAAGTGTTCCCCTCAGTAACTCAGCACCATCTAATACAAAATATGACTTTAAAATTAATTTTAATGTGTCAGAAAATGTATGATAAAAAGCATGAAATTGTAATATTTTGTTTATGAAATTAATGCAATTTAATAAACATATTTTAAATGGTAAAATGTATCACATGAATATTACATTTCATATGGAGGTACAAATGTCTTTTAAGATATTGAAACATTTATTCAGAAACTTAATATGATATTACAATTAACAGAATAACTAATTTATATATTTCTGTAATGATGTATAATAATTGCACATGTATATATCTGCATTTGAACTGACTTTTAATAAAACTGAAATATAAAAAGTAGGCTTTATATTAGTTTTAAATGTATTATGGCCTTATTCCTGTTTTATTTATCCAAATAATTGTAGTTTTGTACAAAAGTTAACATTATCATAATTAAATCACTGATGTAGTCAATTGTATTTTAATGAATTTGATTAAATTACTTGATGGTAAATATAATATGATAAACTTATATTGTTATAAATAAAATTACAATAGTGTTTCAAGCTTTATCGTCTCTTTTGTGGGATAGTAAATTCTTCTATTGTAGTATGTTAGACAGTATTATATTATTATGTAAAATCCCCCATAGTGATCAGGTTTAATCTAATTTTAACAAACAGTTTTTTATTTACATTTGACATATCTGAACATACAACTGGGGTTTAAAAAATGAAGATATTTAGAGTTTTCTTTGGAAATTTGGTTACGCTATATTCTACATAAAAATATCTTACATGTATCGTAATACCATGTATTGTAATTAAAGTAACAACTATTTTTATGCAATTAAACATATGTAATTTCTAATGATTCATAGAAAACCAGTTTCCACTGTATGATCATAAAACTTTTCATTCTAGAATAAAATAGAATAAAATTTTGTGTGACAGTAAATTATGTTATTATATATCATATTTTATTATATCATTACTACTACTAATACTGCTACTACTATTAATAATAATAATAATTTGACTTTATTGTGATAACGAATTGCTGAATACATAATATTTTTGTCCCTCTATAACTCATGCTGACAGTATATTCTCAGTGTGTTTAGTATGACGGTGAATCCAGTACATGTAGTGAACTTTGTGCTGTACTGATGAGTACTTTAGTTTCCAGGATCAGACTGAATGCAGTGCAGAGCTGTAAGCTGCTGCTGACTGTGTGAATGTGTGTCTGTGCTGCTTGTTGCTGCTGTCAAACTTCAGATGAGCAGGTAGTGCAGCCCGTGGTGAGCGTGTACCCAGCAGCACCCACAGTCCACCTGGAGGGGCGGAGCTCCCTGCTGTGTCTGGCCTCAGCCATGTTTCCTCCTGAGGTCAAGTTCTCCTGGAAAAGAGGGAGGGAGAGTGGTACTCTGGTGGATCTGAGCCCTGATGACGGAGAGCAGCTGGAGCTCAGAGAGTCGGGACGCACCGCCTCCATCTTGCTGATCCATCAGCCAGAGAACAGCACATATAAATATCGCTGCTACGTGCAGCACGAGGGGGGCACAGTGAAGGCCCAAACAGAACAAGGTAATGAAGATTTGGTGACTGTGTTCAGCAGTGATTCAGCTTCATGTGGAGACGCTGTCAGAGAGAGCAGAGGACTGACATTTCTCACTAGGCGGGTTTCCATTACAGATGTGCACAAAAATTAAGCAATATTTTAGAAATGTCTATAAACACAATTAAAACAGATGACCTCCTTTCCATTGAGTGATGTGACTTCTCCTCTCGCGATTAACGTTCCAAGAAACATGGCGATGGATGTTCAAAGCATCAGCAGGTTTATTTCTATTGCAGCCACCACACCAGCTGTCATCTAGAAATACACTGGCCGTCATTATTTCCAATCGAAGGTGATGTAGGTGTGTTATGGAGCGATGATGGAAAGACAAGCCCTTTCACGAGGGATTTCTGAGAGGTGATTGTCCAAAATTTCACAGAGGAATTGTGAATTCAAACTTTACAGCTGCTCAACTTTTAAAGAGTTATTGGATGTAATAACACCTCTCGTAGCGGCTGCTGCATCATGGCTGAGGGAGCCAGTTCCTACCAACAAGTGCACAACCACAGCATCATGTGACCTATAAAAGCCAATAATTGTTTCCATCACAGTTTTGCGACATATGGTTTCTTTAATCTCCTGAAATATCAGCTCATGAGAGCATAAAAACTATTTTTAAGATAAATGTTAGTTGTTTGTTTTTTTTAAATCAGTGTGTTTCCATTAGGCGTATTTTATATTTGCAGTTTGAATTAGTGCATTTGAGGGTCAATGGAAACCCAAACATTTCACTCCTTTTCTGTTTCAGAGGTTCCAGCTCCAGCAGCCTCCTGTCCTGCAGAGAGAGAGCCAGCAGACCTGCCAGCTCTGCAGCAAGCTGACTGTAAGATCAACTGCTGCTTCTCCTTCAATGCCCAATGTTTCCCTTTAAACTGCAGCCGTTGTTTCTTATCTCATCATTAAGAGTTGCTGTCCTGGCTCCATACCTAAAATGCTTGATGGGGCTGTGACTTGTTGTAATTGATTAGAGTCTTTGAATTTATGATCAGATTGAAGCTGGTTCTTGTCTTCATGTAAAGCTGGTGGTTCTGTCTGGAAAAGTCCAAGTGATACTGATGAAAATATGATGATGTTGTGAGGAAATTTAAAAAGTGAAACAGTATGGAGAGAGGAATGACCTGTCTGTCTGTGTGTCTGTGTGTCAGTGACCCTCCAGTCTCAGTGCAGGGTGAAGCTGCTGTGTGTGCTGTACACACTGCTGACAGTGAAGAGTCTGGTGTACTGCTGTGGACTCTCTCTGCTGCTCCTCCTCAGAAACAAGGGACCGTCCACCAACTGCACACATGCTGACTGACTGTTCTCCGCTCGCCTTTTCTCACCATCACGTCTCATCAGTTCATCTCATTTATCACTTTGTTCAGTATTCACAAATATCAGTTATGACGTGTTGTGGTTGGTTGATAAATATATCTCTTTTATGCACAAGCAATTAAGTGTGAATTCTTTGCAGTGTTATTTTCATTAATTTGTTTATTTCCACTTTTAGTTGTGACTTTTATAAGTATATTAAAAAAAATAGCTGAATCATTGGCTGTCTGGTAGATGTGTTATTGTTTATATTTTTGCTTTTCTTTGTAAAACAATATGCATAGTGTGACAGCTTTGTAAAATTCCTTCTATAACATCCTTTATAAACGGAAAAAATAAAGTGTTTGTGTAAACATCCTTGTTTTTATGGAACTTTTTTGGCCTCAAAGCAAATAATCAAAAACAGAATCAGCTTCATTAGCCGCATATGTTGACGACTGCAAGTCATTTGACTGGTTTTGAGTCGCTGCAAATATACTTAAACACAGCACCAAGTACAAATACACAGGAAGATTAGAACAGAAGCACACAGCTTAACAAGGACAACAAAACTAAAGAAAAATAAGCAAATATATACACAGCTGTTATATACAAGTCAGTAGGTGTGGGTGTTCCACCAGGTTTGGTCCTGAGCCCCTTTTATATTTGTGTCAGTGTCGATATAAAATTCTACGCTGATGACACTGTTGTTTACACACATCGACAAACAGCAGAGCGAGTTACTTTAAAGAAACAGCTGTTATGAAATGATCAGATTTTTCTGAATTATCAATTACAGCCTGATCAGGACTAAATGGATTGGTTCAGGTGCTGATTATATAAATTATGACTTTTAGCTGTGGCACACATTTCAAGACAGAATCACAAAATGCTTCACAAAGAAATATAAAATGTATACATTGTTGAAAAATATTTACAATTTATTCATTGTAAATGATATAAACACATAAACACTTTTTCTTTTGATGTTAAGACTGTATGCACAATTTCTTTCCCTCAAGTAATATGTTGTAATTTTACAATACAGACATACAAAGTCTGGATACAGCATCTTTATTCTGTAATCTCTATAAATAATAATAAAAAAAACCAGGACACTGTTTTCCATCAATAGACTCCTGACCTGAAGCTGAACCCCCTGAAAAACTTAAAAAAACTTTAAAATTCACCAGTTTCATAGAGCATGCTGCCATTTTTAATTGTAATTGAGTTATTCCTCCCATGTGAACGCTGTAGTGAGAGCCAGCTCTGCTAGAATTAGTGTGAGATAATAAAGTGGGATCAGAGCAGATTTAAGCAGGTTAAACAGATCTTTTATTTCAGCTTCTCAGCTCTGAGTTGAGGCTCTGAGATGTTTCTCTTACAGATTAAAAGCACAGATCAAAGCTGAGACAGCGATGCTGAGTGCACGGTTGTAACTGTCACTGTGTTATTACTGTGAGAAAGGCTGCAGAGCAGAAACCCACACAGCCCGTCTGCTGCCGGAGAGGAAGTGTTGACTCGATGTCAACATTTTTTTATGAGTTCTAATAACCAGAGAGAGCAGATTCATATCTGCTGCTCTACACATTTATCAGATCCTCTTCCTCTCTGTGGCTGTTTGTCATTTCTCTTGTTGGAAGCTTTTTTTTCACTGAGCCTCCACCCACACAGTTGAACTGAGCCCCCAAAGAGCAGCAATGACCATCCAACTGGAGGCAACACTCATGGGAGCTGCACTTCACAGTTTACACTTGGTGCTGATGAGTAACAACAAGTCCTCATACAAACATGACAAACAGCTTTCTTATTAGTGCCCTCCAAAACATACATATGAGTGTTTTCTGATTGGAGGATTGGTCTGGAGGACTGTCGTCATGTAAACAGATTCAGCAACTCGTAGTGTTTTTGAGTTTTAAGAGCTTGAAGTGTTTGTTTTTTTTTTTTTTTTTTTTTTTTTTTTTTTTTACAGCAGAAAGAACTATAAAACATTAAATATTTCAAAGCAGAAGCTATGGTGTGATGTCATTATTTGCAGTAAATTATTAGTTGTGCATAATGAAAACATGTACATTCAGTACTATTTGTTCCAGTGCAGTAAACTGAGAGAGATCAACCAGGACAGTAAACTAAAAGATAGAACACTAAAATCAACTCTGATGGTGATTTTTTTACAAGAGCAAAATTAATCCAAAATATTCTGAAATGAGAAAAGTTGATAGCAGAACGTTATTATTTTTTATTTTACTAATTTTATTTTCCATTTCTAGATATATTTCAATCTGCATTGGTTTTGGTTTAGTGTGTTTTTGCACGTGTTCTCTCTCTGTTGTGTGTTCTCTCTCCTGCAGGCCTTTGTGTGGCAGGAGGTGTGGCGTGCTCCTCCTGCAGCAGCAGATAAGACACACCTGTGTCCACTCAGCTCATCAGCCTGCCTTTATAAAGCTTGACGTCACTCCACTGCTTTGCTGCTTAATTCTGTACAGTCTGATAGTGTTTCTGTGACTTCAGTGTTTTGTTTTTGAATGGCTTCAGGGTTTAAGCTGCCAGTTTTGCAGTGTTTGTTGTTTGCTCGTGAATTTTATTTGTACTTATTAGTGTTTTTACGTTTCTGTGTGCTCAGGTACTCCTGTGTTGCTCGCTGTTGCGCCTCAGTGTCCTCAGTGCCTGAGTTTGTCCATGTGCTGCGTCTATGCTGGAGATGATTCTGTGAGTCAGTCAGCTCCCTGCCTCCACTGCCTGCTCCTTTGCTTTTCTTGTGTACAATAAACTCTTTTTTTTACATACCTACCCATGTCAGTCTCCACTTTAGGGTCCAAAAAAACCCCTAAAGCCTGTAAAGTAAGTAATACAAAATACAAAAATAAAATACTGCTGCTAATACTAATAAAATTGAGAATAACAAAACCAAATTTCATTTAAGAAATTTATTTATGTGATAAAAAGTCAAGTAAATGTTGAAACAAATACACCAAAGCACAAAGCATTTAGAGAAAAAAACAAAACAACTAAAACCAAAAAGTAAAGCTGATTACATGAAGAAAATTCAAATGTTCAATATTATATTTAAAATAAGCACATGAATAAAAAAAGTTCTCTAGTATCACCATTTTCCAGATAATGAGATCATTAAGATATCATACACAGTGTATTAGAAGATGTTTGTTAGTAAAATACATTCCGTGATTTTGTTGATATAAAATAAAAAAAGCTAAAATAACACAAACACTGAGGGAGTAAGTTAGCCTACATTACAAATTAAATAAATCAGTTACAGTCACTGAGAAAAAGATGTAATTATAATACAGTTACTTATCAAAATGTTGGTGATACTTCTTTTTTAAATTTTTTTAAAAACATTTATTTATTAATTTATTTACTTTTTGCCGTGCAGGAATTTCTTGGCATTAACTCCGTCTTTTCCAGGAGAACTTGACCTCAGGAGGAAACATGGCTGAGGCCAGACACAGCAGGGAGCTCCGCCCCTCCAGGTGGACTGTGGGTGCTGCTGGGTACACGCTCACCACGGGCTGCACTACCTGCTCATCTGAAGTTTGACAGCAGCAACAAGCAGCACAGACACACATTCACACAGTCAGCAGCAGCTTACAGCTCTGCACTGCATTCAGTCTGATCCTGGAAACTAAAGTACTCATCAGTACAGCACAAAGTTCACTACATGTACTGGATTCACCGTCATACTAAACACACTGAGAATATACTGTCAGCATGAGTTATAGAGGGACAAAAATATTCAGTATGTGTTCAGCAATTCATTATATCAATGTGCAACATCCAATAATAATAACAATAATAATAATAATAATAATAATAATAATAATGATGCAAAAAGTAAACATATCTAGGCAGCAAAATAATATGTTCATACTTTCACTATAATCATTGCTACTAATATAATACAATACAGTGATGACATTTATCTTCATGCAATGGAAACTGGTTTTCCTAAATAATGGTGATTTACATATTATAAATGAATTACACATTTACCGGCACATAAAATAGATTGGTAAAATTATTTATAAATACATTAATTTACTTTGTTTTTTACACATTTCATAACATTTTTAACTTTTAGACCCAGTGATCGAATGATATGTTCAGATATTTAAAATGTCAATAAAACTAATAATTTAAATGAGATAACAGAACCTTACTTATTGCCTTGGGGAAATTTAATGATAATATAATATAATATAATATAATATAACATAACATAACATAACATAACATAACATAACATAACATAACATAACATAACATAACATAACATAACATAACATAACATAACATAACATAACATAACATAATCTGTTGTTAATCTAAAATTGAATATTAAATTAAATATTCACCTTCACATGAAATACAATTGTACCTTTAATTATCTAACATGTTTTATTTAATATCAATTAACTCTAATTTCTAAAGAAACAAATAAAGACATTAAGAACTTCATAACCACAATTTAAACTTTTGTACACAACTACAATGATACTTCTTAATAAATCAAACATAAATAAACACTGTTTAATCTATATAATATCATTTATATAATATATATATGATATCATTTTGTATAATTTTTTATATCTAATAATATAATACAATACACTTGAGATTGTTCAAATAATCATAAAGCCTCCCATTTATATGTATTTAAAGTCAGTTAACAGCTAGGCTTTGTATGTGTCATTATTATATATCATCATAAAATATATAAGATGTATATATTAAGAAATATATAAGAAATATATAAATTAGTATGCAAAATTCTTCTCATGGTAACATCATATTTATTATCTCTTTCAGTGTTTGAATGTCTAAAAGATATATGCACCATCATACTAAATGAATGATACATTTTAAAATTTCTTTAAACATATTTAATATATGCTTTTCATTAAACATTTCTTTGACACATATATCGTTTTTTTTACACTGAATTACCAACAGAATCTAATTCTGTATATATTTTAACATTTCTAATTTCGTGCTTTTCTATATGAATCGGTTTAATCTCCTGAAGAAATAGAGAAAAACTTGAGTTGTGCAGTGAGATTTTAACATCCTTTTTTGTTGTTGTTTTGTGTGGGAATTATGAATCTCTTTATGTAACAATAATTATCTACTAATTATGAAAAAAAATGACACGTAAAGCCTGAAGCAGCAGAGACTCATTAAAAAAAAAAAAAAAAATTTTTAATTTGTTCAATAAAACAAACTGAAGGAAAATAAATGTTTTTTCTTACCTGTTACACACAGTTTAGTTCCAGAGCCAAAGATCACGTTTCTCACAGTGAGAGAGAGTAATACAAACACCTGTCTGCTGCTGAATGTGTCGGCTGAGGTGAACGAGTCCCAAAAATGAACCAGTATCATATTTCAGCTCCATGATGTCGCTCTCTAATGTTCATATTAACACGACTGTCTGTTCTTTTTTTCCTTTATAGAAACATTAGCAGATTTTCTCTGTGGATTGTTGGTTCACACGTTCATGTTCCTCAGAGGATGAATCCTTCTGACTTTGGTAAGTTTTTATCCAGAACCATCATCAGGTAGCACTTTTAAATTATCCATTACTTTGATTTACGGCTTCTGTGCATCCAATGACTGATCTTGTTTTTTTCATATTCCTATCCCAGTGTCTGAATATTCTTAATAATTATAATGTTGCTGTTTGAAAGAGCTTACAGGCATTATTATGCTCTTATATAACCATGATGGCACTGGCATAAAATCTCACATTTCAGAATGATAATAATACTGTTATATTGTTTATTTCTGGAATAATATATCGTCCAACCAAAGTAGTTATTGTGACAAGCCTGATTGTAACACTAAAAGTAAGAATAAACTGCTTGAAAAGATGAATAAAATAATAAAATAAGAACAATGCTGTTTTTTGTTTGTTTGTTTGTTTCCATGTCTTTTACTTGAATGACCTTTAGACTCAGTCTTTATGACATCATGTAGCCTATGTAAATAACATGTAATACCTTAAAACGTTTTTATATTATATTTGTTTTAAAACAAGTCAGCTGGAAACATTAACAAGCTTGAGACGGTTATCAATAACTCATAAAGCTGAGGTTAGCTCTACAGTTTTCAAAATGTGCCAGCGATGCGCACAAAAGCAGCTTCTCATATCTGGCTGAAATCATCCAAACAATGTTTTGTTTTATTTCTGTTGTCTCAAACTCTGTCTTTCACCTAAAATCACCTCCCTTGTTGTAATTTGGCACCAGGCTCCCTCTCTGTTTTCTTCACCCTTTTGTCCGTCTCCATTTCACTTCACCTTTTCTTTCTTTCACCCATTGATCCTGTCGTCTCTTTCTCTCTCCTGCCTAACCTCTTTATCTCCCCTTCTTTCTGCACTTTCCTCTTCCTCTCATCTCTTTCCTCTTCCTCTCCTCACCTCCTCTGCCCTTTTCTCACTCTCGTCCTTCTCCTTCCATTAGCAGCAGTAGCAGGAGGAGGCACGACAGCGAGGAGGGCGACAGCCACCGGAGGCACAAACACAAGAAGAGCAAGAGGAGCAAGGAGGGCAAAGAGGCCAGCGAGGACATCAGCGCAGACCAAGAGAACCAGGAGGCCATGGAGTAGTGATGGCCACCTCCTGTGTGTCTGTCTCCGCTCCTGTCTGTCCCTCCGTGTCTCCCAGGAACATGAGAAAGAAGGAGAGGGAAAAGATGAACGCAGACCAGCAAAACCAGGAAGTGATGGATGCGTCCTGTCACTCCCCTCTCCATCTATCTGAGTTCTCCTCCACGCTGCTGTCACTCATCCTCACCGTCACAGAGAGTGCAGGAGCAGAGGAGGTGGTAAAGGAGGGATGGTACTTGATCTGTTTCTCCATCAGTAGCTGACATGAGACAGGGCATCAGTCTGTCTTCACCTCCCTCTGCTCCTCGACGCTCCTCTCAGAGCTCTGCTGTAACATCATGCTCACACATCTCTCTGTATAGTCAGGATGATCAACACGTTTAGCTCTTTTTTTCTCTCATTTCTTTCTTTGTTCTTGTCCTGTATGAAGACATCTATAGACAGCTGTCGGTTTAAGTTCAATAAAAAAACACTTTTGATAAGACGTTGTTTGGGGAGTATTTTATTTTACTTTTTAAGAATTAATAGCAGAGTATTTTTGCATGATAACAGTGAGTCATATTAATCTGTCACAGAAGTGTATAATCTTAGTCAGTAGTAACACGGCTGATTGGTCCAGTAGTGTGTGAGATTAGCTGCTGACAGACAAACACACTCTCATGCTCAGACACACACAGGACCAAATGCATGATAATGTAATCAGAAGGCACTAATGTTAACAGCAGGGTCAGTTGTAGTGAAAGCAGCAGTACAGTTAGAGACAGTGTGCTGTTCAGACACTAGAGGGCAGCAGTGGAAAAGTTTGATTTTTCACTGCAGCAGCACAGAACAAACGGAAATATCAAATGTAGTGTGAGGTGATAACTACAGGTTTAAAGTGAGGGCCTGAGTGTAGGATCATCTTGGAAAAACAGACAGAATTCATAATGTATAAAGTTGTCTTACAATAGTGTCAAATATCATTCAATTATCACGTGTTTATTATTGTAACTATGACGAGAAAGGTCCCCAAACCTTAACAAAGTGCTTTAAAAAAACAAAAACTCAAAGCACAATCTTTCCCTAAAACTGGCCAAGTCTTGTTTCTGTCTAAACAAACTATAAACTCAGTCGTGTCATCAAACACATTTATGTTTCACAGACTAATGATTTCATCCAGCCAATCAGAAAACACTTCTGTGGTCCAGTTAAAGGTTCAGTGTGAAGGACTGTGGTGGATATACAAGGTACAAGGTACATTTATTGTATTCTTCAGTATATTTTATCATATTAGCAGAAATGGAATATAAGTGTGTTTTCCTTAATAGATAATCACCTGAAATACAAATTATTTTGTTTGCATTAGAATGAACTGTTGATATCTATGTTAATGACTAAGGAGTCCGCCATGTTGAACTGCCAACACATAACAGTCTGTGGTACTAAACTTTATTCAACTTGATATAAGGATGAAATTTGAAGTTTGAAACAAACTAATTTCTCACTTTGACAAAAATGAAAAAAGCTTTTTATACGTAATACTTGAATTCATCATCTTCACTGTTAAAATTTAATAAAAGATAAAAGTTTGTATCTTTTGTCTCTCTAATGTTTCGCCACAGGGGCTGATGGGAGGTGTGAGGACCTGTTAGAGACCACGTGGCCCTCGTCTGATCTCACAGCTCGTCCTCGTTTGGCCTCAGCTGCGTCAGAGCTCCACTTCTCCGCAGGTTGAGCAGAGGAAACACCACTGCACAACATGCTTTTCCTCCCAGCTGCTGCTCTGTGCTGTCTGTGTTCAGGTGAGTGTTTCCAGCCAATCAGGAGCCAACAAAGTCCACCTTTAACAGACACTGTCACACTCACCTTCATCTACCTGTCTGTGTCTCTGCAGCGCTGGTTGCCATGGCAGCAGATCAGCTGATTCAGGATGATTTAACACTGACCAGGAGAGTCGGTGATAACGTCTCCTTCAGCTGTCGAGGCGATGAGCAGTGTGATGATGGAAGCTGGATAGTCTGGTACCAGAAGAGAGACACAGAAACATTCACAGTGATTCTGGGTATTGACAGAAGTGATGGTAAAGTTACATATTCCAATCATCCTCAGAAAAATAATTTCTCAGCTGTGTATGAACAGAAAGTCTGTGAGTTGAGGATCCAGAAAGTTGAACTCAGTCATTCAGCCACTTACTACTGCTCCTGTTGGAGGTCCCACAGTGAGAAATGATCCCTGCAGCCCGTACAAAAACCAACAACAGATGTCACACAGTGTTTGTGACAGGAGGAGAGCAGCAAACCACAGCCCAGGTTCACACATTTCACCTCCAGCTCAGCCAGAGTCACAAGCACACTCAACTAAGGAATTTATTTTCTTTACTGGAATCAGGATTTATCCAACATTATATTTTTAAATATTTTCATCATATTTTCCAGCAGGTTTAGAGCAGCACAGAAGAGCAGTGGTGAAATAATTTCAAAAGATAACAAAAACAGAACAGTTAAATTAAATGAAAAACACAAATCCTCTGTGTGACCTGCAGCAGGAATAAAGTCTGATCCTCCTCATAATACTGATCTGCTCTTAATTTGTAAACTTCCTGTGTTTCTTTCACAATAAAAGCTTCAAAGACACATTTCTTACACTCCTTTTTATTTATTTATTTTTTTTTTACAGATTTTAGCAGATAATTTCATTTCAATAAATGACACAGCTGATTTCTTGGATTTATGATAATTCTCCCTCAGCAGATTTGGGAAATGTTTTTGGATTAATCCAGGTTTTCTCTGTGAGCAGTGGGACGTTTGGCTCAGTCGTTCCATCCAACCAAAACTTTGATCCAGAACAAGACAATTGTTGGCCTGATTTCTGTCACATCCACAGAGGATGTTTATCATCAAAGTATCCTCAGAAACATGTTTGTATGATATCTTACGAATAAGTGCCCCACAAATGATGTTACTTTCTAAATGTAGAGTTACGTTTTTAGCAAAAAGCTGGGGAGGTTAAGTTTAAGTAATAATATTGCAGAAATGGAATTTAATATTAATATATTTTCTTTAATTGATAACAACCTGAAAATCCAAATTAAGTGGGAATATCTTCAGAGTCCGCCATGTTGAACCTCCATGTTTCTACAGTAGCCCAGAACGGACAAACCAAACACTTACTCTAGAGAGGGCCATTTTTGTTTTCCCATCAGCCACCATGGTTAGCAGCCCCTCTGCAACAAGCAGCATCAGAATAACACAGATTTTTTAAAGGTGAAACTGCTTCATTCAGTGTTTTTACAGCTTTTAATTACCGGGTCCATTTGTTCTGGAGAGGAAGAGACCTCTGCTGATAATTCGGCTCCCAGTAAAAACCTCCTGAACGTCTGGATCAGAGAAAAGGTGAGCACACATTAACAGGTGAGTTAACATCCCGTCTCTTAAATGCCAAACAGCATTAAAGAAACTCTGATTTGTAACATGAAACTGCTCTATTCTGTGTTTTTACCTGTTTTAATATCCTGGTCCACTTGTTTTGGAGAGGAAAAGACTGAAGCTGACCAACAATGTCAGCACTGATTTTTGGCTAATTTGACCTAATTTTCTGTGCCTGCATTATCTGCTATTTGGATTTTATCCTCTCATATTGTTAAATTGTGTTGCATATTCTTAACTTGTACATGTTTAACTATATTTTGTGTCTTTTTTATCATAATGTTGTTTGTCTTAACCATTGTACATACTGTTATTTTAGGATGTTTTTACCATCAGCCAAGGGACTACCAGTGAAAACTAGCTCCCCAGCTAACTCGGGTGCATTTATATTTGTTTTAATGTGGATCAGTGCACACTGTCCCTTTTTAAATATAGAAATGACAAAAGTACAATTACAAAAATTGGAGTCAGGGTTAAAACTACTGAAATGTCCAATAATGTCCAGCTCAGAAAAAAGTGTGAATACACACCTGCAGATGCTGGGCTAGTGGTCTGTCTCCAACGAGCCAAACAGTGTTGGAGAAACTCGGCATCCAATAAAAACCTGAATTATGAACACTGAAGGAATTCTAATCAGGAGAAGTTTCAGCTGGTCGCAGTTTGCAATCTCACTGCTGTAGATGCCACTAGATCTTACATGCAGTTCCTTTAAAGGTCACTTACAAACTACATATTTTGTTATTTCATTTGGAGGACTTTTAGGTCCAAACCTCTGGCCCCTGAATCAAACACAATAAGAGTTTTTACAGGATGAGCTGAGCTGCAGTGGCTTCACCAGTGTTTCTCTTTGTGGCTGAACAGGAGAGCAGAGCCCTGAGCTCCTGCCAGAGAACAGACCCATAACCACTGCTTCACATAGCTGTAAGAAGCACATCTGGATTTGAACTCCTGTAAATCTTCTGGTAGCTTCCTTTTTTACAAACTAACCCATGTGTTGCACTGATTTAAATAATAGGAGGATCTCAACTCTTTCTGTTGCAGCACTGGCTTTGTCAACAAGAGTCCTATTATTTGATACACATACATCATAAATCAAAGTAATAGACAATTTAAAAATGTGAGCTGATGATGGTGCTGGATACAAACTTACCAAAGTCAGAAGGATTCATCCTCTGAGGAACATGAACGTGTGAACCAGCGATCCACAGAGAAAATCTGCTAATGTTCCTATAAAGGAAAAAAAGAAGAGACAGTCGTGTTAATATGAACATTAGAGAGCAGCATCATGGAGCTGAAATATGATACTGGTTAATTTTTGGGACTCGTTCACCTCAGCCGACACATTCAGCAGCAGACAGGTTTTTGTATTACTCTCTCTCACTGTGAGAGGTGACGACATCTTTGGCTCTGGAACTAAACTGTATGTAACAGGTAAGAATAAACATTTATTTTCCTTCAATTGTTTTATTAAACAAGTTTAAAATGTTTTTATTAATGATTCTCTGCTGCTTCAGGCTTTACGTTTTTTTCATTAGCATTAGAGTATTCTTGCAGCTATTGTTACATAAACAGGTTCATAATTCCTAAAATAGAAATTTTTATATTTCACCACACAACTCAAGTTATTCTTTATTTTTAAAGGAGATGAATCTGAGTTATATATTAAAAAGTATGATAATGGAAATGTAAAAATATACATAGTGCATTCCCCTCAGTAACTCAGCACCATCTAATACAAAATATGACTTAAAAATGAATTTTAATGTGTCAGAAAACGTATGATAAAAAGCATGAAATTGTAATATTTTGTTTATGAAATTAATGCAATTTAATAAACATATTTTAAATGGTAAAATGTCTCACATGAATATTACATTTCATATGGAGGTACAAATGTCTTTTAAGATATTGAAACATTTATTCAGAAACTTAACATGATATTACAATTAACAGAATTCTGCAAACTAATTTATATATTTCTGTAATGATGTATAATAATGGTACATGTTTTATCTGCATTTGAACTGACTTTTAATAAAACTGAAATATAAAAAGTAGGCTTTATATTAGTTTTAAATGTATTATGGCCTTATTCAAGTTTTATTTATCCAAATAATTGTAGTTTTGTACAAAAGTTAACATTATCATAATAAAATCATTGATGTAGTCAATTGTATTTTAATAAATTTGATTCAATTACTTGATGGTAAATATAATATGATAAACTTATATTGTTATAAATAAAATTACAATAGTGTTTCAAGCTTTATCGTCTCTTTTGTGGGATAGTAAATTCTGCTATTGTATTATGTTGGACAGTATTATATTATTATGTACAATCCCCCATAGTGATCAGGTTTAATCTAATTTTAACAAACAGTTTTTTATTTACATTTGACATATCTGAACATACAACTGGGGTTTAAAAAATGAAGATATTTAGAGTTTTCTGTGGAAATTTGGTTACGCTATATGCTACATAAATAATATCTTACATGTATTGTAATACCATGTATTGTAATTAAAGTAACAACTATTTTTATGCAATTAAACATATGTAATTTATTAATGATTCATAGAAAACCAGTTTCCACTGTATGATCATAAAACTTTTCATTTTAGAATAAAATAGAATAAAATTTTGTGTGACAGTAAATTATGTTATTATATATCATATTTTATTATATCATTACTACTACTAATACTGCTACTACTATCAATAATAATAATAATTTGACTTTATTGTGATAACGAATTGCTGAATACATAATATTTTTGTCCCTCTATAACTCATGCTGACAGTATATTCTCAGTGTGTTTAGTATGACGGTGAATCCAGTACATGTAGTGAACTTTGTGCTGTACTGATGAGTACTTTAGTTTCCAGGATCAGACTGAATGCAGTGCAGAGCTGTAAGCTGCTGCTGACTGTGTGAATGTGTGTCTGTGCTGCTTGTTGCTGCTGTCAAACTTCAGATGAGCAGGTAGTGCAGCCCGTGGTGAGCGTGTACCCAGCAGCACCCACAGTCCACCTGGAGGGGCGGAGCTCCCTGCTGTGTCTGGCCTCAGCCATGTTTCCTCCTGAGGTCAAGTTCTCCTGGAAAAGATGGAGGGAGAGTGGTACTCTGGTGGATCTGAGCCCTGATGACGGAGAGCAGCTGGAGCTCAGAGAGTCGGGACGCACCGCCTCCATCTTGCTGATCCATCAGCCAGAGAACAGCACATATAAATATCACTGCTACGTGCAGCACGAGGGGGGCACAGTGAAGACAGAACAAGGTAATGAAGATTTGGTGACTGTGTTCAGCAGTGATTCAGCTTCATGTGGAGACGCTGTCAGAGAGAGCAGAGGACTGACATTTCTCACTAGGCGGGTTTCCATTACAGATGTGCACAAAACATTAAGCAATATTTTAGAAATGTCTATAAACACAATTAAAAAAGACGACTGCCTTTCCAGTGAGTGATGTGACTTCTCCTCTCGCGATTAACGTTCCAAGAAACATGGCGATGGATGTTCAAAGCATCAGCAGGTTTATTTCTATTGCAGCCACCACACCAGCTGTCATCTAGAAATACACTGGCCGTCATTATTTCTAATCGAAGGTGATGTAGGTGTGTTATGGAGCAATGATGGAAAGACATATCCTTACACCAGGGATTTCTGAGAGGTGATTGTCCAACATTACACAGAGGAATTGTGAATTCAAACTTTACAGCTGATCTGCTCAACTTTTGAAGAGTTATAGGATGTAATAACACCTCTTGTAGCGCTGGCTGCATCATGTGACCTATAAACGCCAATAATTGTTTCCACCACAGTTTTGCAACATATGGTTTCTTTAATCTCCTGAAATATCAGCTCATGAGAGCATAAAAACTCTTGAGATAAATGTTTTTATTAAATCAGTGTGTTTCCATTTGAATTTTTTTTTATATTTGCAGTTTCAATTAGTGCATTTGAGGGTTAATGCAAACCCAAACATTTCACTCCTTTTCTGTTTCAGAGGTTCCAGCTCCAGCAGCCTCCTGTCCTGCAGAGAGAGAGCCAGCAGACCTGCCAGCTCTGCAGCAAGCTGACTGTAAGATCAACTGCTGCTTCTCCTTCAATGCCCAATGTTTCCCTTTAAACTGCAGCCTTTGTTTCTTATCTCATCATTAAGAGTTGCTGTCCTGGCTCCATACCTAAAATGCTTGATGGGGCTGTGACTTGTTGTAATTGATTAGAGTCTTTGAACTTCTGATCAGATTGAAGCTGGTTCTTGTCTTCATGTAAAGCTGGTGGTTCTGTCTGGAAAAGTCCAAGTGATACTGATGAAAATATGATGATGTTGTGAGGAAATTTAAAAAGTGAAACAGTACGGAGAGAGGAATGACCTGTCTGTCTGTGTGTCTGTGTGTCAGTGACCCTCCAGTCTCAGTGCAGGGTGAAGCTGCTGTGTGTGCTGTACACACTGCTGACAGTGAAGAGTCTGGTGTACTGCTGTGGACTCTCTCTGCTGCTCCTCCTCAGAAACAAGGGACCGTCCACCAACTGCACACATGCTGACTGACTGTTCTCCGCTCGCCTTTTCTCACCATCACGTCTCATCAGTTCATCTCATTTATCACTTTGTTCAGTATTCACAAATATCAGTTATGACGTGTTGTGGTTGGTTGATAAATATATCTCTTTTATGTACAAGCAATTAAGTGCAAATTCTTTGCAGTGATATTTTCATTCATTTGTTTATTTCCACTTTTAGTTGTGACTTTTATAATTATAAAAACAAATAAGCTGAATCATTGGCTGTCTGGTAGATGTGTTATTGTTTATAGTATTTTTGCTTTTCTTTGTAAAACAATATGCATAGTGTGACAGCTTTGTAAAATTCCTTCTATAACATCCTTTATAAACGGAAAAAATAAAGTGTTTGTGTAAACATCCTTGTTTTTATGGAACTTTTTTTGGCCTCAAAGCAAATAATCAGAAACAGAATCAGCTTCATTAGCCGTGTATGTTGATGACTGCAAGTCATTTGACTGGTTTTGAGTCCCTGCAAATATACTTAAACACAGCACCAAGTACAAATACACAGGAAGATTAGAACAGAAGCACACAGCTTAACAAGGATAACAAAACTAAAGAAAAATAAGCAAATATATACACAGCTGTTATATACAAGTCAGTAGGTGTGGGTGTTCCACCAGGTTTGGTCCTGAGCCCCTTTTATATTTGTGTCAGTGTCGATATAAAACTCTACGCTGATGACACTGTTGTTTACACACATCGACAAACAGCAGAGCGAGTTGCTTTAAAGAAACAGCTGTTATGACATGATCAGATTTTTCTGAATAAAATGTCTCTTATCAATTACAGCCTGATCAGGACTAAATGGATTGGTTCAGGCGCTGATTATATAAATTATGATTTTTAGTTGTGGCACACATTTCAAGACAGAATCACAAAATGCTTCACAAAGAAATATAAAATGTATACATTGTCAAAAAAATACAATTAATTTATTCATTGTAAATGATATAAACACATAAAACACTTTTTGTTTTGATGTTAAGATTTTAAGCACAATTTCTTTCCCTCAAGTAATATGTTGTGATTTTACAATACAGACATACAAAGTCTGGATACAGCATCATTATTCTGTAATCTCTATGAATAATAATAAAATAACCAGGACACTGTTTTCCATCAATAGACCCCTGACCAGAAGCTGAACCCCCTGAAAAACTTAAAAAACTTTAAAATTCACCAGTTTCATAGAGCATGCTGCCATTTTTAATTGTAATTGAGTTATTCCTCCCATGTGAACGCTGTAGTGAGAGCCAGCTCTGCTAGAATTAGTGTGAGATAATAAAGTGGGATCAGAGCAGATTTAAGCAGGTTAAACAGATCTTTTATTTCAGCTTCTCAGCTCTGAGTTGAGGCTCTGAGATGTTTCTCTTACAGATTAAAAGCACAGATCAAAGCTGAGACAGCGATGCTGAGTGCACGGTTGTAACTGTCACTGTGTTATTACTGTGAGAAAGGCTGCAGAGCAGAAACCCACACAGCCCGTCTACTGCTGGAGAGGAAGTGTTGACTCGATGTCAACATTTTTTTTTAAGTTCTAATAACCACAGAGAGCAGATTCATATCTGCTGCTCTACACATTTATCAGATCCTCTTCCTCTCTGTGGCTGTTTGTCATTTCTCTTGTTGGAAGCTTTTTTTTCACTGAGCCTCCACCCACACAGTTGAACTGAGCCCCCAAAGAGCAGCAATGACCATCCAACTGGAGGCAACACTCATGGGAGCTGCACTTCACAGTTTACACTTGGTGCTGATGAGTAACAACAAGTCCTCATACAAACATGACAAACAGCTTTCTTATTAGTGCCCTCCAAAACATACATATGAGTGTTTTCTGATTGGAGGATTGGTCTGGAGGATCTGGAGGTTTTTTGATCAAATAAATTAGTTCATGAAGTCAGCAGCTCCAGGAGTTAACTTGGGGGGCAAATTAGGAGCTTTAAGTGCTTTTTTGAGCAAAATTCATTGACTCCAAAATATTCTGAAATGAGAAAAGTTGATGGCAGAATGTTATTGTTTTCTTATTTTACTCATTTTATTTTCCATTTCTATATATACTTCATTCTGCATTGGTTTTGGTTTAGTGTGTTTTTGCACGTGTTCTCTCTCTGTTGTGTGTTCTCTCTCCTGCAGGCCTGTGTGTGGCAGGAGGTGTGGCGTGCTCCTCCTGCAGCAGCAGATAAGACACACCTGTGTCCACTCAGCTCATCAGCCTGCCTTTATAAAGCTTGACGTCACTCCACTGCTTTGCTGCTTAATTCTGTACAGTCTGATAGTGTTTCTGTGACTTCAGTGTTTTGTTTTTGAATGGCTTCAGGGTTTAAGCTGCCAGTTTTGCAGTGTTTGTTGTTTGCTCGTGAATTTTATTTGTACTTATTAGTGTTTTTACGTTTCTGTGTGCTCAGGTACTCCTGTGTTCCTCGCTGTTGCGCCTCAGTGTCCTCAGTGCCTGAGTTTGTCCATGTGCTGCGTCTATGCTGGAGATGATTCTGTGAGTCAGTCAGCTCCCTGCCTCCACTGCCTGCTCCTTTGCTTTTCTGGAGTACAATAAACTCTTTTTTACATACCTACCCACGTCAGTCTGCACTTTAGGGTCCAAAAAACCCCATAAAGCCTGTAAAGTAAGTGCAGACAAAACAGAGAGTATTTTAAAGGCAAAAATACATCTTCATAAAAAAAAATCCACATCAAATATGTTTAATGAAATGATTTATATTTTATGTAGAAAAGAAAAGTCAAAATAATCTCAAGTGAAATGTTTTGTTACATTTATTAAAACTTTGCATTTAATCAGAATAAAACAAACTGGCAGACATACAAAAATAAAATACTGCTGCTAATACTAATAAAATTAAGAATGAGAAAACCAAATTTCGTTTATTAAATTTATTTAGGTGACAACAAGTCAAGTAAATGTTGAAACAAATACACCAAAGCACAAAGCATTTAGAGAAAAAAATAAAACTACTAAAACCAAAAAGTAAAGCTGATTACATGAAGAAAATATTGAAATATTCAATATTATGTTTAAAATAAGCACCACATGAATAAAAAAAGTTCTCCCGTTCTCTAGTATCACCGTTCTCCAGATAATGAGATCATTAAGATATCATACACAGTGTATTAGAAGATGTTTGTTAGTAAATTACATTCTGTGATTTTGTTGATATAAAATAAAAAAAGCTAAAATAACAAACACTGAGGGAGTAAGTTAGCCTACATTACAAAATAAATAAATCAGTTACAGTCACTGAGAAAAATATGTAATTATAATACAGTTACTTATCAAAATGTTGGTGGTAATTCTTTTTAAATTTTTTTTTAAACCATTTATTTGTTAATTTATTTACTTTTTGCCATGCAGGAATTTCTTGGCATTAACTCCGTCTTTTCCAGGAGAACTTGACCTCAGGAGGAAACATGGCTGAGGCCAGACACAGCAGGGAGCTCCGCCCCTCCAGGTGGACTGTGGGTGCTGCTGGGTACACGCTCACCACGGGCTGCACTACCTGCTCATCTGAAGTTTGACAGCAGCAACAAGCAGCACAGACACACATTCACACAGTCAGCAGCAGCTTACAGCTCTGCACTGCATTCAGTCTGATCCTGGAAACTAAAGTACTCATCAGTACAGCACAAAGTTCACTACATGTACTGGATTCACCGTCATACTAAACACACTGAGAATATACTGTCAGCATGAGTTATAGAGGGACAAAAATATTCAGTATGTGTTCAGCAATTCATTATATCAATGTGCAACATCCAATAATAATAGTAATAATAATGTAAAAAGTAAACATGTTTAGGCAGCAAAATAATATGGTCATACTTTCACTATAATTATTGCTACTAATATAATACAATACAATGATGACATTTATCTTCATGCAATGGAAACTGGTTTTCCTAAATAATGGTGATATACATATTATAAATAAATTACACATCTACCGTCACATAAAATAGATTAGTGAAATGATTTATAAATACATGAATTTACTTTGTTTTTTACACATTTCATAACAATTTTAACTTTTATACCCAGATAGAACCTTACTTATTGCCTTGGGGAAATTTAATGATAATATAATATAATATAATATAATATAATATAATATATTATAATATGATATAACATAACATAACATAACATAACATAACATAACATAACATAACATAATGTGTTGTTAATCTACAGATTGAATATTAAATTAAATATTCTTCACATGAAATACAATTGTACCTTTAATTATCTAACATGTTTTATTTAATATCAATTAACTCTAATTTCTAAAGAAACAAATAAAGACATTAAGAACTTCATAACCACAACTTAAACTTTTGTACACAACTACAATGATACTTCTCAATACATCAAACATAAATACACACTGTTTAATCTATATAATATCATTTATATAATATATATGATATCATTTTGTATATTTTTTTATATCTAATAATATAATACAATACACTTGAGATTGTGCAAATCATTATAAAGCCTCCCATTTATATGTATTTAAAGTCAGTTAACAGCTTTATATGTGTCATTATTATATATCATCATAGAAATATATAAATTAGTATGCATAATTCTTTTCTTGGTAACACATATTTATTATCTCTTTCAGTGTTTGAAAGTCTAAAAGATATATGCATCATCATACAGCATACTAAATGAATGACTTACATTTTTAAATTTCTTTAAACATATTTAAAATATGCTTTTTATTAAACATTTCTTTGACATATATATCTTTTTTTACACAGATTTTAACATCCTTTTTTCTTGTTGTTTTGTGTAGGAATCTCTTTATGTAACAATAACTGCACGGCTGCAACAATTCTCTACTAATTATGAAAAAATTAAGATGTAAAGCTTAAAGCAGCAGAGACTCATTAAAAAAAACAAAACATTTTTAATTTGTTCAAGAAAACAAACTGAAGGAAAATAAATATTTTTTCTTACCTGTTACACACAGTTTAGTTCCAGAGCCAAAGATCACGTTTCTCACAGTGAGAGAGAGTAATACAAACACCTGTCTGCTGCTGAATGTGTCGGCTGAGGTGAACGAGTCCCAAAAATGAACCAGTATCATATTTCAGCTCCATGATGTCGCTCTCTAATGTTCATATTAACACGACTGTCTGTTCTTTTTTTTCTTTATAGAAACATTAGCAGATTTTCTCTGTGGATTGTTGGTAAACACGTTCATGTTCCTCAGAGGATGGATCCTTCTGACTTTGGTAAGTTTTTATCCAGAACCATCATCAGGTAGCACTTTTAAATTATCCATTACTTTGATTTACGGCTTCTGTGCATCCAATGACTGATCTTGTTTTTTTCATATTCCTATCCTAGTGTCTGAATATTCTTAATAATTATAATGTTGCTGTTTGAAAGAGCTTACAGGCATTATTATGCTCTTATATAATCATGATGGCACTGGCATAAAATCTCACATTTCAGAATGATAATAATATTGTTATATTGTTTATTTCTGGAACAATATATTGTCCAACCAAAGTAGTTATTGTGACAGGCCTGATTGTAACACTAAAAGTAAGAATATACTGCTTGAAAAGATGAATAAAATAATAAAATAAGAACAATGCTGTTTTTTGTTTGTTTGTTTGTTTCCATGTCTTTTACTTGAATGACCTTTAGACTCAGTTTTTCTGACATCATGTAGCCTATGTAAATAACATGTAATACCTTAAAACGTTTTTATATTATATTTGTTTTAAAACAAGTCAGCTGGAAACATCAACAAGCTTGAGACGGTTATCAATAACTCATAAAGCTGAGGTTAGCTCTCCAGTTTTCAAAATGTGCCAGTGATGCGCACAAAAGCAGCTTCTCATATCTGGCTGAAATCATCCAAACAATGTTTTGTTTTATTTCTGTTGTCTCAAACTCTGTCTTTCACCTAAAATCACCTCCCTTGTTGTAATTTGGCACCATGCTCCCTCTCTGTTTTCTTCACCCTTTTGTCCGTCTCCATTTCACTTCACCTTTTCTTTCTTTCACCCATTGATCCTGTCGTCTCGTCTCTCTCTCCTGCCTAACCTCTTTATCTCCCCTTCTTTCTGCACTTTCCTCTTCCTCTCATCTCTTTCCTCTTCCTCTCCTCACCTCCTCTGCCCTTTTCTCACTCTCGTCCTTCTCCTTCCATTAGCAGCAGTAGCAGGAGGAGGCACGACAGCGAGGAGGGCGACAGCCACCGGAGGCACAAACACAAGAAGAGCAAGAGGAGCAAGGAGGGCAAAGAGGCCAGCGAGGACATCAGCGCAGACCAAGAGAACCAGGAGGCCATGGAGTAGTGATGGCCACCTCCTGTGTGTCTGTCTCCGCTCCTGTCTGTCCCTCCGTGTCTCCCAGCAACATGAGAAAGAAGGAGAGGGAGAAGATGAACGCAGACCAGCAAAACCAGGAAGTGATGGATGCGTCCTGTCACTCCCCTCTCCATCTATCTGAGTTCTCCTCCACGCTGCTGTCACTCATCCTCACCGTCACAGAGAGTGCAGGAGCAGAGGAGGTGGTAAAGGAGGGATGGTACTTGATCTGTTTCTCCATCAGTAGCTGACATGAGACAGGGCATCAGTCTGTCTTCACCTCCCTCTGCTCCTCGACGCTCCTCTCAGAGCTCTGCTGTAACATCATGCTCACACATCTCTCTGTATAGTCAGGATGATCAACACGTTTAGCTCTTTTTTTCTCTCATTTCTTTCTTTGTTCTTGTCCTGTATGAAGACATCTATAGACAGCTGTCGGTTTAAGTTCAATTAAAAACACTTTTGATAAGACGTTGTTTGGGGAGTATTTTATTTTACTTTTTAAGAATTAATAGCAGAGTATTTTTGCATGATAACAGTGAGTCATATTAATCTGTCACAGAAGTGTATAATCTTAGTCAGTAGTAACACGGCTGATTGGTCCAGTAGTGTGTGAGATTAGCTGCTGACAGACAAACACACTCTCATGCTCAGACACACACAGGACCAAATGCATGATAATGTAATCAGAAGGCACTAATGTTAACAGCAGGGTCAGTTGTAGTGAAAGCAGCAGTACAGTTAGAGACAGTGTGCTGTTCAGACACTAGAGGGCAGCAGTGGAAAAGTTTGATTTTTCACTGCAGCAGCACAGAACAAACGGAAATATCAAATGTAGTGTGAGGTGATAACTACAGGTTTAAAGTGAGGGCCTGAGTGTAGGATCATCTTGGAAAAACAGACAGAATTCATAATGTATAAAGTTGTCTTACAATAGTGTCAAATATCATTCAATTATCACGTGTTTATTATTGTAACTATGACGAGAAACATCCCCAAACCTTAACAAAGTGCTTTAAAAAAACATAAACTCAAAGCACAATCTTTCCCTAAAACTGGCCAAGTCTTGTTTCTGTCTAAACAAACTATAAACTCAGTCGTGTCATCAAACACATTTATGTTTCACAGACTAATGATTTCATCCAGCCAATCAGAAAACACTTCTGTGGTCCAGTTAAAGGTTCAGTGTGAAGGACTGTGGTGGATATACAAGGTACAAGGTACATTTATTATGTTCTTATGTATATTTTATCATATTGGCAGAAATGGAATATAAGTGAGTTTTTCTTAATAGATAATCACCTGAAACACAAATTATTTTGTTTGCATTAGAATGAACTGTTGATATCTATGTTAATGACTAAGGAGTCCACCATGTTGAACTGCCAACACATAACAGTCTGTGGTACTAAACTTTATTCATCGTGATTAAAATCACGATGAATAAACGTCTCACTAAATCAGTTCAGACAGATAAATCATTATTTGCTTATCGCGCGATAAGAATCCCGCGTTAACGCAGCACGTTAAAGCCGTTAACGGCCCAGCACTAATATATATATATTTCTGATAGTAATACAGATTTTTTATCTTTTGTCAGATTAAAATTAAGATGAATAAACGTCTCACTAAATCATTTCAGACAGATAAATCATTATTTAGAAAATAATATTAAAATAATGATATTAAAACAAAGATAAATGAAATAAAAAATAAATCCCATCTGCTGGCTCATAGTAACATTTTTCTTTAGCAACAACAGAAATTTGAAGTTTGAACACAAACAGAATTTCTCACTTTGACAAAAATAAAAAACACTTTTTATTCATAATACTTGAATTCATCATCTTCACTGTTAAAATCACCTGAGTTTGTATCTTTTGTCTCTCTGATGTTTCGCCGCAGGGGCTGATGGGAGGTCTGAGGACCTGTTAGAGACCACGTGGCCCTCGTCTGATCTCACAGCTCGTCCTCGTTTGGCCTCAGCTGCGTCAGAGCTCCACTTCTCCGCAGGTTGAGCAGAGGAAACACCACTGCACAACATGCTTTTCCTCCCAGCTGCTACTCTGTGCTGTCTGTGTTCAGGTGAGTGTTTCCAGCCAATCAGGAGCCAACAAAGTCCACCTTTAACAGACACTGTCACACTCACCTTCATCTACCTGTCTGTGTCTCTGCAGCGCTGGTTGCCATGGCAGCAGATCAGCTGATTCAGGATGATTTAACACTGACCAGGAGAGTCGGTGATAACGTCTCCTTCAGCTGTCGAGGCGATGAGCAGTGTCATGATAGAAGCTGGATAGTCTGGTACCAGAAGAGAGACACAGAAACATTCACAGTGATTCTGGGTATTGACAGAAGTGATGGTAAAGTTGAATATTCCAATCATCCTCAGAAAAATTATTTCTCAGCTGTGTATGAACAGAAAGTCTGTGAGTTGAGGATCCAGAGAGTTGAACTCAGTCATTCAGCCACTTACTACTGCTACTGTTGGAGGTCCCACAGTGAGAAATGATCCCTGCAGCCCGTACAAAAACCAACAACAGATGTCACACAGTGTTTGTGACAGGAGGAGAGCAGCAAACCACAGCCCAGGTTCACACATTTCACCTCCAGCTCAGCCAGAGTCACAAGCACACTCAACTAAGGAATTTATTTTCTTTACTGGAATCAGAATTTATCCAACATTATATTTTTAAATATTTTCATTATATTTTCCAGCAGGTTTAGAGCAGCACAGAAGAGCAGTGGTGAAATAATTTCAAAAGATAAGAAAAACTGAACATTTAAATTAAATGAAAAACACAAATCCTTTGTGTGACCTGCAGCAGGAATAAAGTCGATTCCTCCTCATAATACTGATCTGCTCTTAATGTGTAAACTTCCTGCGTTTCTTTCACAATAAAAGCTTCAAAGACACATTTCTTACACTCCTTTTTTAACAGATTTTAGCAGATAATTTCGTTTCAATAAATGACACAGCTGATTTCTTGGATTTATGATAATTCTCCCTCAGCAGATTTGGGAAATGTTTTTGGATTAATCCAGGTTTTCTCTGTGAGCAGTGGCACGTTTGGCTCAGTCGTTCCATCCAACCAAAACTTTGACCCAGAACAAGACAATTGTTGGCCTGATTTCTGTCACATCCACAGAGGATGTTTATCATCAAAGTAAGTAAGTAGCAAAAATTTGGGGAGGTTAAGTTTAGGCAATAATATTCCAGAAATGGAATATAATATAAATATATTTTCTTTAACTGATAACAACCTGAAAATCCGAATGAAGCAGGAATATCTTCAGAGTCCGCCATGTTGAACCTCCATGTTTCTACAGTAGCCCAGAACGGACAAACCAAACACTTACTCTAGAGAGGACCATTTTTGTTTTCCCATCAACCACCATGATTAGCAGCCCTCTTAAGTATTTGTTTGTTTGAACTTTTTTTTGATCTCATGTGTTGCACTGATTTCGAAAGCAGGAGGATCTCAACTCTTTCTGTTGCAGCACTGGTTTTGTCAAAAGGAATCCATTAATGTGATACACATACATCATAAATCAAAGTAATGGACAATTTAAAAATGTGAGCTGATGATGGTGCTGGATACAAACTTACCAAAGTCAGAAGGATTCATCCTCTGAGGAACATGAACGTGTGAACCAGCGATCCACAGAGAAAATCTGCTAATGTTCCTATAAAGGAAAAAAAAGAAGAGACAGTCGTGTTAATATGAACATTAGAGAGCGACATCATGGAGCTGAAATATGATACTGGTTCATTTTTGGGACTCGTTCACCTCAGCCGACACATTCAGCAGCAGACAGGTTTTTGTATTACTCTCTCTCACTGTGAGAAATGACGACGTCTTTGGCTCTGGAACTAAACTGTATGTAACAGGTAAGAATAAACATTTATTTTCCTTCAATTGTTTTATTTAACAAGTTGAAAATGTTTTTATTAATGATTCTCTGCTGCTTCAAGCTTAACGTTAGTTTTTTTCATCATCAGTAGAGTATTCTTGCAGCTATTGTTACATTAACAGGTTCATAATTCCTAAACGATTTTTTTTAATTTCAAAGCACAACTCAAGTAATTATTTATTTTTAAAGGAGATGAATCTGATTTATATATTAAAAAGTATGATAATGGAAATATAAAAATATATATAATAAGTTCCCCTCAGTGACTCAATACCATCTAATACAAAATACGACTTTAAAATTATTTTAAGATGTGTCAGAAAATGTATTATAAAAAGCATGAAATTGTAATATTTTGCTTATGAAATTAATGCAATTTAATAAACATATTTTAAATGGTAAAATGTCTCACATGAATATTACAATTCATATGGAAGTACAAATGTATTTAAGATATTAAAACATTTAATCAGATACTTAATATGTTATTACAATTACCAGAATTCTGTTAACTTATTTATATATTTCTGTGATGATGTATAATAATGGCACATGTATATATCTGCATTTTAACTAACTTTTAATTAACCCTAAATTTAAAAAAGAGGCTATATATTACTTTGCAAAATTTCTTTATTATTTATATTATATTATATTACGTCCTTATTCATGTTTTATGGATCCAAATAAATGTAGTTGTGTACAAAAGTTAACATTATCATATTTAAATCATTGATGTAGTCACTTTTATCTTAACAAATCTGATGAAATTACTTGATGGTAAATACAAAAATATAATAAACTTATACTGTAATGAATAAAATTACAATTGTATTTCAAATTTTATCTTAATGGGACTCTTTTTTTGTAGGACAGTAAATTCTGCTGTTATATTATGTTAGACAGTTAATATTATTATGTAGAATCCCCCATGGTGATCAGGTTTAATCTTATTTTAAGAAACAGTTTCTATTTACATTTGATATATCTAAACATCCCCGTTTTTTAAAATATGTTGTAAATGTGTTGTACTTACATGTATTTTAGATTACAACTCTATTTTATGTGATAGAAAACATGCGATTGTTAAATAATTTGTATATTACTGTTATGTTGATTGACTGTCTGAAGATAAATGTCATCATAATATAATATAAAATAATAACTACATAATATTTTTGTCCCTCTATAACTCATGCTGACAGTATATTCTCAGTGTGTTTAGTATGACGGTGAATCCAGTACATGTAGTGAACTTTGTGCTGTACTGATGAGTACTTTAGTTTCCAGGATCAGACTGAATGCAGTGCAGAGCTGTAAGCTGCTGCTGACTGTGTGAATGTGTGTCTGTGCTGCTTGTTGCTGCTGTCAAACTTCAGATGAGCAGGTAGTGCAGCCCGTGGTGAGCGTGTACCCAGCAGCACCCACAGTCCACCTGGAGGGGCGGAGCTCCCTGCTGTGTCTGGCCTCAGCCATGTTTCCTCCTGAGGTCAAGTTCTCCTGGAAAAGACGGAGGGAGAGTGGTACTCTGGTGGATCTGAGCCCTGATGACGGAGAGCAGCTGGAGCTCAGAGAGTCGGGACGCACCGCCTCCATCTTGCTGATCCATCAGCCAGAGAACAGCACATATAAATATCACTGCTACGTACAGCACGAGGGGGGCGCAGTGAAGGCCCAAACAGAACAAGGTAATGAAGATTTGGTGACTGTGTTCAGCAGTGATTCAGCTTCATGTGGAGACGCTGTCAGAGAGAGCAGAGGACTGACATTTCTCACTAGGCGGGTTTCCATTACAGATGTGCACAAAAATTAAGCAATATTTTAGAAATGTCTATAAACACAATTAAAACAGATGACTGCCTTTCCATTGAGTGATGTGACTTCTCCTCTCGCGATTAACGTTCCAAGAAGCATGGCGATGGATGTTCAAAGCATCAGCAGGTTTATTTCTATTGCAGCCACCACACCAGCTGTCATCTAGAAATACACTGGCCGTCATTATTTCCAATCGAAGGTGATGTAGGTGTGTTATGTGAGCAATGATAGAGAGACAAGCCCTTACACCAGGGATTTCTGGGAGGTGATTGTCCAAAATTACACAGAGGAATTGTGAATTCAAACTTTACAGCTGATCTGCTCAACTTTTGAAGAGTTATGGGATGTAATAACACCTCTTGTAGCGCTGGCTGCTAGATGTGACCTATAAACGCGACATATGGTTTCTTTAATCTCCTGAAATATCAGCTCATGAGAGCATAAAAAGTTAAGATAAAATGTTGGTAGTTTTTTTTTTTTATTTTAAATCAATGTGTTTTCATTAGGCGTATTTTATATTCACAGTTTCAGTTAGTGCATTTGAGGGTTAATGGAAACCCAAACATTTCACTCCTTTTCTGTTTCAGAGGTTCCAGCTCCAGCAGCCTCCTGTCCTGCAGAGAGAGAGCCAGCAGACCTGCCAGCTCTGCAGCAAGCTGACTGTAAGATCAACTGCTGCTTCTCCTTCAATGCCCAATGTTTCCCTTTAAACTGCAGCCTTTGTTTCTTATCTCATCATTAAGAGTTGCTGTCCTGGCTCCATACCTAAAATGCTTGATGGGACTGTGACTTGCTGTAATTGATTAGAGTCTTTGAACTTCTGATCAGATTGAAGCTGGTTCTTGTCTTCATGTAAAGCTGGTGGTTCTGTCTGGAAAAGTCCAAGTGATACTGATGAAAATATGATGATGTTGTGAGGAAATTTAAAAAGCGAAACAGTATGGAGAGAGGAATGACCTGTCTGTCTGTGTGTCTGTGTGTCAGTGACCCTCCAGTCTCAGTGCAGGGTGAAGCTGCTGTGTGTGCTGTACACACTGCTGACAGTGAAGAGTCTGGTGTACTGCTGTGGACTCTCTCTGCTGCTCCTCCTCAGAAACAAGGGACCGTCCACCAACTGCACACATGCTGACTGACTGTTCTCCGCTCGCCTTTTCTCACCATCACGTCTCATCACTTCATCTCATTTATCACTTTGTTCAGTATTCACAAATATCAATCATGACGTGTTGTGGTTGGTTGTTAAATATATCTCTTTTATGTACAAGCAATTAAGTGTAAATTCTTTGCAGTGTTATTTTCATTCATTTGTTTTTTCCACTTTTAGTTGTGACTTTTATAATTATAAAAAAATAAGCTGAATTATTGGCTGCCTGGTAGATGTGTAATTGTTTATAGTATTTTTGCTTTTCTTTGTAAAACAATATGCATAGTGTGACAGCTTTGTAAAATTCCTTCTATAACATCCTTTATAAACGGAAAAAATAAAGTGTTTGTGTAAACATCCTTGTTTTTATGGAACTTTTTTGGCCTCAAAGCAAATAATCAGAAACAGAATCAGCTTCATTAGCCGTGTATGTTGACGACTGCAAGTCATTTGACTCTGGTTTTGAGTTGCTGCAAATATAGTTAAACACAGCACCAAGTACAAATACACAGGAAGATTAGAACAGAAGCACACAGCTTAACAAGGATAACAAAACTAAACAAAAATAAGCAAATATATACACAGCTGTTATATACAAGTCAGTAGGTGTGGGTGTTCCACCAGGTTTGGTCCTGAGCCCCTTTTATATTTGTGTCAGTGTCGATATAAAACTCTACGCTGATGACACTGTTGTTTACACACATCGACAAACAGCAGAGCGAGTTGCTTTAAAGAAACACCTGTTATGAAATGATCAGATTTTTCTGAATTATCAATTACAGCCTGATCAGGACTAAATGGATTGGTTCAGGTGCTGATTATATAAATTATGACTTTTAGCTGTGGCACACATTTCAAGACAGAATCACGAAATGCTTCACAAAGAAATATAAAATGTATACATTGTCGAAAAAATACAATTAATTTATTCATTGTAAATGATATAAACACATAAACACTTTTTCTTTTGATGTTAAGATTTTAAGCACAGTTTCTCTCCCTCAAGTACTGTAATATGTTGTAATTTTACAATACAGACATACAAAGTCTGGATACAGCATCATTATTCTGTAATCTCTATGAATAATAATAAAATAACCAGGACACTGTTTTCCATCAATAGACCCCTGACCGGAAGCTGAACCCCCTGAAAAACTTAAAAAACTTTAAAATTCACCAGTTTCATAGAGCATGCTGCCATTTTTAATTGTAATTGAGTTATTCCTCCCATGTGAACGCTGTAGTGAGAGCCAGCTCTGCTAGAATTAGTGTGAGATAATAAAGTGGGATCAGAGCAGATTTAAGCAGGTTAAACAGATCTTTTATTTCAGCTTCTCAGCTCTGAGTTGAGGCTCTGAGATGTTTCTCTTACAGATTAAAAGCACAGATCAAAGCTGAGACAGTGATGCTGAGTGCACGGTTGTAACTGTCACTGTGTTATTACTGTGAGAAAGGCTGCAGAGCAGAAACCCACACAGCCCGTCTACTGCCGGAGAGGAAGTGTTGACTCGATGTCAACATTTTTTTTTGAGTTCTAATAACCACAGAGAGCAGATTCATATCTGCTGCTCTTCACATTTATCAGATCCTCTTCCTCTCTGTGGCTGTTTGTCATTTCTCTTGTTGGAAGCTTTTTTTTCACTGAGCCTCCACCCACACAGTTGAACTGAGCCCCCAAAGAGCAGCAATGACCATCCACCTGGAGGCAACACTCATGGGAGCTGCACTTCACAGTTTACACTTGGTGCTGATGAGTAACAACAAGTCCTCATACAAACATGACAAACAGCTTTCTTATTAGTGCCCTCCAAAACATACATATGAGTGTTTTCTGATTGGAGGATTGGTCTGGAGGATCTGGAGGTTTTTTGATCAAATAAATTAGTTCATGAAGTAAGGAGCTCCAGGAGTTAACTTGGGAGGCAAATTAGGAGCTTTAAGTGCTTTTTTGAGCAAAATTAATTGACTCCAAAATATTCCATTTCTAGATATACTTCATTCTGCATTGGTTTTGGTTTAGTGTATTTTTGCATGTGTTCTCTCTCTGTTGTGTGTTCTCTGTCCTGCAGGCCTGTGTGTGGCAGGAGGTGTGGCGTGCTCCTCCTGCAGCAGCAGATAAGACACACCTGTGTCCACTCAGCTCATCAGCCTGCCTTTATAAAGCTTGACGTCACTCCACTGCTTTGCTGCTTAATTGTGTACAGTCTGATAGTGTTTCTGTGACTTCAGTGTTTTGTTTTTGAATGGCTTCAGGGTTTAAGCTGCCAGTTTTGCAGTGTTTGTTGTTTGCTCGTGAATTTTATTTTTTACTTACTAGTGTTTTTACGTTTCTGTGTGCTCAGGTACTCCTGTGTTCCTCGCTGTTGCGCCTCAGTGTCCTCAGTGCCTGAGTTTGTCCATGTGCTGCGTCTATGCTGGAGATGATTCTGTGAGTCAGTCAGCTCCCTGCCTCCACTTTTACATACCTACCCACGTCAGTCTCCACTTTAGGGTCCAAAAAAACCCCTAAAGCCTGTAAAGTAAGTAATAAAAAATACAAAAATAAAATACTGCTGCTAATACTAATAAAATTGAGAATGACAAAACCAAATTTCATTTATGAAATTTATTTATGTGATAAAAAGTCAAGTAAATGTTGAAACAAATACACCAAAGCACAAAGCATTTAGATAAAAAAACAAAACAACTAAAACCAAAAAGTAAAGCTGATTACATGAAGAAAATATTCAAATGTTCAATATTATATTTAAAATAAGCACATGAATAAAAAAAAGTTCTCTAGTATCACCATTTTCCAGATAATGAGATCATTAAGATATCATACACAGTGTATTAGAAGATGTTTGTTAGTAAAATATATTCCGTGATTTTGTTGATATAAAATAAAAAAAGCTAAAATAACACAAACATTGAGGGAGTAAGTTAGCCTACATTACAAAATAAATAAATCAGTTACTGAGAAAAAATATGTAATTATAATACAGTTACTTATCAAAATGTTGGTGGTACTTCTTTTTTAAATTTTTTAAAAAACATTTATTTATTAATTTATTTACTTTTTGCCGTGCAGGAATTTCTTGGCATTAACTCCGTCTTTTCCAGGAGAACTTGACCTCAGGAGGAAACATGGCTGAGGCCAGACACAGCAGGGAGCTCCGCCCCTCCAGGTGGACTGTGGGTGCTGCTGGGTACACGCTCACCACGGGCTGCACTACCTGCTCATCTGAAGTTTGACAGCAGCAACAAGCAGCACAGACACACATTCACACAGTCAGCAGCAGCTTACAGCTCTGCACTGCATTCAGTCTGATCCTGGAAACTAAAGTACTCATCAGTACAGCACAAAGTTCACTACATGTACTGGATTCACCGTCATACTAAACACACTGAGAATATACTGTCAGCATGAGTTATAGAGGGACAAAAATATTCAGTATGTGTTCAGCAATTCATTATATCAATGTGCAACATCCAATAATAATAATAATAATAATAATAATGCAAAAAGTAAACATGTCTAGGCAGCAAAATAATATGTTCATACTTTCACTATAATTATTGCTACTAATATAATACAATTAATACATTAATTTACTTTGTTTTTTTACACATTTCATAACAATTTTAACTTTTATACCCAGTGATCGATTGATATGTTCAGATATAACATAACATAACATAACATAACATAACATAACATAACATAACATAACATAACATAATCTGTTGTTAATCTAAAAATTGAATATTAAATTAAATATTCATCTTCACATGAAATACAATTGTACCTTTAATTATCTAACATGTTTTATTTAATATCAATTAACTCTAATTTCTAAAGAAACAAATAAAGACATTAAGAACTTCATAACCACAATTTAAACTTTTGTACACAACTACAATGATACTTCTTAATAAATCAAACATAAATAAACACTGTTTAATCTACATAATATCATTTATATAATATATATATGATATCATTTTGTATAATTTTTTATATCTAATAATATAATACAATACACTTGAGATTGTTCAAATAATCATAAAGCCTCCCATTTATATGTATTTAAAGTCAGTTAACAGCTAGGCTTTGTATGTGTCATTATTATATATTATCATAGAAATGTATAAATTAGTATGCAAAATTCTTCTCATGGTAACATCATATTTATTATCTCTTTCAGTGTTTGAAAGTCTAAAAGATATATGCATCATCATACAGCATACTAAATGAATGACTTACATTTTTAAATTTCTTTAAACATATTTAATATATGCTTTTTATTAAACATTTCTTTGACATATATATCGTTTTTTTTACACTGAATTACCAACAGAATCTAATACTGTATATATTTTAAGATTTCTAAAATACTTTTTCGATATGAATTGAGTTGTGCAGTGAGATTTTAACATCCTTTTCTGTTGTTGTTTTGTGTGGGAATTATGAATCTCTTTATGTAACAATAATTATCTACTAATTATGAAAAAAAATAACACGTAAAGCCTGAAGCAGCAGAGACTCATTAAAAAAAACCAAAACATTTTCAATTTGTTAAATAAAACAAACTGAAGGAAAATAAATGTTTTTTCTTACCTGTTACATAAAGTTTAGTTCCAGAGCCAAAGATCACGTTTCTCACAGTGAGAGAGAGTAATACAAACACCTGTCTGCTGCTGAATGTGTCGGCTGAGGTGAACGAGTCCCAAAAATGAACCAGTATCATATTTCAGCTCCATGATGTCGCTCTCTAATGTTCATATTAACACGACTGTCTCTTCTTTTTTTTCTTTATAGAAACATTAGCAGATTTTCTCTGTGGATTGTTGGTAAACACGTTCATGTTCCTCAGAGGATGAATCCTTCTGACTTTGGTAAGTTTTTATCCAGAACCATCATCAGGTAGCACTTTTAAATTATCCATTACTTTGATTTACGGCTTCTGTGCATCCAATGACTGATCTTGTTTTTTTCATATTCCTATCCCAGTGTCTGAATATTCTTAATAATTATAATGTTGCTGTTTGAAAGAGCTTACAGGCATTATTATGCTCTTATATAATCATGATGGCACTGGCATAAAATCTCACATTTCAGAATGATAATAATATTGTTATATTGTTTATTTCTGGAATAATATATCGTCCAACCAAAGTAGTTATTGTGACAGGCCTGATTGTAACACTAAAAGTAAGAATATACTGCTTGAGAAGATGAATAAAATAATAAAATAAGAACAATGCTGTTTTTTGTTTGTTTGTTTGTTTCCATGTCTTTTACTTGAATGACCTTTAGACTCAGTTTTTCTGACATCATGTAGCCTATGTAAATAACATGTAATACCTTAAAACGTTTTTTATATTATATTTGTTTTAAAACAAGTCAGCTGGAAACATCAACAATCTTGAGACGGTTATCAATAACTCATAAAGCTGAGGTTAGCTCTACAGTTTTCAAAATGTGCCAGCGATGCGCACAAAAGCAGCTTCTCATATCTGGCTGAAATCATCCAAACAATGTTTTGTTTTATTTCTGTTGTCTCAAACTCTGTCTTTCACCTAAAATCACCTCCCTTGTTGTAATTTGGCACCATGCTCCCTCTCTGTTTTCTTCACCCTTTTGTCCGTCTCCATTTCACTTCACCTTTTCTTTCTTTCACCCATTGATCCTGTCGTCTCGTCTCTCTCTCCTGCCTAACCTCTTTATCTCCCCTTCTTTCTGCACTTTCCTCTTCCTCTCATCTCTTTCCTCTTCCTCTCCTCACCTCCTCTGCCCTTTTCTCACTCTCGTCCTTCTCCTTCCATTAGCAGCAGTAGCAGGAGGAGGCACGACAGCGAGGAGGGCGACAGCCACCGGAGGCACAAACACAAGAAGAGCAAGAGGAGCAAGGAGGGCAAAGAGGCCAGCGAGGACATCAGCGCAGACCAAGAGAACCAGGAGGCCATGGAGTAGTGATGGCCACCTCCTGTGTGTCTGTCTCCGCTCCTGTCTGTCCCTCCGTGTCTCCCAGCAACATGAGAAAGAAGGAGAGGGAGAAGATGAACGCAGACCAGCAAAACCAGGAAGTGATGGATGCGTCCTGTCACTCCCCTCTCCATCTATCTGAGTTCTCCTCCACGCTGCTGTCACTCATCCTCACCGTCACAGAGAGTGCAGGAGCAGAGGAGGTGGTAAAGGAGGGATGGTACTTGATCTGTTTCTCCATCAGTAGCTGACATGAGACAGGGCATCAGTCTGTCTTCACCTCCCTCTGCCCCAGGTAGCTAATTAGCAGTGATTGACAATCGATTGGGGTGTTGTAGTACACTGGAACGGGGCCTGAGTTCGTCTGGATTTGGCGCAATATGCCAGTAAGGACCTAAATAAGAATATGGAATAATTTGACGGTGCCTCCAATAATATCTAAGAAGCAGCACAAATCTAGGTACTTCCCCTTTAAAGTGTTCTGACTAACCTGTATTTTAAGTAACCACAAAGTATTAACCTTATAATTAAAACACAGAATTAGTTGAACAGTCACAGTTATTTATTACAGTTATGGAATGTTATTCAAATTAGTTAACTGGTTCACTGTTGACCTTTAAATGTGTACTGGGAACAATGTCCAAAACCCACACAAGGATCTCGCAGTTTGACCCACATTAGATCAGTGAAGGAAGGTGAAAATGAATGAAAATGACCATAAGCTAAAATGTCCATAGCCCACACTCACACACACACTCACACCGGGCTATTAACGAAAATGAAAAATAAAATAAAACGTTGCAGGCCCGGTCGATGCTCGTGAGCGGTGAGGCCAAAAACGAAAGGCCGTTTCACTGAGTTAACAGCGCAAACTAAAAGAGCACGTGCAAAAGTACTTACAAATCCAACAGTCAGAGATGTGGGGGATGGGGAAAAAGGGCAGAGGGCATGATGTAGTTTCAGCGGTCAGGGTGAAGCGAGCAGCACCACGAGGCAGGAAACACGCTCTCCAGTACAGCAGCTACAGTCTCTCCCTCCCGGTCCAGGGCTCTCCCGGTCCTCACTCTCACCCTTATGGCAAATGTCCAGTCCTGAATCAAATAACTCCTTTTAATATCAGCGCTACAGGCCAGCTCGTGGCGAAAACCCACAGTATATAAACGACACCATTAGCAATTGCTAGCCGCAATGCAAAATCAACAGTATGAACAGGCTATGAGCATGCTGAGCTAACGGCTAGCAGCGATTAGCATTTTAGCTCGTTTTTACACATTTCAAATAACAATAAGTACATAAGACACATCAATTTACCTCTGGCAGCTTCTCAGAGTACACACACTTCAACCATGTAACGACTCTTCATCAGTCTTGGGAGTTTAGAGTGTTTTTACTTTACAGCTTACAGCTCTCGTGCTCAACACCGATAAAACAGCTCTGCTGCTATCATCTTTGATGCGCCATAGTTGACGCTAAGCACCTCCTACCTGAACAAGGTGAGGACAGGATTGGCTCAGGACTGATGGTACAAAGATGAGAGAATGAGAGGATGCTACACTGCACCAAAAATTAACACTGTCTCCTGCTCTTTGTGCCTATCACCCTATGAATTGTTTTCTAAAACTAACACCACCCCTTAACCTCTGACTTTTTAACTGTACATAGAATGACTTTTTAACATGTTATAATACAACATTTTTAAAACATATTTACACCTTATGGATTATTATTTATTATCAACTTCAAACACTTTAATTTCTGTAAATAAAAGAATGAAATAAGAGCCACAGGGCTACAAAAGATAAATGAAATAACAAATGAATCCCATCTGCTGGCTCATAGTAACATTTTTCTTTAACAGAAACAGAAATTTGAAGTTTGAACACAAACAGAATTTCTCACTTTGACAAAAATAAAAAAAGTTTTTTATACGTAATACTTGAATTCATCATCTTCACTGTTAAAATCACCTGAGTTTGTATCTTTTGTCTCTCTAATGTTTCGCCACAGGGGCTGATGGGAGGTGTGAGGACCTGTTAGAGACCACGTGGCCCTCGTCTGATCTCACAGCTCGTCCTCGTTTGGCCTCAGCTGCGTCAGAGCTCCACTTCTCCGCAGGTTGAGCAGAGGAAACACCACTGCACAACATGCTTTTCCTCCCAGCTGCTGCTCTGTGCTGTCTGTGTTCAGGTGAGTGTTTCCAGCCAATCAGGAGCCAACAAAGTCCACCTTTAACAGACACTGTCACACTCACCTTCATGTACCTGTCTGTGTCTGCAGCGCTGGTTGCCATGGCAGCAGATCAGCTGATTCAGGATGATTTAACACTGACCAGGAGAGTCGGTGATAACGTCTCCTTCAGCTGTCGAGGCGATGAGCAGTGTGGCACCTTTGTATTCTGGTTCCAGAAGAGAGACTCAGAAACATTCACATGGATTCTGGGTATTGACAGAAGTGATGGTAAAGTTGGATATTCCAATCATCCTCAGAAAGATGATTTCTCAGCTGTGTATGAACAGAAAGTCTGTGAGTTGAGGATCCAGAGAGTTGAACTCAGTCATTCAGCCACTTACTACTGCTACTGTTGGAGGTCCCACAGAGAGAAATGATCCCTGCAGCCCGTACAAAAACCAACAACAGATGTCACACAGTGTTTGTGACAGGAGGAGAGCAGCAAACCACAGCCCAGGTTCACACATTTCACCTCCAGCTCAGCCAGAGTCACAAGCACACTCAACTAAGGAATTTATTTTCTTTACTGGAATCTTAATTTATCTATTTATCTTTATTTATATATATTATTTATATATATATTTAACATTATATTTTAAAATATTTTCATTATATTTTTCAGCAGGTTTAGAGCAGCACAGACAAACAGTGGTGAAATAATTTCAAAAGATAACAAAAACAGAACATTTAAATTAAATGAAAAACACAAATAAATTAGATAAAAACATAAAGAAGTAATCTTTGATTAGCAGTGTCTGATCTAAATTTCTCATAACAATAAATACAAAAACAAGCATTTACATTTTGATAAAGATGAAAATCCTCTGTGTGACTGCTGCAGGAATAAAGTCTGATCGTCCTCATAATACTGATCTGCTCTTAATGTGTAAACTTCCTGTGTTTCTTTCACAATAAAAGCTTCAAAGACACATTTCTTGCACTCCTTTTTTTGAAAGATTTTAGCAGATAATTTCATTTCGAAATATGACACAACTGATTTCTTGGATTTATGATAATTCTCCCTCAGAAGATTTGGGAAATGTTTTTGGATTAATCCAGGTTTTCTCTGTGAGCAGTGGGACGTTTGGCTCAGTCGTTCCATCCAACCAAAACTTTGATCCAGAACAAGACAATTGTTGGCCTGATTTCTGTCACATCCACAGAGGATGTTTATCATCAAAGTATCCTCAGAAACATGTTTGTATGATATCTTACGAATAAGTGCCCCACAAATGATGTTACTTTCTAAATGTAGAGTTACGTTTTTAGCAAAAAGTTGGGGAGGTTAAGTTTAAGTAATAATATTGCAGAAATGGAATATTATATAAATCTATTTTCTTTGATTGATAACAACCTGAAAATCCAAATTAAGTGGGAATATCTTCAGAGTCCGCCATGTTGAACCTCCATGTTTCTACAGTAGCCCAGAACGGACAAACCAAACACTTACTCTAGAGAGGGCCATTTTTGTTTTCCCATCAGCCACCATGGTTAGCAGCCCCTCTGCAACAAGCAGCATCAGAAAAACACAGATTTTTTAAAGGAAAAACTGCTTCATTCAGTGTTTTTACAGCTTTTGATCACTGGGTCCATTTGTTCTGGAGAGGAAGAGACCTCTGCTGGTAATTCGGCTCCCAGTAAAAACCTCCTGAATGTCTGGATCAGAGAAAAGGTGAGCACACATTAACAGGTGAGTTAACATCCCGTCTCTTAAATGCCAAACAGCATTAAAGAAACTCTGATTTGTAACATGAAACTACTCTATTCTGTGTTTTTACCTGTTTTAATATCCTGGTCCACTTGTTTTGGAGAGGAAAAGACTTAAGCTGACCAACAATGTCAGCACTGATTTTGGCTAATTTGACCTAATTTTCTGTGCCTGCATTATCTGCTATTTGGATTTTATCCTCTCATATTGTTAAATTGTGTTGCGTATTCTTAACTTGTACATGTTTAACTATATTGTGTGTCTTTTTTATCATAATGTTGTTTGTCTTAACCATTGTACATACTGTTATTTTAGGATGTTTTTACCATCAGCCAAGGGACTACCAGTGAAAACTAGCTCCCCAGCTAACTTGGGTGCATTTATATGTGTTTCAGTGTGGATCAGTGCACACTGTCCCTTAAAATTTATAAATGACAAAAGTACAATTATAAAAGTGGATTCAGGGTTAAAACTTCCTAAATATCCAATCATGTCCAGCTCAGAAAAAAAGTGTGAATACACACCAGCAGATGCTGGGCTAGTGGTCTGTCTCCAACGAGCCAAACAGTGTTGGAGAAACTCGGCATCCAATAAAAACCTGAATTATGAACACTGAAGGAATTCTAATCAGGAGAAGTTTCAGCTGGTCGCAGTTTGCAATCTGCAATTCCTTTAAAGGTCACTTACAATCTGCATATTTTGTTATTTCATTTGGAGGACTTTTTGGCCCAAACCTCTGGCCCCTGAGTCAAACACAATAAGAGTTTTTACAGGATGAGTGGAGCTGCAGTGGCTTCACCAGTGTTTCTCTTTGTGGCTGAACAGACATGTAAGTCAAGTCAAGTCAAGTCAATTTTATTTATAGAGCACATTATCACAAAACATGGTTTGCCTCAGAGGGCTTTACAGTGTACGACATCCCTCTGCCCTTAGACCCTCACATCACCCAAGGAAAAACTCCCGAAAAAGGACCCTTGTAACGGGGAAAAAAAGGAAGAAACCTCAGGAAGAGCGGTAGAGGGTGATGAGGGATCCCTCTTCCAGGACGGACAAACGTGCAATAGATGTTGTAAATAACAAATGAAATACAATCATGGCAAAAAAGGAAAGAGGGGGAGAGAGGCACGGCAATAATGGAAACCGATGCATGTCATAATACAATAATGGTAGGTGTGAAATTATTAATTACACTCTATGATGATGTTGAGGATGATGATAACAGTCTCATGCATATGGTGATAAGGAGGTGTCCAAAGGCAAGATCACAGCATTGGTGCAACCAGGACCAGACCACGATCAGGGCGAGCGGGGGGCACGGTATCAGTACAGCCACAGCACGAGCACAACCAAAGGCAGGGTCACAGCATCAGCACAGCTATCACCACGGTCAGGCACAGTCAAGGTTACGGCCAGGATCCAGGAAAACAAGGAAACAAGGGAGCAGGAATTTTCCCGAGAGGCAACAGGATTAGCGTCGTGCAATTCAACAGACCCAGGCTCTGTGATCGCGAGCCCCAGGTAGTGAGAGTACCACATGGCTATCACAGATGTTAGGCTAAGCTAAACTACTGAGGCTAAGCTGAGCTTGCAAACGGCAATGCAGTTAACAGACATGCATGATTTCTGATGGCGGCATTGAGAGAAGGAAAGGAGCTCAGTGTATCAGGGGAAGTCCCCCAGCAGGTTAAACCTATGTCAGCCTAACTATGGGCTGGTCCAGGCAACTGAGGCAGCCCTAATTATAAGCTTTATCAAAGAGGAAGGTCTTAAGTCTACCCTTAAAAGCTGAAACGGTGTCTGCCTCCCTGACCGAAACTGGAAGATGGTTCCATAGGAGAGGAGCGTGGTAACTGAAGGCTCTGGTTCCTAACCTACTTTTGGAAACTTTGGGAACCACAAGTAACCCTGCATTTTCTGAGCGCAGTGATCTTGAGGGTTGGTAAGGAACTATGAGCTGTGACAGATAGGACGGAGCCTGACCATTTAGAGCTTTGTAAGTAAGGAGGAGGATTTTAAATTCAATCCTGGATTTCACAGGGAGCCAGTGCAGAGAAGCTAAAACAGGAGAAATATGATCCCTTTTCTTGCTTCCCGTTAAAACACGAGCAGCAGTGTTCTGCACCAGTTGGAGAGACCTAGGAGATTTGTTGGGGCAACCAAATCATAGGGAGTTACAGTAATCCAGCCTAGAGGTGACAAATGCATGTACTAATTTTTCAGCATCTGTTTGGGACAGGATATGTCTAATTTTTGCAATGTTACGCAAGTGAAAGAAAGCCGTCCTTGAAGTTTGTTTTATATGGGAGGCAAAAGATAAATCTTGATCAAATAAAACTCAGAGGTTCCTTACAGTTGTGCTAGAGGCCAAGGTAATGCCATCTAGAGAAATTACACTGTTGGAAAGGGAGCTTCTGAGGTGTTTGGGGCCAAGAACAATAACTTCAGTTTTGTCTGAATACATCATCAGGAAATTATGGCTCATCCAGGCTTTTATGTCCATAAGACATGTTTGAAGTCTAGATAGCTGATCAGTTTAATCTGGTTTCATAGATAGATATAATTGCGTATCGTCAGCATAACAATGGAAATTTATGGTGAGTGAGTGAGTATATAGAGTGTTTTCTAATTATGTTGCCTAGAGGAAGCATATATAAAGTAAAAAGGATTGGTCCAGGCATCGAACCTTGTGGCACTCCAAAGCAGACCTTAGTATGTGCGGAGGGTTAATTATTGATGTGAACAAATTGGGAACGATCTGATAAGTATGACTTAAACCAGGCGAGTGCCATTCTTTTAAGGCCAATTAAGTTTTCCTGTCTGTGCAGTAAGATTTGATGGTCAATGGTGTCAAATGCGGCACTGAGATCTAATAGGATTAAAACAGAGACCAGACCCGTGTCAGAAGTGATGAATAAGTCGTTATTAATTTTTGCAAGTGCTGTCTCTGTACTATGATGAACTCTGAAGCCTGACTGAAAGTCCTCGAATAAACTATTATCTTGGAAAAAGTCACAGAGTTGATGAGCAACCACTCTCTCAATGATTTTAGAAATAAAGGGGAGATTAGATATCGGTCTATAGTTAGCTAAAATCTCAGGATCGAGAGTGGGCTTCTTTAGAAGAGGTTTGATGACAGCTACTTTAAAAGACTGAGGTAGGTAGTGGATTTGTTATTTTTTGGTACTAAATTTACCACAAACTTGAATATTTTTGTGGTGACAAGAATGCTCTTTAGATGTTGTATTTCGCGTCATCATGACCCAGATTTTTTTTATCTTCCATCAGATTAAATCAAGAGGAATAAATGCCTCACTGAATCACTTAAGACAGATAAATCAGTATTTAGAAAAAGATGTTAAAATGAATTAATCCAATCTGCTGGCTCATATGATATATTTATTTTTATTTTTATTTCCTTTATTTCTCCCATCAGCACATTGATCATGTGATCACAGCCTTCCTAAGTACATGATTAATGCACAAATAACTGACGTATGATTGTGTGGGATACGTATGAATTAAGGTACATTACTTTTCATAGGAAAGAAAAGTAATGTACCTTTGCCGGTTATGGTCCCCAGATGATGACCTGTAACATTTTTAGACATCAACAAAGAAATGTCTCATGACCACATGTGACATAATGTTGATATACAAGATATTTGAAGATTTTAAAACAAAGTTTAATTATATCAATATGAAATATACTGTACATACACCCAAAGACTTCATTCTTAAGTGGTTATATTCAAATTTACAACTAACCCATTGAACCAATATTGTTAATTTTATCTTTAATATTTTTGAAGTTCAGTTTACCAAAAATATTTGATGATGTTAAGAATCTGTTCACAATATTTGTCCTAAATATAGTTTTAGTTCTTAAGTGTTTGTTTGTGTGAACTTTTGTTTGGTCTCATGTGTAGGATCACAACTCTTTCTGTTGCAGCACTGAGACCTATAATGTCATGCCTGTACATCATAAATCAGCGTGATGGACAATTTAAAAATGTGAGCTGATGATGGTGCTGGATACAAACTTACCAAAGTCAGAAGGATTCATCCTCTGAGGAACATGAACGTGTGAACCAGCGATCCACAGAGACAATCTGCTAATGTTCCTATAAAGGAAAAAAAGAAGAGACAGTCGTGTTAATATGAACATTAGAGAGCGACATCATGGAGCTGAAATATGATACTGGTTCATTTTTGGGACTCGTTCACCTCAGCCGACACATTCAGCAGCAGACAGGTTTTTGTATTACTCTCTCTCACTGTGAGAAACATCAGGATCTTTGGCTCTGGAACTAAACTTTATGTAACAGGTAAGAATAAACATTTATTTTCCTTCAATTGTTTTATTAAACAAATTGAAAATGTTTTTATTAATGATTCTCTGCTGCTTCAAACTTTACTTTAGTTTTTTTCATCATCAGTAGAGTATTCTTGCAGCTATTGTTACATAAACAGGTTTATAATTCCTAAAAGAAAAATGTTTAAATCTCACCGCACAACTCAAGTTATTCTTTATTTCTCCAGGAGATGAATCTGATTTGGAATTGTAAAAATATACATTGTGTGATCCCCTCAGTAACTCAGCACTATCTAATATTAATACGAAAAAATAATGAATTAAAATGATAAGAAATAAAAAAATAAAATTTCAAATGTGTCAGAAAATGTATGATAAAAAGTATGAAACTGTAATATGTTGTTAATGAAATTAATACAACTTAATCAACATTTTAAATGGTATCACATGAATATTACAATTCATATGGAGGTACAAATGTCTTTAAGACATTGAAACATTTAATCGGATACTTAATATGTTTTTACAATTCACAGAATTAAACTAATTTATATATTTAAACTATAATTAAACTAATTTATATATTTCTGTAATGATGTATAATAATGGTACATGTATATATCTGCATTTTAACTGACTTTTAATAAAACCTAAATATAAAAAGTAGGCTTTATATTAGTTTTAAATGTATTATGGCCTTATTCATGTTTTATGTATCCAAATAATTGTAGTTGTATACAAAAGTTAACATTATCATAATTACATCATTGATGTTGTATCTCAAGAAATTTTATTAAATTACATGATGGTAAATGTAATATGATAAACTTATATTGTTATAAATAAAATTATAATTGTGTTTCAAGCTTTATCTTCTCTTTTGTGGGACAGTAAATTCTGCTATTGTATTATGTTAGACAGGATTATATTATTATATAAAATCCCCAATTGTGATCAGATTTAATCTAATTATAACAAACTGTTTTTATTTAGATTTAACATATCTAAACATCCCACTGGGGATTAAAAAAATGAAGGTATTTATAGTTTTCTGAGGAAATTTTGTTAAGCTATATGCTACATAACTAATAATTTGCATGTATTGTAATAACATGTAACATGTAATTGAAGTAACTGTTTTTATGCAATTGAAAATATGTAATTTATTAATAATTCGTATATTACCGTTATCTAGAAAAACTAGTTTCCACTGTATGATCATAAAATGTTTCATTTTAGAATAGAATAGAATAAAATTTTGTGTGACAGTAAATTCTCTTATGATATATTATATTTTATTATATTATTACTACTACTAATACTGCTGCTACTACTACTATTAATAAAAATAATAATAATTATAAACATTTGACTTTATTGTGATAAAGAATTACTGAATACATAATATTTTTGTCCCTCTATAACTCATGCTGACAGTATATTCTCAGTGTGTTTAGTATGACGGTGAATCCAGTACATGTAGTGAACTTTGTGCTGTACTGATGAGTACTTTAGTTTCCAGGATCAGACTGAATGCAGTGCAGAGCTGTAAGCTGCTGCTGACTGTGTGAATGTGTGTCTGTGCTGCTTGTTGCTGCTGTCAAACTTCAGATGAGCAGGTAGTGCAGCCCGTGGTGAGCGTGTACCCAGCAGCACCCACAGTCCACCTGGAGGGGCGGAGCTCCCTGCTGTGTCTGGCCTCAGCCATGTTTCCTCCTGAGGTCAAGTTCTCCTGGAAAAGAGGGAGGGAGAGTGGTACTCTGGTGGATCTGAGCCCTGATGACGGAGAGCAGCTGGAGCTCAGAGAGTCGGGACGCACCGCCTCCATCTTGCTGATCCATCAGCCAGAGAACAGCACATATAAATATCACTGCTACGTGCAGCACGAGGGGGGCGCAGTGAAGGCCCAAACAGAACAAGGTAATGAAGATTTGGTGACTGTGTTCAGCAGTGATTCAGCTTCATGTGGAGACGCTGTCAGAGAGAGCAGAGGACTGACATTTCTCACTAGGCGGGTTTCCATTACAGATGTGCACAAAACATTAAGCAATATTTTAGAAATGTCTATAAACACAATTAAAAAAGACGACTGCCTTTCCATTGAGTGATGTGACTTCTCCTCTCGCGATTAACGTTCCAAGAAACATGGCGATGGATGTTCAAAGCATCAGCAGGTTTATTTCTATTGCAGCCACCACACCAGCTGTCATCTAGAAATACACTGGCCGTCATTATTTCCAATCGAAGGTGATGTAGGTGTGTTATGTGAGCAATGATGGAAAGACATATCCTTTCACGAGGGATTTCTGAGAGGTGATTGTCCAACATTACACAGAGGAATTGTGAATTCAAACTTTACAGCTGATCTGCTCAACTTTTGAAGAGTTATAAGATGTAATAACACCTCTTGTAGTGCTGGCTGCATCATGTGACCTATAAACGCCAATAATTGTTTCCACCACAGTTTTGCAACATATGGTTTCTTTAATCTCCTGAAATATCAGCTCATGAGAGCATAAAAACTCTTGAGATAAATGTTTTTATTAAATCAGTGTGTTTCCATTTGAATTTTTTTTTATATTTGCAGTTTCAATTAGTGCATTTGAGGGTTAATGCAAACCCAAACATTTCACTCCTTTTCTGTTTCAGAGGTTCCAGCTCCAGCAGCCTCCTGTCCTGCAGAGAGAGAGCCAGCAGACCTGCCAGCTCTGCAGCAAGCTGACTGTAAGATCAACTGCTGCTTCTCCTTCAATGCCCAATGTTTCCCTTTAAACTGCAGCCTTTGTTTCTTATCTCATCATTAATCACTTTGTTCAGTATTCACAAATATCAGTTATGACGTGTTGTGGTTGGTTGATAAATATATCTCTTTTATGTACAAGCAATTAAGTGCAAATTCTTTGCAGTGATATTTTCATTCATTTGTTTATTTCCACTTTTAGTTGTGACTTTTATAATTATAAAAAAAATAAGCTGAATCATTGGCTGTCTGGTAGATGTGTTATTGTTTATAGTATTTTTGCTTTTCTTTGTAAAACAATATGCATAGTGTGACAGCTTTGTAAAATTCCTTCTATAACATCCTTTATAAACGGAAAAAATAAAGTGTTTGTGTAAACATCCTTGTTTTTATGGAACTTTTTTTGGCCTCAAAGCAAATAATCAGAAACAGAATCAGCTTCATTAGCCGCGTATGTTGACGACTGCAAGTCATTTGACTGGTTTTGAGTCCCTGCAAATATACTTAAACACAGCACCAAGTACAAATACACAGGAAGATTAGAACAGAAGCACACAGCTTAACAAGGATAACAAAACTAAAGAAAAATAAGCAAATATATACACAGCTGTTATATACAAGTCAGTAGGTGTGGGTGTTCCACCAGGTTTGGTCCTGAGCCCCTTTTATATTTGTGTCAGTGTCGATATAAAACTCTACGCAGATGACACTATTGTTTACACACATCGACAAACAGCAGAGCGAGTTGCTTTAAAGAAACAGCTGTTATGACATGATCAGATTTTTCTGAATAAAATGTCTCTTATCAATTACAGCCTGATCAGGACTAAATGGATTGGTTCAGGTGCTGATTATATAAATTATGATTTTTATTTGTGGCACACATTTCAAGACAGAATCACAAAATGCTTCACAAAGAAATATAAAATGTATACATTGTCAAAAAAATACAATTAATTTATTCATTGTAAATGATATAAACACATAAAACACTTTTTGTTTTGATGTTAAGATTTTAAGCACAATTTCTTTCCCTCAAGTAATATGTTGTGATTTTACAATACAGACATACAAAGTCTGGATACAGCATCATTATTCTGTAATCTCTATGAATAATAATAAAATAACCAGGACACTGTTTTCCATCAATAGACCCCTGACCAGAAGCTGAACCCCCTAAAAAACTTAAAAAACTTTAAAATTCACCAGTTTCATAGAGCATGCTGCCATTTTTTTAACTTCTCAGCTCTGAGTTGAGGCTCTGAGATGTTTCTCTTACAGATTAAAAGCACAGATCAAAGCTGAGACAGTGATGCTGAGTGCACGGTTGTAACTGTCACTGTGTTATTACTGTGAGAAAGGCTGCAGAGCAGAAACCCACACAGCCCGTCTACTGCCGGAGAGGAAGTGTTGACTCGATGTCAACATTTTTTTTTGAGTTCTAATAACCACAGAGAGCAGATTCATATCTGCTGCTCTTCACATTTATCAGATCCTCTTCCTCTCTGTGGCTGTTTGTCATTTCTCTTGTTGGAAGCTTTTTTTTCACTGAGCCCTCCACCCACACAGTTGAACTGAGCCCCCAAAGAGCAGCAATGACCATCCAACTGGAGGCAACACTCATGGGAGCTGCACTTCACAGTTTACACTTGGTGCTGATGAGTAACAACAAGTCCTCATACAAACATGACAAACAGCTTTCTTATTAGTGCCCTCCAAAACATACATATGAGTGTTTTCTGATTGGAGGATTGGTCTGGAGGATCTGGAGGTTTTTTGATCAAATAAATTAGTTCATGAAGTCAGCAGCTCCAGGAGTTAACTTGGGGGGCAAATTAGGAGCTTTAACTGCTTTTTTGAGCAAAATTCATTGACTCCAAAATATTCTGAAATGAGAAAAGTTGATGGCAGAATGTTATTGTTTTCTTATTTTACTCATTTTATTTTCCATTTCTATATATACTTCATTCTGCATTGGTTTTGGTTTAGTGTATTTTTGCACGTGTTCTCTCTCTGTTGTGTGTTCTCTGTCCTGCAGGCCTGTGTGTGGCAGGAGGTGTGGCGTGCTCCTCCTGCAGCAGCAGATAAGACACACCTGTGTCCACTCAGCTCATCAGCCTGCCTTTATAAAGCTTGACGTCACTCCACTGCTTTGCTGCTTAATTCTGTACAGTCTGATAGTGTTTCTGTGACTTCAGTGTTTTGTTTTTGAATGGCTTCAGGGTTTAAGCTGCCAGTTTTGCAGTGTTTGTTGTTTGCTCGTGAATTTTATTTTTTACTTACTAGTGTTTTTACGTTTCTGTGTGCTCAGGTACTCCTGTGTTCCTCGCTGTTGCGCCTCAGTGTCCTCAGTGCCTGAGTTTGTCCATGTGCTGCGTCTATGCTGGAGATGATTCTGTGAGTCAGTCAGCTCCCTGCCTCCACTGCCTGCTCCTTTGCTTTTCTGGAGTACAATAAACTCTTTTTTACATACCTACCCACGTCAGTCTGCACTTTAGGGTCCAAAAAACCCCATAAAGCCTGTAAAGTAAGTGCAGACAAAACAGAGAGTATTTTAAAGGCAAAAATACATCTTCATAAAAAAAAATCCACATCAAATATGTTTAATGAAATGATTTATATTTTATGTAGAAAAGAAAAGTCAAAATAATCTCAAGTGAAATGTTTTGTTACATTTATTAAAACTTTGCATTTAATCAGAATAAAACAAACTGGCAGACATACAAAAATAAAATACTGCTGCTAATACTAATAAAATTAAGAATGAGAAAACCAAATTTCGTTTATTACATTTATTTATGTGACAAAAAGTCAAGTAAATGTTGAAACAAATACACCAAAGCACAAAGCATTTAGAGAAAAAAAACAAAACAACTAAAACCAAAAAGTAAAGCTGATTACATGAAGAAAATATTGAAATATTCAATATTATGTTTAAAATAAGCACCACATGAATAAAAAAAGTTCTCCCGTTCTCTAGTATCACCGTTCTCCAGATAATGAGATCATTAAGATATCATACACAGTGTATTAGAAGATGTTTGTTAGTAAATTACATTCTGTGATTTTGTTGATATAAAATAAAAAAAGCTAAAATAACAAACACTGAGGGAGTAAGTTAGCCTACATTACAAAATAAATAAATCAGTTACAGTCACTGAGAAAAATATGTAATTATAATACAGTTACTTATCAAAATGTTGGTGGTACTTCTTTTTAAATTTTTTTTTAAACCATTTATTTGTTAATTTATTTACTTTTTGCCATGCAGGAATTTCTTGGCATTAACTCCGTCTTTTCCAGGAGAACTTGACCTCAGGAGGAAACATGGCTGAGGCCAGACACAGCAGAGAGCTCCGCCCCTCCAGGTGGACTGTGGGTGCTGCTGGGTACACGCTCACCACGGGCTGCACTACCTGCTCATCTGAAGTTTGACAGCAGCAACAAGCAGCACAGACACACATTCACACAGTCAGCAGCAGCTTACAGCTCTGCACTGCATTCAGTCTGATCCTGGAAACTAAAGTACTCATCAGTACAGCACAAAGTTCACTACATGTACTGGATTCACCGTCATACTAAACACACTGAGAATATACTGTCAGCATGAGTTATAGAGGGACAAAAATATTCAGTATGTGTTCAGCAATTCATTATATCAATGTGCAACATCCAATAATAATAGTAATAATAATGTAAAAAGTAAACATGTTTAGGCAGCAAAATAATATGGTCATACTTTCACTATAATTATTGCTACTAATATAATACAATACAATGATGACATTTATCTTCGTGCAATGAAAACTGGTTTTCCTAAATAATGGTGATTTACATATTATAAATAAATTACACATTTACCATCACATAAAATAGATTGGTAAAATTATTTATAAATACATGAATTTACTTTGTTTTTTATACATTTCATAACAATTTTAACTTTTATACCCAGATAGAACCTTACTTATTGCCTTGGGGAAATTTAATGATAATATAATATAATATAATATAATATAATATAATATAATATAATATAATATAATATAATATAATATAACATAATATAACATAACATAACATAACATAACATAACATAACATAACATAACATAACATAACATAACATAACATAACATAACATAATGTGTTGTTAATCTACAGATTGAATATTAAATTAAATATTCATGAAATACAATTGTACCTTTAATTATCTAACATGTTTTATTTAATATCAATTAACTCTAATTTCTAAAGAAACAAATAAAGACATTAAGAACTTCATAACCACAATTTAAACTTTTGTACACAACTACAATGATATTTCTCAATACATCAAACATAAATAAACACTGTTTAATCTATATAATATAATTTTTATAATATATATATGATATCATTTTGTATTTTTTTTATATCTAATAATATATTACAATACATTTGAGATTGTGCAAATCATTATAAAGCCTCCCATTTATATGTATTTAAAGTCAGTTAACAGCTAGGCTTTGTATGTGTCATTATTATATATTATCATAGAAATGTATAAATTAGTATGCAAAATTCTTCTCATGGTAACATCATATTTATTATCTCTTTCAGTGTTTGAAAGTCTAAAAGATATATGCATCATCATACAGCATACTAAATGAATGACTTACATTTTTAAATTTCTTTAAACATATTTAAAATATGCTTTTTATTAAACATTTCTTTGACATATATATCTTTTTTTACACAGATTTTAACATCCTTTTTTCTTGTTGTTTTGTGTAGGAATCTCTTTATGTAACAATAACTGCACGGCTGCAACAATTCTCTACTAATTATGAAAAAATTAAGATGTAAAGCTTGAAGCAGCAGAGACTCATTAAAAAAAACAAAACATTTTTAATTTGTTCAATAAAACAAACTGAAGGAAAATAAATATTTTTTCTTACCTGTTACATAAAGTTTAGTTCCAGAGCCAAAGATCACGTTTCTCACAGTGAGAGAGAGTAATACAAACACCTGTCTGCTGCTGAATGTGTCGGCTGAGGTGAACGAGTCCCAAAAATGAACCAGTATCATATTTCAGCTCCATGATGTCGCTCTCTAATGTTCATATTAACACGACTGTCTCTTCTTTTTTTTCTTTATAGAAACATTAGCAGATTTTCTCTGTGGATTGTTGGTTCACACGTTCATGTTCCTCAGAGGATGAATCCTTCTGACTTTGGTAAGTTTTTATCCAGAACCATCATCAGGTAGCACTTTTAAATTATCCATTACTTTGATTTACGGCTTCTGTGCATCCAATGACTGATCTTGTTTTTTTCATATTCCTATCCCAGTGTCTGAATATTCTTAATAATTATAATGTTGCTGTTTGAAAGAGCTTACAGGCATTATTATGCTCTTATATAATCATGATGGCACTGGCATAAAATCTCACATTTCAGAATGATAATAATATTGTTATATTGTTTATTTCTGGAACAATATATTGTCCAACCAAAGAAGTTATTGTGACAGGCCTGATTGTAACACTAAAAGTAAGAATATACTGCTTGAAAAGATGAATAAAATAATAAAATAAGAACAATGCTGTTTTTTGTTTGTTTGTTTGTTTCCATGTCTTTTACTTGAATGACCTTTAGACTCAGTTTTTCTGACATCATGTAGCCTATGTAAATAACATTTAATACCTTAAAACGGTTTTATATTATATTTGTTTTAAAACAAGTCAGCTGGAAACATTAACAAGCTTGAGACGGTTATCAATAACTCATAAAGCTGAGGTTAGCTCTCCAGTTTTCAAAATGTGCCAACGATGCGCACAAAAGCAGCTTCTCATATCTGGCTGAAATCATCCAAACAATGTTTTGTTTTATTTCTGTTGTCTCAAACTCTGTCTTTCACCTAAAATCACCTCCCTTGTTGTAATTTGGCACCATGCTCCCTCTCTGTTTTCTTCACCCTTTTGTCCGTCTCCATTTCACTTCACCTTTTCTTTCTTTCACCCATTGATCCTGTCGTCTCTTTCTCTCTCCTGCCTAACCTCTTTATCTCCCCTTCTTTCTGCACTTTCCTCTTCCTCTCATCTCTTTCCTCTTCCTCTCCTCACCTCCTCTGCCCTTTTCTCACTCTCGTCCTTCTCCTTCCATTAGCAGCAGTAGCAGGAGGAGGCACGACAGCGAGGAGGGCGACAGCCACCGGAGGCACAAACACAAGAAGAGCAAGAGGAGCAAGGAGGGCAAAGAGGCCAGCGAGGACATCAGCGCAGACCAAGAGAACCAGGAGGCCATGGAGTAGTGATGGCCACCTCCTGTGTGTCTGTCTCCGCTCCTGTCTGTCCCTCCGTGTCTCCCAGCAACATGAGAAAGAAGGAGAGGGAGAAGATGAACGCAGACCAGCAAAACCAGGAAGTGATGGATGCGTCCTGTCACTCCCCTCTCCATCTATCTGAGTTCTCCTCCACGCTGCTGTCACTCATCCTCACCGTCACAGAGAGTGCAGGAGCAGAGGAGGTGGTAAAGGAGGGATGGTACTTGATCTGTTTCTCCATCAGTAGCTGACATGAGACGGGGCATCAGTCTGTCTTCACCTCCCTCTGCTCCTCGACGCTCCTCTCAGAGCTCTGCTGTAACATCATGCTCACACATCTCTCTGTATAGTCAGGATGATCAACATGTTTAGCTCTTTTTTTCTCTCATTTCTTTCTTTGTTCTTGTCCTGTATGAAGACATCTATAGACAGCTGTCGGTTTAAGTTCAATTAAAAAACACTTTTGATAAGACGTTGTTTGGGGAGTATTTTATTTTATTTTCAGAGAATTAATAGCAGAGTATTTTTGCATGATAACAGTGAGTCATATTAATCTGTCACAGAAGTGTATAATCTTAGTCAGTAGTAACACGGCTGATTGGTCCAGTAGTGTGTGAGATTAGCTGCTGACAGACAAACACACTCTCATGCTCAGACACACACAGGACCAAATGCATGATAATGTAATCAGAAGGCACTAATGTTAACAGCAGGGTCAGTTGTAGTGAAAGCAGCAGTACAGTTAGAGACAGTGTGCTGTTCAGACACTAGAGGGCAGCAGTGGAAAAGTTTGATTTTTCACTGCAGCAGCACAGAACAAACGGAAATATCAAATGTAGTGTGAGGTGATAACTACAGGTTTAAAGTGAGGGCCTGAGTGTAGGATCATCTTGGAAAAACAGACAGAATTCATAATGTATAAAGTTGTCTTACAATAGTGTCAAATATCATTCAATTATCACGTGTTTATTATTGTAACTATGACGAGAAAGGTCCCCAAACCTTAACAAAGTGCTTTAAGAAAACAAAAACTCAAAGCACAATCTTTCCCTAAAACTGGCCAAGTCTTGTTTCTGTCTAAACAAACTATAAACTCAGTCGTGTCATCAAACACATTTATGTTTCACAGACTAATGATTTCATCCAGCCAATCAGAAAACACTTCTGTGGTCCAGTTAAAGGTTCAGTGTGAAGGACTGTGGTGGATATACAAGGTACAAGGTACATTTATTATATTCTTATGTATATTTTATCATATTGGCAGAAATGGAATATAAGTGAGTTTTTCTTAATAGATAATCACCTGAAACACAAATTATTTTGTTTGCATTAGAATGAACTGTTGATATCTATGTTAATGACTAAGGAGTCCACCATGTTGAACTGCCAACACATAACAGTCTGTGGTACTAAACTTTATTCATCGTGATTAAAATCACGATGAATAAACGTCTCACTAAATCAGTTCAGACAGATAAATCATTATTTGTTTATCGGGCGATAAGAATCCAGCGATTAACGCTTGCACGTTAAAGCCGTTAACGGCCCAGCACTAATATATATATATTTCTGATAGTAATACAGATTTTTTATCTTTTGTCAGATTAAAATTAAGATGAATAAACGTCTCACTAAATCATTTCAGACAGATAAATCATTATTTAGAAAATAATATTAAAATAATGATATTAAAACAAAGATAAATGAAATAAAAAATAAATCCCATCTGCTGGCTCATAGTAACATTTTTCTTTAGCAACAACAGAAATTTGAAGTTTGAACACAAACAGAATTTCTCACTTTGACAAAAATAAAAAACACTTTTTATTCATAATACTTGAATTCATCATCTTCACTGTTAAAATCACCTGAGTTTGTATCTTTTGTCTCTCTAATTTTCCACCGCAGGGGCTGATGGGAGGTGTGAGGACCTGTTAGAGACCACGTGGCCCTCGTCTGATCTCACAGCTCGTCCTCGTTTGGCCTCAGCTGCGTCAGAGCTCCACTTCTCCGCAGGTTGAGCAGAGGAAACACCACTGCACAACATGCTTTTCCTCCCAGCTGCTGCTCTGTGCTGTCTGTGTTCAGGTGAGTGTTTCCAGCCAATCAGGAGCCAACAAAGTCCACCTTTAACAGACACTGTCACACTCACCTTCATCTACCTGTCTGTGTCTCTGCAGCGCTGGTTGCCATGGCAGCAGATCAGCTGATTCAGGATGATTTAACACTGACCAGGAGAGTCGGTGATAACGTCTCCTTCAGCTGTCGAGGCGATGAGCAGTGTCATGATAGAAGTAGGATAGTCTGGTTCCAGAAGAGAGACACAGAAACATTCACACGGATTCTGAGTATTGACAGAAGTGATGGTAAAGTTACATATTACAATCATCCTCAGAAAAATAATTTCTCAGCTGTGTATGAACAGAAAGTCTGTGAGTTGAGGATCCAAAAAGTTGAACTCAGTCATTCAGCCACTTACTACTGCTACTGTGTGAGGTCCCACAGAGAGAAATGATCCCTGCAGCCCGTACAAAAACCAACAACAGATGTCACACAGTGTTTGTGACAGGAGGAGAGCAGCAAACCACAGCCCAGGTTCACACATTTCACCTCCAGCTCAGCCAGAGTCACAAGCACACTGAACTAAGGAATTTATTTTCTTTACTGGAATCAGAATTTATCCAACATTATATTTTTAAATATTTTCATTATATTTTCCAGCAGGTTTAGAGCAGCACAGAAGAGCAGTGGTGAAATAATTTCAAAAGATAAGAAAAACTGAACATTTAAATTAAATGAAAAACACAAATCCTTTGTGTGACCTGCAGCAGGAATAAAGTCGATTCCTCCTCATAATACTGATCTGCTCTTAATGTGTAAACTTCCTGCGTTTCTTTCACAATAAAAGCTTCAAAGACACATTTCTTACACTCCTTTTTTAACAGATTTTAGCAGATAATTTCGTTTCAATAAATGACACAGCTGATTTCTTGGATTTATGATAATTCTCCCCCAGCAGATTTGGGAAATGTTTTTGGATTAATCCAGGTTTTCTCTGTGAGCAGTGGGACGTTTGGCTCAGTCGTTCCATCCAACCAAAACTTTGATCCAGAACAAGACAATTGTTGGCCTGATTTCTGTCACATCCACAGAGGATGTTTATCATCAAAGTAAGTAAGTAGCAAAAATTTGGGGAGGTTAAGTTTAGGCAATAATATTCCAGAAATGGAATATAATATAAATATATTTTCTTTAACTGATAACAACCTGAAAATCCGAATGAAGCAGGAATATCTTCAGAGTCCGCCATGTTGAACCTCCATGTTTCTACAGTAGCCCAGAACGGACAAACCAAACACTTACTCTAGAGAGGACCATTTTTGTTTTCCCATCAGCCACCATGGTTAGCAGCCCTCTTAAGTATTTGTTTGTTTGAACTTTTTTTTGATCTCATGTGTTGCACTGATTTCGAAAGCAGGAGGATCTCAACTCTTTCTGTTGCAGCACTGGTTTTGTCAAAAGGAATCCATTAATGTGATACACATACATCATAAATCAAAGTAATGGACAATTTAAAAATGTGAGCTGATGATGGTGCTGGATACAAACTTACCAAAGTCAGAAGGATTCATCCTCTGAGGAACATGAACGTGTGAACCAGCGATCCACAGAGAAAATCTGCTAATGTTCCTATAAAGGAAAAAAAAGAAGAGACAGTCGTGTTAATATGAACATTAGAGAGCGACATCATGGAGCTGAAATATTATACTGGTTAATTTTTGGGACTCGTTCACCTCAGCCGACACATTCAGCAGCAGACAGGTTTTTGTATTACTCTCTCTCACTGTGAGAAACATCAGGATCTTTGGCTCTGGAACTAAACTGTATGTAACAGGTAAGAATAAACATTTATTTTCCTTCAATTGTTTTATTTAACAAGTTGAAAATGTTTTTATTAATGATTCTCTGCTGCTTCAAGCTTAACGTTAGTTTTTTTCATCATCAGTAGAGTATTCTTGCAGCTATTGTTACATTAACAGGTTCATAATTCCTAAACGATTTTTTTGAATTTCAAAGCACAACTCAAGTAATTATTTATTTTTAAAGGAGATGAATCTGATTTATATATTAAAAAGTATGATAATGGAAATATAAAAATATATATAATAAGTTCCCCTCAGTGACTCAATACCATCTAATACAAAATACGACTTTAAAATTATTTTAAGATGTGTCAGAAAATGTATTATAAAAAGCATGAAATTGTAATATTTTGCTTATGAAATTAATGCAATTTAATAAATATATGTTAAATGGTAAAATGTCTCACATGAATTTTACAATATAGAGGTACAAATGTCTTTAAGACATTGAAACATTTAATCAGATAATATGTTATTACAATTACCAGAATTCTGTAAATTTATTTATATATTTCTGTGATGATGTATAATAATGGCACATGTATATATCTGCATTTTAACTAACTTTTAATTAACCCTAAATTTAAAAAAGAGGCTATATATTACTTTGCAAAATTTCTTTATTATTTATATTATATTATATTACGTCCTTATTCATGTTTTATGGATCCAAATAAATGTAGTTGTGTACAAAAGTTAACATTATCATATTTAAATCATTGATGTAGTCACTTTTATCTTAACAAATCTGATGAAATTACTTGATGGTAAATACAAAAATATAATAAACTTATACTGTAATGAATAAAATTACAATTGTATTTCAAATTTTATCTTAATGGGACTCTTTTTTTGTAGGACAGTAAATTCTGCTGTTATATTATGTTAGACAGTTAATATTATTATGTAGAATCCCCCATGGTGATCAGGTTTAATCTTATTTTAAGAAACAGTTTCTATTTACATTTGATATATCTAAACATCCCCCTGTTTTTTAAAATATGTTGTAAATGTGTTGTACTTACATGTATTTTAGATTACAACTCTATTTTATGTGATAGAAAATATGCGATTGTTGAATAATTTGTATATTACTGTTATGTTGATTGACTGTCTGAAGATAAATGTCATCATAATATAATATAAAATAATAACTACATAATATTTTTGTCCCTCTATAAGTCATGCTGACAGTATATTCTCAGTGTGTTTAGTATGACGGTGAATCCAGTACATGTAGTGAACTTTGTGCTGTACTGATGAGTACTTTAGTTTCCAGGATCAGACTGAATGCAGTGCAGAGCTGTAAGCTGCTGCTGACTGTGTGAATGTGTGTCTGTGCTGCTTGTTGCTGCTGTCAAACTTCAGATGAGCAGGTAGTGCAGCCCGTGGTGAGCGTGTACCCAGCAGCACCCACAGTCCACCTGGAGGGGCGGAGCTCCCTGCTGTGTCTGGCCTCAGCCATGTTTCCTCCTGAGGTCAAGTTCTCCTGGAAAAGATGGAGGGAGAGTGGTACTCTGGTGGATCTGAGCCCTGATGACGGAGAGCAGCTGGAGCTCAGAGAGTCGGGACGCACCGCCTCCATCTTGCTGATCCATCAGCCAGAGAACAGCACATATAAATATCACTGCTACGTGCAGCACGAGGGGGGCGCAGTGAAGGCCCAAACAGAACAAGGTAATGAAGATTTGGTGACTGTGTTCAGCAGTGATTCAGCTTCATGTGGAGACGCTGTCAGAGAGAGCAGAGGACTGACATTTCTCACTAGGCGGGTTTCCATTACAGATGTGCACAAAAATTAAGCAATATTTTAGAAATGTCTATAAACACAATTAAAACAGATGACCACCTTTCCATTGAGTGATGTGACTTCTCCTCTCGCGATTAACGTTCCAAGAAGCATGGCGATGGATGTTCAAAGCATCAGCAGGTTTATTTCTATTGCAGCCACCACACCAGCTGTCATCTAGAAATACACTGGCCGTCATTATTTCCAATCGAAGGTGATGTAGGTGTGTTATGGAGCAATGATGGAAAGACATATCCTTACACGAGGGATTTCTGAGAGGTGATTGTCCAACATTACACAGAGGAATTGTGAATTCAAACTTTACAGCTGCTCAACTTTTGAAGAGTTATAGGATGTAATAACACCTCTCGTAGCGGCTGCTGCATCATGGCTGAGGGAGCCAGTTCCTACCAACAAGTGCACAACCACAGCATCATGTGACCTATAAAAGCCAATAATTGTTTCCATCACAGTTTTGTGACATATGGTTTCTTTAATCTCCTGAAATATCAGCTCATGAGAGCATAAAAACTATTTTTAAGATAAATGTTAGGTTTTTTTTAAATCAATGTGTTTCTATTAGGCGTATTTTATATTCGCAGTTTCAATTAGTGCATTTGAGGGTTAATGCAAACCCAAACATTTCACTCCTTTTCTGTTTCAGAGGTTCCAGCTCCAGCAGCCTCCTGTCCTGCAGAGAGAGAGCCAGCAGACCTGCCAGCTCTGCAGCAAGCTGACTGTAAGATCAACTGCTGCTTCTCCTTCAATGCCCAATGTTTCCCTTTAAACTGCAGCCTTTGTTTCTTATCTCATCATTAAGAGTTGCTGTCCTGGCTCCATACCTAAAATGCTTGATGGGGCTGTGACTTGTTGTAATTGATTAGAGTCTTTGAACTTCTGATCAGATTGAAGCTGGTTCTTGTCTTCATTTAAAGCTGGTGGTTCTGTCTGGAAAAGTCCAAGTGATACTGATGAAAATATGATGATGTTGTGAGGAAATTTAAAAAGTGAAACAGTACGGAGAGAGGAATGACCTGTCTGTCTGTGTGTCTGTGTGTCAGTGACCCTCCAGTCTCAGTGCAGGGTGAAGCTGCTGTGTGTGCTGTACACACTGCTGACAGTGAAGAGTCTGGTGTACTGCTGTGGACTCTCTCTGCTGCTCCTCCTCAGAAACAAGGGACCGTCCACCAACTGCACACATGCTGACTGACTGTTCTCCGCTCGCCTTTTCTCACCATCACGTCTCATCAGTTCATCTCATTTATCACTTTGTTCAGTATTCACAAATATCAATCATGACGTGTTGTGGTTGGTTGTTAAATATATCTCTTTTATGCACAAGCAATTAAGTGTGAATTGTCTGCAGTGTTATTTTCATTAATTTGTTTATTTCCACTTTTAGTATATTAAAAAAAATAAGTTGAATCATTGGCTGTCTGGTAGATGTGTAATTGTTTAGAGTATTTTTGCTTTTCTTTGTAAAACAATATGCATAGTGTGACAGCTTTGTAAAATTCCTTCTATAACATCCTTTATAAACGGAAAAAATAAAGTGTTTGTGTAAACATCCTTGTTTTTATGGAACTTTTTTGGCCTCAAAGCAAATAATCAAAAACAGAATCAGCTTCATTAGCCGCGTATGTTGACAACTGCAAGTCATTTGACTCTGGTTTTGAGTCGCTGCGAATATACTTAAACACAGCACCAAGTACAAATACACAGAAAGATTAGAACAGAAGCACACAGCTTAACAAGGATAACAAAACTAAAGAAAAATAAGCAAATATATACACAGCTGTTATATACAAGTCAGTAGGTGCGGGTGTTCCACCAGGTTTGGTCCTGAGCCCCTTTTATATTTGTGTCAGTGTCGATATAAAACTCTACACTGATGACACTGTTGTTTACACACATCGACAAACAGCAGAGTGAGTTGCTTTAAAGAAACAGCTGTTATGAAATGATCAGATTTTTCTGAATTATCAATTACAGCCTGATCAGGACTAAATGGATTGGTTCAGGTGCTGATTATATAAATTATGATTTTTATTTGTGGCACACATTTCAAGACAGAATCACAAAATGCTTCATAAAGACATACAAAATGTATACATTGTCGAAAAAATACAATTAATTTATTCATTGTAAATGATATAAACACATAAACACTTTTTCTTTTGATGTTAAGACTGTATGCACAATTTCTTTCCCTCAAGTAATATGTTGTAATTTTACAATACAGACATACAAAGTCTGGATACAGCATCTTTATTCTGTAATCTCTATAAATAATAATAAAAAAAACCAGGACACTGTTTTCCATCAATAGACTCCTGACCTGAAGCTGAACCCCCTGAAAAACTTAAAAAACTTAAAAATTCACCAGTTTCATAGAGCATGCTGCCATTTTTAATTGTAATTGAGTTATTCCTCCCATGTGAACACTGTAGTGAGAGCCAGCTCTGCTAGAATTAGTGTGAGATAATAAAGTGGGATCAGAGCAGATTTAAGCAGGTTAAACAGATCTTTTATTTCAGCTTCTCAGCTCTGAGTTGAGGCTCTGAGATGTTTCTCTTACAGATTAAAAGCACAGATCAAAGCTGAGACAGTGATGCTGAGTGCACGGTTGTAACTGTCACTGTGTTATTACTGTGAGAAAGGCTGCAGAGCAGAAACCCACACAGCCCGTCTGCTGCCGGAGAGGAAGTGTTGACTCGATGTCAACATTTTTTTATGAGTTCTCATAACCACAGAGAGCAGATTCATATCTGCTGCTCTACACATTTATCAGATCCTCTTCCTCTCTGTGGCTGTTTGTCATTTCTCTTGTTGGAAGCTTTTTTTTCACTGAGCCTCCACCCACACAGTTGAACTGAGCCCCCAAAGAGCAGCAATGACCATCCAACTGGAGGCAACACTCATGGGAGCTGCACTTCACAGTTTACACTTGGTGCTGATGAGTAACAACAAGTCCTCATACAAACATGACAAACAGCTTTCTTATTAGTGCCCTCCAAAACATACATATGAGTGTTTTCTGATTGGAGGATTGGTCTGGAGGACTGTCGTCATGTAAACAGATTCAGCAACTCGTAGTGTTTTTGAGTTTTAAGAGCTTGAAGTTTTTGGTTTTTTTTGTTGTTTTTTTTTTGTTTTGTTTTTTTACAGCAGAAAGAACTATAAAACATTAAATATTTCAAAGCAGAAGCTATGGTGTGATGTCATTATTTGCAGTAAATTATTAGTTGTGCATAATGAAAACATGTACATTCAGTACTATTTGTTCCAGTGCAGTAAACTGAGAGAGATCAACCAGGACAGTAAACTAAAAGACAGAACACTAAAATCAACTCTGATGGTGATTTTTTTACAAGAGCAAAATTAATTGACTCCAAAATGTTCTGAAATGAGAAAAGTTGATAGCAGAACGTTATTATTTTTTATTTTACTAATTTTATTTTCCATTTCTAGATATATTTCATTCTGCATTGGTTTTGGTTTAGTGTATTTTTGCACGTGTTCTCTCTCTGTTGTGTGTTCTCTCTCCTGCAGGCCTGTGTGTGGCAGGAGGTGTGGCGTGCTCCTCCTGCAGCAGCAGATAAGACACACCTGTGTCCACTCAGCTCATCAGCCTGCCTTTATAAAGCTTGATGTCACTCCACTGCTTTGCTGCTTAATTCTGTACAGTCTGATAGTGTTTCTGTGACTTCAGTGTTTTGTTTTTGAATGGCTTCAGGGTTTAAGCTGCCAGTTTTGCAGTGTTTGTTGTTTGCTCGTGAATTTTATTTGTACTTACTAGTGTTTTTACGTTTCTGTGTGCTCAGGTACTGCTGTGTTCCTCGCTGTTGCGCCTCAGTGTCCTCAGTGCCTGAGTTTGTCCATGTGCTGCGTCTATGCTGGAGATGATTCTGTGAGTCAGTCAGCTCCCTGCCTCCACTGCCTGCTCCTTTGCTTTTCTTGTGTACAATAAACTCTTTTTTTTTTTAACATACCTACCCACGTCAGTCTCCACTTTAGAGTCCAAAAAACCCCATAAAGCCTGTAAATTAAGTGCAGACAAAACAGATACTTTTTTAAGGGAAAAATACATCTCCCATAAAAATAATCCATATCAAATATGTTTAATGAAATGATTTATTGTGCAAAAGAAAAGTAAAAAAAATCTCAGGTGAAATGTTTTGTTATATTTATTAAAACTTTGCATTTAATGAGAATAAAACAAACTGGCAGACATACAAAAATAAAATACTGCTGCTAATACTATTACGAATGAAGAATGAGAAAACCAAATTTCGTTTATTACCTTTATTTATGTAACAAAAAGTCAAGTAAATGTTGAAACAAATACACCAAAGCACAAAGCATTTAGAGGAAAAAAATAAAACAACTAAAACCAAAAAGTAAAGCTGATTACATGAAGAAAATATTCAAATGTTCAACATTATATTTAAAATAAGAACATGAATAAAAAAGTTCTCTAGTATCACCATTTTCCAGATAATGAGCTCATTAAGATATCATACACAGTGTATTAGAAGAAGTTTGTTAGTAAAATACATTCTGTGATTTTGTTGATATTAAATAAAAAAGCTAAAATAACACAAACACTGAGGGAGTAAGTTAGCCTACATTACAAAATAAATAAATCAGTTACAGTCACTGAGAAAAATATGTAATTATAATACAGTTACTTATCAAAATGTTGGTGGTAATTCTTTTAAAAAAATTTTTTAAACCATTTATTTGGTAATTTATTTACTTTTTGCCATGCAGGAATTTCTTGGCATTAACTCCGTCTTTTCCAGGAGAACTTGACCTCAGGAGGAAACATGGCTGAGGCCAGACACAGCAGGGAGCTCCGCCCCTCCAGGTGGACTGTGGGTGCTGCTGGGTACACGCTCACCACGGGCTGCACTACCTGCTCATCTGAAGTTTGACAGCAGCAACAAGCAGCACAGACACACATTCACACAGTCAGCAGCAGCTTACAGCTCTGCACTGCATTCAGTCTGATCCTGGAAACTAAAGTACTCATCAGTACAGCACAAAGTTCACTACATGTACTGGATTCACCGTCATACTAAACACGCTGAGAATATACTGTCAGCATGAGTTATAGAGGGACAAAAATATTCACTATGTATTCAGCAATTCATTATATCAATGTGCAACATCCAATAATAATAATAATAATAATAATAATAATAATAATAATAATAATAATAATAATAATAATAATAATAATAATGTAAAAAGTAAAAGTGTTTAGGCAGCAAAATAATATGTTCATACTTTCACTATAATTATTGCTACTAATATAATACAATACAATGATGACATTTATCTTCATGCAATGGAAACTGGTTTTCCTAAATAATGGTGATATACATATTATAAATAAATTACACATCTTAAACTTTTGTATACAACTACAATGATACTTCTTAATAAATCAAACATAAATAAACACTGTTTACTCTATATAATATCATTTATATAATATATATATGATATCATTTTGTATAATTTTTTATATCTAATAATATAATACAATACACTTGAGATTGTGCAAATCATTATAAAGCCTCCCATTTATATGTATTTAAAGTCTGTAACAGCTAGGCTTTATATGTAAGTCATGATTATATATTATCATAGAAATGTATAAATTAGTATGCAAAATTCTTCTCATGGTAAAATCATATTTATTATCTCTTTCAGTGTTTGAATGTCTAAAAGATATATGCATCATCATACAGCATACTTAATGAATGACTTACATTTTTAAATTTCTTTAAACATATTTAAAATATGCTTTTTTTAAACGTTTCTTTGACATATATATCGTTTTTTTTACACTGAATTACCAACAGAATCTAATACTGTATATATTTTACGATTTCTAATATACTTTTTCGATATGAATCGGTTTGATCTCCTGAAGGAATAGAGAAAAACTTGAGTTGTGCAGTGAGATTTTAACATCCTTTTTTGTTGTTGTTTTGTGTGGGAATTATGAATCTCTTTATGTAACAGTAACTGCACGGCTGCAACAATTCTCTACTAATTATGAAAAAAAATGACACGTAAAGCCTGAAGCAGCAGAGACTCATTTAAAAAAAAAAAAACATTTTCAATTTGTTAAATAAAACAAACTGAAGGAAAATAAATGTTTTTTCTTACCTGTTACACACAGTTTAGTTCCAGAGCCAAAGATCACGTTTCTCACAGTGAGAGAGAGTAATACAAAAACCTGTCTGCTGCTGAATGTGTCGGCTGAGGTGAACGAGTCCCAAAAATGAACCAGTATCATATTTCAGCTCCATGATGTCGCTCTCTAATGTTCATATTAACACGACTGTCTCTTCTTTTTTTTCTTTATAGAAACATTAGCAGATTTTCTCTGTGGATTGTTGGTAAACACGTTCATGTTCCTCAGAGGATGAATCCTTCTGACTTTGGTAAGTTTTTATCCAGCACCATCATCAGGTAGCACTTTTAAATTATCCATTACATTGATTTACGGCTTCTGTGTATCCAATGACTGATCTTATTTTTTTCATATTCCTATCCCAGTGTCTGAATATTCTTAATAATTATAATGTTGCTGTTTGAAAGAGCTTACAGGCATTATTATGCTCTTATATAATCATGATGGCACTGGCATAAAATCTCACATTTCAGAATGATAATAATATTGTTATATTGTTTATTTCTGGAATAATATATCGTCCAACCAAAGTAGTTATTGTGACAGGCCTGATTGTAACACTAAAAGTAAGAATATACTGCTTGAAAAAATGAATAAAACATTAAAATAAGAACAATGCTGTTTTTTGTTTGTTTGTTTGTTTGTTTCCATGTCTTTTACTTGAATGACCTTTAGACTCAGTCTTTCTGACATCATGTAGCCTATATGTAAATAACATTTAATACCTTAAAACATTTTTATATTATATTTGTTTTAAAACAAGTCAGCTGGAAACATTAACAAGCTTGAGACAGTTATCAATAACTCATAAAGCTGAGGTTAGCTCTACAGTTTTCAAAATCTGCCAGCGATGCGCACAAAAGCAGCTTCTCATATCTGGCTGAAATCATCCAAACAATGTTTTGTTTTATTTCTGTTGTCTCAAACTCTGTCTTTCACCTAAAATCACCTCCCTTGTTGTAATTTGGCACCATGCTCCCTCTCTGTTTTCTTCACCCTTTTGTCCGTCTCCATTTCACTTCACCTTTTCTTTCTTTCACCCATTGATCCTGTCGTCTCTTTTCTCTCTCCTGCCTAACCTCTTTATCTCCCCTTCTTTCTGCACTTTCCTCTTCCTCTCATCTCTTTCCTCTTCCTCTCCTCACCTCCTCTGCCCTTTTCTCACTCTCGTCCTTCTCCTTCCATTAGCAGCAGTAGCAGGAGGAGGCACGACAGCGAGGAGGGCGACAGCCACCGGAGGCACAAACACAAGAAGAGCAAGAGGAGCAAGGAGGGCAAAGAGGCCAGCGAGGACATCAGCGCAGACCAAGAGAACCAGGAGGCCATGGAGTAGTGATGGCCACCTCCTGTGTGTCTGTCTCCGCTCCTGTCTGTCCCTCCGTGTCTCCCAGCAACATGAGAAAGAAGGAGGGCGAGAAGATGAACGCAGACCAGCAAAACCAGGAAGTGATGGATGCGTCCTGTCACTCCCCTCTCCATCTATCTGAGTTCTCCTCCACGCTGCTGTCACTCATCCTCACCGTCACAGAGAGTGCAGGAGCAGAGGAGGTGGTAAAGGAGGATGGTACTTGATCTGTTTCTCCATCAGTAGCTGACATGAGACGGGGCATCAGTCTGTCTTCACCTCCCTCTGCTCCTCGACGCTCCTCTCAGAGCTCTGCTGTAATATCATGCTCACACATCTCTCTGTATAGTCAGGATGATCAACATGTTTAGCTCTTTTTTTCTCTCATTTCTTTCTTTGTTCTTGTCCTGTATGAAGACATCTATAGACAGCTGTCGGTTTAAGTTTAATTAAAAAAACACTTTTGATAAGACGTTGCTTGGGGAGTATTTTATTTTATTTTTAAGAATTAATAGCAGAGTATTTTTGCATGATAACAGTGAGTCATATTAATCTGTCACAGAAGTGTATAATCTTAGTCAGTAGTAACACGGCTGATTGGTCCAGTAGTGTGTGAGATTAGCTGCTGACAGACAAACACACTCTCATGCTCAGACACACACAGGACCAAATGCATGATAATGTAATCAGAAGGCACTAATGTTAACAGCAGGGTCAGTTGTAGTGAAAGCAGCAGTACAGTTAGAGACAGTGTGCTGTTCAGACACTAGAGGGCAGCAGTGGAAAAGTTTGATTTTTCACTGCAGCAGCACAGAACAAACGGAAATATCAAATGTAGTGTGAGGTGATAACTACAGGTTTAAAGTGAGGGCCTGAGTGTAGGATCATCTTGGAAAAACAGACAGAATTCATAATGTATAAAGTTGTCTTACAATAGTGTCAAATATCATTCAATTATCACGTGTTTATTATTGTAACTATGACGAGAAACATCCCCAAACCTTAACAAAGTGCTTTAAGAAAACAAAAACTCAAAGCACAATCTTTCCCTAAAACTGGCCAAGTCTTGTTTCTGTCTAAACAAACTGTAAACTCAGTCGTGTCATCAAACAGATTTATGTTTCACAGACTAATGATTTCATCCAGCCAATCAGAAAACACTTCTGTGGTCCAGTTAAAGGTTCAGTGTGAAGGACTGTGGTGGATATACAAGGTACAAGGTACATTTATTATATTCTTATGTATATTTTATCATATTGGCAGAAATGGAATATAAGTGTGTTTTTCTTAATAGATAATCACCTGAGACACAAATTATTTTGTTTGCATTAGAATGAACTGTTGATATCTATGTTAATGACTAAGGAGTCCACCATGTTGAACTGCCAACACATAACAGTCTGTGGTACTAAACTTTATTCAACTTGATATAAAGATGAAATTTGAAGTTTGAACACAAACAGAATTTCTCACTTTGACAAAAATAAAAAAAGCTTTTTATACGTAATACTTGAATTCATCATCTTCACTGTTAAAATCACCTGAGTTTTTATCTTTTGTCTCTCTAATGTCGCCGCAGGGGCTGATGGGAGGTGTGAGGACCTGTTAGAGACCACGTGGCCCTCGTCTGATCTCACAGCTCGTCCTCGTTTGGCCTCAGCTGCGTCAGAGCTCCACTTCTCCGCAGGTTGAGCAGAGGAAACACCACTGCACAACATGCTTTTCCTCCCAGCTGCTGCTCTGTGCTGTCTGTGTTCAGGTGAGTGTTTCCAGCCAATCAGGAGCCAACAAAGTCCACCTTTAACAGACACTGTCACACTCACCTTCATCTACCTGTCTGTGTCTCTGCAGCGCTGGTTGCCATGGCAGCAGATCAGCTGATTCAGGATGATTTAACACTGACCAGGAGAGTCGGTGATAACGTCTCCTTCAGCTGTCGAGGCGATGAGCAGTGTGATGATGGAAGCTGGATAGTCTGGTACCAGAAGAGAGACACAGAAACATTCACATGGATTCTGAGTATTCGCAGAAGTGATGGTAGAGTTGATTATTCCAATCATCCTCAGATAAATAATTTCTCAGCTGTGTATGAACAGAAAGTCTGTGAGTTGAGGATCCAGAGAGTTGAACTCAGTCATTCAGCCACTTACTACTGCTCCTGTTGGAGGTCCCACAGTGAGAAATGATCCCTGCAGCCCGTACAAAAACCAACAACAGATGTCACACAGTGTTTGTGACAGGAGGAGAGCAGCAAACCACAGCCCAGGTTCACACATTTCACCTCCAGCTCAGCCAGAGTCACAAGCACACTCAACTAAGGAATTTATTTTCTTTACTGGAATCAGGATTTATCCAGCATTATATTTTTAAATATTTTCATCATATTTTCCAGCAGGTTTAGAGCAGCACAGAAGAGCAGTAGTGAAATAATGTTAAAATATAACAAAAACTGAATTTTTAAATTAAATGAAAAACACAAATAAATTAGATAAAAACATAAAGAAGTAATCTTTGATAAGCAGTGTCTGATCTAAATTTCCCATAACTATAAATACAAAAACAAGCATTTACATTTTGATGAAAATGAAAATCCTCTTTGTGACTGCTCCAGGAATAAAGTCTGATCCTCCTCATAATACTGATCTGCTCTTAATGTGTAAACTTCCTGTGTTTCTTTCACAATAAAAGCTTTAAAGACAACATTTGTTACACTCCTTTTTTTTACAGATTTTAGCAGATATTTTCATTTCAATAAATGACACAGCTGATTTCTTGGATTTATGATAATTCTCCCTCAGCAGATTTGGGAAATGTTTTTGGATTAATCCAGGTTTTCTCTGTGAGCAGTGGGACGTTTGGCTCAGTCGTTCCATCCAACCAAAACTTTGATCCAGAACAAGACAATTGTTGGCCTGATTTCTGTCACATCCACAGAGGATGTTCATCATCAAAGTATCCTCATAAACATGTTTTTATGATATCTTACGAATAAGTGCCCCACAAATGACATTACTTTCTAAATGTAGAGTTACGTTTTTAGCAAAAATTTGGGGAGGTTAAGTTTAGGCAATAATATTCCAGAAATGGAATATAATATAAATATATTTTCTTTAATTGATAACAACCTGAAAATCCGAATGAAGTGGGAATATCTTCAGAGTCCGCCATGTTGAACCTCCATGTTTCTACAGTAGCCCAGAACGGACAAACCAAACACTTACTCTAGAGAGGGCCATTTTTGTTTTCCCATCAGCCACCATGGTTAGCAGCCCTCTTAAGTATTTGTTTGTTTGAACTTTTTTTTGATCTCATGTGTTGCACTGATTTCGAAAGCAGGAGGATCTCAACTCTTTCTGTTGCAGCACTGGTTTTGTCAAAAGGAATCCATTAATGTGATACACATACATCATAAATCAAAGTAATGGACAATTTAAAAATGTGAGCTGATGATGGTGCTGGATACAAACTTACCAAAGTCAGAAGGATTCATCCTCTGAGGAACATGAACGTGTGAACCAGCGATCCACAGAGAAAATCTGCTAATGTTTCTATAAAGGAAAAAAAGAAGAGACAGTCGTGTTAATATGAACATTAGAGAGCGACATCATGGAGCTGAAATATTATACTGGTTAATTTTTGGGACTCGTTCACCTCAGCCGACACATTCAGCAGCAGACAGGTTTTTGTATTACTCTCTCTCACTGTGAGAGGTGACGACATCTTTGGCTCTGGAACTAAACTGTATGTAACAGGTAAGAATAAACATTTATTTTCCTTCAATTGTTTTATTAAACAAGTTGAAAATGTTTTTATTAATGATTCTCTGCTGCTTCAGGCTTAACGTTAGTTTTTTTCATCATCAGTAGAGTATTCTTGCAACTATTGTTACATAAACAGGTTCAAAATTCCTAAAAGAAATTTTAATTTTGATTTCAAAGCGCAACTCAAGTAATTATTTATTTTTAAAGGAGATGAATCTGATTTATATATTAAAAAGTATGATAATGGAAATATAAAAATATATAGAATGAGTTCCCCTCAGTGACTCAATACCATCTAATACAAAATAATGAATTAAAATGATAAGAAATAAAAAATAAAATTTCAAATGTGTCAGAAAATGTATTATAAAAAGCATGAAATTGTAATATTTTGCTTATGAAATTAATGCAATTTAATAAATATATGTTAAATGGTAAATGTCTCACATGAATTTTACAATATAGAGGTACAAATGTCTTTAAGACATTGAAACATTTAATCAGATAATATGTTATTACAATTCACAGAATTAAACTGTAAATTAAACTAATTTATATATTTCTGTGATGATGTATAATAATGGCACATGTATATATCTGCATTTTAACTAACTTGTAATTAACCCTAAATATAAAAAAGAGGCTATATATTACTTTGCAAAATTTCCTTATTATTTATATTATATTATATTACGTCCTTATTCATGTTTTATGGATCCAAATTAAAATGTAGTTGTGTACAAAAGTTAACATTATCATATTTAAATCATTGATGTAGTCACTTTTATCTTAACAAATCTGATGAAATTACTTGATGGTAAATACAATATAATAAACTTATACTGTAATGAATAAAATTACAATTGTATTTCAAATTTTATCTTAATGGGACTCTTTTTTTGTAGGACAGTAAATTCTGCAGTCATATTATGTTAGACAGTTAATATTATTATGTAGAATCCCCCATGATGATCAGGTTTAATCTTATTTTAAGAAACAGTTTCTATTTACATTTGATATATCTAAACATCCCACAGTTTTTTAAAATATGTTGTAAATGTGTTGTACTTACATGCATTTTAGATTACAACTCTATTTTATGTGATAGAAAATATGCGATTGTTGAATAATTTGTATATTACCGTTATCCAGAAAAACTAGTTTGACTGTCTGAAGATAAAATGTCATCATAATAGAATAGAATAAAATTTTGTGTGACAGTAAATTCTGTTATGATATATTATATTTTATTATATTATTACTACTACTAATACTGCTGCTACTACTACTATTAATAAAAATAATAATAATTATAAAAATTTGACTTCATTGTGATAAAGAATTACTGAATACATAATATTTATGTCCCTCTATAACTCATGCTGACAGTATATTCTGAGTGTGTTTAGTATGACGGTGAATCCAGTACATGTAGTGAACTTTGTGCTGTACTGATGAGTACTTTAGTTTCCAGGATCAGACTGAATGCAGTGCAGAGCTGTAAGCTGCTGCTGACTGTGTGAATGTGTGTCTGTGCTGCTTGTTGCTGCTGTCAAACTTCAGATGAGCAGGTAGTGCAGCCCGTGGTGAGCGTGTACCCAGCAGCACCCACAGTCCACCTGGAGGGGCGGAGCTCCCTGCTGTGTCTGGCCTCAGCCATGTTTCCTCCTGAGGTCAAGTTCTCCTGGAAAAGAGGGAGGGAGAGTGGTACTCTGGTGGATCTGAGCCCTGATGACGGAGACCAGCTGGAGCTCAGAGAGTCGGGACGCACCGCCTCCATCTTGCTGATCCATCAGCCAGAGAACAGCACATATAAATATCACTGCTACGTGCAGCACGAGGGGGGCACAGTGAAGGCCCAAACAGAACAAGGTAATGAAGATTTGGTGACTGTGTTCAGCAGTGATTCAGCTTCATGTGGAGACGCTGTCAGAGAGAGCAGAGGACTGACATTTCTCACTAGGCGGGTTTCCATTACAGATGTGCACAAAAATTAAGCAATATTTTAGAAATGTCTATAAACACAATTAAAACAGATGACCGCCTTTCCATTGAGTGATGTGACTTCTCCTCTCACGATTAACGTTCCAAGAAGCATGGCGATGGATGTTCAAAGCATCAGCAGGTTTATTTCTATTGCAGCCACCACACCAGCTGTCATCTAGAAATACACTGGCCGTCATTATTTCCAATCGAAGGTGATGTAGGTGTGTTATGTGACCGATGATAGAGAGACAAGCCCTTACACCAGGGATTTCTGAGAGGTGATTGTCCAAAATTACACAGAGGAATTGTGAATTCAAACTTTACAGCTGCTCAACTTTTAAAGAGTTATGGGATGTAATAACACCTCTTGTAGCGCTGGCTGCATCATGTGACCTATAAACGCCAATAATTGTTTCCATCACAGTTTTGCGACATATGTTTGTTTTAATCTCCTGAAATATCAGCTCATGAGAGCATAAAAACTATTTTTAAGATAAATGTTAGGGTTTTTTTTTTAAATCAATGTGTTTCCATTAGGCGTATTTTATATTTGCAGTTTCAATTAGTGCATTTGAGGGTTAATGGAAACCCAAACATTTCACTCCTTTTCTGTTTCAGAGGTTCCAGCTCCAGCAGCCTCCTGTCCTGCAGAGAGAGAGCCAGCAGACCTGCCAGCTCTGCAGCAAGCTGACTGTAAGATCAACTGCTGCTTCTCCTTCAATGCCCAATGTTTCCCTTTAAACTGCAGCCTTTGTTTCTTATCTCATCATTAAGAGTTGCTGTCCTGGCTCCATACCTAAAATGCTTGATGGGGCTGTGACTTGTTGTAATTGATTAGAGTCTTTGAACTTCTGATCAGATTGAAGCTGGTTCTTGTCTTCATTTAAAGCTGGTGGTTCTGTCTGGAAAAGTCCAAGTGATACTGATGAAAATATGATGATGTTGTGAGGAAATTTAAAAAGCGAAACAGTATGGAGAGAGGAATGACCTGTCTGTCTGTGTGTCTGTGTGTCAGTGACCCTCCAGTCTCAGTGCAGGGTGAAGCTGCTGTGTGTGCTATACACACTGCTGACAGTGAAGAGTCTGGTGTACTGCTGTGGACTCTCTCTGCTGCTCCTCCTCAGAAACAAGGGACCGTCCACCAACTGCACACATGCTGACTGACTGTTCTCCGCTCGCCTTTTCTCACCATCACGTCGCATCACTTCATCTCATTTATCACTTTGTTCAGTATTCACAAATATCAGTTATGATGTGTTGTGGTTGGTTGATAAATATATCTCTTTTATGCACAAGCAATTAAGTGTGAATTCTTTGCAGTGTTATTTTCATTCATTTGTTTATTTCCACTTTAGTTGTGACTTTTATAATTATAAAAAAAAAAACCACCTGAATAATTGGCTGTCTGGTAGATGTGTTATTGTTTATAGTATTTTTGCTTTTCTTTGTAAAACAATATGCATAGTGTGACAGCTTTGTAAAATTCCTTCTATAACATCCTTTATAAACGGAAAAAATAAAGTGTTTGTGTAAACATCCTTGTTTTTATGGAACTTTTTTGGCCTCAAAGCAAATAATCAGAAACAGAATCAGTTTCATTAGCCGTGTATGTTGACGACTGCAAGTCATTTGACTGGTTTTGAGTCGCTGCAAATATACTTAAACACAGCACCAAGTACAAATACACAGGAAGATTAGAATAGAAGCACACAGCTTAACAAGGATAACAAAACTAAACAAAAATAAGCAAATATATACACAGCTGTTATATACAAGTCAGTAGGTGCGGGTGTTCCACCAGGTTTGGTCCTGAGCCCCTTTTATATTTGTGTCAGTGTCGATATAAAACTCTACACTGATGACACTGTTGTTTACACACATCGACAAACAGCAGAGTGAGTTGCTTTAAAGAAATGAGGTGTATTATGCTCTGTTTGCTTATCTTGAGGTCAGAGGTCTAGGAATGATTACGTCTCGGAGTCAGATGAGTAAAATATTGATACTAGGCTTACATGACATGGACTGTGGCCCTTGGGAGTTATTTTTGTGATTAAAATACAATAGGTGAGGAATGTTTACTGATGAATGTATAGATGCTTGTACCTATATAAGAAGATATGCATGAGTTGTAAGAGAGATTCACATTGGTCCCTGAATCTTCTCCCAGGCAGACCATGGTGCCTGGTGGATGCTGAACTTTGTTGTAATAAATTAATTCTTATGCAACCAAGTCGGTGTCAGCGGCGGTTCCTTCATCAACTACACATCATTGCTACTTAAGAAACAACGACAGAAACAGCTGTTATGAAATGATCAGATTTTTCTGAATAAAATGTCTCATCAATTACAGCCTGATCAGGACTAAATGGATTGGTTCAGGTGCTGATTATATAAATTATGATTTTTAGTTGTGGCACACATTTCAAGACAGAATCACAAAATGCTTCACAAAGACATACAAAATGTATACATTGTCGAAAAAATACAATTAATTTATTCATTGTAAATGATATAAACACATAAAACACTTTTTGTTTTGATGTTAAGATTTTAAGCACAGTTTCTCTCCCTCAAGTCATATGTTGTAATTTTACAATACAGACATACAAAGTCTGGATACAGCATCTTTATTCTGTAATCTCTATAAATAATAATAAAATAACCAGGACACTGTTTTCCATCAATGGACCCCTGACCGGAAGCTGAACCCCCTGAAAAACTTAAAAAACTTTAAAATTCACCAGTTTCATAGAGCATGCTGCCATTTTTAATTGTAATTGAGTTATTCCTCCCATGTGAACACTGTAGTGAGAGCCAGCTCTGCTAGAATTAGTGTGAGATAATAAAGTGGGATCAGAGCAGATTTAAGCAGGTTAAACAGATCTTTTATTTCAGCTTCTCAGCTCTGAGTTGAGGCTCTGAGATGTTTCTCTTACAGATTAAAAGCACAGATCAAAGCTGAGACAGCGATGCTGAGTGCACGGTTGTAACTGTCACTGTGTTATTACTGTGAGAAAGGCTGCAGAGCAGAAACCCACACAGCCCGTCTACTGCCGGAGAGGAAGTGTTGACTCGATGTCAACATTTTTTTTTGAGTTCTAATAACCACAGAGAGCAGATTCATATCTGCTGCTCTTCACATTTATCAGATCCTCTTCCTCTCTGTGGCTGTTTGTCATTTCTCTTGTTGGAAGCTTTTTTTTCACTGAGCCTCCACCCACACAGTTGAACTGAGCCCCCAAAGAGCAACAATGACCATCCAACTGGAGGCAACACTCATGGGAGCTGCACTTCACAGTTTACACTTGGTGCTGATGAGTAACAACAAGTCCTCATACAAACATGACAAACAGCTTTCTTATTAGTGCCCTCCAAAACATACATATGAGTGTTTTCTGATTGGAGGATTGGTCTGGAGGACTGTCGTCATGTAAACAGATTCAGCAACTCGTAGTGTTTTTGAGTTTTAAGAGCTTTAAGTGTTTGTTTGTTTTTTTTTTTGTTGTTTTTTTTTGTTTTTTTTACAGCAGAAAGAACAATAAAACATTAAATATTTCAAAGCAGAAGCTATGGTGTGATGTCATTATTTGCAGTGAATTATTAGTTGTGCATAATGAAAACATGTACATTCAGTACTATTTGTTCCAGTGCAGTAAACTGAGAGAGATCAACCAGGACAGTAAACTAAAAGATAGAACACTAAAATCAACTCTGATGGTGATTTTTTTACAAGAGCAAAATTAATTGACTCCAAAATGTTCTGAAATGAGAAAAGTTGATAGCAGAACGTTATTATTTTTTATTTTACTAATTTTATTTTCCATTTCTAGATATATTTCAATCTGCATTGGTTTTGGTTTAGTGTATTTTTGCACGTGTTCTCTCTCTGTTGTGTGTTCTCTGTCCTGCAGGCCTGTGTGTGGCAGGAGGTGTGGCGTGCTCCTCCTGCAGCAGCAGATAAGACACACCTGTGTCCACTCAGCTCATCAGCCTGCCTTTATAAAGCTTGACGTCACTCCACTGCTTTGCTGCTTAATTCTGTACAGTCTGATAGTGTTTCTGTGACTTCAGTGTTTTGTTTTTGAATGGCTTCAGGGTTTAAGCTGCCAGTTTTGCAGTGTTTGTTGTTTGCTCGTGAATTTTTGTTTGTACTTACTGGTGTTTTTACGTTTCTGTGTGCTCAGGTACTCCTGTGTTCCTCGCTGTTGCGCCTCAGTGTCCTCAGTGCCTGAGTTTGTCCATGTGCTGCGTCTATGCTGGAGATGATTCTGTGAGTCAGTCAGCTCCCTGCCTCCACTGCCTGCTCCTTTGCTTTTCTTGTGTACAATAAACTCTTTTTTTTTACATACCTACCCACGTCAGTCTCCACTTTAGAGTCCAAAAAACCCCCTAAAGCCTGTAAAGTAAGTGCAGACAAAACAGATACTATTTTGAAGGCAAAAATACATCTTCCATAAACACACATCAAATATGTTTAAGCAATGTTTATGAAATGATTTTATAGTTTATGTAGAAAGAAAAATCAAAATAATCTCAAGTGAAATGTTTTGTTGCATTTAATGAGAATAAAACAAACTGGTAGACAAACAAAAATAAAATACTGCTGCTAATACTAATAAAATTAAGAATGAGAAAACTGTTGGAGTATGTAAGTATATGATGCAATGTTCATGTTCATGTTCATTCCTTATTTCTTGTTTATTCCTTATGTGGTCATGTTTATTCCTTACAAGAAGACAAGATATATTATCGCAATAACTCAATGTTCTGGATGACAGTTTAATGTTTTGTATGACAGTCTAACCTTTGGTGCCAGTGGTGTGAGTGAACGCATGACGTGAGGAGAACTTGATATGTGGAGATATGAAGAGGAGATGTGCGGATGGATGTGGGTCAAAAAGGCGTGGATGTGTGGTATCTATGATGTTGTTCAACAGGACACCCAGCAAGGAAAAACAATTCCTAATAAGGGATTGTCCTTGAGGTTGACCAATCCAAAGATGATGCCATGCCGGAAGGGGGGCCAGATAACGAGGGGAGCCAACCAGAAGATGATTCTACCTTCATGCACATTTCCTCATTGTAAATAGTATAAAAGACTGGATCAGGGAAAGACAGGTTGTCAGAATGCAGGCTGACTCACTGATGTTATCGGCTAGGGAGAGGCATTTCTGATCCAGAGCTCTGTAACTGCCCACTGCTTGCTTGAAAAAATTCACTAAAAGGTTTGAACTTAAAATTCTAAATTCTGTGTGGACATTTACTCATTTGCTGTTTATTGAGTTGCTTTTAAGAATTCTGAACATAGCGCTCACCCTGGGAGGGTGAGAGTTTGTTTCTATTTGCAGCAACCAAGAGAAAAACTCCTTCAAAACCAAATTCTATTTATCAAATTCACTTTTAAAATATGTGATTAATAGTCAACTAAACGTTCAAACAAATACAGCAAAGTTCAACGCATTTGAAGAAAAAAACAAGTAAAGTAAGTAAAGCTGATTACATGAAGAAAATATTCAAATATTTAATATCATGTATAAAATAAGCACTATGTAAATATAAAAAAATAGTGAAAGTTGCTGTAGGAGGTTTTAGTAAGTGTTTAGTAATCATATTTTTATGGTTATCCTTAATAGTATCACATTCTCCAGATAATGAGATCATTAAGATATCATTAACATTGTATTAAAAGATGTTTGTTAGTAAAATACATTCAGTAATTTTGTTGATAAAAAATAAAAAAGTTAAAATAACACAAGTTATTTAGTTAGATAGTAAGGTAGCCTACATTACAAAATAAATGTAATTTTAATCAGTTACAGTCACTGACAAAAATATGTAATTATAATAGAGTTACCTCTCAAAATGTTGGTGATAATAATGTAATTATGCCCAAATATATTCTTTTTGGTAAAAAAAAAAAAAGTTTTTAACATTCTTGCTATTGCTTTTTAATTTTTAATTTTTAAAAAAAAATGTATTTACTTTTTGCCACGCACGACTGTCTTCTGTTGACATTGCTTATTTCTGGACATTTTTCAGCTGTATTGCCCAGCTAAACACACTTATTAGAAAAGCAATTAAATGTGAGTGGTTACATTACTTTGATGGAGCAATTGAAATTGTAACATTACTTGTCATTACAATTTTAAGAGGTTAACTAGTAATCTTGTAACCTATTACATTTCAAAAATAATCTTCAGAGAGCTCAATTGTTGTCCAAAAATATCAACACTTGGTAAAATTTAAGGCTTTATTTACAAATATATTTGTGTATTTTTGTATTTATGTGTTTACAAAATCAATATCTTTCTTAAATCTATTACCAACTACAACACGTCATAACTGATATTTGTGAATACTGAACAAAGTGATAAATGAGATGAACTGATGAGACATGATGGTGAGAAAAGGCGAGCGGAGAACAGTCAGTCAGCATGTGTGCAGTTGGTGGACGGTCCCTTGTTTCTGAGGAGGAGCAGCAGAGAGAGTCCACAGCAGTACACCAGACTCTTCACTGTCAGCAGTGTGTACAGCATACAGAGAAGTTTCACTTGGTCTACAGACAGGACAGGACCTGCTCCTGGAGCTTGAACCTCTGAAACAGAAAAGGAGTAAAATGTTTGGATTGTTGGTGAGAAATGTCAGTCCTCTGCTCTCTCTGACAGCATCTCCACATGAAGCTGAATCACTGCTGAACACAGTCACCAAATCTTCATTACCTTGTTCTGTTTGGGCCTTCACTGTGCCCCCCTCGTGCTGCACGTAGCAGTGATATTTATATGTGCTGTTCTCTGGCTGATGGATCAGCAAGATGGAGGCGGTGCGTCCCGACTCTCTGAGCTCCAGCTGGTCTCCGTCATCAGGGCTCAGATCCACCAGAGTACCACTCTCCCTCCCTCTTTTCCAGGAGAACTTGACCTCAGGAGGAAACATGGCTGAGGCCAGACACAGCAGGGAGCTCCGCCCCTCCAGGTGGACTGTGGGTGCTGCTGGGTACACGCTCACCACGGGCTGCACTACCTGCTCATCTGAAGTTTGACAGCAGCAACAAGCAGCACAGACACACATTCACACAGTCAGCAGCAGCTTACAGCTCTGCACTGCATTCAGTCTGATCCTGGAAACTAAAGTACTCATCAGTACAGCACAAAGTTCACTACATGTACTGGATTCACCGTCATACTAAACACACTGAGAATATACTGTCAGCATGAGTTATAGAGGGACAAAAATATTATGGAGTTAGCAATTCTTTATCACAATAAATTCAAATTATTATCATTATTATTATTAGTAGTAGTATTAGCAAGAGTAATAATATAGTAAAATATAATTTATAATAACAGAATTTACTGTCACACAAAATTTTATTCTATTCTATTCTAAAATTAAACATTTTATGATCATACAGGCTTAAATTAGTTTTTCTACATAATGGTAATATACCAATTATTAATAAATCACATATTTTCAATTGCATAAAAATAGTTGTTACTTTAATTACGATACATGTTATTACAATATATGTAACATATTATTTATGCAGCATATAGTTTACTCGAATTTCCAAAGAAAATTCTAAATAAGTTAATTTTTTAAACCCCAGTGTTATGTTTAGATATCAATACAGCACAAAGTTCACTACATGTACTGGATTTCACCGTCATAATAAACACACTGAAAATGTACTGTCAGCATGAGTTATAGAGGGACAAAAATATTACGAACTTTGCAATTCATTTTATCAACATCCAATAATAATAATAATAATGTGTTTAGGCAGCAAAATACTATGGTCATACTTTCACTATAATTATTGCTACTAATATAATACAATACAATGTTGACATTTATCCTCATGAAATGGAAATTGTTTTTTCTAAATAATGGTGATATACATATTATAAATAAATTACACATTTACCGTCACATACAATAGATTAGTAAAATAATCAATAAATACATGAATTTACTTACTTACACATTTTGATAACAATTTTAACTTTTATACCCAGTGATTGAATAATTTTATTTAAAATATCAATAAAACGAATAATTTAGATGAGATAAGATAGAACCTTACTTATTGCCGTGAGGAGATTTAATGACAATATAACATATGATAACATAAATAAAAATAAATAATAAAACAAAATAATAAAATGACATAACATAACACATTAATAGAATTTACTTCCACAAAAAGATAAGTGTTAATTTAAATCGTAATCTGTTGTTAATCTACAAATTAAATATCAAATTAAATATTTAACTTTACATTAAATACAATTGTAACTTTAATTATATAACATGTTTTATTTAACATCAATTAACTCTCATTTCTAAAGAAACAAGACATTCATAACTTCATTACCACAATTTAAACTTTTGTACACATCTACAATGATATGTCTCAATACATCAAACATAGTAAATACTATTATATAATATTATTTTGTATAATAGAGGTTTTCTATTAAATAGGCTTTATATGTGTCATTATCATATATTATCATAGAAATATATAAATTAATATGAATAATTCTTTTCATGGTAACATCATATTTATTATCTCTTTCAGTGTTTGAATGACTAAAAGATATATGCATCATCATACAGCATACTAAATTCATGACATTTTTTTAATTTTCTTTAAACATATGCTTTTCTGACATATATATCTATGTTTCTGTGCTGAATTACTGACAGAATCGTAAACTGTATATATTTTAACATTTCTAATATCATACTTTCTCTATATGAATCTGTTTAATCTCCCGAAGATATGGAGAAAAACTTGATTTGTGCAGTGAGATTTTAACATCCTTTTTTGTTGTTGTTTTGTGTAGGAGTTATGAATCTCTTTATGTAACAATAACTGCATGGCTGCAACAATTCTCTACTAATTATGAAAATAATAACAGGTAAAGCTTAAAGCAGCAGAGACTCATTAATAGCTAATTAATAACTCATTAATAAAAGAGAAATAAAGAATAACTTGAGTTGTGCAGTGAGATTTAAACATTTTTTCTTTTGATCTTTTTTTTTAATCGTTGGAATTATGAACCTGTTTACGTAACAATAGCTGCAAGAATACTCAACTGATGATAAAAAAAAAAGTAAAGCTTGAAGCAGCAGAGACTTGTTAATAAAACATTTTCAAATTGTTCAATAAAACAACTGAAGGAAAATAAATGTTTATTCGTACCTGTTACATACAGTTTAGTTCCAGAGCCAAAGATCCTGATGTTTCTCACAGTGAGAGAGAGTAATACAAAAACCTGTCTGCTGCTGAATGTGTCGGCTGAGGTGAACGAGTCCCAGTATTAACCAGTATCATATTTCAGCTCCATGATGCTGCTCTCTAATGTTCAGCATGACCGTCTCTTATTTTATTTCCTTCTTCGACAAATGTCACTGTGTGTCACTGTGGATCGTTGGTTCACACAGTTTGTCCTCAGGGCACCATAAACATGCAAATCCAAAAACATTTCCCAAATCATTTGAGGTATAATTGTTATAAATTAAATTCAATAATTCAGTTGTGGTATCTATTGAGGTGAAATTATCTGCTGAAATCTGTTCAAAGATGTGATATCAGAAATGTGTCTGAAAAGATTTTATTGTGATGGAAACACAGGAAGTGTCTGCAATAAGATCAGATCAGCATTTTGAGGAGAAATGGGCATAATTCCTGCAGCAGTTCAATGAGAGATGATCTTAATCAAAATGATGTTGCTTTTGGGATTTTGTGTTATTAATTTGTAAATTTTGTTTTAATGTATTTATTATTATCTTAATGTTATTTTCATTGTTTACTATTTAAGATCTTTATTTATTTTGACTCCATGTTACCTAGAAAAAAAATGTCCTCAGATGAGTTCAGTGTGCTTGTGACTCTGGCTGAGCTGGAGGTGAAATGTGTGAACCTGGGCTGTGGTTTGCTGCTCTCCTCCTGTCACAAACACTGTGTGACATCTGTTGTTGGTTTTTGTACGGGCTGCAGGGATCATTTCTCACTGTGGGACCTCACACAGTTGCAGTAGTAAGTGGCTGAATGACTGAGTTCAACTCTCTGGATCCTCATCTCACAGACTTTCTGTTCATACACAGCTGAGAAATCATCTTTCTGAGGATGATTGGAATATCCAACTTCACCATCACTTCTGTCAATACCCAGAATCCATGTGAATGTTTCTGTGTCTCTCTTCTGGTACCAGCCTATCCAACTACTTCCAACACACTGCTCATCGCCTCGACAGCTGAAGGAGACGTTATCACCGACTCTCCTGGTCAGTGTTAAATCATCCTGAATCAGCTGATCTGCTGCCATGGCAACCAGCGCTGCAGAGACACAGACAGGTAGATGAAGGTGAGTGTGACAGTGTCTGTTAAAGGTGGACTTTGTTGGCTCCTGATTGGCTGGAAACACTCACCTGAACACAGACAGCACAGAGCAGCAGCTGGGAGGAAAAGCATGTTGTGCAGTGGTGTTTCCTCTGCTCAACCTGCGGAGAAGTGGAGCTCTGACGCAGCTGAGGCCAAACGAGGACGAGCTGTGAGATCAGACGAGGGCCACGTGGTCTCTAACAGGTCCTCAGACCTCCCATCAGCCCCTGTGGCAGACAGATTGGGCTGCTGTGCGAAAACAGACCTTTTTCACAGCGGACATTTTGAATTATCACAGAAGGAAAATAACAAGTATTAACATAAACAATGCTTCTGTTGTGCTCAAGTGTCCCAGTAAACCACGATGGGCAGACAGTGAGATTACTATGATTAGTAATTAGATTACCCCCCCCGCGAATTTTACGAGCAGATATCAATAACATGTTTTTTAAAAAAATAGCTGGAATATGAAGTGATTATACATTACTTATGCATCTAAGGAACAGCCATGATAAATGTCATATTATTTGAAGGGATGTTTGTTGTGTTATGCATGCTATGGTTGTCAGCAGTTTGATCTTATGCACCATGACAAACAGCTGAAGGAATGACATATTGCAGCTGTATCAGCAGACCAACATGTCTGACATTACATGTCTCTGTCTTAGACTTAGGCTGTGTGAGAGATTTCAAACAGAACTTCACCACATGCTGGGTTTCTGTGTTTGCTGCTGGTAATAAGACATTACAGAGAAAGAGCAACACCCCCTGGTTAGTTTGTGGAAGTGCAAGTGTATCTATATGATGCTGATGATGGTTGCCATGACGAAACAATGATGCTCTCATCTCTATGTTGTTGACAAAACAAACAAACAAACAAAAAACACAGTGACATTTAGTGGAAGTTAAGCTGGAGTTCAGCTTGCTTATTAGTTGCAAGAGGCATCACTTGCTTTTGTTTTTTATTTTTGTTTTTATTTTTATATAAAGTCTCAAATTAAGGGATTTAGGTTGCTCCTGTAAATGTGGCTGAGTCAATATGTGCTTTCTTTTGTATATCAACAATTGGTAAAACCTTTGAAAGGGTGTACTGGCATTATTATGCTCTTATATAACCATGATGCCATTGGCATAAAATCTCACATTTCAAAATGACAACAATAATATTGTTTATTTCTGGAACAATATATTGTCCAACCAAAGTAGTTATTGTGACAGGCCTGATTGTAACACTAAAAGTAAGAATATACTGCTTGAAAAGATGAATAAAATAATAAAATAAGAACAATGCTGTTTTTTGTTTGTTTGTTTGTTTCCATGTCTTTTACTTGAATGACCTTTAGACTCAGTCTTTATGACATCATGTAGCCTATGTAAATAACATTTAATACCTTAAAACGTTTTTATATTATATTTGTTTTAAAACAAGTCAGCTGGAAACATTAACAAGCTTGAGACGGTTATCAATAACTCATAAAGCTGAGGTTAGCTCTACAGTTTTCAAAATGTGCCAACGATGCGCACAAAAGCAGCTTCTCATATCTGGCTGAAATCATCCAAACAATGTTTTGTTTTATTTCTGTTGTCTCAAACTCTGTCTTTCACCTAAAATCACCTCCCTTGTTGTAATTTGGCACCATGCTCCCTCTCTGTTTTCTTCACCCTTTTGTCCGTCTCCATTTCACTTCACCTTTTCTTTCTTTCACCCATTGATCCTGTCGTCTCTTTTCTCTCTCCTGCCTAACCTCTTTATCTCCCGTTCTTCTGCACTTTCCTCTTCCTCTTATCTCTTTCCTCTTCCTCTCCTCACCTCCTCTGCCCTTTTCTCACTCTCGTCCTTCTCCTTCCATTAGCAGCAGTAGCAGGAGGAGGCACGACAGCGAGGAGGGCGACAGCCACCGGAGGCACAAACACAAGAAGAGCAAGAGGAGCAAGGAGGGCAAAGAGGCCAGCGAGGACATCAGCGCAGACCAAGAGAACCAGGAGGCCATGGAGTAGTGATGGCCACCTCCTGTGTGTCTGTCTCCGCTCCTGTCTGTCCCTCCGTGTCTCCCAGCAACATGAGAAAGAAGGAGAGGGAGAAGATGAACGCAATAATGTCTTTGTTTGTTTGTTTGTTGTCCTGTATGAAGACATCTATAGACAGCTGTCAGATAATACGTTGTTTTTTTTACTTTTATTATACCCTCTTAAACACCAAAGTCACACAATAACACCAACAAATTAACTGATCGAGACAGCAGTAGACCAGCAGCTCCTGTGTTCACAATGTTAAATCACTTTTTCACAAACATGTCTAGCTTTGAGGAGAGCAGTACAATGGCTACATTTTCCCATTTGACATTGAGGTAAAGAGGTGAAAATACCCTCAGCATAGCATAGAATTAAAATAATCTCGATTTCTTTAGGTGTATTTTCTTTTGTAGCTGGATAAAATGTGTTTCGTTGCCAGCCCCCATCCACAGCAGTGGATTGAAAGCCTCTGTGTTGTACTCCAGCCTGCTTCTTCAAACAGGGGGCGTGCTGACTGACATGTACTGTTTGTAATATACTGTCCATGGTTAAGTATCCCATACAACCCCATTTGAAAGAAAAAAACTGAATTATCCCTTTGAGTAAGAATAAGACTTTAAAAAGAATGTTTAATAAATGTAATATATGGGTTTCTGATAGGCCTGTTTTATTCCTATTCTGTAAAGCTTTCATCTGGAAAGCACTGTGTTTAAGCTTGAAAACTGATATATAATAAAAAACTAAAAAAATAAATAAATAAAAATAACATAAATAATAACAGTTATTATTATTATTATTATTATTATTATTATTATTATTATTATTATTATTATTATTATTATAGTTGTTATAATTAAAACAACTGGAGGAATAAAGAGATATACTGTATGTGTCTTTTTAGCCTTTCTACGAGTGCAGATCCGATTTTACTGCGCACGTGTTGATTTATAATCGATCCATGGTTGTACCACAATTAACTATTTCAGGCAATTCGACGACGTCACTTACGTAACATAACGTCACACACGTCATACATGTCACGTGACATAAGTCACTACCGTAGCGTTGATCACATAGTTTTGCACCAATGACTTTAGATTAAACGTGGACAACGAGCAGCGGGCTGCCGGCTCAAAGTCCGGAGTTTGTGATGAACAATGATGCTGTGTTGCTGGGTCTTCTCTCTCTGGGACTCTGTGCTCCTCTGAGCAGCTGTGACAGGCTGTGACAGGCTGGTGAAACCCACAGCTGTCAGCCATGACGACGTAAGTGCACGTCTGCTTTAGTTTGCATCTAAAATACCTATGTTTACTTGCAGCCCATTTTCTTGTCACCATTAGAAAGAGCTTCTCTGGTTTGATCTGATTCAATTCAAGATATATATTCGTGCTGCATGAACAAGCTCCACAGTCATTATAAAAACATGGGAAGTATGTAAAAACAGGAATCTAATAACTAGCCATCACTGAAAGGTACAGAAACTAATTTAGTGTGTCAGTGTTGCTGTCTCTGTTGTCTTAAAGAGACAGTTCACCCCAAAATCAAAACTACATATTTTCCCTCTCACCTGTAGTGCTTTTTATCAGTCTAGATTGTTTTAGTGTGTGTTGCCCAGTGTTGGAGACATCAGCCGTGGAGACATCTGCCTTCTTTGAATATGATGGAATTAAATGGCACTCGGCTTGTGGCACTCAAAGCGGCAATAAATAAATAAAATAAAATAAAACAAATGAAAAATTCAACAACAATGTCCGCTTGCCTTGTTGTGAGCAGTTTCATGTAGGAACTATTTACTTTCTAACCAGCTACATCAACCAACTGCACAGACGAAAGCGTGCATCTACGCGTGGACGAGAGACTGTAATCATTAATGACGTCCTCATGAGCTGTAACTTTAGCCAGTTCAGTTGTGCTCTGTGAGCTAGCAGTACATGCACAATGTCTTCAGCTCGGTGATATGGTTGGTGGGTGGATTTCAGTAGAAAGAAAATAGTTCCTACATGATACTGCTCACAACATGGTGTGAGTAAGTGGCTCACAATTTCTGGAACTTTTTGACCCGTGTTGGACTATGGTGATCTGTTGTACATGCACGCCTCTGCTTAGTGTCTCCGTACGGTTGCTCCAGCTTACCATGTGTCGTTGACGCTCATTACAAATTGTACATCTCTGACATCGAGAGCTGTACTCTGGGGTAGTATGTCCTGCTCTGGTGATCCGTAGGCTCTGACATTGGCACACCTTTATATATAAGGAAATTCGTGTTTTGTTGTTTTTAACCTGCAGAAAAGTACCACACAGTACTCATTGCATTCTCAGGACCTCTTTATGCTCTATGTCCCAAACGCTCAGACATAAACTGGGAAAAAGGCTTGTGGGTATTCTGTACCCTCAGCCTGGGATTTGTTGCAGAATGACTTGAAACTCAAGGAAAACTCAGATGTTTTTAGCCTGCCTGTTTGTACAACTGACTCCCAGAAAGTTTTCTATTGACTTATAGATGGTTCTCTTTTAATGCAAATTTTAGTACTTGTGAATTGTTTTTTTTTTCTGTCTTTGTGTCTCTGTCTGTGTCTCTGAAACAATGTTGTGTTTTCACTGCGGACTGTCTTGGGAAAGTCTCCCTTAAAAAAGAAACCCTTAATTGCAAAGGGACCAACCTGGTTAAATAATGGTTAATTTTTTTTTTATTAAAAAAGATAGCACAAAGAGCTGCATGCTATGTGGTATTGATCCAATTGATTTTCCCCAAGTATGTTACTTACTACAAAATAAGGAAGGGACAAACTACGGGTAAAGGAATGGGAGGGAAAGATAAAGCTAATTTGTTCTTTAAATCTAATAAGTTGTGCAGAAAAAAAAGTGTATATTCAAATGTAATTCTGCTCCATTTTTTTAAATAGGTGACTTTAAGTTCTATCAAAGTCATTTTCTGGTAGGATATCTACTTTTAATTTTACTTTGTTAACCACTGTTTTTCACAGTGACTGAAAAAATACTGCCTATACTGGTGTATTAGGTGGCTTTCATTAACATAAAAGCTACAACTGAAACAAGCAAAATTTGTAAATGTGTTGACAGAATGAAGACACAAGAGTATAAAACCTTTTTGTACAGATTTTAAGTGCTGATGAGTGTCCGATCAGAGAGAGGGTATCAGAGGAAAGCATTAGCATACATATTGTAGGCTGTGTAACAGCCTTGTGATCGGATCAAGATTCCACCGATGCCCCAACAGGTCAAAGTCTCCCCTCTCTCTTTCCCCTCGGCTGTTTGCTTTGGTTACATCAGCACACAGAAAAGTGAATATATGTATCCAGAAGGGAGGCTTGATATGAGGTTTGTGGCGGGCAGTGAAAATATACGCCTAGAGAGAAAAGTTGAGCGGGGGAAGACGACACTGGGAGGCGCAGGCTGGAAAGCTTGAGAGAAACGACATAAGAACCATCTACAGGATGAAGAAGTGCGCTGCTGTTGTTGTGTTGCTGAGTCTTTTCTCACTGGGACTCTCTGCTCCTCTGAACAACTGTGACAGTCTGGTAAAACCCATACCTCTGGGCCATGAAGACGTAAGTGCTTTCTGCTTTAATTTGCATCTTAACTATCTATTTTTAAATTCAACCCTTTATTTTTTTTTGTCTGTAATAAAAAAAAGAACCTCTCTGATTTGATACAATTTAATGATACATTTTCATACTATATAATGTAGCGTTTTAAATAAGGGAAATTTTACCTAATTAGCAATTAATTAAAATGATTAATTAATTAATTAATCAATACCAAAATACGTAACTATAACTCATAATGCAAAATTATGACTCAGACACGTGAATTGCTATAAAGATGAAGTGGAGTAATGGGACTCAACTTTGGCTATCAGGAACAATAAGTTTACATTAAAAATTAGAGTTTAAAAACCTGGGAGCACCACCCATTAAAATAGTAAGGTTGATAGCCCATTTTGCCTTATAAATTAATCTAGTCTCATAATTTGAAGTTTGCTACAGAGTTCTCTTTTCCAGGAGTACAGGGACCTGGCATTATACACACACACACATCACAAGATCAAGTGTCTTTATAAATGAAAAGTTTATTAAACAAGTCACCCAAAAGAGCCAAAAGACCCCAGAAGATCAAAGTCCTTCGACTTCTCTGGGGTTATAACTCCTGTGAAAAAAAGAGCTTGACTGTCAAAGCAGGAAAAATACACTCCTCCCTTTTCTCACTTCTACTGTTTTAACTGTCTAGATCTAATTTCCTCCTAAAGTGCTGATAAAGTTCACTACAGGCCTTCAAATCTTCAATATTTGAAAAAATGATGCTCTCCTCTGCTGATCGATACCAAACACTTATGAGAAAACCAAATAATTATTTGGCAGATCATTAACTAAGGAAAACAATATTAATCACGTTTAACAAACATAACAAATATGTGTGAAAATGAGAAAGTGTTATACCACGGTGTCAAAACACTGATATAATTAAAGGTTGTTAAAGATCCTATTTGAGTAAAGGTATACAAGTACTACAAAGTACAAAAGTACAAAGTATGAAAGTACTTAATATGACCAAAGGTCGATTAACAAAACCTATAATTAGTAAATCACAAATTGCATGATTATAAAACAATATAGCATCTGCACACAACAGTGTAAAGGAAGGATAATTAAGATACAGAGAGAGGAGATGCATATCAAAATGCAAGTCTGAACTAAGCGTCTTTCCATTCAATGTGTAGCATGCTGTTGGCAGGGGGTTACGAAAGGTCACACCCTCACACACACACACACACACACACACACACACACACACACACACACACACACACACACACACACACACACACACACACACACACACACACACACACACACACACACAGGCACAGCTTGCGTTTGTGAGTTTGGCCTCAAAATCTGCAAGTAAGCAAAGTTCCAGTTCTGTAGGTATGAAATCTCTACACAACATTTCAAAGTACGTTTTACTTTGAATACAAAAATCAGTTTGTGGTCCTCTCTGACAGTCTGGAGATGTGTGGATGTGTGTCACATGTTAATTGTGCAACAAAGACATAAATTGTCGATTTCTATAATGTAGGGATCTCCTGATGTCTCCTTGAGTCTTTGCAGGAGCTCAGTTGACAGCTCCCTGCCACAAATGAGTCGTAAGTTAACTCAAACTGTCGGTCGGGCAGTAAAATCTGTCGTAATTTAGTTCTGCTTACAGGAGTCGTAAGTTCAACAAGGCAGTTAGGTCCATTAGCTGACCCTGAGGGTCATCTAAGGAATCTCCAAAAGAAGTTTCAGTTTTGGGTAGGTATTTGAATATCTTCTTATCAAGAGTTGTCCTCATCATCCACTACAATAAAACAACCTTGATTGTCTTAAACATCAAACAAATATACTTCTCAGAAATCCTCTACAAACCCTTAAGAGGTCCCGGCCCCTGAAGGTTGAGGAACGCTAATAGTCTGTCCTCTGTTTGTGTGCTCCAGATATTGGGAAAATGGCTGTACATTGGGGGGAGCTCTGACCTGCCAGGTAGCCGCTCCCTTGGCCGTCTGCTCAACAGTGTCTGGGTGGACATCACTGCAACCTCCCAGAGCAACATCCTCAATATCATCCAGGCTCAGAGCACGTAAGTCCCCACTCACACTATCACACCGCAGAGCTGACAGCTACATGTTTCTGCTGTTCAGGGGAAACTGATGATCGGCAAACCTTAACTACATTTATACAGGTTGTGGTCATTGATATTTTACCTGATAGAATGACCTACTCACCATTTTATTACATTGATACAGGTTGAGGTCTATACTCATATATATTTGTACCTGATAGAATGAGCTACTCTACATTTAATTACATTTATACGGGAAGAAGTCCAATCTGAAAGATATTTGTACCTGACGAAATGACCTTCTCCACCTATCAGAATGACCTACTCCCCATTTAAAGACATTTTCATAGGTTTTGGTCTAATAGATATCTGTACCTATCAGAATGACCTGCTCCCCATTTAAGAGCCTCACAGGTTTCAGTTAATGTGTTTTTACAAGCCAGTTTCCCTGCTGCTCTAAGTGTTTATGAGCTTCTATGGATTTGCAGCTTTTAAATGTATGCTTTAAACATTTATTACAATGTACAAGTATGTGAGTGGAGGTAGCGCATCAAGGTCTGTGGTCCCATAGTTTGATCATTGTAGCAGGTAGCAAAGCATGACCCTCACAGAGATTGTGCCCCCATCTAAAATATTTAACATGGTGTGACCATAACTTCACATTTTCTACTAATCTCTAGAGATAATCAAGCAGCAACCTCTAAGGCAGAAAAATAAAGCCAACGCAGAAGTGCCAAAAACTGCAATTCATCAAAGAGCCACTGGAGGCTGGCTACAAAACAGAGTCAGTCCCTATAGACAACCATGTTAAAATAGCCAACTGCACAGCAGAAATAAATATCTTTACAGCTTGGTACAAAAAACGGTTTTGGTATCTATGGTTAGTTTTGACATTCATGAGAGCTGCACAGGAGGTTCATATTTTTGTAACTCACCTGTTTACATTTTATTAGGACCCAAAGTTATGCATATTTGAGGGCAGGCAGCTGTCTGCCTCCTGATTGCTGCAGTCTGAGAGTGAAATTTGCAGCAGCCTTTCATCCAAATATGCTCACTTCTAGCTCAAAAAAACAAAAAACAAAAAACAAAATGGCGACTGCCCAAATGCTAAACTTGAAGTTTCAAAATAGCAGTCCACAAACCGGTGGGTTATGTCCCTATAGCTATGTCTTGTACACAGTTTATGGGGATGATATACAGTATCTAACCCTGCAAGACATTTTTGGTCACTTGGGGGCAGTGTAAACAAGCTGTAACCTTGACATAGTGTCAGCCAATAAAGTTATTGCAAACTTAGCAAACGGTTCATTATTTACACATCTAATCGATATGGTGCAGCATTCATGTGGAGTCATGATTCTGGCCAGCTGGTAAATGCGGTAAAACGCAGTACAGTTGTGGGTCTTCCAAACATAAAAAGCAGAAGGACACTAATCGCAAGAAACGCTGCAGAGTGGTTAATACTTTGTGAGTTCATCACTACTTGTTCACTACTCACAACTTGATAAACCCTCTTTTTACTGTGTTCTTTGCAGATATGGCAAATGCTCCAGCTTAATGTACAATGTGACCTTTGAAAACAGCACGATAATAATTGGTGAGTGAAGAAGAGTCACAGTGTATTAGAGATCCTTTAAAGTGGCAACCTGCAATCACACACTCGCATCATTTCCCACCATATCCCATTTGTGTGTGTGTGTGTGTGTGTGTGTGTGTGTGTGTGTGTGTGTGTGTGTGTGTGTGTGTGTGTATTTTTTACAGAGCAACCTTTTTACCTCAAAGAAGTCTACCTGAAGACCGACTGCTCTGACTGTCTGGTTGTCTATGAGGACATTGTCTCCGGCGAGGAATCGTTCACAACTCTTATGCTTTTTAGTAAGAAATACTCACTTAGCAGTCGTAAAACACTGAATTAACCCTTATGTTACACAGCAAAGCAAATAACGAGTTTTCTGATGAAATGTCTCCAATTTTTCTTATTCATTTCCAGGCAGGAGACAGAGTGTCTCACCTGCTGATGTTGAGATGTTCAAGAAACAAGCAGAATGTCTCCGGATGCCATCGCCCATAATGATGGACACAAGCAACGGTGAGAATTTAACTTATTTACAATACCGCCACATACTGCGTCTGCATAATGCCATACAGAGCTGTTTCTTTTAAGACTTTTTAATGTGCATGTACACAGAACTCTGCCCAGCTGACAGCTCGCCTGCAGAGGGGATCGGCTTCTTCAGCTTCTTCTTAGAAGCCAAGGCAGCACATCGAGTTGCAAGAATCCTGGATTCTTTTGTTGACATGTTTATGAACTAATTCATATTAAGTGTTACCATTTGTATTAGAAAGCATGGATTTTTTCCCCCTGATGCACGTTATAAATAAAGAAAATGTTATAAAAATACGATGGACAAACTTCCTTGTTTTCTTATTATGTGACAGCCTCTCTGCTAGGTTCCTCTTCCTCTGTTCGGTTCCTCAGCTTTTGTTCTTTGCTGTCTGACTGCAGAGCAGCAGACTTGATGAGTCCAAATAGCATCATGAGATACACCTGTGCCCTGTGTGCCACATGCATATAAAAGCAGCAGCAATCAGTTTTTGGCTGGCAGATGTCTCCATTCCTTTGCTTTTGCAGCATAACATCTCTACAGCAAATGTTCACTCATCCACTCCCTACACTACTGAGTCTACAGATCTCTCCTACCTATTTATGCATTTTTTTCAAACTTATTTTGATTATTTTTTGTTTAAACAAATCATTTTGTTGGTTATTTTTTAATTTCTCTCTCTTTTTAGCCAACCTAAGAGCAAAGTCGTAACAAACGGGGGCTCGTCTGAAGCGCAAACTCAACATTCTGGTAAGATGAAGTCTATTCTTTGTGGTGATTTGGTTTGATTTGTTGTGGTTGTTACCTCATGTGACAAGCTTGTCTTTTTTGGCCTTGGTAATGATTCAGGTAATTTGGAGTACCACACGTTTTCGTTGCTTTTCTTATAGCTTCTGTACGTGGAGTTTGTAATTTGTGTAGTGGTTTAAATGGAAGTGCTCTCTGGTCCGTGGGGACCACATGTCCAGAGTTTCTAATTTTAGAAGGCTGTTGTAGAAAATGCTAAAGGGAGACACCTTTGGACGAGTATGTTCTGTTGAGTAGGTATTGTCTGTGTTCTATTTGGATTTTGAATAGGAGTGTCTGTTTTTGTAGTGCAGGTAAGTATATGCTGTCCATTGCACATTTTAACTTTATCGGAGCTTACTCCCTGGTTAGGCTGTAGAGCGGGCTCACTTTGGAATTTGTTTGGGGGTTTATTAATGTGGTGGCAAACGTTGCTGGAGCAGTTGTCTTGGGAACACATCTGATGTGGGTTGCCAGCTGCAGGTTGCTTCACTGGGTTAGCTGGTTTTAGCGCATAAATACCCACCACAAGGAGCTACTTGAAGACTAGGGAGGAGTTCAGCTAGGTCTTGGCTGGGCAGTTAGAGGGAATTGCTCTGAATTTGTTTAAATGTGCATGTGACCGTGTGCACACTCCTGTGCTAATGTGTAATGGTGATTTTCACCACGGGCAACAGTGTGTTTTGCTCTTGTGGTTGGAGAATGGCAGAAAATGATTTTTTCCTGAAATCCCCTCCTGGGGTTTTGTTGGGGCTTTGTTCACAGGGTGACCATGAGCACTGGGCTCATGGTATTGGTTACATGGGCATGGCAGCAAGTTTCGTGCAAGACCAATGTTGTTGGGAAGTGGGGAATTGCTGTCAAACTGTTGGTTTGCCGCAGCCAGTTAGAATTAATAACAATAGCAAGCACAAGCAGACAGGATAGATGCTGCTATCAAGCTGTTCTAATTGACATTTCTACTTCATATCACCTGGCATTGTAATGTTTTGCTTCATTCCTGAAATATCGGGCAAAATAAAAGTCCAAGCATTGCTAGTTATCAGTGTGGATTTAAGATGACTCTTGATTCAGGCGGACATGTTGGAGTCTAGTGATTGGTTAGGGTAAATCAAATCCTGTCACTGAGAGCCTGACCTGGGCATTGCAAATTGACTCAATGGTGAGTAGAGCAAGGCAGAGACTGTTTTACCTTAGATGCTTGAGGAAATTGTGGGTATCCCTTCAAATACTGGAAAATTTCTACTCCTGCACCAGCGAGTGTCCTGACTAGGAACATCACTAAAACTTTACCAAACAAGACCGCAAAGAGTATTTTGTTCAGCTGAACATACTGTAGGTGCTGCTCTACCCTGCATAAAGGATGGTCACACAACAATTGGCACTAAGGCCAAGACAATCGTTGAAAATTCCAACCACCCCAATAACTGCTTTTTCTCCCCGCTGAGATTGGGTCATACCAGGCCAACACTAACAGACTCAGGAAGAGCTTCTACCCTTAAATGAAGACCCTTACCAAATTATTATATTGTACAACAATACAATGGTACTTTTGTCTCGAGGATAAAAGGGTAATGCCTGCACACTTACTCCATGCCGCACAAGTCTATTCAAGACAGCATTTTGATTCTACTTGGATTTTCATCAGGTCAAAGTAGTCCAAGGTCCAAGTGTGTCAGAACATTGTCTTGAATAGACTTTGTGGCATGAAGAAAAGTGTGCAGGTGTTTCCCTTTTTTCCTCATGCTTGCTACTTTTTAAATTTTTTTTATTACAGTCTCGCACTGATGTGATGTGTGTTATTACCCTCTTTTAACCTTAGTTTCTGCACATTTTGGGGTTATTGTAGGAAGGGCACCGGACATTTACACTTTTGACAATTTTCCAATTTTGGAACGTGGATTTGGCTGTTTATACGAAAACCAATAAAACTTTGTCCACCTGTTATCCAGATTTCAACACATGTAAACAGTTCATGAGTCCACATGGAATAGTCCTTAAATACGGTAGTTGTAGCTTGAAGCAGTCACAATATACTTCAAGCTACCATCACTGCAATACGCAAAGGCACACATTTAGGATCTTTGTGAAAGTAGAGCCACGATGAAGTTTATTCATGTTGCTGTAGCCGTGCTCAGTCTTCTGTCCCTTGGGCAGTCGGCTCCCGTGGACAGCTGTGAGAGTCTGCTCAAACGGATTGAAATCAGGGGAAGAGATCAGGTAAGACACCATCTCATCTCATTCATCACCTTACTCTTGCTTTGCGAATGCAAGATCTTTTGTTGTGTTTATTTTTTTTTTTTTTAAACAAAGACAAAACGTAAAACCTCTTGTCAGCTTATGTAACTGAGGGGGACACCGTCTGTTTCAGCTGCTTGGCAGGTGGACACTCTTAGCAGAAACCTCAAACCTGCCGGGATCCAAATTGCTGACAAACATGTTCGTGGAGACCAGTTGGATCAAAGTCACCGCTGCTGAAGAGAGTGACGCCGTCACACTTTTTCAATCTCAAAAAGTGTAATTTCACATCTGAGTTTTATTTGGGTTATTTTGGAAGTTTCCAAGTCTTGCATGGATTGTCTAGTGGTGTAAAACATTCATGTCTGTAATTTCACTTTTTCTTCATATGACAGTTTTGGCCGCTGCTACTCTCTCACAACCAAGATGACTGTGGCTAACAGCACTCTGTCTATGGGTGAGTATTGTTGATATAACATGCTGTGCAAACATATCGACTGGTCATGTGCCTGCAAAAACAAATTTAGACTTTGTATCCAACATTGCAACAGCATTTTGATTTAAAATGTGTTTATGAATGTACTCAGAGAAACCTTATCCTGCCTCTGAGGTCCTGCTGAATACTGGCTGCCCTGACTGCCTCGTTGTTTACACAAATTACACCATCGAAGAAAAAACATACAGCGCTCTCCAACTCCTGAGTAAGACTTGACATACACACTGAAATTAATGTAATAATAATAATAATGATAATGATAATAATAATAATAATAATAATAATAATAATAATAATAATAATGATAATAATAGTAATGATGATAATTATAATAATAATTTCAGCAATCACTCCATTTAGAAATGTGAATTTTTTTGCAGAGAGGAACTCAATATTGCGGCACCACATTATTGCAAGGTTAATAAAAAAAACAAGACCAAGAGTGAGCAGCCATGCTAGTGTCTCTGTAATGCTGTAGATACAGCAACACTTTATATTATATAAATTATTTTTTTTCATAATATTAATAAAATAAAAATCTAGCACATCTTCTTAGGTCTTAGTTATTTGTTATTTGCATATGCATTGTCAGTTATTTGACTGACAATGCATATGCACAGTAGTATAACTCCTTGACATACACTTGTTTTGTTTTTCAGCCAGGAGAAACAAGACGACTCCTGCTGAGCTGGACGAGTATAAAAAGCAGGCAGAGTGTCTGAATTTACCAGCACCTGCAGTCCTGGACGCAGTAAAAGGTAAGAACTTTAACACATGTAATCCGGCTGCAAGGCTTTTAAGCAAGGGTTATGTTGTTTTTCGGCAGCACATCCCCTGAGGTTGTAAATATGCTCAGTTAATACTTTCTCAGAATTAAATGTTTAATTGTTTAACAGCTAATCATTAAGCTAAATTCTTATTCTACGCCTTTATTCTGTTCAGTAGCCACCATGGTCAGTTAGGCATTCATGAAATTCTCTGTTCCCTGGAGTAAAAGAAAATAATTTCCAAATGTCTGCCTCACAGGTTTTTGCCCAGATGAGTCTACCTCCCAACAAACAGAATCCATTGATATAACCAGTGTCATGGAACACATGAGCTCTGATATTTTTAGAATAATTGACCAAATTACTGACACTGAAGGTGGAAAGCAGATGCTAACCGATATTGTCACCAGCAGCTTTTCAGATTTAGACTACTAACATGTAATGTTCTATAAAGTCACAGTATGCTTGCATAATAAAGAGACCATGCTGTCTAAAGGGCCCTCTGCCAATAAAAATAATGAATACAAAGTATGACTGTTGTTGTTCTGTATTTTACTTTTTTTTTTTTTTTTAAAGAGTATTTGTCACCAAACTAATTTCAATTTCTTTGTTTTTCTGTATTGTAATTAACATGTAGAATCTATATTTTTATTATATTGGGAATTGCAATCCCAGCTCCCCAAAACAGTCCCCTGATCAACTTGTTTAATTCATCAACAGGAAACTATTAAAGGTTCAATGTTTGGGACTTGATTGGATATTTTGGCAGAAATCGAATATAATGTGAGTATGTTGGGTTTTTGTAAGTGAATTATAACCTGAAACTGAAAAAAAAACCAACGTTTTTTTGTTACCTTACAATGAGCCTATATAAAGAGTTTATATCTAAATAGGGGACAGGTCCTCGTTCATAAAGTCAACCATGGTGGACCGCCCTGTTTCTATAGTTGCCCAGAATGGACAAACTAAACATTGGCTTGAGATGGGGCCACTTGTGTTCTTGTGTTTTTGTGTGCCCCTTTGCCACGAGCAGCATCTTTAAAACACAGGAACTGCTTTATTCAGTGTTTTTACCACTTAAAATCGACGGGTACATTTGTTCTTGGAGAGAGAGAGCCAAAAATGGATAATAGACGGATTGATTATTAAAAAAAAAAAGGAAAAATCTATGTTGAGATTTGTTGACCATAGCCTTTAATAATACCTAGACAACAGACCGAAGATGGAGCCCATCTCCTGGTAAAGTTTTCTGGTTTTACTTTAGCACTGATGAATATGTGCAGTAGTGTTTCTCCTGCTGGCCCTGCCTGCTCATAGACTTTACATTTTTGAGACGTCACAGATCTTTTAACCTTTTGAAACCTGAGCACATATGTTGATTTCTGTCAAAAACATGGAAAGATAGCAATGAGCATCTTAAATAAGAATTGACCCCAAAATTATACGATGATAGAAGAAAATTACCAGAAATGAGCAGACAAAAGAACAATTGGTAATATTACCCCCCAAATTGCTAAAGTTTTTTCCTGTAACTCAATTTTAGATATATAATTATTATAAATAAAGAAAAATCTATATATTTTTAAACATTTTTCCCTGATAATTTTATATATTTTTAAAATATTTTTTCTATTTTTCTTTTAATCTAATTTTCAGGTCATTTCTTCTTAACTTTTGCTCATTTTTTTAAATTTGTGGGACATGTCATTCCATGAAAATTGCCTTTATTTCCATGTTTTTGAAAACAACACAATTTACTCATATTTGAAAGGTTTAAATGCTTGTGAAAGGTGTCTGGATGTAGCACAAGAAAACTGATGTTGATCCAGGTTTCAAAGGGTTAACCACTTTTTATCATCTTTACAAAAGTACAAAGTTTTACAAATCTAAAAACACCATGGTTTAAAAAATTTAAAATTAGAAAGATTCATAATTGACCTTCTTTGCATTTCGAGGTGTCCTGTCAACTGTTTTACAGATGTGTGTTTTTATTGTGGTGGTCTTTACTGCACTGCTATGGAGAACAAAAAATGACATAAGTTTAAATAAATAAATGTAGAAATAAATAAATAAAGGTAGAAATAAAAGAATAAATATATGTATAAATAAATAAATGTAAAAATACAGAAATAGCCTTTTTTATTACCAAAATGCCCTTGATTTTTCATTTATTCGTGTATTTAATTATTAATTTATACATTTATTTATTTATTTGTACTTATTTGTGTCATTTTTTGTTCTCCATACACTGCAACAAGTGGCCACTGGGAAAAAAAAATAGCTGCAAAGATGAGTGGCTTTCCCGGGAGCCTTGTTTTGGAAGTGACACCAATAACATCTGAGTGGCATCATTGAGTGCTGATATATGAAATAATGAAATATCTCAGTACTTGCACTTGAAAAAGATGTACGTCTTTAATGCAGGACTTTCATAGAACTTTTATTTACATTGCAGTTACCACACACTTATTTACTGATAAATAAATGTCACTGTTCAGATGTTAGAGGCTTAATTACATTCTTATGAGGAAAAGTCTGTAATATCCACAAACGTAATAAATCACAAATGTCATAAATAGCAGCAGCTTTAATCTTTTAATCCCACAATCTTAATAACTTTCCCACAAATGTAATAGCAGTTGCCTACTACAAATTTATTTCAAATGTCCCCAAAATAAATCTCTCGTACAGAAAAGACATTCAGAAAAGACATCTACACTATGTCCAGAAGACATTTGTATGATGTACAGAATAGACATCTAAACTTACTCCAGGAAAGACATCAATACTATGTCCTGAAGTTACATCTATGTGATGTCCTGAAAAGACACCTATACTATGTTCAGAAAAGACATCTATACGACATCCAGAAAAGACATCCATACGATATCCAGAAAAAACATCTATACCACAAACGTTTTTTGTTATTGTTTTTTTTTGCATTTTTGAGATACACTATTACTATGACTTTTTTGGCATTTGACTTGGCATTTTGATGATATACTATTTTATATTTACATTTCTGCTGATTATTATTACTTACAATAAATGAACATTTTTGTATTTTCATGATATACTATACTATTACTTTTTTTCCCTTTGTTTTAGGACTGTAATTTTTCTGTGGCATTTTGAGGACATTCTATACTATGACTTAAAAAAGTGTGGCATGTTATACTATGATGTTTTTGTGTATGCATATATAAGAAATATAATAATACCATGACTCTTTTTCTTCCAATTTAAAGAAATATACCATGACTTGTTTTCTTTTGATGACGTGATAGTCTGACATTTTTCCTGATTTTTATGACTTACTATAATATGACTTTTTAGAATTTTGATGAAATACTATACTATGACTTAATTGTATTATTATGACATAATACGCAGGATTTTTTTTCAATTACATATAATACTATGTATTTTTTTCTGTTTTAAAAGATATTATGACATTTTCCAGTATTTATGATATACTACACTATAACCATTTTTGCATTTCTACACTATTACGTTTTTGCTTTGTTTATAGCATAGCACACTGATTTTAGACTTGCCTTTTTTTTTTTTTTTTGCATTTTTACGATGACCTTACTATGACCTATTTTAAATATACTATACTGTTTTTTTGTGTGTATTTTTTAATACATACTATGACGTCATTGAAAAAAAAAGTGTAGTAGGTTGTCAAAAATCAACACACACTGTAGAATGGCATTTTCTGTCTTTTTTTTTTGACATGCTACATTGTTGTGTTTTTGGATGTTTTTTCAAAATCCTTTACGATGGCATATCTCTGCACACTATTTTATGCAATTTTCAGCTGTTTTGGGGACATGTCATTTTTTTTTTTTCAAACTTCTTTTTATTGGGGTTTTACACTTTCCAAAACATACAAAAATAAAATATAAATGCATGGTTTCATACATAAACATTTTGGGACAATAAAAACAAAAAAAGCAAAGTAATACTAATAATATTGTCATGTTACATCCATTTTTTTTTCCATTCAGTCATTTTCTCCTACATGGGTCTTTCTTGTTAAAATAATCCATGAAAGGTTGCCATATAGAGTAAAACATGTGTTCTTTCTCCTTTAATGAGTATCTTATTTTTTCTAACTCCAAGTATTGCATTACATCATTTAGTAAAGCTGCATGGGTTGGGGGTTTTCTCTGTTTCCAATTAAGCAATATCAATCGCCTTGCTAATAATGTTACAAACCGAATCATGTTATCTTGGTTAGTTGAGAGTCGTACATTAATAGGTTTCACTCCAAACAATGCTTGTACGGGATCAGGTAAGATCTGTTTCTGTGAAACCTCAGATAGAGTTTGGAATATCCTATTCCAATAATTAACAATTTGTGGGCACTTCCAGAACATATGTGCTAGAGAAGCTGGGTCTTGTCCACATCTCTCACAGGATGGACTTGGGGACATGTCATTTTATGAGATTTTTTGTCATACTATAGTATTACATTTTTGGTCTTTTTTTTTCAACATGCTATATCATGGTGTTGCCGGCTGTTTTTGCAACATTCTATGCTCTGGCGGATTTCAGCACCCGATTTTATACTGATTAGAGGTGTTTTCAGACGTTTTTGGGACATGTCATAATTTGACATTTTTTGACATACCATGCCTTACCTTTTCGATCATTTTTTCAACATGCTATATTATGGTGTTTTGGACAATTCTTGAATGTTTTAATGCTATGGCGTTTCTAAGCAAGTTATTTTATGCTGTTTTGAGGTGTTTTCAGCTGCTTTTGAGACAAGAAAAATTTTGACAATTTTTTGATACCATAGCCATGTTTTTTTCTTGTTACTTTTTCGAAACGCTATATTATAATGTTTTTGACTGTTTTTGCAACATTCTACGCTGTGGCGTGTCTCAGCACGCTATTTTATGCTGTTTCCAGCTGTTTTTGGGACATGTCAAATTTAGACTTTTTTGCCATGCTATAGCCTTGCTTCTTTGGTCATTTTTTCCACATGCTTTTTTATGGTGTTTTGGGCGGTTTTTGGAAACATTATGCTATGGCGTGTTTCAGCATGCCAATTTCTGCTGTTTTCAGGTGTTTTCAGCTGTTTTTGGGACATGTCAAATTTGGACTTTTTTGCCATACTATAGCCTTGCTTCTTCGGTCATTTTTTCGACATGCTGTATTATTGTGTCGTTGACCATATTTTCACTTTTTAACGCGATGGCATGTCTCAGCACGCTATTTTAAACTGTTTTGAGGTGTTTCCAGATGTTTTTAGGACTTGTCAAATTTGGACTTTTTTGCCATACTATAGCCTTGCTTCTTTGGTCATTTTTTCGACGTGCTGTATTATTACGTTTTTGGCAGTTTTTGTAAAACATTATGCTTTTGCATTAATTAGCATGCTATTTTCTGCTGCTTTGAGGTGTTTTCAGCTGTTTTTGGGACATGTCAAATTTTGAAATTTTTGCCATACTATAGCCTTGCTTAATTGGTCATTTTTTCGACGCGCTGTATTTTGGTGTTTTTGGCCATATTTGCACTTTTTAATGCTGTGGCGTATCTCAGCACGCTATTTTAAACTGTTTTGAGGTGTTTCCAGCTGTTTTTGGGACATGTCAAATTTGGACGTTTTTGGCAAACTATAGCCTTGCTTTTTCTGTCATTTTTTCGACATGCTGTATTATTGTGTCGTTGACCATATTTGCACTTTTTAACGCGATGGCGTGTCCCAGCACACTATTTTAAACTGTTTTGAGGTGTTTCCAGATGTTTTTAGGACTTGTCAAATTTTGACTTTTTTGCCATACTATAGCCTTGCTTCTTTGATAATTTTTTCGACATGCTTTTTATTACGTTTTTGGCAATTTTTGCAAAACATTATGCTATTGCATTAATTAGCATGCTATTTTCTGCTGTTTTGAGGTGTTTTCAGCTGTTTCTGGGACATGTCAAATTTTGACATTTTTGCCATACTATAGCCTTGCTTAATTGGTGATTTTTTTTTGACATGCTTTTTTATGGTGTTTTCAGTGGTCTTTGTAAAACATTATGCTATGGCGTGTTTCAGCATGCTAGTTTCTGCTGTTTTGAGGTGTTTTCAGCTGTTTTTGGGACCTGTGAAATTTTGACTTTTTTGCCATACTATAGCCTTGCTTCTTTGGTCATTTTTTCGACATGCTTTTTTATTACGTTTTTGGCAGTTCTTGCAAAACGTTATGCTATTGCATTAATTAGCATGCTATTTTCTGCTGTTTTGAGTTGTTTCCAGCTGTTTTTGGGACATGTCAAATTTTGACATTTTTGCCATACTATAGCCTTGCTTTTTCTGTCATTTTTTCGACATGCTGTATTATTGTGTCGGTGACCATATTTGCACTTTTTAACGCTATGGCGTGTCCCAGCACGCTATTTTGAACTGTTTTGAGGTGTTTCCAGATGTTTTTAGGACTTGTCAAATTTTGACTTTTTTGCCATACTATAGCCTTGCTTCTTTGGTCATTTTTTCGACGCACTGTATTTTGGTGTTTTTGGCCATATTTGCACTTTTTAATGCTGTGGCGTGTCTCAGCACGCTATTTTAAACTGTTTTGAGGTGTTTCCAGATGTTTTTAGGACTTGTCAAATTTTGACTTTTTTGCCATACTATAGCCTTGCTTCTTTGGTGATTTTTTCGACATGCTTTTTTATTACGTTTTTGGCAGTTTTTGCAAAACATTATGCTATTGCATTAATTAGCATGCTATTTTCTGCTGTTTTGAGGTGTTTTCAGCTGTTTTTGGGACATGTCAAATTTTGACATTTTTGCCATACTATAGCCTTGCTTAATTGGTGATTTTTTCGACATGCTTTTTTATGGTGTTTTCGGTGGTCTTTGCAAAACATTATGCTATGGTGTGTTTCAGCATGCTAGTTTCTGCTGTTTTGAGGTGTTTTCAGCTGTATTTGGGACTTGTCAAATTTTGACTTTTTTGCCATACTATAGCCTTGCTTCATTGGTCATTTTTTCGACATGCTGTATTATTGTGTCGTTGACCATATTTGCACTTTTTAACGCTATGGCGTGTCCCAGCACAATATTTTAAACTGTTTTGAGGTGTTTCCAGATGTTTTTAGGACTTGTCAAATTTTGACTTTTTTGCCATACTATAGCCTTGCTTCTTTGATCATTTTTTCGACATGCTTTTTTATTACGTTTTTGGCAGTTTTTGCAAAACATTATGCTATTGCATTAATTAGCATGCTATTTTCTGCTGTTTTGAGGTGTTTTCAGCTGTTTTTGGGACATGTCAAATTTTGACATTTTTGCCATACTATAGCCTTGCTTCATTGGTCATTTTTTCGACATGCTGTATTATTGTGTCGTTGACCATATTTGCACTTTTTAACGCTATGGCGTGTCCCAGCATGCTATTTTAAACTGTTTTGAGGTGTTTTCAGCTGTTTTTGGGACATGTCAAATTTTGACATTTTTGCCATACTATAGCCTTGCTTAATTGGTGATTTTTTCGACATGCTTTTTTATGGTGTTTTCGGTGGTCTTTGCAAAACATTATGCTATGATGTGTTTCAGCATGCTAGTTTCTGCTGTTTTGAGGTGTTTTCAGCTGTATTTGGGACTTGTCAAATTTTGACAATTTTGCCATACTATAGCCTTGCTTCATTGGTCATTTTTTCGACATGCTGTATTATTGTGTCGTTGACCATATTTGCACTTTTTAACGCTATGGCATGTCCCAGCATGCTATTTTAAACTGTTTTGAGGTGTTTTCAGCTGTTTTTGGGACATGTCAAATTTTGACATTTTTGCCATACTATAGCCTTGCTTAATTGGTGATTTTTTCGACATGCTTTTTTATGGTGTTTTCGGTGGTCTTTGCAAAACATTATGCTATGGTGTGTTTCAGCATGCTAGTTTCTGCTGTTTTGAGGTGTTTTCAGCTGTATTTGGGACTTGTCAAATTTTGACTTTTTTGCCATACTATAGCCTTGCCTCATTGGTCATTTTTTCGACGCGCTGTATTTTGGTGTTTTTGGCCATATTTGCACTTTTTAACACTATGGCGTGTCCCAGCACGCTATTTTAAACTGTTTTGAGGTGTTTCCAGATGTTTTTAGGACTTGTCAAATTTTGACTTTTTTGCCATACTATAGCCTTGCTTCTTTGATCATTTTTTCGACATGCTTTTTTATTACGTTTTTGGCAGTTTTTGCAAAACATTATGCTATTGCATTAATTAGCATGCTATTTTCTGCTGTTTTGAGGTGTTTTCAGCTGTTTTTGGGACATGTCAAATTTTGACATTTTTGCCATACTATAGCCTTGCTTCTTTGGTCATTTTTTCGACGTGCTGTATTATTGTGTCGGTGACCATATTTGCACTTTTTCACGCTATGGCATGTCTCAGCGTGCTATTTTAAACTGTTTTGAGGTGTTTTCAGCTGTTTTTGGGACATGTCAAATTTTGACATTTTTGCCATACTATAGCCTTGCTTAATTGGTGATTTTTTCGACATGCTTTTTTATGGTGTTTTCGGTGGTCTTTGCAAAACATTATGCTATGGTGTGTTTCAGCATGCTAGTTTCTGCTGTTTTGAGGTGTTTTCAGCTGTATTTGGGACTTGTCAAATTTTGACTTTTTTGCCATACTATAGCCTTGCTTCATTGGTCATTTTTTCGACGCGCTGTATTTTGGTGTTTTTGGCCATATTTGCACTTTTTAACACTATGGCGTGTCCCAGCACGCTATTTTAAACTGTTTTGAGGTGTTTCCAGATGTTTTTAGGACTTGTCAAATTTTGACTTTTTTGCCATACTATAGCCTTGCTTCATTGGTCATTTTTTCGACGCGCTGTATTTTGGTGTTTTTGGCCATATTTGCACTTTTTAACACTATGGCGTGTCCCAGCACGCTATTTTAAACTGTTTTGAGGTGTTTCCAGATGTTTTTAGGACTTGTCAAATTTTGACTTTTTTGCCATACTATAGCCTTGCTTCATTGGTCATTTTTTCGACGCGCTGTATTTTGGTGTTTTTGGCCATATTTGCACTTTTTAATGCTGTGGCGTGTCTCAGCACGCTATTTTAAACTGTTTTGAGGTGTTTCCAGCTGTTTTTGGGACATGTCAAATTTGGACTTTTTTGCCATACTATAGCCTTGCTTCATTGGTCATTTTTTCGACATGCTGTATTATTGTGTCGTTGACCATATTTTCACTTTTTAACGCTATGGCGTGACTCAGCACGCTATTTTAAACTGTTTTGAGGTGTTTTCAGCTGTTTTTGGGACATGTCAAATTTTGACTTTTTTGCCATACTATAGCCTTGCTTCTTTGATCATTTTTTCGACATGCTTTTTTATTACGTTTTTGGCAGTTTTTGCAAAACATTATGCTATTGCATTAATTAGCATGCTATTTTCTGCTGTTTTGAGGTGTTTTCAGCTGTTTTTGGGACATGTCAAATTTTGACATTTTTGCCATACTATAGCCTTGCTTCATTGGTCATTTTTTCGACATGCTGTATTATTGTGTCGTTGACCATATTTGCACTTTTTAACGCTATGGCATGTCCCAGCATGCTATTTTAAACTGTTTTGAGGTGTTTTCAGCTGTTTTTGGGACATGTCAAATTTTGACATTTTTGCCATACTATAGCCTTGCTTAATTGGTGATTTTTTCGACATGCTTTTTTATGGTGTTTTCGGTGGTCTTTGCAAAACATTATGCTATGGTGTGTTTCAGCATGCTAGTTTCTGCTGTTTTGAGGTGTTTTCAGCTGTATTTGGGACTTGTCAAATTTTGACTTTTTTGCCATACTATAGCCTTGCTTCTTTGATAATTTTTTCGACATGCTTTTTATTACGTTTTTGGCAGTTTTTGCTAAACATTATGCTATTGCATTAATTAGCAAGCTATTTTCTGCTGTTTTGAGGTGTTTTCAGCTGTTTTTGGGACATGTCAAATTTTGACATTTTTGCCATACTATAGCCTTGCTTAATTGGTCATTTTTTCGACTTGTTTTTTTATGGTGTTTTCAGTGGTCTTTGCAAAACATTATGCTATGGCGTGTTTCAGCATGCAAGTTTCTGCTGTTTTGAGGTGTTTTCAGCTGTTTTTGGGACATGTCAAATTTGGACTTTTTTGCCATACTATAGCCTTGCTTCATTGGTCATTTTTTCGACATGCTGTATTATTGTGTCGTTGACCATATTTTCACTTTTTAACGCTATGGCGTGACTCAGCACGCTATTTTAAACTGTTTTGAGGTGTTTTCAGCTGTTTTTAGGACATGTCAAATTTTGACATTTTTGCCATACTATAGCCTTGCTTCATTGGTCATTTTTTCGACATGCTGTATTATTGTGTCGGTGACCATATTTGCACTTTTTAACGCTATGGCGTGTCCCAGCATGCTATTTTAAACTGTTTTGAGGTGTTTCCAGATGTTTTTAGGACTTGTCAAATTTTGACTTTTTTGCCATACTATAGCCTTGCTTCTTTGATCATTTTTTCGACATGCTTTTTATTACGTTTTTGGCAGTTTTTGCAAAACATTATGCTATTGCATTAATTAGCATGCTATTTTCTGCTGTTTTGAGGTGTTTTCAGCTGTTTTTGGGACATGTCAAATTTTGACAATTTGGCCATACTATAGCCTTGCTTCTTTGGTCATTTTTTCGACTTGTTTTTTTATGGTGTTTTCAGTGGTCTTTGCAAAACATTATACTATGGCGTGTTTCAGCATGCTAGTTTCTGCTGTTTTGAGGTGTTTTCAGCTGTTTTTGGGACATGTCAAATTTGGACTTTTTTGCCATACTATAGCCTTGCTTCATTGGTCATTTTTTCGACATGCTGTATTATTGTGTCGTTGACCATATTTTCACTTTTTAACGCTATGGCGTGACTCAGCACGCTATTTTAAACTGTTTTGAGGTGTTTTCAGCTGTTTTTTTTTTTGTTTGACTTTTTTGCCATACTATAGCCTTGCTTCTTTGGTCATTTTTTCAACATGCTTTTTTATTACGTTTTTGGCAGTTTTTGCAAAACATTATGCTATTGCATTAATTGGCATGCTATTTTCTGCTGTTTTGAGGTGTTTTCAGCTGTTTTTGGGACATGTCAAATTTTGACATTTTTGCCATACTATAGCCTTGCTTCTTTGATAATTTTTTCGACATGCTTTTTATTACGTTTTTGGCAGTTTTTGCAAAACATTATGCTATTGCATTAATTAGCATGCTATTTTCTGCTGTTTTGAGGTGTTTTCAGCTGTTTTTGGGACACGTCAAATTTGGACTTTTTTGCCATACTATAGCCTTGCTTCATTGGTCATTTTTTCGACATGCAGTATTATTGTGTCGTTGACCATATTTGCACTTTTTAACGCTATGGCGTGTCTCAGCACGCTATTTTAAACTGTTTTGAGGTGTTTCCAGATGTTTTTAGGACTTGTCAAATTTTGACAATTTGGCCTTGCTTCTTTGGTCATTTTTTCGACTTGTTTTTTTATGGTGTTTTCAGTGGTCTTTGCAAAACATTATGCTATGGCGTGTTTCAGCATGCTACTTTCTGCTGTTTTGAGGTGTTTTCAGATGTATTTGGGACATGTCAAATTTGGACTTTTTTGCCATACTATAGCCTTGCTTCATTGGTCATTTTTTCGACATGCTGTATTATTGTGTCGTTGACCATATTTTCACTTTTTAACGCTATGGCGTGACTCAGCACGCTATTTTAAACTGTTTTGAGGTGTTTTCAGCTGTTTTTGGGACATGTCAAATTTTGACTTTTTTGCCATACTATAGCCTTGCTTCTTTGATCATTTTTTCGACATGCTTTTTTATTACGTTTTTGGCAATTTTTGCAAAACATTATGCTATTGCATTAATTAGCATGCTATTTTCTGCTGTTTTGAGGTGTTTTCAGCTGTATTTGGGACTTGTCAAATTTTGACAATTTTGCCATACTATAGCCTTGCTTCTTCTGTCATTTTTTCGACGCGCTGTATTTTGGTGTTTTTGGCCATATTTGCACTTTTTAATGCTGTGGCGTGTCTCAGCACGCTATTTTAAACTGTTTTGAGGTGTTTTCAGCTGTTTTTGGGACATGTCAAATTTGGACTTTTTTGCCATACTATAGCCTTGCTTCATTGGTCATTTTTTCGACATGCTGTATTATTGTGTCGTTGACCATATTTTCACTTTTTAACGCTATGGCGTGTCCCAGCACAATATTTTAAACTGTTTTGAGGTGTTTTCAGCTGTTTTTGGGACATGTCAAATTTGGACTTTTTTGCCATACTATAGCCTTGCTTCTTTGGTCATTTTTTCGACATGCTTTTTTATTACGTTTTTGGCAGTTTTTGCAAAACATTATGCTATTGCATTAATTAGCATGCTATTTTCTGCTGTTTTGAGGTGTTTTCAGCTGTTTTTGGGACATGTCAAATTTGGACTTTTTTGCCATACTATAGCCTTGCTTTTTCTGTCATTTTTTCGACATGCTGTATTATTGTGTCGTTGACCATATTTGCACTTTTTAACGCTATGGCGTGTCCCAGCACGCTATTTTAAACTGTTTTGAGGTGTTTTGAGCTGTTTTTGGGACATGTCAAATTTTGACATTTTTGCCATACTATAGCCTTGCTTCATTGGTCATTTTTTCGACATGCTGTATTATTGTGTCGTTGACCATATTTGCACTTTTTAACGCTATGGCGTGTCCCAGCACAATATTTTAAACTGTTTTGAGGTGTTTCCAGATGTTTTTAGGACTTGTCAAATTTTGACTTTTTTGCCATACTATAGCCTTGCTTCTTTGATCATTTTTTCGACATGCTTTTTTATTACGTTTTTGGCAGTTTTTGCAAAACATTATGCTATTGCATTAATTAGCATGCTATTTTCTGCTGTTTTGAGGTGTTTTCAGCTGTTTTTGGGACATGTCAAATTTTGACATTTTTGCCATACTATAGCCTTGCTTCTTTGATAATTTTTTCGACATGCTTTTTATTACGTTTTTGGCAGTTTTTGCAAAACATTATGCTATTGCATTAATTAGCATGCTATTTTCTGCTGTTTTGAGGTGTTTTCAGCTGTTTTTGGGACACGTCAAATTTGGACTTTTTTGCCATACTATAGCCTTGCTTAATTGGTGATTTTTTCGACATGCTTTTTTATGGTGTTTTTGGTGGTCTTTGTAAAACATTATGCTATGGCGTGTTTCAGCATGCTAGTTTCTGCTGTTTTTAGGTGTTTTCAGCTGTATTTGGGACATGTCAAATTTTGACAATTTTGCCATACTATAGCCTTGCTTCTTTGGTCATTTTTTCGACTTGTTTTTTTATGGTGTTTTCAGTGGTCTTTGCAAAACATTATGCTATGGCGTGTTTCAGCATGCTACTTTCTGCTGTTTTGAGGTGTTTTCAGCTGTTTTTGGGACATGTCAAATTTGGACTTTTTTGCCATACTATAGCCTTGCTTCATTGGTCATTTTTTCGACATGCTGTATTATTGTGTCGTTGACCATATTTTCACTTTTTAACGCTATGGCGTGACTCAGCACGCTATTTTAAACTGTTTTGAGGTGTTTTCAGCTGTTTTTGGGACATGTCAAATTTTGACTTTTTTGCCATACTATAGCCTTGCTTCTTTGGTCATTTTTTCGACATGCTTTTTTATTACGTTTTTGGCAGTTTTTGCAAAACATTATGCTATTGCATTAATTGGCATGCTACTTTCTGCTGTTTTGAGGTGTTTTCAGCTGTATTTGGGACTTGTCAAATTTTGACAATTTTGCCATACTATAGCCTTGCTTCTTCTGTCATTTTTTCGACGCGCTGTATTTTGGTGTTTTTGGCCATATTTGCACTTTTTAATGCTGTGGCGTGTCTCAGCACGCTATTTTAAACTGTTTTGAGGTGTTTTCAGCTGTTTTTGGGACATGTCAAATTTTGACATTTTTGCCATACTATAGCCTTGCTTCATTGGTCATTTTTTCGACTTGTTTTTTTATGGTGTTTTCAGTGGTCTTTGCAAAACATTATGCTATGGCGTGTTTCAGCATGCTAGTTTCTGCTGTTTTGAGGTGTTTTCAGCTGTTTTTAGGACATGTCAAATTTGGACTTTTTTGCCATACTATAGCCTTGCTTCATTGGTCATTTTTTCGACATGCTGTATTATTGTGTCGGTGACCATATTTGCACTTTTTAACGCTATGGCGTGTCCCAGCACAATATTTTAAACTGTTTTGAGGTGTTTTCAGCTGTTTTTGGGACATGTCAAATTTGGACTTTTTTGCCATACTATAGCCTTGCTTCTTTGATAATTTTTTCGACATACTTTTTATTACATTTTTGGCAGTTTTAACAAAACATTATGCTATTGCATTAATTAGCATGCTATTTTCTGCTGTTTTGAGGTGTTTTCAGCTGTTTTTGGGACATGTCAAATTTTGACATTTTTGCCATACTATAGCCTTGCTTAATTGGTGATTTTTTCGACATGCTTTTTTATGGTGTTTTCGGTGGTCTTTGTAAAACATTATGCTATGGCGTGTTTCAGCATGCTAGTTTCTGCTGTTTTGAGGTGTTTTCAGCTGTATTTGGGACATGTCAAATTTTGACAATTTTGCCATACTATAGCCTTGCTTCTTTGGTCATTTTTTTTCGACGCGCTGTATTTTGGTGTTTTTGGCCATATTTGCACTTTTTAATGCTGTGGCGTGTCTCAGCACGCTATTTTAAACTGTTTTGAGGTGTTTCCAGCTGTTTTTGGGACATGTCAAATTTTGACTTTTTTGCCATACTATAGCCTTGCTTTTTCTGTCATTTTTTCGACATGCTGTATTATTGTGTCGTTGACCATATTTGCACTTTTTAACGCTATGGCATGTCCCAGCACGCTATTTTAAACTGTTTTGAGGTGTTTTGAGCTGTTTTTGGGACATGTCAAATTTTGACATTTTTGCCATACTATAGCCTTGCTTAATTGGTCATTTTTTCGACTTGTTTTTTTATGGTGTTTTCAGTGGTCTTTGCAAAACATTATGCTATGGCGTGTTTCAGCATGCTACTTTCTGCTGTTTTGAGGTGTTTTCAGATGTATTTGGGACTTGTCAAATTTTGACAATTTTGCCATACTATAGCCTTGCTTCATTGGTCATTTTTTCGACATGCTGTATTATTGTGTCGGTGACCATATTTGCACTTTTTAACGCTATGGCGTGTCCCAGCACAATATTTTAAACTGTTTTGAGGTGTTTCCAGATGTTTTTAGGACTTGTCAAATTTTGACTTTTTTGCCATACTATAGCCTTGCTTCTTTGATCATTTTTTCGACATGCTTTTTTATTACGTTTTTGGCAGTTTTTGCAAAACATTATGCTATTGCATTAATTAGCATGCTATTTTCTGCTGTTTTGAGGTGTTTTCAGCTGTTTTTGGGACATGTCAAATTTTGACATTTTTGCCATACTATAGCCTTGCTTCATTGGTCATTTTTTCGACATAATTTTTTATGGTGTTTTCGGTGGTCTTTGTAAAACATTATGCTATGGCGTGTTTCAGCATGCTATTTTCTGCTGTTTTGAGGTGTTTTCAGCTGTTTTTGGGACATGTCAAATTTTGACAATTTTGCCATACTATAGCCTTGCTTCTTCTGTCATTTTTTCGACATGCTGTATTATTGTGTCGTTGACCATATTTGCACTTTTTAACGCTATGGCGTGTCCTAGAACGCTATTTTAAACTGTTTTGAGGTGTTTTCAGCTGTTTTTGGGACATGTCAAATTTGGACTTTTTTGCCATACTATAGCCTTGCTTCATTGGTCATTTTTTCGACATGCTGTATTATCACGTTTTTGGCAGTTTTTGCAAAACATTATGCTATTGCATTAATTAGCATGCTATTTTCTGCTGTTTTGAGGTGTTTTCAGCTGTTTTTAGGACATGTCAAATTTGGACTTTTTTTCCATACTATAGCCTTGCTTCTTTGGTCATTTCTTCGACATGCTTTTTCATGGTGTTTTCGGTGGTCTTTGCAAAACATTATGCTGTGGCGTGTTTCAGCATGCTAGTTTCTGCTGTTTTGAGGTGTTTTCAGATGTATTTTGGACTTGTCAAATTTTGACATTTTTGCCATACTATAGCCTTGCTTCATTGGTCATTTTTTCGACATGCTGTATTATTGTGTCGTTGACCATATTTGCACTTTTTAACGCTATGGCGTGTCCCAGCACGCTATTTTAAACTGTTTTGAGGTGTTTTCAGCTGTTTTTAGGACATGTCAAATTTGGACTTTTTTGCCATACTATAGCCTTGCTTCATTGGTAATTTTTTCGACATGCTGTATTATTGTGTCGTTGACCATATTTGCACTTTTTAACGCTATGGCGTGTCCCAGCATGCTATTTTAAACTGTTTTGAGGTGTTTCCAGATGTTTTTAGGACTTGTCAAATTTTGACTTTTTTGCCATACTATAGCCTTGCTTCTTTGATCATTTTTTCCACATGCTTTTTTATTACGTTTTTGGCAGTTTTTGCAAAACATTATGCTATTGCATTAATTAGCATGCTATTTTCTGCTGTTTTGAGGTGTTTTCAGCTGTTTTTGGGACATGTCAAATTTGGATTTTTTTGCTTTACTATAGCCTTGCTTTTTTGGTCATTTTTTCGATGTGCTGTATTTTGGTGTTTTTGGCCATATTTGCACTTTTTAATACTATAGCATGTCTCAACACGCTATTTTAAACTATTTTGAGGTGTTTCCAGCTGTTTTTGGGACATGTCAAATTTGGATTTTTTTGCCATACTATAGCCTTGCTTTGTTGTTCATTTTTTCGATATGCTTTTTTAAGGTGTTTTTGGCAGTTTTTGCAAAACATTATGCTATGGCTTGTCTCAGCAGGCTAATTTATGCTGTTTTGAGGGTTTACAGCTTTTTTATGGACATGTCTGTTACAAACACAGCTCGCAATGGGAAAAAGGGAAGTAACACACACACAATCGTTGGAGGTGATTTTGAATTAAGGTGTATTTAGTAAGAAAAAGGACATGTGGATATTATGTGGAAAACAGATAAGGGCCGCCAGGGGCTGTCAAAACAATGAAATAAATATCACAAAAAGAGGACTCCTTAAAACAAAACTGGAGCTGACTATCTAAAGCTAAATTATACAGTGCCAAATAACTCAAATATCAAAAACAAAAAGCTAAAGATTACAGTGCCAAATAACTCAAATATCAAAAACAAAATCTTACTAACTACTCTAGTGACTCAATCAAAAACAGAAAGACGAATGACCAGCACACCTGAACCTAGTGAAACTAAACAGAGACAAAACCTATGGTGGTGAAGTATGAAATCAGTATGGTTGTCTGACACTGGCCAGAATCTGGGAGGAGCACAGGAAGCAAGTTCTCTTACAATTTACACAAAACTCAAGCAACAACTTAACAATAAAGAGATAAGGGTGGTGTCTGCCATCAGTTGAGCACGCCGGACTCTTGTAACCGCCGTCCCTCCTGGATTGGTGGAGACCTGTACTGACCAGCTGCACCAATCACAAGCCACTGGGAAGGACACACCCTCTGGAAAAGCTGTAACTCAATTTGCTGATTACACACACACAAATACCTACATCCACATGCCACAAGAGGAAGGGAGTAGAGTAACAATGTCATATTTTGAAATTTTTGCCATAATATAGCCTTGCTCTTTGGATCATTTTACGACATGCTATGTTATGGTGTTTTTGGCCATATTTGCACTTTTTAATACTATGGCATGTCTCAGCACGCTATTTTAAACTGTTTTGAGGTGTTTCCAGCTGTTTTTGGGACATGTCAAATTTTGACATTTTGCCATACTATAGCCTTGCTTATTTGGTCATTTTTTCGACATAATTTTTTATGGTGTTTTCGGTGGCCTTTGGAAAACATTATGGTATGGCGTGTTTCAGCATGCTAGTTTCTGCTGTTTTTAGGTGTTTTCAGCTGTTTTTGGGACATGTCAAATTTTGACAATTTTGCCGCACTATAGCCTTGCTTCTTTGGTCATTTCTTCGACGCGCTGTATTTTGGTGTTTTTGGCCATATTTGCACTTTTTAACGTTATCGCATGTCTCAGCGTGCTTTTTTAAACTGTTTTGAGGTGTTTCCAGATGTTTTTCGGACCTGTCCAAATTCAACAATTTTGCCATACTATAGCCTTGCTCTTTTGGTCATTTTTTCCACATGCTTTTTTATGGCGTTTTGATCAGTTTTTGCAAAACATTATGCTATTGCATTTCTTAGCATGCTATTTTCTGCTGTTTTGAGGTGTTTCCAGCTGTTTTTGGTACATGTCAAATTTTGACATTTTTGCCTTACTTTTTCGGTCATTTTTTCGATATGTTGTATTATTGTGTCGTTGACCATATTTTCACTTTTTAACGCTATGGCGTGTCTCAGCACGCTATTTTAAACTGTTTTGAGGTGTTTGCAGCTGTTTTTGGGACATGTCAAATTTGGACGTTTTTGCCATACTATAGCCTTGCTTCATTGGTCATTTTTTCGACATGCTTTTTTATTATGTTTTTGGCAGTTTTTGCAAAACATTGTGCTATGGCATTAATTAGCATGCTGTTTTCTGCTGTTTTGAGGTGTTTTAAGCTGTATTTGGGACATGTCAAATTTTGACGTTTTTGCCATACTGTAGCCTTGCTTCATTGGTCATTTTTTCGACATGCTTTTTTATTATGTTTTTGGCAGTTTTTGCAAAACATTGTGCTATGGCATTAATTAGCATGCTGTTTTCTGCTGTTTTGAGGTGTTTTAAGCTGTTTTTGGGACATGTCAAATTTGGACCTTTTTGCCATACTATAGCCTTGCTTCTTTGGTCATTTTTTCAACATGCTGTATTATTGTGTCGTTGACCATATTTTCACTTTTTAACGCTATGGCATCTCTCAGCACGCTATTTTAAACTGTTTTGGGGTGTTTTCAGCTGTTTTTGGGACCTGTGAAATTTTGACTTTTTTGCCATACTATAGCCTTGCTTCTTTGGTCATTTTTTCGACATGCTTTTTTATGACGTTTTTGGCAGTTTTTGTAAAACATTATGCTATTGCATTAATTAGTATGCTATTTTCTGCTGTTTTGGGGTGTTTTCAGCTGTTTTTGGGACATGTCAAATTTTGACATTTTTGCCATACGAAAGCCTTGCTTCTTTGGTCATTTTTTCGACATGCTTTTTATGGTGTTTTCGGTGGTCTTTGCAAAACATTATGCTATGGCGTGTTTCAGCATGCTAGTTTCTGCTGTTTTGAGGTGTTTTCAGCTGTTTTTGGGACATGTCAAATTTGGACGTTTTTGCCATACTATAGCCTTGCTTCATTGGTCATTTTTTCGACATGCTTTTTTATTATGTTTTTGGCAGTTTTTGCAAAACATTGTGCTATGGCTTGTTTCAGCATGCTAGTTTCTGCTGTTTTGAGGTGTTTTCAGATGTATTTGGGACATGTCAAATTTGGACTTTTTTGCCATACTATAGCCTTGCTTCTTTGGTCATTTTTTCGACATGCTTTTTATGATGTTTTTTGTGGTCTTTGGAAAACATTATGCTATGGCGTGTTTCAGCATGCTAGTTTCTGCTGTTTTGAGGTGTTTTCAGATGTATTTGGGACTTGTCAAATTTGGACATTTTTGCCATACTATCGCCTTGCTCTTTGGTCATTTTTTCGACGCACTGTATTTTGGTGTTTTTGGCCATATTTGCACTTTTTAACACTATGGCGTGTCTCAGCAGACTATTTTAAACTGTTTTGAGGTGTTTCCAGCTGTTTTTGGGACATGTCAAATTTTGACATTTTTGCCATACTATAGCCTTGCTTAATTGGTCATTTTGTCGACATGCTTTTTTATTATGTTTTTGGCAGTTTTTGCAAAACATTGTGCTATGGTGTGTTTCAGCATGCTAGTTTCTGCTGTTTTGAGGTGTTTTCACATGTATTTGGGACATGTCAAATTTGGACATTTTTGCCATACTATAGCCTTACTTCATTGGTCATTTCTTCGACATACTTTTTTATGATGTTTTCGGTGGTCTTTGGAAAACATTATGCTATGGCGTGTTTCAGCATGCTAGTTTCTGCTGTTTTGAGGTGTTTTCACATGTATTTGGGACATGTCAAATTTGGACATTTTTGCCATACTATAACCTTGCTTATTCGGTCATTTTTTCGACATGCTGTATTATTGTGTCGTTGACCATATTTTCACTTTTTAACGCTATGGCATCTCTCAGCACGCTATTTTAAACTGTTTTGAGGTGTTTTCAGCTGTTTTTGGGACCTGTGAAATTTTGACTTTTTTGCCATACTGTAGCCTTGCTTCTTTGATCATTTTTTCGACATGCTTTTTTATTATGTTTTTGGCAGTTTTTACAAAACATTATGCTATTGCATTTCTTTACACGCTATTTTCTGCTGTTTTGAGGTGTTTGCAGCTGTTTTTGGGACATGTCAAATTTGGGCGTTTTTGCCATACTATAGCCTTGCTTCATTGGTCATTTTTTCGACATGCTTTTTTATTATGTTTTGGCAGTTTTTGCAAAACATTGTGCTATGGCATTAATTAGCATGCTGTTTTCTGCTGTTTTGAGGTGTTTTCAGCTGTTTTGGGGACATGTCAAATTTGGACTTTTTTGCTATACTATAGCCTTGCTTAATTGGTCATTTTTTCGACATGCTTTTTTATGGTGTTTTTTTGCCTTGCTCTTTGGTCATTTTTCGACATGCTGTATTTTGGTGTTTTTGGCCATATTTGCACTTTTTGACGCTATGGCGTGTCTCAGCACACTATTTTAAACTGTTTTGAGGTGTTTCCAGCTGTTTTTGGGACTTGTCAAATTCGGACGTTTTTGCCTTGCTTCATTGGTCATTTTTTCGACATGCTGTATTCTTGTGTATGTTTTTGGCAGTTTTTAAAACTATTGTGCTATCTCTCAGCACGCTATTTTAAACTGTTTTGAGGTGTTTTCAGCTGTTTTTGGGACCTGTGAAATTTTGACTTTTTTGCCATACTATAGCCTTGCTTCTTTGGTCATTTTTTCAACATGCTTTTTTATGGTGTTTTCGGTGGTCTTTGCAAAACATTATGCTATGGCGTGTTTCAGCATGCTAGTTTCTGCTGTTATGAGGTGTTTTCAGCTGTTTTTGGGACATGTCAAATTTGGACATTTTTGCCATACTATAGCCTTGCTTCATTGGTCATTTTTTCCACATGCTTTTTTATGATGTTTTTGGCAGTTTTTGCAAAACATTATGCTATTGCATTAATTAGCATGCTATTTTCTGCTGTTTTGAGGTGTTTTCAGCTGTTTTTGGGACATGTCAAATTTGGACATTTTTGCCATACTATAGCCTTGCTTAATTGGTGATTTTTTCGACATGCTTTTTTATGGTGTTTTTGGTGGTCTTTGCAAAACATTATGCTATGGCGTGTTTCAGCATGCTAGTTTCTGCTGTTTTGAGGTGTTTTCAGATGTATTTGGGACATGTCAAATTTGGACGTTTTTGCCATACTATAGCCTTGCTTAATTGGTCATTTTTTCGACATGCTTTTTTATTATGTTTTTGGCAGTTTTTGCAAAACATTGTGCTATGGCGTGTTTCAGCATTCTAGTTTCTGCTGTTTTGAGGTGTTTTCACATGTATTTGGGACATGTCAAATTTGGACATTTTTGCCATACTATAGCCTTGCTTCATTGGTCATTTTTTCCACATGCTTTTTTATGATGTTTTTGGCAGTTTTTACAAAACATTATGCTATTGCATTTCTTTACACGCTATTTTCTGCTGTTTTGAGGTGTTTGCAGCTGTTTTTGGGACATGTCAAATTTGGGCGTTTTTGCCATACTATAGCCTTGCTTCATTGGTCATTTTTTCGACATGCTTTTTTATTATGTTTTTGGCAGTTTTTGCAAAACATTGTGCTATGGCATTAATTAGCATGCTATTTTCTGCTGTTTTGAGGTGTTTCCAGCTGTTTTTGGTACATGTTCAAATTTTGACATTTTTGCCATACTATAGCCTTGCTTTTTCGGTCATTTTTTCGACGAGTTTTTTTATGGTGTTTTCATTGGTCTTTGGAAAACATTATGCTATGGCATGTTTCAGCATGCTAGTTTCTGCTGTTTTGAGGTGTTTTCAGATGTATTTGGGACTTGTCAAATTTTGACAATTTTGCCATACTATAGCCTTGCTTCTTTGGTCATTTTTTCGACGCGCTGTGTTTTGTTGTTTTTGGCCATATTTGCACTTTTTAATGCTATGGCGTGTCTCAGCACGCTATTTTAAACTGTTTTCAGGTGTTTCCAGCTGTTTTTGGGACTTGTCAAATTCGGACGTTTTTGCCTTGCTTCATTGGTCATTTTTTCGACATGCTGTATTCTTGTGTCGTTGACCATATTTTCACTTTTTAACACTATCGCATCTCTCAGCACGCTATTTTAAACTGTTTTGAGGTGTTTTCAGCTGTTTTTGGGACCTGTGAAATTTTGACTTTTTTGCCATACTATAGCCTTGCTTCTTTGATCATTTTTTCGACATGCTTTTTTATTATGTTTTTGGCAGTTTTTGCAAAACATTGTGCTATGGCATTAATTAGCATGCTATTTTCTGCTGTTTTGAGGTGTTTTCAGCTGTTTTTGGGACATGTCAAATTTTGACATTTTTGCCATACTATAGCCTTGCTTAATTGGTGATTTTTTCGACATGCTTTTTTATGGTGTTTTTTTTGCCTTACTCTTTGGTCATTTTTCGACATGCTGTATTTTGGTGTTTTTGGCCATATTTGCACTTTTTGACGCTATGGCGTGTCTCAGCACACTATTTTAAACTGTTTTGAGGTGTTTTCAGATGTTTTTAGGACTTGTCAAATTTTGACAATTTTGCCATACTATAGCCTTGCTTCTTTGGTCATTTTTTCAACATGCTTTTTTATGGTGTTTTCGGTGGTCTTTGCAAAACATTATGCTATGGCGTGTTTCAGCATGCTAGTTTCTGCTGTTTTGAGATGTTTTCAGATGTATTTGGGACTTGTCAAATTTGGACATTTTTGCCATACTATAGCCTTGCTCTTTGGTCATTTTTCCGACATGCTGTATTATTGTGTCGTTGACCATATTTTCACTTTTTAACGCTATCGCATCTCTCAGCACGCTATTTTAAACTGTTTTGAGGTGTTTTCAGCTGTTTTTGGGACCTGTGAAATTTTGACTTTTTTGCCATACTATAGCCTTGCTTCTTTGGTCATTTTTTCGACATGCTTTTTTATTACGTTTTTGGCAGTTTTTGCAAAACATTATGCTATTGCATTAATTAGCATGCTATTTTCTGCTGTTTTGAGGTGTTTTCAGCTGTTTTTGGGACATGTCAAATTTGGACATTTTTGCCATACTATAGCCTTGCTAATTGGTCATTTTTTCGGCATGCTTTTTTATGGTGTTTTTCGGTGGTCTTTGCAAAACATTATGCTATGGCGTGTTTCAGCATGCTAGTTTCTGCTGTTTTGAGGTGTTTTCAGATGTATTTGGGACTTGTCAAATTTTGACAATTTTGCCATACTATAGCCTTGCTTCTTCGGTCATTTTTCGACATGCTGTATTTTGGTGTTTTTGGCCATATTTGCACTTTTTGACGCTATGGCGTGTCTCAGCACACTATTTTAAACTGTTTTGAGGTGTTTCCAGCTGTTTTTGGGACACGTCAAATTCGGACTTTTTTGCCATACTATAGCCTTGCTTAATTGGTCATTTTTTCGACATGCTTTTTTATGATGTTTTTTTGTGGTCTTTGGAAAACATTATGCTATGGCGTGTTTCAGCATGCTAGTTTCTGCTGTTTTGAGGTGTTTTCAGCTGTTTTTGGGACATGTCAAATTTGGATGTTTTTGCCATACTATAGCCTTGCTTCATTGGTCATTTTTTCGACATGCTTTTTTATTATGTTTTTGGCAGTTTTTGCAAAACATTGTGCTATGGCTTGTTTCAGCATGCTATTTTCTGCTGTTTTGATGTTTTTTCAGCTGTTTTGGGGATATGTCAGATTTCGACACTTTGCCGTACTATAGCCTTGCTCTTTTGGTCATTTTTTCCACATGCTTTTTTATGGTGTTTTCTTCAGTTTTTACAAAACATTATGCTATTGCATTTCTTAGCATGCTATTTTCTGCTGTTGTGAGGTGTTTTCAGCTGTTTTTGGGACATGTCAAATTTGGACATTTTTGCCATACTATAGCCTTGCTTTTTCGGTCATTTTGTTGATGTGCTGTATTATCGTGTTTTTGGCCATATTTGCACTTTTTAACGCTATGGCATGTCTCAGCGTGCTATTTTAAATTGTTTTGAGGTGTTTTCAGCTGTTTTTGGGACGTCAGAGTTTGCCATACTATAGCCTTGCTTTTTTGGTCATTTTTTAGACATGCTTTTTTATGGTGTTTTCGGTGGTCTTTGGAAAACATTATGCTATGGCATGTTTCAGCATGCTGGTTTCTGCTGTTTTGAGGTGTTTTCAGCTGTTTTTGGGACATGTCAAATTTTGACTTTTTTGCCATACTATAGCTTTGCTTTTTTGGTCATTTTTTTGACATGGTTTTTTATGGTGTTTTCGGTGGTCTTTGGAAAACATTATGCTATGGCGTGTTTCAGCATGCTAGTTTCTGCTGTTTTGAGGTGTTTTCAGCTGGTTTTGGGACATGTCAAATTTTGACATTTTGCCATACTATAGCCTTGCTTTTTTGGTCATTTTTTCAACGCGCTATATTTTGGTGTTTTTGGCCATATTTCCATTTTTTAATACTATGGTATGTCTCAGCACGCTATTTTAAACTGTTTTCAGGTGTTTTCAGCTGTTTTTGGGACATGTCAAATTTTGACATTTTGCCATACTATAGCCTTGCTTTTTTGGTCATTTTTTCGACGTGCTGTATTATTGTGTCGTTGACCATATTTGCACTTTTTAACACTGTGGCGTGTCTCAGCGTGCTATTTTAAACTGTTTTGATGTGTTTCCAGCTGTAGGACATGTCAAATTTTGACATTTTTGCTTTGCTTTTTTTGGTCATTTTTTCGACATGCGTTTTTCTGCTTTTTCTGGCAGTTTTTGCAAAACATTATGCTATGGCGTTTTTTTTAGCATGCTACTTTCTGCTTTTTTGAGGCGTTTTCAGCTGTTTTAGGGACATGTCAAATTTTGACATTTTTGCCATACTATAGCCTTGCTCTGTGGTCATTTTTTCAATATACTACATTGCTTTTTTAGTCATTTTTTCGACATGCTATGTTATTGTGTTTTTGGCCATATTTGCACATGTTAATACTATGGTATGTCTCAGCGCGCTATTTTCTGCTCTTTTGAGGTGATTTCAGCAGTGTTTGGGACAGGCAAATTTGGACATTTTTGCCATACTATATCCTACCTTTTGAGCTGTCAACTTTTTGACATGCTATATTATGTTGTTTACAGCTGTTTTCGGTACATTTCAATATCATATCATAATATCATAACATTTTTCTTGATTTTCGGATGATGTATACTATGATGTTTTTGATCATATTTGGACGACATTCCATTACGGTATTTTTTATCATTTTTGGACAACACACTATACTATGTTGCTTTTTTCTGATCCTTGGATGACATTTTATAATGTAACGTTTCTTCAGTTTTTGATTTTCAAAGTATACTGTGATGTTTTTTAGGATTTTTGGATGACATACTTTACTATGACAATTTCTTAATGATTTTTTCACAACATGATATACTATGATGTTTTCATGGTTTTTGGAAGACATATTATACTCTACTGTTTTTTTTTAATTATTTTTTTGACAACATACTACACTGTGATGTTTTCTAAGCTATAGTCTAGCAGTCTTTCTTAGGACCCTCACTGCTGACACGGGAGACAGGTGCTAATTTACACAATTAATGCTCAGTTTTGGTATAATAAATTGTGGGGGCACATGCTTGCTGAGTGGATAGAGTACCCCATGTGCAGGGCCAATGTCCTAGCCGCAGTGGCCATGAGTTCGCTTACAGCTTGTGGCCTTTTGCTGGATGTCCTCCTCTCTCTCTGTCCGCCCCCTTTCATGCTAATGTCCTATCCTGTCAAATAAAGGTAAAATGCCAAACAAAAAAAAAAAATCTTTAAAAAAAGTTATAATAATATAAAAAAAATTATTGCAACAGTGTCTCTTTTCTTCCAAGAGTGAGGGTTCAGAGAATCTGGGAGGGAGGAGATCGGCTGGGCAGAGTTTTTGCAGTGACAAAAAGCGAGGTTGGACACGGCTGGATGAGGCTGGACCCACTTGGTGGGTCTGGCAGATCTTGAAGCATATAGAAGAAAAAACTGGTTAAGCCTGGGTTTCAATCAACAAGGCACAGTTTTTCCAATCTTCACAAAAATACACGGCTCAAGAGAAAGGGCTGAGGTGTTACCACTAAAGGGTTCACAACTACGAGGTGAAGACTGGAGAGGAGCGCCAGGCTTATATCAGGTTGATTGCAGTCAGAGTAGATGATCAGCAGGTGTGTAATAAGCTGCAAATGTGAGGTGTCCAGCTGCAGAGCCGAAGGTAGGTCAGTCCTCCCAACCTAAGACGCACACAGACAGGGGAAACAAACTAGGGACAAACCTTCAACGAGAAGGGAGGGGAAAACACCTGAGAAAAGAGGGGAAAAAGACAAAGTGCTGCAGATCCCAACATTACATGATTTTTGAAAGAAATACTATACTATTACGTTTTTTTATGGTTTTTGGAAGACATACTACACTATTTTGACTACTGAGTTATGGACAATATGTGATACTATTACATTAATGATTTTTGGACAACATTCTATATGGGTCATGGGACATAATATACTATGACATCTAGGATTTTTGGAGGATATACTATACCATGCCATTTTTTATGACTTTTGGAGGACATTCTTTTTGGGTTAAAATAGAAATGGTGTTGCATTCACCACCCTGTTGTGTTAAGCAGGACCACTGCCTGCTGCAGAGTTTATTCTATTTAATTAAAGAGGTTTTGTTGGCGCGGGAAAACGTAGGTCTACATTGCTAAAGCAAATGTAAAATAAAAAAAAAAAATCTATGTGCAATAAGTAAAGGTCTTACAAAATGTGGCTGACGTGTTATTGATTACGAAGTACACCCACCACACGGGAGAAAACATACCAATGGGGCCGTTTCACACTGTTTTGAGGGAACATGTTCCTCAATCCGAAAACCATAGCAAAATGTTGCACACTGTTTTCAGATTGAACGTGCTCCAGGATTTCTCCTGTCACTTCTGACCAATGAATGAGCTAGGAGGCAGGATTTCAGACTGTTGTGTGGAGGTGTTTTATATAGTAAGGTTTTATTAAGTTCTTATCACTTTATTGTTGAGTCTAAATGAATGTTTGTCAAATTTTCAAGAAATTCCCTCAAGGTGTTATTAAGATATCGCTTTCACAAAAATGAGACAAATGCAAGGTCACTGTGACCTTGCCACAAAAATCTAATTTCATCAAGTTCATCCTTGAGTGACAGTGAACAATTGTGCCTGAAAAAATTATCTTGAGGTTTACTTGAGATAGTGCGTTCACAAGAATGAGAAGGACAAGGTCATAGGAACCTTGACCTTTGACCTATGGCCACCATAATCTAATTACCTCATCGTAGAGTTCAATGTATTTGTTAAATTTGAAGAAATCCCCTCGAGGCATTCTTGAGATATCGTGTTCACAAGAATGTGCCGGACGAACAGACGAGCGTACGACCCGAAAATATAATCCTTCCAGCTTTGGCTATCACCGGTGCAGAGGCATAATAAAAATAAAAAGACAACCACTGGCATGCATTGGGACACCAGCATGCAGAAAATGTTCTAGCATGTATGCAACCCTACAGGACTGCATCGTGTCTTATCCACAGTAAGAGCACACTTGACAAATTGTGATAAACTTAACCTTCAAAACATTAGCCTTTAAGCATTGTCATTGCATTAGCACATTAGCATTTTGATGTTAGCATTTGAACTTCAATCACCATTTTGCCAAAGTGCAGTGTCACTGAGCTGCTAGCATGGCTGTGGGCTTCTTATTTTGGGCTATGCACTTAAGTTATGTCACAAATGGTCCCCAGTGTTAAGATATAGGACTCTCATTGTGAACACTGCCCACCAGTCAGAGTTGAACATCCTCAAGACAAAAACAGCAAATCTAGTTGCCTTTGGATTGGGGCTCTTAGAGTTCTTGTGACCTCAAATAACCGATAAAAGTCAGATTTGATGTCAATGAGTAGAAAACAAAATCACACTGAGTTACAGAGGAGGATGCCCATAGCCTTGTTTACTGGTAGTTTATTACTGTACATCTGCAGACCTGCTCATGAGTCATATCTACATATATCTTTCTCTCCCTCGTACACACAGACACACACACAGACCACTCAAGATTATATAAAAAAAGGACTCATTTTCTGTGCAGGGTTCAATCACAGTCTGAGATCTACGAAGAACTTTTGCATCTGCGTACACCGTGCACACACACACACGCACGCACACACGCACACACGCACACACGCACACCACAAATATCTGCATATGGCCTTATACCTCCATTTACACACAACAGACCACAATCAAAAATATAGAAAAGTGACCGGTGAACCAATAGGCAACCCAGTGGTAATCAAGTGAATTTGGGCCTTTTAACATATAAACCAACACAATGTTTGTGGGTCCGTGGGATATGTGCTTCCTTTACCATCTGAAATAAAGGGTTGCTGTCTTTTTCTTTGGGGCATTTTTCAATTTCAGAATCAACTCCAAATGCATCATTTTACAATTGCTCAGGAACAATGTGTAATCTGTACAGTATACTTGACCCTCTGGTGTAACTTTGGAACATGACAGTGAGATTTTTTTTTTTGTTATACTCCCCTGAGTGTGACCCGTACGATCACTGGAGCTATGTGACCTAAAAAATTTTGTTCAATCTAAGTCTCTGCATGATTTTAGAAATCATAAGGTGTACCGAGAGGGAAAAGCTAAATCTACACCATCACCTTTGTGCTGGCAAGTGGTTGTTATGTTTCATTAAACTGAGATGTGCTTTGTGTGACTTTAACCGGCTGACAGTTTTAAAAAATACTCTTAGGTCTTAATGATGAAGCAGGATTGTTAGAAAGCAACATAACTGAACTGAGGAACAACCTGTTTGGTGTTTCCCACAGAATTAGAATCTATGTGTAGCAGTAGCAGATCACATCGATGGATGGGAAAAAACCGTTTAGTTTCACTTTGACTGCGCCTGACTTTCACCTGCTCCATCTGTGCCCAGAGTATGCTCTGCAGTATGTATGGTGTAAAACGGTGTATATATTTAAACAGTGCTCCACATTAAAAGTCCAGCTCCAAAAATATAAAATCAATAACTTGTTCTAAACATGACAGGCCACCAAAAATAAATGTGTGGGAAACCCTGTTTTTAGTGAACAGTTGCCTATTTTCACATCAAGTACACAGAGTAACATTAGTAGTTATTTGGCGTCACGTTTTTGGCCACCTGAGGACCGCAAAATCAAGATTTACTCCCCCTTTTGTTCTTTTAATGGTTTCTCTTAACTACCGCAGGAGTTATCTGGCTCTTCAGCTGCTATATGCTCCACCACATTCACCAGGTGGTTGCTAACTTTGTCTGTCTGCTGTCTGGTGGTGTGCAGTCAGAATACAGAGGGTTTACCAGAGTCAGGTGATAACTCTCTGTAAACAAACCACAAATATATTTTCTTTTTTTGGAGCAGGATTGTTCATTGGGAAGCTATTAAAATAAATATACCATTTGGTTATTCATTGCATCACACTCTAGAGGGGCAAAGTGCACTCTGGGCAAAAATATTTCACTATACAGATGAAGCAGCAGAATGTCAGGCACGTTGAAATTGAAACTTAACCATTAATTCGACTGGGTCTTCAAGTTTGCATTTACTCGCTGCAACTGCTTCTCAGCTGTGAACAGACCGACAGATCAATAATCCACCCTGTGACTCACAAAGTGCTGCTGAGGAACAAAAAGAACTGATGGAGAGCTCCAACTGCACTGTGTTCACAGACCCGCAAAAACCTCTGAATTTAGAGAGGGGACACACAAATATAAAAAAAGGGACACACGTATTTAAAAGAAAAAATTCAGCTTTGCTGTCAGTGTTGTCGTCCACTCACCCTTGTCATCAGCTAATGTCACACACGCACTCGGATTCTGTGGGGAAAAACTGGTACACATATCATTACAAGTAACTCCTTTCATATTACAGTCATTTTTCATGGTTACTACAAACAAACTGATTAGTGCATCTTTAAATTTGTGTTCCTAAAGTGGGAACAGCCTGATTTTACTCAGAGCAGTTACCATATCAAGCTACCTTCAGTAATCCTGCTTCATGATACGAAACCCTGGTATTACCTAATAAAAAGGACCTCATACTCTTGGTCACTCTAGACCTCTGAAAGAAATGAGTCAGATTATACTGTATCTAAAGCAGAGAAACATTCTCAGAGGAGCCACATCCTTAACACTCATTTAAGCAAGCCAAGGTCAGCAGATAAGGACGAGAGGCCATGTGAAGGTGTTAAGGACAAAGCTATTGTGTGCTTTAGTGTTGACACGGCCATTAGGACAAAAAAGGAAACAACCCATGGCATAACTTTGCAAAAAAAAAATAAACAACTGAGGCCTATTTTACAAATGCACAGATTATATGCGCACCTGCGCATTTATAAATTACTACAACAAAAGTAACAAAGATCGGTTATGGCAAAAAAAAAAAAAACATCAAAGACAGAACCCTGAAGAGCATCTCTTCATGTCTGATTTGTCTTTTTTTGCTTTCATTTCTCTCTCAGAAACACACACAACAGTGAAAAGTTTAGCAAGCATTAACTGCTTCTCTTTCACCGAAACAGTAAACAAAAATTTGAAGAAAAAAAAACATTCCTTCCCTTCATCACTAGTGGTTTTCTTTCCAGCTTACTTGTTCCACTGTGACTCAGACGCAGTTGCTAGGCAGCAAGTCCATCACCTGGACACACACACATAATGCTGAAGACAAGATGTTCCAGGTAAACTGTGTAGCATTAAGACCCCATTCATACAACGGAGAGTACAGTCAGAGTGTGTGATTGTCACTGGGTCAGGGGTGACGCACAGTGAAGTGTGCAGAGATATGAAAGAGGATGTCTGGGAGTTGATACGAGGAGTGACATTGTTGAGTTCAGCTGTTCTGGCCACTGGCCCAGCGTGCTCCTGTAAGACCAGTCTGTCTGCTACAGAGTTGATTTGGATGAAGGTTCCTTTGGAGTTCCATGTTGAGTTGCCTCCACAGCCTCTAGTGCTGATCTAGAGCACCAAACCAACTGTTACAAAAGCACTGGGGTGTTTTTTTTGCAGGCGAAGTTGGCGGCGTGACAGTAGGTAACGTGAAAATGTTTTATCATGGTCTGACTGTGCCATGTGCTTAGGTTAGGGAAAATACAAGTGACAAAATTCCAGTCGAAGCTCAAAGAGTTTCAGAGTCCAGTCGTCAGCTCTAGTTCCAAAATCCATAATGCTGCCCATGGCTGGTTCGCTCTGACATCCCACAGGCTGGTGCCGGTTAGCATGGCTTAACAGTGAGCCAGCTCGCCCCGTAGGTCATGGTTCAATGGTAAATTCCCTCCAAAAACAAAGTGTTTGGGGTGCTGGATTTGTAAACAAGGGTGAAGAGAAGGTATGTGTGGGAGAACAGGTCAAAGAGGAGAGAGGGAGGATCAATGCTACCCTGTAAACAAAAGTATTGGGCTATTTATTCAGGAGCTTGACAGCCATTGTGGTTCTGTGGCAGAGCTGGGCAGCAGTGGAGGTTTAAGATCAGCCGCAGTTAGGCTAGTCCGGTCTGAAGATGGGGATCTTAGGTAAGAACTCTATTAGGATTACCTGCAGGGAATATGAGAAAAAAGCTTTTACTATGAGACAATACAGATTTTTCAAGTGGTACACTTTTTTGCTAGTGTTTCTATAAAAGCAGCTATCACTTTACTATCTAAGGGCATATGTTGCAAATCAGTGTGCAGGACTGCTTTATGGCAATACTGGATTTACAATTTTTTTTGCATCATCACATTGATGATACCCAACTTATCAATGTACTTTATCACATTAAAGTACATTGATATGTTGGGTGTTTCATTCATTAGATTATCTAATATTACAATTCTACATCTGATAATACTATCTATAAACAGTTTTTGGCTGACTGAGTGAGTGATAGTTACACCATTGGTCAGAGTGAGTGATGACGCAAATCTTGGTATTTTCCCATTGGCCGTTGCTTGCACGGAAAAAACTAGGGATATCCTGATCAAGTTTCTTTTTGCCCCCAATCCTTGTCATTTGCTATTGAGTATCTGCCGTTACCAAGTCTCGATTTGATTATTGTATTGACCTGGATAGTACAGCTGCACCATGCACACTTCAAGTGCTTTGAAGTTATAAAAATCAATCCAGTGTATATGGTTAGCAGTCTAATAGCTCTGCAATAAATAAAATAACAATGTGTGCATCCAAACAGTTCCTTATGGTTTTCTTTTATGGTTTTTCTTTTAGTTTTTAAAATAACAAAGTAATCCAACTAAAAATATTTCATATAGCTCTTGTCACAATTCAATTTAGGGCAGCATTTGTTTTTACAATTAAAAAAAAACCAAACAAAGTAGACAAACTAAAATGTGTCTTCAGAAATAGCTCTCAAATCTGCTAAATGTAGCATTGTCAAGTGCAGAAAACTATAAATTAGTAACAGAATCACAGTTCCACTTCAGAGCAGTGTTACAGCTGAACTTCAACGTCACCAGTGACAACAAATACAAATTGGTTACAATTCTGCTTATTACAGCATTATAGAAAATCTAGCTAACTTAAAATGAACAACTAAATTTCATTTACAATTAATGTGGTGAAGTATCTTAAGTTGAACATGAAAAGGAAAATCTGTTTCTACTTACTGGAGTAGCAGCATTAAAATAAATCCTGAAAATCTGCTTTTAATGGTGCTCTTCATTCACAACAACTGTGTGGCAGTGTACTTGAACAAAGCACCTAACTGGGAGCGTGTTCAAAATTACCGATCCTGATCAATTCAAAATTGTGTTGATCGAGCCAGGTACTGACTGTTATGATCTGACCAGAACATCCCTACAATAAACATTAGTATAAAAGCCTGGCAGAATTAGCATGCTAGCTAGCTAACTACTGTTGAAATAGCAGTTCTGAACGGAGAAACAGCTGATTAAGGGACAAGCCTTAGATTTATTTAAAAGTTACATATTATTACATGATACATTATCAGAACGGGTGCTGCCACTGTTATGAGGAGAAAAATGTGAATAAGACAGGGACTGAAATTTAAGTGAATATTACAAGTTACAACATGGGAGCGGGTGCCACCATCATAACAGAGTTTTCATTTTTGTAATTGGTACTAATAGAAGATTTTACCAAACTATGAATGTTGGCAGGACGTATAAAAACTCACACACTGCAATTTATACCCCACCCCTTTGTGAAGTGTGTCACCAGGGATTAACTTGTAAATGGACTGTACTTGTATTTGCTAGTCGCAAAGCGCTTTTATACTACACTGTCACATTCACCCATTCACACACACATTCACACACTGGTGGCCGAGGCTACCGTACAAGGTGCCACCTGATACTCAGTAACCATTCACACGCACTCGCACTCTGCTGACGCAGCATCGGGAGCAATTCGGGGTTCAGTATCTTGCCCAAGGATATTTTGGCATGTTGCCCCGAAGAGCCGGGGATCAAACCTGCTAACCTTCCAATTAGAGGACGACATGCTCTACCTCTGAGCCACAGCCGCCCCATGTAAGGCCACATTTGAACCAGCATCAGTATTGTGAGCTCCAGCAAAAAAAGTTGAATAAAAAAGCATAGTTAGCCAACAAATAAGCTGAACGTAGCTTAACTTTTGCTACAATGCAATGTGACATCAATGGCCACTGCGCTGAACAATCAAATACATCCAGGCACACATTCCACTGTAGATTACTATGCAACATGAACATTGCCATTGTACTACTTCCTTGCAAATGTTGCAATTCTGTACAAAATTATTGTAGCCCTGATTTATTTTGAGATGTAAAATGTTTGTGCTGTCCAGTGTTTTGGTTTCAAGTAAGCCTTCAAAATCTCCAGTCTACAACTCACACCAACTTTCTTGTCCTGTATGTAATCAATAGATACTTACATATTCCATCATGTTGTTGGTTTCACACTTCCTTTTGCTCAGTCTCCAATGCAAACACAACTGCGAACAGTGTACGATTGTGATCAGATCAGATAGTTTCTAATACATGTTCTCATGAGACAGAGCTCTAATACACACATATTCCTTCATGTCTTCACTGCTCACCTTGTGGTAAAGTCTGCTGTTTTCCCACTCCAGAAGTTTCTCTATAGATCTTCTTGTCTGAAAAACAACAGTGACATTTGATGACATTCTTTATACCCACCAAGAATCGACACATTAACCTCTTAATGAACTGCTCATTGAGTTTGACTGACTGTGATTGTGTTCCAAATGCAACAGGGATGGGTATCTTACCCTCTTGCTGAGGCAGATGACAGGCCATAAACTGAAGCCCAGTGTACAACAGCAGCAGAGGCAGCCACACAGGAGCCACCGCACATTCACTGGCAGCGTCTTCCTCAGGCAGCTGTTAACGCGGTTGATACTGGCTTTGAATTCCTCTGGTGCCACCTGAGGTCGAGCACATAGATGGTACAGTTATAATAGTAACATTAAGTGTTCTGAGATGGGAGATTTTGTTGGTTTAAGTAATGCTCACATCAATTTATCTACACCACAGAAATTTCATCTGAGTTTTGTATTTGTGATCAGGTGAATGAACACAGCATTACTGCACTACCGAATATCAAGCAATTTAAAAATATAAATAATAAAAATTTGCATCACAATGTCAGCTGGATGGTAAATCTTGTAGAAAGTGATGTGAAAATTGCTTAAGTTAATATGCATTTATGAATAACAACAAGACACTCACCTTTCCTGTAAGTGCTGAGGGAAATTCCGACTCAAATTTGTTACTAAGCCCGAACCTGTAAGGGTGAGAAAAAACAACTATCCATAATTATACAGACATACACTCTTTTGAGATAACTGCTTTAAATAAACAAACACTAGTCAAAAGGCCAAAATCTACCACAATTTGCCATCCCTGGGCTCTTTTTTTACTTCGCTCATTACAAAGATAAAACTACTGATACCAGCAAGTATCAGGGGTAAATTGTTACAAATTCTTTATGCGTTAGGATAAAACGCCATCACAAGAATGCATCATCTCACTTTTGAAAGAGCCCCATAACACAGACACATTATGTCATGTATATCACATCATTCAAAGATATTTTTTTAGATTTCAAGTTTCTTATTGTGTCAAACATCTAAAACTGCCAACATAGCCACGTGCCCTAGACCTAAATCAAACCAAATGTGTTTGCCAACGGCGTGATACATTTTTGTTTACTTTGGGTTGATTTGCACAGCCACGTGTACAATGCAGTAACTAAACTGTGAGAAAGGGGAATGAGGGAAAACAATGTGATAACTCACTCAACACTGTTGATTTGACTGTACAACAGTAGTATAAACCCCAGACTTCTGAAACTCTCCGTGTGGTCCTCCCCACCTAACTGGACCAGACACAACATCCGGTAACATGAGTTCCTACTGCTACAACAACTTTGTACTGAGCATTATTTGTCTGTCGGTAGCGTCACTGGGGGTACAATCAGTACTTCCAGAGTACTCAAAATCAAACAGTATGTACTTCGTGACCGGTGGTAATTAATTCCAGGTTAAAGGTATCGATTTGACGTTGCACTCACTATCGAGCTTAGCACACAACACGAGTTTAAACCCATACTGTAGTCCCGAGATAGTTGAACAAATGACGAGGACAAACTGCCTTGTCAATTCAAAAGCAAACACAACATCATACCGAATTACGTGGTAGATTACGAAATTGTTTATACTTTAAGGTCATGTAGCTACTTCATCTAAAACGAAAGCTAAATCCTATCAGCCACTCCTCGCCACAGTTAGCTCACTGCTAACTTGGTAGCTAACGCTAGCTGCTACGCTAGGTCACCAGCGGTAGCTAATTGAGCTAGCAGCCAGTTATCCACTGAACCCGCGGCTGCTGCTCATTTAACGGTGACGGTAAACTTCTCTCTCGGTGTCCGCCAGTGTCGCCGTTTGCTTACACAGTGACGTGGCCGGACCCTCGCACCACCACCGGGTCCGGAGCATACTTGAGGAGCTGCTCCTCCGCGGCCCTGTCCTCGTCCTCCTCTTCCTCCTCCTCCTCCTCGTAGATCTCATCAAAGTCCTCCATCATCGCACGACTCGGTCTCGCGCTACCCGGGAGAGGCACCGGGACAGACACGATGCCGACGAACAGCAAAACCTTACCGCGAAAAGAGTACAAAAAGAACCGTGAAGACGACCACAGAAAAATATCAACCCGTCCCGCAGACGATACAGTTCACATCGTTCAGCTCAGCTAGCTCCGACACAAAACATCAACATCCGCCGCAGCAGCCTTACGACACCGGAAAGGGGGTAGACGTGCTTACGTCTGACGTTTTGTTTTGTTTTTTTTTTTTAATGGAAAAAATATGTTGTTTGATTGCTTTGGCCATAACGGTCGTATCTACTTGATACATTTTGTTATGAATATGGACATATTTCGTTTTCATAAAAGTAGTAAAACAAAAAAAGGAAATGTCACACTCTGAAAAAATCCTGTTTCATATATATATATGGTTTGTTTTTTTAAACTATCTGTACTACTGCTTACAGTGAAAATACAGAAGCTGTAAATACTGATATCATCGTGTGTGTGCATGTGGGGTCACCATGTCTTTATCTGTGCCTGTCTTTATCAGCGCAACCTATATGAAAAATTTCATTTACTGTGACCCACTGACTAGATGTGATAGAAAAATGTATCTCTACACTGGACGCATGGGACATACTTCTTCATTATAGATGTTTGTGCCATTTCTGTTTTTTCAAAAACATTTATATCAAAAGTCATTATTTTCTTCAATAACTTAAGAGTAATGTGATCCAGTGACTCAGATTTAAAACCAAAATGTATCAATACACTGGACACAGGACACATCTCTCCATATTGGATTTGACTTTTTTTTCCACCTATTTTATATACCAGTATGCTTTTTAAGATGATCATATGTTCTGCATTAAAAATCTTCACAAATCAGATAAATGTTGTTAAGGAGAAAGTACACTTTACTCTGAATTGTGGTGAAATGTAATTATAAAGTAGCTTTAAACGGAATGCCTCACTTATATAGAAACACATCAATTATACCCACAGCACTTCACAAGTTAGTGCATACAGCCTGAAGTAGTTGGATTGAGGTCTGCACTGCATTGTGATGAAATAATAATAATATAACTTAAAATAATTAATCTTCATTGAATACATACATTGAATGGAGTATGTATGTTCCAATGGTAGTTATTATAACAGCTGTCGAAAATATATTTCATAATATAAAAATGTTGTGAAATTAAACAAGGCGAAAGCGGAGATTGAGAAATGTTCCTTCAAAATACATTCACATTAGGAAATACCTGCATTTCACCTTTCTTTTAACCCTACACAATTTTGTAATACTTGCTCATATGCAGCGTAGATGCTTTGAATTTATATCACATTTTCACACATACAAAAAAATGCAATATGCGCTTTTATTTGTCAATACCATAGACTTTATGCAGTCTACATATGCAGTCTATGGTCAATACACATTTTATTCTGAAAGATCTGACCGGAAGTTGTATTTTCTTGACACTGAAGCTAGCCTGCTTCCGCAACTAGCTTACTTCTGGGAGCTGCGACTACACAAGGGTCGTACAAAATAATAAAATATTAGTGTTACTGCCAAAAGTTACTAGATTACTGTAAACGTTTTAGTAATCCATCAAAGTCTACATCAATTCAAGAGGTTTACCGGGGACATCCGAAATCAGCCCAACGCAGTCTGGATATGACAGTAACGTTATTTCCGGTTTAGGATAAACTTTTGCTTTAGTTTATAAGCCGTGTAAAGTTATTTTGCAAGATGATAGGAACTGATACGTTTAAAATGAGATTTGAAGTGTTCAAAGACGTGGTTCCTGTCCTCACGAGCGGGATGCTAATCGTGACACTTGTATCGTGTGTGTTGTTTGGCATCCAAACATACTTCAGCTTCACTGAGGGGGTCTTCAGTGTTGGGGCCACCGTGTTTCAGCATGGACACCTCCACAGACTCTTGACGTACCCTTTCTACCACAAAACCTCTGCTCAGCTTCTCCTGAACATCACAGCCCTGGTGTTTCTGAGTGGCAGTCTGGAGAAAGGTGTTGGCACTGTCCGCTTCCTGTTCCTGTTCCTCCTGCTGTCCACCACCACAGGCTTGTTTTACAGCTTCCTGGATCTGATGCAGAGTGACGGCAGCCACAGTCACACAGAGGGGTTGGTTCCTGTGGTCCTGGCATGTGTGGCTCTAACTACCATGCACACAAAAATGACCAAGGGCTTCCTGTGCGGCGTGAGTTTCCCCACCATGGCTCTCCCTTGGGTGCTCCTCATGGTCACCACAGCCCTCATTCCTCACAGCGTGCTCCCCTGTAACGTTGTTGCCGTCCTGGTCGGGTGGATGTATGGGAAAGGATGGCTCTCTTTTCTGGACATGTCCGAGGCCAGGGCTGGCGCTCTGGAGAAGATGTTGCCTTTCAGGATGTTGAAAAGCATCAGGGGTGTAAAGTTTGTCCCTGCTTCCACGGAAGAGAGGAGGAAGACACTTCTTCCACAAATTAATCCAACACCTGGTTCCTACCCGGTCCAGGCTTATGCGCCATCATTCAGCGTTAACACTGCCAATACTAGGGCCACTATTTATGAAGGCTGGTCCAATTCAACCAGTCCTCTGCCCAGTCCCACACAACCTCTCTATCCTCATGGACATGGCCCTGCACATAGCTTTGGGCTAAGTCATGGACACGGTTCAGAGCAAAGTTTTGGCCAAAGCTGCAGCCACAACCACAGCCATAGTCATGGTCATGGTCATAGTCATAGTCATAGTCATAGTCATAATCATGGTCATGGTCATAGTCATGGTTAGTCATTTGACTGCTTTACTCCAACCATAAATGACCCTTTATCTACAGTGTTTTTCATTGTTAAACACGTAGGCACGTGCAGCATCTTAGGTCATTGGATTGTGCCGTCTACAGTGTCAAATGACAGGACCAGGAGGCAGTTTCCAAGGCAGAAAAATGAAACCACTGGCCAAAACCTGCAGTTCATCTAATGACCACAAAATAGAGCCAATAACCATGTTAAAATGCTCAACTTAAAAGCAGAAATAAATCAGATCCATCCCTCGCTCCTCCACAGCCTCAGCCACTTGTCTAAATATTGTCACTTCTGGCTCAAAACAAAAAAAAAAGCTGGCAATGGCCAAAATGCTGAACTCAAAGCTTCAGAGCAGCAGTCCACAGACCAGTGGCTGACATCACAGAAGCTACTTCCATTATTTATCCAGTCTATGGGTTGGACACATTGTTAAGCTAATTTTACAGCACACTTCAACAGTATTTGCAGATTGTCTGTCTTGCTGTATAACTTTTATTGACATTTTCATGAATGTTTAAATGTTACGGGTGACTTTTGTACTTACATTTAAAAATATACTAATTTTGTACTATTTTGTGCAAATTCAAGACTATATTTTCAGCATGTGCAGGATAACATATTAAAATGTTTTCAAACAACAGATGTGTGAATGTATGCAAACTGGAATAAAGTTCCCAAAATTTTCTTGAAATAGAAAAAGATAATGTTTTTGACCCTACCCTTGATCAGGCGTAACAATGGACGAGGCGTATCTGTATATGGGCACAAAACTAATTGTATCTGAAGAGATCAATCGACTGTCACTTCTTTAAATAGAATAACAAAAATGTAAAATTGTTGCAAAACCGTGTAAGAGTCACAAAAAATTATACATGCAAATTGTTTGGATGTATTAACCCCTTGAAATGTGGAGCAATCATTTTTCTGGCGCTGCTATCAGACGCCTTTCACAGGCACTTCACCTTTGAAACCTGAGCAAAGGCAGTAAGTAACAAAATTATGTTACAAAATTATTGCTAATTTTTGGGTCATTTCTTCTTTCATTGCTTTCTTCCCACGTTTTTGAAAGAAATCAAGTTATTTACTACGGTTTCAAAGGGTTAATAGGGGAGCACATGGATGGTCGTGATACCTTTTGTTGCAGCACCTCTTACTCACTGAAATTTTGCTTGGGCTCTAAAATTTGGACACAAAATACCCAAATCTGTCTATTTCTGACAGTGATATTTCCAACTTTATCCTACATATACACTATATACTACACATATAGCCCGTATTCCAGTAAGAAAAGGATTCCCTTTAAGTTTTAGTGCTAAGTTTGAACTTTTTTGAATCAACTAATGTTTATATTATTATTTAATTTATAATACCTGTTTTTAGGAGGTGCTACTGCCAACTCAGCTGCCCTACTTCCTGCATCCATGCTGTGCATAAAAAAATAATAGCCCAGAGATATTTTAAACAGTTTCTGCATTTTTGTAATACAAACTTGTTTCAAAGGTCTTCAAAGGTTTTAGGTTTTTTTCTCCCTAAAACAGAATTTTGACAGTCTTAAACAGGGTTACTTGATACCTGAATACTAATTTTGTAGCCTGTGCTGCAAAACTTTCAACCTCTTCAGAATCAATGTTATGTGCAAAAACTGTTCACGTACAGCTCTGTTTAAAGACCTTTTGCAGCCATGAATTAAGACATAAAAATACTCTGCTTGGAATGTGACTGTTATAGTTTTGTCCACTAAAAAACTTAATTTGCCCTGTAAAACCTTAGTACTTATGCTTTACTTTAAAAAAAAACTATGAATCAATAAGCTAGAAATACAGAGGCAGTTTTAGTTGTGTAATTTGGTTTAATTGACTCATTTACAAAGACATATACATATATATATATATATATATATATATGGCTATATCAGAAGCACAACAACTTCATGACACATGAATCACACTGGCACAGCCTACTGTACTGCAGTATCAGAGATGCCAGCGTACAGATAACGTCTTAGTCCTCCCAGGTGTCTCCATAGATGTTCTTCTTCACTGTAACATAAGAAATGTATGAGGAGAAAGAGCTAAATTAGTCTTTTAGTTCCTGCAAAGACAGCAGATGTACTCAGATATTAACCCTTGACAAACCACTGTGCATTTTTAACACCTCGACAGTAAAGTTTACCTTCTTTCTTGGGTCTCCCGGGCTCCTTCTCAGGTGAAGTTTTGAGCAGTGTCTCGGCCTTTTGTGTGAGCGTGACCTCGTAGTTCTCTCTGTTCTTCAGCCTGAGGTCCTCATAGAGGATGGACTTCTTCCTGGGCTCCTCTTCTTCCACTGAAAGGGGTCAGGACAAGGAAAGGGACAGAGGGGTTATCTGGGAAAGTTGATATAATAGTTACTTACTGACAATAGAACTTAACAGAGGCAGGAAGGACATTTTGTAATAGGAAAGATTTGGTTAAATGGTGATTTCTGACAACCCCAGTCAGCATTAGTAACCTTTAGGCTTTATTTTGAGTTTAATTTGTAACTCAGTTATGTATTTCCTTTGTGAAGGAGGCGTGCATCACAATTGTTAAATTTATGATTTCAAGAAGTAAAAGAAGAGTTTGCAAAACCAGATCCACCGAATGCTCTTACAATGATTATATGATATTGGAGTGTCTCTGTTTAGCACCGGAAAGAAGGTGTTTCACCACAGCTGCACACAGCTCTTTCTTCTTCTTCTTTGAGTGCAATGTTTTTTCTCCATTAACTTCATACAGCAATGCTTTTTTGAAAATGTTAAGCAGTATCAATATCCGACTGCAGAGCTGGGACTGTATATTTACCTTTAGCATCAGTACACAGTGCGTCGGCTGTGTGCGTGACTTTGAAGATTTTTGTACAAATATCAGTATCAATAAAAACATACCAAATAATGCTATCAGCTCAGAAAAAAATGAGCCAAAGTGATTCTTTCTTTTTCCTAGTTTGCCAAATTAAAGCTTTAGAACTAGCAAAGGCGAGGCTTTTATCACCCAAATTACTGTTTAACTAGAAAGGCATTCAGAGATCTTCCACCACGGCCGATGTACCTGTCTTCTATGATAAGCTGATTTGCAAACACAACAATATGTCTGGATGTATTTCCAAAACTACTAGAATTATGTCAAAATACGGTTAAATAGCTAAATCCTCATCATCTCATCTGTGCATTTTCATGTAATTCTGAAGCGAAAATATTTCAAATATGTTACATTCATTTGTGAAAACCAGAAAACACTTCTCTCATGTATGTCTGTTCAAATATCAAATACTTAGACTAAAATAACGTGTGTTTGCGTTTTTATAGCCACACTTCAGTTTGATACAAAAGCTTTGTTACAGTTGTGGTGGTGCTACAGATGTACCAGTTCTCTCATGAAACCACTGAGTGCTCCATAACGACTGCTTTCTGTACCAACTTTGAGCAACTACATGTTTAGGCTACCCCAGAGGACTACTAGTACCCTCTAATGTAGACTGTGATATGGTGTCATTGTATTTCTACAATTGGGAATGTTTTGTCACCATTTAACTTTACTACCTATAACTGGATTTTAAGCCATATTGTATGGCACTTATTTCGCCAAGGCAAAATGTTAATGCAGTGTTGATGAAAAAAAATCATTGTGTGTTGGCCATGAACTGGATCTGCTCCAAAATGTAATGAATTCTTCCTTGACCCATGCTACAACAATCCACCAAAACCCTACCAGAAGAGCACCACTGTGAGGGAAGCATGTTGCTGTCTGACTCAATCCAGAAAACTGAGCCAGTATTTTTTTAACGTAATGCTGCAGAACAAAACCCAAATCGAACCAAATACATAACCTCCCCTTGGTGCTCATTATAAGTGCAAAGATCATAGTACTTATTTTCAAAAATTACTGTCAAAATGTTGGTTTACACTGGGCCCAAGATGTTGCTTTTCTCTCTCTCATGCATATTTGCAAAAAAGGATGGTCATTATCATGTGTCTGAAAGATGTATACTGTAGCTCTCTGTGGTACCTGGAGCGCTGAGGTCATCTGCTTTGCCCATTGGCATGAGCGAGTCTGAACTGTGGCCATATACATAATCTCTGTGGCTGATGGGCATCTGGCCGGGGGCCTCTGCTGGCGCGAACATGGCGTCAAATGAAGGGGTGTCTGGGTCACTCAACTCTGACTGAGGACCTTTGGAACTGGGACTGGGAGGACAGCAGAAAATTGGTCCAGGAGTTGTCGATGGATGAAAACATATAGAATCATAATCAAGTGTGTGTGGTACTCACTACTGAGGAGGCAGCCCTGTCCTCTGTCGGAGGGCCTCTCCCAGAGGGGAGTTCTCCAACCTCTTAAACTTCTCCTGGCATATCTTCATGTAGGACATTTTCCCAGCCAGGTAGCCACAGAAGCCAGCGACTGGAGACACAAACACATTGAAATTATCATTATTTTATATACCAATACCCCAGTAATAACTGGAGACAACACTGAGGCCATGACTATTTGCTCTATCATATATCTAATTTTAACTGCAGGAAGGTGATCGCCAAGATAAGTCTTGTTAGTGATGTAAATATGATACTGTAGCTAAACAGGTATGGGACTGTTCATGCAACTTAACTGGAGAGATAAGTTCAAAAATATGCATTATTTTACTGTAAGTCTCAAATCATACTAACACATATTTCGCTGATTTCGCTTATTAAGTACACCTAGTTAAAGGAACAGTGTAAGATTTGGGGAGATTTAGTGGCATCTAGTGGTGCGGACTGGAGATTGCAACAGGCTAAAACTTTTTCCACTCAGACTTCTTTCAGTGCTCATTGTTCAAGAGGTTTTTAACCAGGAGACAAATTATTCGCAAAGGTCTACTACTCTGGACCCAGTGATTAAAAACGGGAAAAACATTCAATAAAGTAGTTTGACGTTTCATATCAGTGTTCTCCCACACTGTTCGGCACATTGGACACAGAGCGCTAGACCAGTACCTGCTAATGTGTGCTCACCTCATTTTCCCTGTTAACTTAGGAGCCAAGTTACCTACAGAGGCATCTTCCTCTCCAAAACAATCAGACCTGGTTATTTTAAGCGCTAAATCATATGTGTTTTTGAACTCTCATCACAGACTGGCTTTTAACTAACACGGCCAACAGAATCACCCTACCTAGAATCAGTGTTAGGCTTGTCTGTGCTACTGGGCTACTGTAGAAACATGGCGGGGCAACATGATAGTCTCCATAAACAAGGACCTGCTCCCTATGTAGATATAAACAGCTCATTCTAAGATAATGCAAACATAATGTTTCTTTTTTGTATGTTTTTGTTTTTTACAGGTGATTATACACTAAAGAAAACATACTTATTATTCTATATTCCATTTCCACCAATATATCCCCCTAAATCCTACACACTCGACATTCAAAACTTATGCATTAAAATGCAACAGTTCTGTAATAAATCCTACCGTCATACGTATTACAATGTTTAATTTTCACTGAAACTCTTTCAAAGGTTCTGATTCAGCATCATGTTTTTTTATAGTCTGTGGTTTGAATTGTTGATGAATGTTATTTAAATATAGTAAGAGGTGTTTCCAATATTTATTCTACTCATTAATATGAGGCAACTGAGTGCATCATCTCCCAGCTTTAACAATCATGAACTTACAGACCACTTTGGGTAGCGATCCAAACCTTGGAGATGCAGACAGAGTCCCTGCAACAGAACAGGTCAATTTAAAATTCAGAATGTGTTTATTTTTATTTTTACAGTTATGTTGGTGATTCATTTACATTATGCACAGTTACCTTTGGCAACTAGGGCTTGAGTGATAGCCATGCTGACCACAGAGAAGGGCACCGCTGTGGAGGAAGCATGCTGGCATTAGACTCAAAACAGAAGGGTCAAGGGAGTAACATCTTTTTACACAAAATAACATCATTAACCTGAGCAAAACGTGAAAGATAAGAAACTTACACCTGTACCAAAAGCTCTCAGTGTTGCACTCCTGAAACACCCTCCTCTCCTCCTCTGTGGGGACGTACTCCATGCCCACTGGAGACTGCACATGAACACACACGAGCACACACAGCACCACTGCTAATTTTAATTCAGTTCATTAATTAGCACTAGGCTTGTTGGCAAACCACACAGACAGTCCAACCTCACAGACAAACTGATGCTATTTAAAACGGCAGACAGCGATAACAGCTGCAGTTCATCCAAAGTTGACGCTAGCAGGCTAACACGTTAGCATCCCGTTTGATAATGGCTGCTCATCGGTGTGTTTACCTGTGCCCCCCTGTGCTGCGCCTCCTCTGTAAAACCCGTGCTGGTGGGTGACATGTCGACGCTAATTTAAAGTTTCAAAGCATGAGAAATTACAAACTGTGAGCCACTTCGTGTCTGACTTGCTCTCTGTTTGGTACAATGTCATTGCTCCAGCTAGCCCTGAAATGACCCGGAAGTTCTTTTTTTTTTTTTTTTTAAATGAATTTTATTGTTGGTTAACTGAAACGAGAAAAGTGATGCTATTATAACAGTACTCGGAGCATATTATTTTTAAATAATCGTACGATACTGTTTTGAGGGTGAAACAAATCCAAAAAGGAGCATATCAGTTAGACGATTTGGCTTTAAACGGAGTCTTTTATTTTGGAAGTTCAAGACTCATTGCAAAGCTATGAGAATGTCGACTGCATCATCTAGTGGTTGGAAAAATAATTGCATGACAAAGTGGATGACTTTTACATGGCAATACAGAATAATAGTATAAGTACCAGTTACATAGCTAACACTATATTACATTACATTCTGTTTTTATAATTTATAGGTTGTCAGTGTACAATATTAGCTATGTTACTGCTATATAACTTTTTATTATCTTTCTATATTATATTGTATGCTATACCATGGTAGTATTTTTTCCACTCTTATTGCATAGGCTACATTTCAACAGAACTGTTACTGTATATTTGTATGACATAAACTGAAAATATATACACACACGTATGACCTGAGTAAAAAAAGTAAATAATGTCATAAAATATCTACTTGGGATTTTTGTTTGTTTGTTTGTTTTTTGTTACTTTGTAGCCTGTCACTGTGTTGCTGTAACATGTAGGACTTACTTTATATCAGTTGAGTTTACATAGTATTGACTACTACAATCCATGATGCTTTCCAAGTCAGGAAATACAGTAAGTTAGGTTATTTATTAGGGGTTAGAGGAAAGATCAATACAGCATAGTTTTGCAATATTTTCTGTGGCAGTACTGAAGTATAGCTGAAGTATAGTTTTGTTTTTGTTTTTGGGTTTTTTTTTAGAACTATATGAATTATTAACATTGCAAATAAAAATGACACTTTTTGGCAGCCTATTATCATAACTAGATAATGCAGATACATAAATACATTTTTCTGTATTAAAAACTAGTGAAGAGAGATGACCATACTGAAAAAATCATCTTGTTGGATGCAAAGGATTTTGACAAAATTTTTATTTGGTGACAAAATTTACAGTTGGAAAAGGGTAGGTAATCTCAATAAATCCCATCACATAATTACAATACTTAGCACATCACACAATATTTAAAATCAAAATAATATCGTATTCTGACTTAAGATTCCCACCTGTTATTTGTATGTCATTAATGTCAATAAGTTGCGAATAAGAATAGATTGGTACACTGTTGTAATGGCATTGTATGGTGCCTAGGTGATGCTGTTGTACTTGTGCAGTCGATAAGGAGACTTTGACTTCCTCTCATACATCATGTGGTTGCATAAAGTCAAAACAAAAAATCTTCTATGCTTGAAATCACATCTTGGTTAAGATAGAGCAAGTGTTTATCCACAAAGAGGAGGAAACAGAGCAGAAAAGAAGAGAATCAATAGCCTAACATTTATTGATTAAACTAAAAATAGGGGTGTAATTTTCCTTTGTTGTCCCAGATTTCACCCATTCAGATTTACTGGCAACATGACATGACAGGAAGCACCAGACCTAATTTCATTTGTGTCTGATCTGTGTCTGTTTGCGTGACAGAGGAGGGTTATGGTTCATTCGGACTGCAAAGGGGCACCTGTGACGGTCAGTTTTGTCATTCAGGGGTCAGTTGAGCTAACCAGGCACACCTATGGTGTGACATGTTGGGGCACTAGGGGTGCAAATTGCCTAATAGCACATTTTACATTGATGCTTTCAAAATGTTAGCGTTCAATAATGTGCACTGCTGCCCCAAATAAACAAATAAATGGTCTTTATTCAATTTCTTGGTGATTTTGGAGGCTGTCATTTGTGGCGCTGTTTAACTGTGGGTGTTTCTATTATTTTGTCCAGATACCCAAATAACAAAAACACCTCTCTGTAAGATACATCAGCTCAACAGCATCACAAGCTATATCCAGAACATTATATATATGTATATATTATGAAGGCAGGATGTAATAAAAAGCTTTTGTATTGGACTGCATAGGTTTTCATTTGATGTACTGTACTTATAAAATGACAACTGAGTAGACCTTCCGAAAACTAAAGTAAACACAAATAACTATCTCCCAAATCCAAAAATTAGATTGCTTAAAGTCAAATTTGGGATTTCATAGTAAATAAAGTCTGGAGCAGCTCCATGGGCAATAAATGGTGAAAGATGTTTTAGGTGACAATGGGAGCAACCAAGGGGATGTTCTGAGTATAGCCTAAATCACAATGTTTATTTACAATAACAAAATCAGTATGTCATGTATTTTAAATAAAACTGCAGTGAGCAAAGCCTGCCACCTAAAAAGGCCCACCCCCCAAAAAATAGTATTGGCCAATATGTGTGTATGTTAACCTATATCTATAATATTTTCACCACTTGACCTTGCTGTTAGACAGCCTTTTTAGACAAGGACTGAAAAGCCACCAGAATCCATCCACAAAAACAGTCATTTATCTTCGCAGAACACTGGAGATTCAGGTCTGCCATAGCACTATTGGTTAATGTGTAAGGTAAAACTACAGTGTACACTTACATTGATATTTATTTTTATAAGTAACTAAAATACATTTTACTCCAGCCCCGTCTACACACTACATTGCTAAGCTTCCATGCCAGTTTGTCAAAGATACTAACAAAGCAACCAAGGTCATGCTAAAAAAAAAAAAAAAGCATAAAAGAAACATCGGACAGGTCTGATCACCGTGTTTAACTAGGTATCTTAAAATTTACAGTTACAGCTCAAAATGACAACAACTTTGCCAATTTCACATATTTCCACAATTGTAATTAACTGCCAGTTGTCAACCAGAAAGTGACTGTTGTTGTTGTTAGTGTGACAGTGTGGGATTCGGTCTATATGGGAACATTTTATATTTCATAACTGGGAACACAACAATAGAATAAAGCTCATTTGGGTTCAGCTAGAGCTTAATTTTATGGGTCCACAATCTATGGAGTCTATGGAGCAGCTCCAGACTTTATATCTCATGACATGGTAAGTTTGAGACTTACTTATCTGGTTTCTGGCTTTGAGAGAGGAGCCCATGTTCACAAATACTGATTGAACTTTTCTAGAATATTGAGAAAACATATAGGACTTATTAATTTAGGTGGTGTCCCCGTTTAAGATAGACATTAAGCATGGGGGTTGCTTTTTTATCAGGACTTGCCCTGGATAAATAGTGTTTTACAAAGTGCACTTGTAGATGCAGATGTAAAAGTGCAGTGCTGATGACTGTCAGTGGGTGAACCCCTGACAGAAAGACAGATAGAGGTTGTAAAAGAGGGTGTCCTCACCTAACATTGTAAGGTCACAACTTCCATGGAAACTCAATGCCTCCATGTGGCCCAGGCTGACTTTCTCTCCTCTAAGTTCTCTCAGCTATCAGCTACACTTTCATAGGCCTCATTGATATGTTGAAGTATTGAACAATGGGTAGCTGTATTAAGAGAATCAATAGATTGCTACAAAAAGTCTCATTGTGTGCCAAAAATAGAGCATCCCCACACACACTGTAGCACACAGTGCACATCCGGCAACCCGCCCCCCCACCTCCATGTGGTCTATCTGTTAGTGGGATAAACCTTTGCTAGGGGAGCCATTCTCTCTGCCACTCATCTCCCATGGGTTCACCAGCTGGAGCTATCATCACTCTGAGGGCTGCAGAGTGCTTTTGTTACAACAATACAGGAATTTCTCTGCAGGAGTTTCTATTTCACATGGATGGACACATTTGCAAAATGGAAGAACAAACATTATTATCTTATATGGCGTAAAACCGGTAAGGTATTCACAGAGATAGCAGGTGTAGGTGTAGGTGTAGGTGTAGGTGAAGGTAGATACCACCAACTCAAGACTTATCAGGTACCATGTGATGTGGATTGCACAAGTTGCAGAGAGATTAAAACTGTTTCAGGTAAGACCAGTCAAGGTTTGCAAGGTGTGTTCAGCTTATCTATGACACGAAGGTGTCTGCGATGATGTGAACGCTGCACATCACACTCTCCTCTGCTCTCCACGGACCCTCCTCCCGCCCCCGTGGAGGAAGCATTTGTAAACCTGAACCCCAGGTGAGCTCAGCACACACAGAGGAAGCATGGACTCACTGCGCCTGCCACAGGTAAGGACAAACATGGCTTCAATCGATCTGCACGCTTTATTGCGGCTGTCACATAAAGAGCTTTGTGACTTTTTTTTTTGTTTGTTTGAATAATTATAAGATAAGTTTTAAAAAATTAAATATAAAGCCCATATGCCTAATGGGTACATTAAACAAAGAACTAACTAACTGCTATTATTAAGTTTATAATTAAAAGATACCCTAACAGATACACCAATTTCTTTTTTTTTTTTAAAGATTTGTATATGATGTAATTATTTGTGTTGTTATTATTCTGAATTACCAATTCATATATATATGTATATATATATATATATATAATTTTATTTTACTTAGATCAAAACCAATGACATGACAGACTGGTAGAGACAAAATATGTATTATTATTATGATGATGATGATATTGATGATGATTCTTATTATTACTATTATTACTATTATTATTATTATTATTATTATTATTATTATTATTATTATTATTATTATTATTATCATCATTTGTTAATTTGGAATTGAAACATGAAATTATTGTTCATTAAAACTGTGTAATGATACTATTATCAACATACGTCATTACAGGAAGAAAGGGCTTCGGTAAATCATACATACAAGAGAATAATATGTATTATAATATTACATATGCAAGAGAACTGTATCAATACTTTATAAACTATTCAAATATCAAACTTATTAAACATATCTCAGTCCAAGTGTAATACACTTTTAATATCGATTTAGACTGGTCGCTTTCATTATTCTGTGTCATACTGTTGTGTGAATGGAATTTTACTGCAGCTGCACCATGTGATGATAAGATCAATACCCTGGCATGTGAGGAAAAGTGTGTGTGTTTCTGTGTGTCTGTGTGTGTGTGAGAGAGAGAGAGAGAGAGAGAGAGATTCCTAAACCTGATGCCCTGACAGTCAAACTTTAATGCTGATTTTATTATTCAGCCAACCACTAACAATGATCAAATACAACTTATAGTTGTCAAATTGTAATCACTTTATACAGAAAGATTTTACTTACAGACAGGTCCTGGACAGAATCCTCTGTGACCTTTAAAAATTGACAAAACAAATGTTTGCACAGTAAGTTTATACTATTGTGGAGTTAAATCCTTATATAATGTTTTCGCTCTCTTTCTTTTTTCCTTTTTTTTAGCCAATGGCTGCTCAAAATTGTAAGGAAGACCACAATGAGAGGCATGGAAATATGAGTAAAGGTATGTTTCATATAATATGACCTGCAACAGAAGGTTATTGATTCTTTCAAATAACAGTTACATTTAACATAGTATATAGTTATACCAAGAAAGGACAGTGAATGTATGAAGGCTTGTTGTCTGTCTTAGAGGTCAAAGCGAGCCCTGCACACTCCACTCTGGCTTTGATTGAGGGGGAGGACACAGACCCATGGGACCTGCCAGAGCTGAAGGACACAGGGGTCCCCTGGTCAGGTAAAGACTTGCAACATTATTACTTGAGCAAGTGTTGTCTTATCCTTGTATTTTACAGAAACGCGCGTGTCCTGATTAGATATGAAAAGTCAGTAAGAGAAGCACAGGCTATGATGGATTACATACAGCCTACTGTCAAGTGTCCACATAACGCTGTTGCATAACCCCACAGGAGCTACGGCTGTTTGTTTTTTTCCTTGCTGTAGATTGCTGTACATTACATATTAATACATTTATGTTATATATAGGGGAGAGTGGGGTCAGCTGGGACAGTGCGTTTTTAGAGGTTAGACAGCAACCATGCCAGTCACTGTACTCATACCACTTCTTCATTTTCAACCACAAATTTGAGACCTTAGAAGTATTCTTAGTATTTCTTCCTAGGATTCCTAGGCATCCTTTAGTATGTCTAATTCCATATGCCAGTAATTTATGAAAGCATAATCATTTTGCAAATGTTTATGTATCAAAAGACATAAGTGAATAAGTGACATTTTAAATGAAAGTTGTTTTAATTTGGACTACAACTTCTGCAATTAAAATAATATTACTGTACAGGAAAAGGTGTCTCAGCCATCCCGGAAAGGCAGAATTTTGGGAAAATGTACTCCTCGGACATTTAACAAAATTGTGTCTTTCATGTTTGGGTTGGTCTCTAAAAAATGATAAATTGTTAGCAGATACCAGTATCTATTCATGGATGAAATTATTTTTATTACTGTTCAAGAAGTCTGTGAGAAATGGAAAGTTATATCATATCAATACAAAAGTGTCTCAGCTGAACCTGTTCTACAGAATAAGTAAGTCTGGATGGAAAGTATTTTATATTTTTATAAATAATTTAGATAACTTCCTTGAGAAAGCTTTTCAATGTGACACAAAAATAATTATTTTTCAGTGTAAAAAAAAACAAAACAATTAATATGCTTTGATCCAATGTCATTTAACAATAAAACATCAAAACGTCTGACAATGACATTACTTTCCTCCTTTACCTCTTTAGATGGACAATAAATCTAATAATTACATTTGATCAAATTATTTAAAAAGCATAGAGATCATTAATAATAGTGGATGTGATGAAGACAGCAGCCATACAGACAGCTGAGCTACCAACATACTGCAGGCACAGATCTGTTTCATATGACTCAACTCTGTGGGCTGTGCAATATGTATATTTATACAGCTGAGATTTTGGAGTGATCGCAAGAAAATCATGTGTGTGATTACTTATATTAATAAAGACTGCAGTCCATCTAGGTTTACCAATTGCAGGATCCTACTACTTTGCACACTGGCTCACTAATTAGCCACTCTTAAATAGAAGGAAGCCGTTGTTTCTATTAATCACACTTGTGTTTCCCTGTTATAACTATGAAATTGTCTGCCACAAAAAAGACCCATAATGGAAATGGATGAATCTGTAAAAAAAAATTAAAAATGTCCTCCCCTTTTTATTCTGCGTCTAATCCCACTCATATCTTGTCTCTGTCCCAGCTCTGGATACCAAAGGGAAGGTGTTGAGAGTGTTGGTGTCAGTTGCAAAGCTGGCCCTGCTGTTGGGTTTCCTCTACATGTTCATCTGCTCTCTCGACATCCTCAGCTCCGCTTTCCAGCTTGTTGGAGGTAAACACACTAACTAACACTTGTCTGGAGCCACATAAACTTGCATGCTAAAGGCCTTTTTGACAGCAGACATTTTGACTTGTCAAAGTGGGAGTTGTTTCTAATAACATTAATGATTGTGGCGTCCCCAGGAATTTGTCATTGGGGTGGCCAGATGGGGCCACTGAAAATCTTATGGTGCCACACTAAAACCAAAAGCCATAACTAAATTAAATGGATTCTGTTATGGCGTTTAAGTATACAGCCTAGCTAAAAAGAAATATGTGAGTTGAGGAATCGCACGCTGATAGACCGTACTTTGAATTCAGATTTTAGAGTTAATGTGATTAATGATCTGATGTGCATATATTCATACTGGTACAGTTTACATTTTAAGTTCCACAACAATGCTGTTTTGATGTGTTATGTATCTACTTACAAATGTGTTAGGGGATTCATTGTTCTTCAAACCCGGCTGGTTGTCCTAAAAAAAGACAAATATACACCTTGAATTTGACAATGAAAACAAAACAAAGCACATGTTTCTGTATTCACCTCATCCAGGTAAAGCTGCAGGTGACATCTTTCAGGACAACACAGTTCTGTCCAACCCACTTGCTGGTCTGGTCATTGGCGTTCTGGTCACCCTGCTGGTCCAGAGTTCGTCCACTTCCTCCTCCATAGTTGTCAGCATGGTCTCCTCTGGACGTGAGTGGGCCTACATACACACGTACACACACAGACACACATCCACACACATGCAAAATATGTATATATGAATGATAATGAAGTTAGAAGTGTGGAGGACTGATGATCAAGGAGACATGTGTTGCTTTGGCAGTGCTCACCGTCCAGCTGGCTGTTCCTATCATCATGGGCACCAACATCGGCACCTCTGTCACCAACACACTGGTTGCCATGACGCAGGCTGGTGACCGCAGCACCTTCCGCAGGTTTGTATTTGACAGATTGCTTCCTGTGACTCCCTTTCACTGCAGTTCAGAGGACCCACAAGACATCTCAGGAACACTGTGATCTGCTGTGAACTGCAGGAATACGCAGAGATAATCTGGGCACAATGTTACATTCACATGCAACAAAATGAATGACCCTGATGAATGATCTGTTATCATTGAAGTAAACAAACTGACCGGTTAAAGATAGACACTGAAATTCTTTTATTTATACAATGGTAACAAACTCCTACAACAGATGCATCAGAATATGCAGTGAGTTCAGCATTTAAGTAACACATCTCAGCCTTTTTAAGGTTTGTGGCAATGAGTCTTTTCCTGGACAACAATAATGTGTGGCTCAAAATATTTACTTGCATATTTCTTCCTTTTACAATGTCCACAGGGCTTTTGCAGGGGCCACAGTGCACGACTTCTTCAACTGGCTCTCTGTGCTGGTGCTGCTGCCTCTGGAAGTCGCCACTGGTTATTTGTACGTCGTCACCAAGCTCATCATCGACTCCTTCAAAATTGAAAGTGGAGAGGCTCCGGACCTGTTAAATGTGATCACTGATGTCCTCACTGAGTCAATTATACAGGTCAAACATAATTTCTGATTATGGGGTTTTCATTTTTTTTTTTTTTTTTAGCTAATTATTGGTATTGTTCAAATCCGAAAAGCAAGTTTTTTGCTTGCAATTAAAAATGAATTTCAAATGTCCAAAACTAAGCTTGAGGACATGCACTCAATATTTGTAAGACCTTGAGGATGCACACCATGTAAACATAACTTTTGTTTGTTAATAAGAAAACTCTTATTTGTCTCAAAAGTAGCAAAAATAATGGAAACAGACGCCTGTGGTTTTTGCTCGCAGGGATTACTTTTACATGTTCAGCTCATTATTTGAAACTCTCGTCCTGTTTGATATGAACATCCAACACTAACATTTTATATATGACAGAAAATAAGGAAAAACATGATAGGTCCCCTTTAAAGAAATGACAAGCTTATCAGAGAGATAAGATGCCTCATAGCATTATTATCTTCTTCAGAGTTTCACATTTCTGTTCTTTTCCCCTCTGACTTAGTTGGATCAGTCTGTCATCAGTGGGATTGCCACCGGGGACCCAGAAGCTAGGAACAAAAGTCTCATCAAGAAATGGTGCCAAACCTTCACCAACACAGTAAGAACAAAGTCAGCAGCAAACCAAATATTCAGAAACATCCAGATAAAAACCTTTTTGTCAAACTGTCTTTGTGTTTCAGACCTTAATGAATGTCACAGTTCCTGGTCCAGAAAACTGCACGTCTCCGTCTCTGTGCTGGGTCGATGGCAACTACACCTTCACACTGAAGAACATTTCTGACACGCACAATATCAAGAAATGTAAGACCAGTTTTCACAGAATTTATACTTTTTTTTTTTTTTTTTTACCTAAGCAGCTTAACAATTACAGTGACATCATTCTTATCCTGATGGAGTTTTATAATCTTTTTTGGTTGAATGATTTAAACTCTATGGGTTGCGAATGTATTGATCTAATTTTCAAGAGCAGAAGACAGCTGCTTTTAGCAACAAAAAAAAGAAAAAAAAAGAAGTGTGTTGATAGGCATCTATCTACACATCATACAATCATACCTTTTTTTCTTCTGCCCCCAAGTGGCCAGAAAAAAATAAATTGACGCAGTTTTAAATCATGAAGGATAAAGGACATCGCCCGCTTGAGTCATTTCTGCAGAACTTCCTTATGTGTTTTCTTCTGTGTTCACAGGTACGCATCTCTTTGTGAATGTGAATCTGCCTGACCTGGCGGTGGGTCTCATCCTGCTGGCTCTTTCTCTGCTGGTGCTCTGCTCGTGCCTCATCCTGATCGTCAAGCTGCTCAACTCCATGCTGAAGGGACAGGTGGCTGCAGTCATCAAGAAGATCCTTAACACTGGTGAGCAGCACTGCACACTGTATGAATAAATTAAATGTGATAGTGTTGGTTAGTGATACATGAATGTTGTGTGTTTGTTTGTGTGTACAGATTTCCCATTTCCATTTGGCTGGGTCACAGGTTACATTGCCATTTTAGTCGGAGCTGGAATGACCTTCATTGTGCAGAGCAGTTCGGTTTTCACTTCTGCTATTACTCCACTTGTTGGTGAGGTCATCATCCATCCATCCATCCATTTCAGTCATTTTAAAAACCAATGTTCATGAAATTCAAGTAAATAGACAATCTGATTCTTCTTTTCTTAAGGTTACTGTAGCCTCTGTTGTTCTTCTCTCTGTGACATCTTAGGAAGTAAAACGATATACAAACACTGTCTCTTTAACAAAGATAGGTTGACTACACTACAGTGGTCAAGGGAGCACACATATTTTATTTGGATGGGGTTTTTGTTGTTGTTGTTTTTGTTTTTAAACTCAAATTAGCAAAAATTGAGGTTTAGAAATGTAACTGACTTTCTGTTAATATAGGAGGGCCAAAGGATGTGATGGTAGACAAAGAGATGGTGTAAAAAATATGTATTTTATTTTGTGTCCTGTTTGTTTGTATAGGTATTGGTGTCATCAGCATAGAGAGAGCATACCCGTTATCTCTGGGTTCAAATATTGGAACAACCACCACAGCCATCCTGGCAGCTATGGCTAGTCCTGGAGACACACTAGCTAATTCTCTGCAGGTCAGTCATTTACTTTCACACAAAAGGTGCAAACTTGTGGGATGACTATATTGGCAGGAACTTTACTTTATAAATGTCATTCTAAATGTATTTATTTTCATTGAAAATATGTCTTATATTTGCATTCACATTAAGAATTAACAAAATCCAAATTACCAATTTTGAACTGATACTTTTTGAAAGGTATGGCACATGAGGGATATCAATAATTGTGAAATCTAGAAGATATTTAAAAAATGAGGTGGTTTCCTGAAAATGGCATTTTGGTAAGAAGTACAGGGAAATCTCCTTTATTATTATTATTTCTAATTAGGGGATGTAATTGTTTATTGGAAAGTATTGCACTCTTAGAAACAATTTATGTTTTTGTGAATAGAATAAAGTTTTGATTTTTTAAAATAAATCCTGTCCTGATACTTATAATTACTTAGAGCAAAATATAGCATACATAGTTCTTACTTGTTCTGAGATTACCAACATGTAAAGTAAAATGTTAAGTAAATGTTTTCATATGTAAAAGAGTTCCTTTTTTTAATTTTTGAGAGGAAAAAAATGACTGAATCATATCAATAAAATTTTTTGATGTTGTCTCCAGATTGCCCTTGTGCACTTCCTTTTCAACATCTCTGGCATCATTCTGTGGTATCCAATCCCCTTCACCCGCATCCCTATCCGGCTGGCTAAAGGCCTGGGAAACATCACCGCCTCCTATCGCTGGTTCGCTGCCGTCTACATCATCTGCTGCTTCTTCGTTTTACCACTCTTCGTCTTCAGCCTGTCACTGGCTGGCTGGCAGGTACTGGTGGGTGTTGGAGTACCTTTAATTGTCATGTTGATCATCATCGTGGTGATAAACGTATTGCAGAAACGGAAACCCGGGTGTCTGCCTGCAGCACTGCAATCCTGGGATTTCCTCCCCCTTTGGGCCCACTCCTTGGCTCCATGGGACAAAGTAGTTGGTGTGATTACCGCCAAATGCTGTTGCTGCTGCAAATGTTGCCAGCTTGCTGCTGACAACAAGGAACACAGAGACAAAGAGTCTGTGGAAAATAACAAGAAATCACACACTGCGGTGTATGATAACCCTGCAATGAGTGCAGAGAAGGAGGTGGAAAATGAAATCAATTTAGAGCTGAAGATTCTGAAAATTACCCGGATTTAAGATTTTATACGTGTGTGACTATTTGTGTATGAGGCAAAATAATGCATTGGTCATGGCACAAAGACCAGCCCCATTTTGGCAATAATCTCAAATTTCCATGATATTTAAGTTATTACTCTTACTGTAAGATGGGAAATGGTTATGTGTGGAATTCCGACTCTCAGCGTACCGCAAGCCAGACAAAGAAATACACTGTGTTAACTGGAGTGACCTTTTAAGGATAAGGCTGGCAATATTCTTTTTTTCTGCTCTCATTGTCAACAAATCCCACAATGCATCAGTCATTTTTTTAGTACTTTCTGAGTTTCCACACCTTCTCTTTGGCTTTCAGTCTCGAGACATTTGGCTCCTGGTGAGGACATAAATGTTAAAAATAGCTGAAAAAAATGTGGTTTCGAGCAGCTGGGCGCTGTAGTTTATAATAAACATTACTCAAACAGAAGGAAATGGTAGATTTGTTGGGCATTATTTTTAGCTGTGGATTACAATTGTTCTTGTGAATATCTCACTGCAGCAGCAACTTTGTTGGACTGAGTAATAACAAACTACAGTGCCTCAGTTCATCATGATGAAAGAAGTTTTTAACCAGTGCAATTGTACATTTACCCAATTAGCAAATACTTTAAAGTATTTTTAACTAGTCTACTTATTTTTTTAATTTTCTTTTTATTGCTCAGCACAAAGACTTTATGAGCTCCACTGTGGTGACAAAGAATTTTGTGCACAAATGTAGCATATTTAATAATATACTGTTCATCATGACTAATTAGAAAATTATAGCATGCTAATGTTGGAAACTAGGAAGATAGTAAACATTATGCCTGGTAAACATCTGCATTGTCAATGTGCGTATGTTAGCATGCTAACGATAGCATGTATCTCATAGCATGGCTGTAGACTCTTAGGGCCATCTCTTACACACAGCATAGCGCATTTGTAATTACTAGTTTCTCATGTTGTGTAACCACCATCACTTATGCCCATCTATGCACTCATGGGCGTGTAGGTCTTAAAATGAGGTGTAATCAAGCGCATTGTTGGCAACAGAAACCTGATCAGAAGTCAAAATGGCGCAGTATTTTCCTGCTGTTTAAAGGGCACACAATTTTTTGATAGTAAAATGTGCCTGTACTCTACTTACAAAAACAGGGACACCTACATTCTGTTCATTGTGAACATAGCAGAGAGCAGAGCGGAGCAGCTGTCTAACTCTCCATTGAGAGAGACTCTGCACATTTATACACAAGGAGCAGATCAACTTCATTAATTATTACAGAAGCTAAAAGTTAAGTTCTGTTTCCCCTGTCAAATTTATCGTTACAGTTGTGCGCAAAACACACCTATGATTAATTAAAGACTAATTGCCTTACTTTGCACCTTGTTTATGCACCAGTTAAGTAAAAATGGAGGTGGACATGCCACAAATGCACTTTAGACCATGCACTATGGATTGTTAATAGATAGATAAATAGTGCCCTTAGTCTTGTTGGACACAGAGTTTTACACGCAGGAATAATCAGACTTTGGCTTCACTGTTAATGCCTCTTTGTTTGATCAATTTTTTGTTATATCTGTTATTTTAATGGGATTTTCCTCTAATCAGCTAAACAAATTGTCACTTAGATAGCATAAAATTTAAAATTTTCCACATATGGTTATTGGATTTTATGTTTTAATGAGGTTCATAAAGTGATGAAATACAAACTGTGTGCAATGCAGAGGTTGTACTATATTCTCTATGTTGTTCAAATGTAAAAAACCCTGAGGATGCCATGGCCTTTGTTCACTAATATACAGTAGATTCAGTCGGTCAGGATCACATCTGCACAAAACCTTCAAGGCAGAGAGCAGGTTTAATATGATACTGACTGGAGAAAATGTTGATTATGTTTCCACAATTCTATCAGATTTCATCTTTTGCTCATTTAGTTGTTTTTTACATTGAACACTGTGTATAAAAGACACATTGAGATCCTTACCACATCGTTTTAAGGTGTAAAAAATATTTTATAATTGAGACGGATAATTGTATTCAAGGAATATGAATTTTGAAATTTGATGAATGTGCATCTGACTAAATGTTTTTAACTTTGAATGCTTAATGTTGAGTTGTACATTGTGTCACTGTAATACCTACGTAAACATTTAAAAATAAAAAAATAAAAATAATACCTTATTGAAAGATTATGTTTTTTTTTCTGCTCACCTGGCAAAAAACACCAGACTCATCATTTTAAATGTACCTTCATTAGCAGAGCTATTATCTGACTCTGTCTAATGGGTATGATAAGAGACAATTTATTGCCCTTCTGTCTCAGTTATCTGAATATTTTCTGAGTAAAGCATGTTGGGAATGAACAATTATGATAAAAGGGAGTAGATCAGGGGAAACACAGCCAGTGTCCAGGAAACAGTTGTGCTGACCGCTATATGGTCACATGTCACTAAACCATGTGCAAACAACAGGAGATGGATTATCAATATGTCAATATGGAGGGCGCGCAAGCAAAGCACACGGACAACCACGAGACACTTTCCACATGGCAAACTGACACTCAATCAAAGTATATGTACATTTACTCAAGTACTGTACTTCAAGCACAGTACTTCACTCTGAAATGCAGAGTAGTGGTATACGTTAAATGTACTTATACTTTACTTGAGTATGTCAGTTTAACAGGGAACTACGCCCATTTTCATTAATGTGCACTGCTGCCCCAAAATAAATAAGCAAATGGTGTTTATTCAACTTCTTGGTGATTTTGGAGGCTGTCATTTGTGGTGCTTTTTAATTGTAGGCGTTTCTATTATTTTGTCCATATACTCAAATAACAGACACTTCTTTGTATAAAACAACAGTTCGACAGCATCACAAATTACCTCAGAACATTGTAACCTCCATGAAGTTAGGATGTAATACAAGGCTGCTGTATTAGACTGCATAGGTTTTTAGTTTGGTGTACCTACTAAACTGGCAACTGAGCGTATTAAAGGGAAACTATGAACATTTTCAAAATGCATACATATTATTCCTATAGTCTAAGACAGTCCAAAAACGAAAAGAAAAAAAGATGTTCTAGATGACACTAAGATGGGGATGTTTTGAGTATATAGGAACAATTTTTATTTCAGAACTGAGAACAGTACAATATAACATAGCTTATTTGGGTATTAGAAATATATACTTGGTGAGACTACGAAATTAGTCATCTAATTAATTCATTGTCTATGGAGCAACTTCAGACTTTATACCCTATGACACTGCAAATTTGAGACTTACTTCTCTGGTTTCTGGCTTAAAGAGAGAGTAGCTCAAGTTCACATTTATTGATTTAGCGTTCCTAAGCCATGGAAATAACATATCGGAATTCTTATTTTAGGTGTTTTCCCTTTAAATGAAACTTTATACTCCAACTCCACTGCATTTCAGAAATATTGTACTTTTTACTCCACCACATTTATTTAACACCTGTATTTACAAGTGACTTTACAGATTAAGATTTGAAAAGAGTGGTTTGTTTGGCCAGTAGTTAAGTCCCACTGAACCCCTAACCAAAAGCCTCAGTATTTCACAATGCGACTCAACACTCAACTATGTTTCTCCAGAGTTACATACTGCACCTTTAAGACCTTCTCAATATACATCATTAATAAAAAAGTAATTTGTCAAATTTCAGGTCAGATGTGTTTCGCATTTGACCTGTTTGCTCTTCACTCTACCTGTCTATCATTTATTGGCATGATGTTAGTTTGTCAGTTAGTTTTGCCAATTACACTGCTTACTTGCTGTAATTATTTAAGTGCACACTAATTTCAGGGGGACTAGTTTGTCTGGTGCATCTGTTTTACTTTAGTGATCAAGTAATACATAAATATCCACTTGGAAAACATTTATTATAAGCAGGCCGATTGTTGAACTACAGAGGAAAGCAGGTGTAATAAGCTCCTGGACTCTTGTTCAAAAATCAGGAGCATGGTCTTACCCTGTTAATGATAAAACAGTGAACCCACCCACAGAGTCATGGTATCTCAGTGCATGACAGGGTGTGTCATTGCTACTGTATAACATCACAATCAGTGATTGAGCAGAGGGCACACCTGCTGATGAGGCTTACGCGCTGATAATATTATCGCATCAAGCTGTAACCGTTTTCATTATTAGGCATCTTTGAGGCGTACCCTATATTTAAGTCTCCAACATTTAGTTTAAGTGATCAAATGAAGTGAGAGAATGATACTTGACTGCAGTATCGGCAGTCAGATTGGTCCAGCTTATTTGGCTGATTCTTGGGTGTCATTCAGTCTCAGCTGAGTCGGGCAAACAGAAGTCACCCGATTTATTTCCTCCTGCCTACTGAGCTTGGGCCAATGCTGAGCCAGGTCATTTTTATGACAACAGGCGTTGTTCAGCTGAAACTATTGGCCCAATTCTGGTGCGTCATTAATCACAAATCTAATTAAGACAAAGCTGAGTCGAGCAACCTGACGCAACCCCATTTATTTGTTTCGGTATGCCAAGTTTGGGCCAATGTTGGACAACATAATTTTTTGAAACATCCAGTGATTACAAGGTCAGCAGCTTGAATTGGGCCTGTTTATTTGGCCCGATTCTTGGGCCGTTTTCCATCCCGAGTCGTAGTCGAATAAGTCAACCAGACATGACCCGACTAATTTCTCCCTGCATGCCAACTTTGGGCCGATACTGGTCCACATCATTTTTTATATGCCCAGTGATTGCAGTGTCTGCAGATTAAATCTGGCCCTTTCATTCAGCCAGATTCTTGAGTGTCATTCATCCTGAGCCTCAGCAAAGTCAGGTAACCAGACGTGGCCTGACTTATTTCTTCCTGCATGCCAACTTTTGGACCGATGCAGGGCCAAGTCATTTTTTGGTAATGCCCTGTGATGTCACTGTCTGCAATCAGAATTGGGCCATTATTTGGCCCGATTCCTGAGCCTCATTCATCCCAAGACAAAGTCAAGTAAGGCAAATGGACGTGGCCTGACCTATTTCTTCCAGCATGCAAAGTTTGGGCCAATGCTTGGTCAAGTTATTATTTGCACAGAGATTCAAAAAGACACGCACATCCTGTAGTGGGTGCTGGATCCAAGATAAATCAAAATGTGAAAAAATAAAGGCCCGCACACCCTTAGAGGATTTTATTCTTCGAAAAATAAGTGACGTTTTGAGATAAAAACACTTGAAACGTCACTTATTTTTCACAGAATAAAATCCTTTTAGGGGAAGCTCCCTGGTGTAACGACCTTTATTTTTTCATCAGTCATTTTTTGCCCATTGATTGGCCAGATAACTTTGGCTGACTGGGGTACTTGTAGTTTCCCTGCAAAACTAAATGAAATTTGCTCCAAAGTTTAATTTTTTTCCAATTATTCCTTTTGGTCTTAGATGCAATGGCAACATTTCCGTAACCATAATACTTTTAAGTTTGGAAGGGTACTCTGTCAAGTTTTAAGTAAGCATATATCAACAATAAATTTCTGTTAGCACTGTAATTTGGTTATTATTATATTATATTCTTTCAGAGGGCTGAAGCGTTTTCATATATTCTCTATAGATACAGTCCAGATTGGTGGACTGAAACCTTGAGAAGATACAACCCGTTTGACTGATCAACACCGTCATCTAGTGGCAAATATGAGAACAGCATAAATGCTGACTGAAGGAGAGGTAAAAAACGAGGAAGATGCTGTTTGTATTGTGCATTTCGAAAAGGTAATGATGATGTCATTCCTTACGTCAGCTACCATAAAACATTTTAGTCATTAAAAACAAAACAACAATTGGACAAAACAAAATAATTTATTATTTTTAAACCCAGAGGCAATTTGTGGTTACAGTCATTACAGATTACAGACTGTTGTGCATTTTAAACACACTGTACACTACGACCACTAAACTACTAGAACTACAGTACCTCATTACTACATCCACTACTCACTAGAACTACTACTTCTAGTAAAAGTAAGGCTAAAGTACAACATACAGTAACAACATCAATACATTAACATACAATACATCTGCATTGTAGCACCATTCATTGCATTATACGTCAGACGTGAAGAATAATTTAAATCTAGTGTGGGCTACTGCATACTTCACAGGCTTGTGTTTCCATGTGCCTCTCTCTGAAAGCCTGGAAGAGGCCATTTCATACAGGACCGCTAAAGCTGGTCACTTGTGCAAGAATTTGGGGCAGGACCCTTATTTTTTTTGATTGTCTGTCCCATGTCTGTATTCAGGGGAGTTGTTGCACCATTCTATAAGAAAAAGACAGAGAAAACTTCTCATGTGGATGAAAGAGGAGTCTTTAACTTAGAAGGGGAGGGATCCATAGTGGGCGATATATGCAGCGACAATGCCTGCAGTGTCTGCCATCTCATCGCAGGCAATGTTCAGCTCACACACCTCTCTCAGGCTGGATGGAAAAAGGAGAGATAAAAGGTAAGAAAGGATGTAAAATCTCTTCAACTTGAATTACGTATTTTTGTTCTGAGTTGGGTTTTTAGCGCCAGTCTAAAATGCAAGATGATGAATTGACCCTATGTTCGAAATGAATATATTGCAGCAAATGTCGAGTCAAACAATAGCTGTGCAAAAAATATTTTTGCTAAGTCTGTTTTATCCAATTCAAGAACATAGCTGTACCTCTCCAGCTGCAGAGGGGTGAGGTCTCCTGCAGGAACAGCTCTCCTTCTCCTCAGGAGGACAGAAGCCAAGTCTCTCTTCTTCACCACCTTAGCCGCTGCGGCTACAAACATCACAGACTTTCTTCAATTTTATTGTTTCACAGTCAAACTTGTCATTCTGAAAGCATGCAAAGTTTCTTTCTGGAGGCAAAAATGTTGATTACCCTCAGCACTGGCTGACTCTGATGAAGATGAGGAGGAGGATGAAGAAGAAGAGGAAGAATCGGAGGAAGAGTCGGATTCGGAGGAGTTGGACTCGGAGGAGGAAGAGGAGGAGGAGGAGGAGGACTCAGAAGAATTAGATTCAGAAGATTCAGAAGAGTCAGAGGAGGACTCGGAGGACTCAGAGGAGGAAGAGGAAGAAGAGGAGGAGGAGGAGGAGGATGAGGAGGATGAGGAGGATGAGGAGGAAGAAGAGGAGGAGGAGGAGGAGGAGTTAGAATCAGATGCTGAGTCTGAGGAAGAGTTGGAGTCGGATGCGGAGGACGAATCAGACTCGGAGGAGGAGGAAGAGGAAGAGGAAGAGGAGGATGAAGAGGATGAATCAGGGGCGGCGGGGTCAGCAGCAGCAGCAGCAGGGTCGGCAGGTGCAGCGTCAGCGGTAGTGGCGGCAGCAGTGTCGGCAGCAGGGTCCACAACAACCTCTGGTTCAACAGCTGAAGGTCACGGAAAGTAATACTTTAATATACACGTTGATGCTTACAATGTTCCAGTGCCATAGAAGTCAACAGAGTTTGTCCTTACCTCCCATGGACCAGCACACAGACAGAAGAGCGCAGATGGCGAGGAGAGTCAGAGTCTTCATGATGCCTGGTAGTTAGGTTCTTGCTGTAAATGAGTTGCTTCCTTGAGTGCTTGCTCTTCTTAAGCTTTCCTTCGATGGATTGCTCTGCTTCTCTCCCCAAATTCGAGGTCAATATATACTGAAGTCCACCTCCTATGTCAGACCAGTCACGACCATCTGATTGGCTGGGGAATCAAATGTCACCGTTTCCGCTTCCACTTGTCATGACAGCTCCCCGAAACACCCACGCGGCCCTGGCACCAAAACTCCAAAAACTCATTCACCCGCACATTGACTTACATAGCCACAAACATTTCTGGCATGCAGCTGTACATACAGTGCATGTATTGTATGTTAACCTCTATGTATGCATGTGGCCCACACTTGACATCAAAGACAGCCCAAGAAAAACAGAGTTACACAGGGAAAGACAGATTAACTTCAGGGTATTCCCCCTGAAATGTCCACACGCACAAATATTTTACCTTTAATTCTGAAGAAGTCTTATGATCCATAGATAGATGGCACATTTACAACTGAATTGATCTTAAAATAGCTTCTCTCTCTGGCTTTTGGGTAAACTGAACTGTAGTTTTCTTCTACTTTCTTCAACAAAAGTGCCATCATTTCCCTGTCAGTCATTTTCTGAGGTCAAACCGAATGATTTTTGTACTCGTCGTGTTTACCACTCCTGTAAATCCCCTTCTCGTCCGCTCACCCCTCATCGCTGGGGTAAAAATAATACATCAACCCCCTGAGAGTCCAAACCAGTGGTGTTACTGATCTCTATAAAATACCCTTCACATGTGATTGAATTTTAATCAGGGAGACCGTTGCAGGGTTTCCTCTTCAACATCAAGTTCCTCCATTGCTGTTATGTTGCTATACTCCTTTGCCCCAAATGTGATCTCCCACCCCCACAAACCCCAAACTATAGCCTGGGCCGACCTCAAGCTACTAATCGAGTGACACGGAACAGCAGTGAGCCTCGTTACGCGACAGAGCTTAATTAGTGTGTTGCAGAGTCCCACCAAAACCGCAGTCAGTCACTATTTACAGATGCATCTCGGTCCAGCTCCTGGCCAGATCCAGGCACGGCCACGGCTTACCAATGCTAACCAGCGGGCTCTATGCACGGCCCCAGGCTGGATGTATTTCAGCAGATATACGGCTAAATATAAGCAGCCCCTTTATGTGTTGGATGCACAGCGTTATGCATGCGGGTTTGGATGCAGCTTTGTGTTTGTGCGATACAGTTTAGACCTCAGCTGTGGTTGTTGATAAAAAAAAAAAGGTATTTGCAGTTTGCAGCTCGGTCCTAGACCATATTGCAACTTAAATACTGCCTGGATAACCGAAAGTTTATGCACACATATCACTTCACGTATATATATCTCAGAGGGCCCCCAAACAGCTCAATCTATCATGTAGGGAGAGATTCAGTGCTGCTGCAGGCTGCAGGGTGACCTTGGTGTCCTTCGTGTTTCATATAGTCTAGCGTTATTCCTGGTGTCAGGGATTTGTCTTGGACTGCATGACATGTAATTTCAATGTCTGGTCCAGTGTCCATTTTTGTGGATGCATTTCGGTGCGTGGGGGAGACGCACTTGAAGAAAACAATTGCCACTGCGTGTCTGCATTTCTACTTCTTTTTTGTTTTTGCATCTTGGCTCGGAAGTCACTTCATCTAGACAATGAGTAATGCACACTTTTATATTTGCTGTTGTCTGGGTTTACACACTTCCTGTTTGTCAAGCAGAAACTGGAAAACTTAGACGCACAGGTGCAAACATAGGGTATGATTAACAATATGCTGTGTATGATCTTAGCAGTCAGTAACATTTTGTCTTCTACTGTTTTTTAATGAAAAGGTCTGGGTTTCAGAATTTTGGAATATAATATTCATAACTAATATAATAATAATAACTTAATATAGCACCTTTAAAAGCACAGTTTACAAAGTGCTCTGACAAGCAAAGCAAAGCCAAGGCAATAAACCTTGGCAAAAACAGTAACAAAATAAAGACAGTAGACACCGAACATTGATAATAATGATAATAATAAGTCAAGAGTTAAATTAGAAGATAAAATCAAAAGACAAACTAAAAAAACAAGTTAAAAGGTGAATTAAAAGACAAAAACACAACAAAACTAGGTTTCCATTTGTATTAAACTACCTAAAACTAAAAATCGTTGTGTTTTCGCTACCTTAGTATGAGACAGTTTTATTTATCTAAGTATGGAGCATATCCTGCACCCTGCTGTTTCTACAGTAGCCCTGAACGGACAAACCAAATTACTGGCTCAAGACAAGGGCCATTCACGTTTTTGCATTTTCACACCAGACACCAGTTCTCCGTACACCCTTGGCACCCCAAAGATGTTTCAGTTGTTTGCAAACTGCAACCTCACCATTAGATGCCACTAAATCTTACACACTAGACTTTTTTAGTTGTTTTTTTTTTTTTGTTTTTTTTTATGTTTTTGCCTTTAATTGATAGGACAGCACAAGTGTGAAAGGAGGAGAGAGACAGGGGATGACATGCAGCAGAGGGCCGAGGCTGGAATCGAACCCACGCTCTATCCACTGAGCCATCACGCGCCCCTGCACAATAGACTTTTACGGTACCGACTGAAATAACTCAGCACCAAGTAGTATTGAAACATCACCAGTCAAACGATACCTGAGTATCTAGTTCTAGATACTAACTGTATTGTTTGATTGGCCAACAACTGCAGCAGCCACAAACAGGTTGAGTCAAATATGGTTTATTTGATGGCGTTGGCAGTTCTGCGTTTTTAGGTGCCACCCAAAATAATCTGAGTACTTTCAAATCATATTCATGTGGAAATCATTTTGTTTGGAAATCGTGCTGGTGACTTTCCACACAACTGAATGCAGTTTTTCTACTTTAAATGAAGTTTCTGCTTTAAATTAAGTAGACAAGAAGGTGTCAAATTAAGTTTCTTATTGTTATCCCTGCGTATGTAAGGTTACTGGTATTTGTACTGGTGTTCTATTTTTTTTAAAGGATACCTAACCCCCAATGAAAAGGCCCTGTCTGGACTACACCAGGACCCAAAGGAGAGAACACATGTTTTGAAGTCGCTTCATTGGTTATCTGTCAGTTTGTGTATTGATTTTGAATTTCTTTTTCTTTTTTTAAAGGGACTTCCCCTGAGGCCTGTCTTTTTGGTGCAGCAGGACAGAAACATTTGTTTGGGCAGCTTTTCATTTTTATCCCTGAGCCGTTGAGACATCCTGCCAAAGGACGTTAGAGAGGCAAAAACTGTTTTTAAACATAAACTTGACCTCTTTAGCCTGGATATTTCATTGAAAACTGAGCCTCTCCTTTACAGACATGCCCACTTCATGCTATACAGTTTGGCTATGCACATCTCTGCTTGCAGTACAGTTGTGTCTTTTTCACCTATTGTATATTTCTGCATACTGGCGTACCTAAACAGTCTTGGAATTAAGTGGAAAGCTAAGACTCTTGTGGTTTTTCCAACAGTTTTCAGAACAGAACAGAAGAGTTTGCCATCCAATCCAAAAATCTCCAAATATCAAACGTTTTTGATACCAAATCACAGCATGGATTTTTCTTTAGTGTTCCCCAAGGTCTCTGTATCTTAATGTGCATATTTTAGAGAGATGTTTTACCTTTTTTTCAATCCTGGAGTGGTAATCAAGCACCAAAACTGTGTAACAAATGGTATCAAAGCAAAAATTGCTGAAACAACTTATGAGAAATAACTGAGCATGGGAATGGCTACCATATACGCGCTAAACGTTCAAAGTTTGAACAGACATCTAACCAAAACACAAAAGAAAGATAAAAAGATCCCTGTCCCCTCTGAAAAAAACAAAAAAACAAAATGGGTCTTTGGTGGGTTTAACAAATCACCAAGATATTTAAAGGACAGATGAGTGTCTTCTAAAGCGGTGGTTCTTAAAGTGGGGTATGTGGACCCCCAAGGATCTGTGGCACTCTCCCAGGGGGTCTCTGAAAAACTTTCAAAATCATTCATCTAAAAAAACAAGATATAAAACTGTTTTTTGTTTGTTTGTTTTGAAAAAGGCTTTATAGTTCTATTAATAAGATTTTCATTTTAAATCTAAAATAGTTCATAATGTCCTAATCTGGCAAATTTCATATTATTGAAACTGATCAGAATCTGCATGTTATTTAGCACATTCTTATATTTGAGTGTTCTGAAAAACATTTCAAATTAGCTCTTTTCTCTTTATTTACTTCAATCAAATCAATCAAATCTTTATTTGTATGGCATTTTTCATACAAAGAGTAACACAAAGTGCCTAACAGAGATTAAAAACAATAACAGAAATGAAAAACATCAAAGAAAATCAAGAAAAATACAGACATCCTGACCCTCCCACCCCCACATATACGTACGCAACAAAACACACACATTCATGTAGATATTCCCACACATATTCGCAAAGGCACCCGAACACCCCCCCTCACCACCCACACACACGCACACATACAACAACACACACCAGCTGTTACTAAAGAGACATGGCTAGAGAGACATGGCTAGGTACTGAGACCTGAGGCGAGGGAGAAGCTACCTTTGGGGGCCAACCTCACTGAGAGAGGTCACGGTCCAGCACCGCCGGGGCGCAGCCACAGAGACCATCCCAACCCGGGCGGACAGGAGTGCCCGCACCAAGATGCCGAGCCCTCTAGCCACCCAGGCCGAAACAGTCCATGGTACAGCACCCCCAATGGTGGACCAGAGACAACTCCCAGTCCGGTAGGCCCCGATGAGGAAACACTGGAGCTAAAAACTAACACAATAAAATAAGGTAAAGAACATAAAAGCTAAGAACATAAGGGACTAAAACAGTAAAATAAGACAAAGAATACAAGTGCACAGTAAAATAGTTGAAGGATTATAACCGCTAATAAATAAATAAATAAATGGGAGACTAAAACAGTGGAATAAGATAAAATAAAAAAAGTAGAATAAATAAATAAATAAATAGTTAGTTAGTTAGTTAGTTAGTTAGTTAAAAGCCTGATTGAAAAGATGGGTCTTGAGCCTCTTTTTAAAAAAAACCTGTCATGGGTATTCTGTGTTGACAGTTTTTTCTTATTCTTTCTGATCATTTTTACCTGTGTAGTTGCTTCACATAACTGAAAGTAAAGATAAAGAAGTATTCAAAAAAAAAAGTCTGTCAAATTATTACAAGGGACACATATGATGGAGTCATAGTCTTGTAAAGGGTCCTTGGCTGAAAAAACATTGACAGCCTCTGTTCCAAAGTGTATTATGCAGTCTAGACTGAAGGGTGGATAACAGATGCTGCTTTACATGTCAAAGCATCTCCATTGTACATGTCCTTCTTTTGTCCCTGCCAGCTTTGTTCCACTTTGCACAGTACACACGCATCATATCGTTTCAACAAACAACCTTTAAATGACCAGTTACAGGAGTGCATTTAGACTTTTTCTATTTAAACCATTACCTCACTGTGCGTGTGAATGCTCGTAACTCAGAGAGAACACTGACTGTTGTAGATAAGTGTAACCGCAGCAAGGTGTCAGGGACGTCAGGGAAACATGCTGCAATACATCAGATGGATGCTGTTTTTAGAATTAAGGCATGTGAATAAAACAGAATTTAAACTTAATCAAGGTAGGAGGCATAATGCAGCAGTTTGGCTTCCTTGTGTTTGGACATACAGAACAGCACAGAGGTGTTTAAGGACACTGGACCTAAATGCGTCCCACATATTTTTGCTTTTGGTAAAACTTTATGAGGTGTCTTTGGGACTGTAAGAGCCAAGTTACTACTTAGTTTAGAGCAGCAAGAGCAAGAGATCTGCAGCATTTACTGTGCTTTGGAGCCTTTTGTGTTTCATATGAGGAGATGAAGGATTAGAGTTATTTCATATGTGTCACAAAAGAAGGTTTGGTATTAGATCATTTACTTACAGTAGCAAGTGGTACAAGTAGCAAAAAAGACTACAAGTAAAAATCCTGTTTTCAATGCTACTTTAAGAGCGTGTGAGTATTGTCACTCATCATTAACTTTTTCATACTGTTGGTTACATCTATAGCAATGCATCTTATTTTATAAGATGATCATCTAATCCAAAGGGAGTTTAAAATAGTTTATATCTGAAGGAGTGGAAGAATTTTTGCACAGGAAGGGTGTGAAAAATAGTAATCTGAAAAGTAACTAAAGCTTTCAGACAGATGAAGTGGAGTGAAAAGTATAATAATAGTCTCTAAGATGTAGTGCAGTAATAGTGCATAAAGTGGAGATACTAATGTAAATGTTACATTTCTCCAGAAAACAACACCTGTTGTGGGTTTTGGTTTGGGGAAACTAACAAAACACTGCGCATGTACAAGAAGGTGAAAGCAAAATCAGGCCCTTTGATTTCTAAAAGTTGCTGTGGGACTAAAACTCCCCACAACCACCCACTGATTCTATCAAAATGAGACAAATTAAAGAATTTGTCCCAAAACGTAAGTAAAGCGGGACTCACTGAACAGGAGAGAAACAAAATGAATGGCCAAAAGAAGAATCACACTTCCAACACACACTCAACTCAGATCCCAACCCAAAACCAGAAACACAGAAAGCCAACTGAAGGTGTAGACTCTCTGGAGACAAACAACAAACTGAGCAGGGGAAACCTCCCTATATAACCTCCCAGACAGGCTGATTGCAGCAGCTGAGGGAAAACAGCACAGGTGCACCCAATAGCTGCTGATAAGAGAGGAAACCTGGGGCCTAGATTTTGGATCTCTGACCATAACATATAGTATATACATGCTTGGAATGTGACGTACTTATTTACATTCCACCATTGTTACACACCATCAGTCTAACTGTACCAGCCTGCACTTGTAAAATAAGACCTACAATTACAGCATACAAGAGGCCGAGCCCATCACGTTTCCACTGTCAGCAGCAATTAAGCTACGGTAATATTGTAGCATTGTGGCTAAAATATATCCCATCATGAGTATTTTTCAACATTTCTACAGCCAGAGGAATTAAATACTATACCATTAAATAAATGTGATGTAAAGTAAATGGTTAAGAAAAAACATACAAACCCACTCAGAAGCAACACAGTATAATATGTACAGTCAAAGCACAACCGCTGACATTCTGCTGCATTACTGCCTAGTGTTCAAGTCTATCAGTTAACATCAACACATTTCTATTTCACTTTTTTTGGCTTTGTTGTTTTTATTAAAACATAGGGAAGATGAACCCTTAGGACCCGCTTTAATATCCCACACACTCATATCACACTGCGTACAAAATGCGCTTTTCAAAATCAGGCTATAAAAAATATTATACATCAATTTGATTTTCTGATTTCATTGAGTTTATTTTTTAACCAACATCAGTCCTAATCATAACTATCAAATATTCATTCATTTTCACAATTTTAACCCCTTAAATGCTAGGTATTTGTCATAATGCCACTATGTTTTTGGATTTTGAAAAACGCACAAAAATGAAATATTTTCAGTATGGGGGCATTATCACAGCCTGGGATATGTCACTGATTTGCAGCAACATTAATTGTGATAGTGCATCTGTGGAAATAGTATGTTTTTCTTTTTTCCATATGCCAAATATGGTTAAAAATGACATAATCAGATGGAAAATAGTAAAAATGACCAATTCAGAGGCAAAAGCCTAAAAGCCAAGACAAAATTTTAGAGCTGTAACACAAAAATTCAGCAAGTTGTAGGTGCCTTTAAAAAAAGTGTAGCAATCATCCCCAATCTTCCCTACTTTTTTATTAAAATCACATCAAGTTTGCATGAATCAGATTTTTAATTACCAGCAAGTAGTGACCATATTGTTCCTGGTATGAGTTTGTAATATTACTCAAAATCAGCTTTTATGGTTGTTTAACTATTTGATAAAAGGGCATGATCTCACAGTTTGCCTGTTGATGATACAAAGTCACCTCACTTTCACCTCGATCAGTGCTTTATGCAACACTGTCTCATCTGTGGACTGTCTCGATCACAGCCGTAAACAAACTCAGATGGCAGGCGACACATGCTGTATATTTCCATCTGGTCTCTGAGAAACGTCCACCTGCCAGGCTTTCCCAATTCCTCCGGATGCATCCGCTTGGCAATGCAACACCACTAATTACACTGATCCCAGTCTGGGCCTTGAAATTCCCTTCTTGCTTGAGAGAATATTTCTGGGACAAGCCCAAACATTTTCACTCTTGATGTCTACAGCCCATCTGCTGTTCTTTTTTAGAGCTTTTATTGCCAAATCCTCTCTCTTTTCTCTACATTTAAAGCCCGATATGTCTTTTAGTCAAATCCCCCCGACTTGATTTTGAGTTTGATGCCCTCTATCCTTTAAACAGTTTGTGACTGCTACCCTGATCCCCTGACACTTTGCTTTTCCACTTTTGGGTTTTATTCACACACTTTTCTGTCCACGATGAATTATATAAGAATGTTTTCTGCTATGGTTCATATCCTCTCAGTCTGCTCTCTGTCACTCTCTCTGAGGTCGGTGTGTTGTGGTCCTGACAATAACAACACGCTGACAAACTCCGCCAGATCCCTGTGCCTTGTGGCCACCGACCTGTGGTCCGCTTACCAGACCGCAGACGGGCTTGCACTTGTGTAAAAGCACAAAACATAACAGACACGGTTGAATAAGCGCGGACGTATGATACACACATGCACACATGCAAATGATCACTTTGCATTGTTTCCTTTGTGTTGGAGGGAAGAAATTGCAGGGTTTGACGGTCCACTTCACAGTCACAAGATTTCACATCAGACGCTGTTTTTCTGTTTATTCTTTTATTGAACACGTATTAACATTTGCTTGAGAGTCCTACAGCTCTGTTTTAGCCTCTGCTCCCGCCTGCTTCACCTCCTGAAAAACATAAAAGTGCGATAAGTAAAATGCAGCAGAGAGGGAATATATGACACCAGTTTACCCCGATTGTATTTATGTAGCCATCCACAGACAGACACAATAAATCGTCTGTTGGATTGAACTCCCCTCAAAGGAAAGCTCAAAAGAAATGCCTTCATTTATGTCAACACTGCAGGTGCATTATGAGGCGTTCTTTAGTCTATTTTGGCTCGGAAGCACTTCTGGTTTTATCTGTCAAGAAATTTAAATTATTCAGTTTCAGAGGAGTATAACATTTTAAAGATTTAACAGGAGAGAGAAAGAGATAAACACTAGGGTCTAAAGATAGAAGGTGTCGTGTGCACAACAGACAGAGAAGTCTCTTGAGACCAATTTGTGATTTTGGGAAATATAAATAAAATTGACTTCACTTGAATTTGTAAACCACACCTGCCAGGTATACTAAAAAAAAAAGTGAGTCACACTATTCCTTCTCAAATGGCAGTCCTGCAGGAAGCTTAAAGGGGAACACCACCTAAATTAAGAGCTCCAATATGTTATTTCCATGGCACGGGGAAGTTCAATTTGTGAGCATTACCTACTCTCTCTTGAAGCCAAAAAGCAAAGGTCAACATACTTTTGCACATACTTTTACATACAGTAGTATGCATCCTCTCTGGCTCACTGAGCTGTAATTACCACACCACTTCCCGAGAGCCTCCTTGCTGGACGAAGAAGCATATCCATGGTAACGCGTGCAACCTCAGCTCTATACTGCAAGCATGATGACCCTCTGGAGATTTTATGTTTTCATAACGTCTGTATGAGTAACGTTACTTTGGCTGCGACCCACAGGCGAATTCGTTGTGTAATGTTATGTCACCATCTTCATTGCCATATTATGCTTAAATTAGCTAAATGCTAACAAGTCCATGTTCAGCAGGTATTATGTTCATGTGCTTAGCAAATTTCATGGCACGCAATCCAAATAATTTTTTTGTTATATTTCAGTCTGGTTCAAAGTGATGGAGTGACAGGCCATCATCCCTGGAGCCACACAACTAATATTTCTAACAATACACCCAAACCATCTTGTACCCATATGTAATGTTATCCCTACCACAATACTTAAAATAAGTGTTTTCTAACTTGCATGTGCAACACATTCTCATCCCAGCTCCTCAAATACTGCCAATTTGTTAGTGGACGTCAAAAAATGATGCACTAGGTAACCTCCTGCATCAGTTTTGGATGTACAGGGATGCCGTGTCAATTTATGCTTGTTACATGCACTATGTCTTTGCAAAATATACTTCTGTTTCCACAGAAAATGTATGGTTTATGCTTGTGCGTACAGTCTTTTTCAGAATAAAATTACAACATAACACACTGTTTTTAGATTTGCTTCCTTAAGTTTAGGCAACAAAACTCTGCGGTTAGGTTTAGAAAAAAAACATCATGGCTAGGCTTAAAACAAGTATGGTTGTTACTAGTGTTATATGATGTCATATGAAGTATAGCATGCTACACACGCCAGCATACTATGCTGTTATTAAAATAACTGCATTGACTTTAAGTTTTACAAGGGCAACAAACAGCAGGCTGCCAGGTGGCCGTCCACAATTTCTTTACCCGCTGCATCAATAACTACCCTCACCTGGTACTTATAATATTGCCACGAAAGGTACCTCTGTATCTGACGCCAAGATCACTGAGAAAGCAGTGGTATTTTACAAGCTGAGAGTGGCTGGCATATCAGTCAGCAGACTCAAAGTTTTGCACCTCTAAAGAGGTATTTTTTACAACCTGACATCACAGATCTGCCATGGTTGCTGTCCACTGTCTGCTTATGAACGTCACCACTGCATTGCATTGTGGGATATTTTGCCGATGTAAAGTCCAGTGTTTGCATAGTGTACCATTTCACTGAAAGTAGTATGCAATTCACACATCATACTAAGGTTTTGGACATTCTAAAAAATCTCTACCAAGAAGCATGCTAGCATCAAATTTCAGATGCCGCCAATGTATTAGAGTCTGATTTTTCTATAGCCACAGAATGTTGTCTTCTTTTTTATACACAAACAAGCTTTATTCTATTGTAGTGTTCTCAGTTCTGACACAGAAATTGCACCCGAAGACAAAGAGCACTCCCCGGGCTGCTCTCTATGTCATCTAGAACATCTTTTACCATTAATTGTCTATGGAGCAGCTCCAGACTTTATTTACTTTACTTTATTACTACGTTAAGTTTTAGGAGCATTTTAATTTGGAAGAGTTGTTCATGCTAACTAGTATTTTTGGACTGTCTTCCTAAAGACCATAAAAATAATATGTAGAAATTTGAAAACGGGTATAGTTCCCCTTTGAATAAAAATCTGTTGTTGGTAATTGTACGGAAACAGATAATGAACCTCTAAAAGGTATTTTAAAGGAGAGCACACTTGTCTGTTTGTCCTTTTCTTCTACATAACAGCTGCCTTGCACTGCACAAAACATCACAATCTGATTTATATCAGTAAAGTTTGTTTTACATCCAATTTATATGTAATCTAGTGTCACCTAATCTGATTTATATGACATGATTTGAGTCTTGATGCTGGCTCTGACTCTGGTCTGACTCTGAGTCACACCAAGCTGGAGCGCTTTGTGGTGTAACAGAGCAAATTAGTGCACAGAGTGAGGTTTCCTGTCTTTTGTGCGGCACACATACTTCATAGTGACAGCAACAAGTGCTTTCATTCTTGTTGTACATTAGTGGTGTGCACCAAACTCACTGCCACTTTCCTTTCTGCCACTTGATGAGTGAACGAGCACTACTGTTTGGTTTAATTGTGCTTATTTTAAATCACTTCACTTAGCTGCTTTTTTTTTTTCTTTAAATTTTTTTGGATCAGTCCACGTCACCAAAAATAGGTCCTTTGACTACAGCTGTTATAGAGACCAGGTAACAATACACCTTACTATCAGTACTGACTAATTTTTTGCAAGCCGTAAAGTCCGCTCACCTTCAGTTCCCCTCGTAGGAAGGACTGGCAGAACTCCCGGACTCTCTCAGTAGAGATCTCTCCCTCAGGCAGCAGCCACTTCATGTCAGTGTCGCCATCGTACAAACCAACTCGCGGCAGGTTGTTAGACTTGAGGCCGAAGTAGGCCAGTGATCGTAAGTTGGACTTGACTGCTCCGTTAACCAGCACGAACAAGAACTGGAATACAGTTTTTAATAGTTTAGCTCATTATTGATTGAATTACTCATTGAATTAGATCAAGTGACCACAGAGATGAAATTTCTCCTTTAGTTTAATAAAATCACTTTGTTGTTTTTAAATCTATTATTTTGTAGAAGTAATAATATTCTCACCTTGCCTGTGAACTCGGGGGCCAGAGCTCGCAGTTTCTCTGTCAGCTCGGTGTATTCTTTAGTCCCCCTGTTGGCGAAGAGCAGCAGGTGGGTCTTCACCTCAGAATTGAACAGGCCCACTGCTGTCTGAGGAAAGAGACAACAGCAGAGACACAGTTAATGACAGCTAAGAAAGACACCTCTGACCTGAGAAGCTCCAACAGTGACGGACCGGTCCTTCTCAAATTACATCATGGTCTTTGTGGGTTTTTTTTTACTCTTTGCGCTGACACTCATGTGCCTACTTACTTATCCTGGATAAGCCTGCACTGTGACAAATTGCTGTAAAAATACGGCCAAATTCTAACAGTGATGTACCATTTTTCAAAAATACAGTAAAACACCATAAATCTTGATGTTTTTTAGTGCCAAAACAACAGTTAACAGTATAAACAATTGGCTGCTTTATGATTTATGGCATTAAGTGGTATTTTTTATTTTACCAAAAGTAATGGAGAAACAGAAACCACACAAACCTGAAACTGTAGAATACTGCAATGAATTTTACAGTAATATAATATTAAAGTAATTATACCTGATAGTTACTTTTCATATCAAACCTTAAACTTATAAAAACAATTTCATATTTTACAAAATAACTAGCCAATACTACTTAATATAGCAAACTTTGGTGAGACACAGCATCAAAATGCTGCCTGCATATTGATATGTTAGGGATAATAATCTGAAAATATTAATATAACATGGGACCAGTGCCGGACCTAGCAAATTTGGCACCAAAAAACAAGCTACCCCCACACACCTACCCCAAAGAAAAGTAGCATTCCTATTATTACTATTATTATGTTAATGATAAATAGCAAAGAGAATTAAGTATGTGAACATTTGCATAATTCTTCTTCTTCTTTTTTTGTTTTTAACTACATCTCCAGTGGCTTTTGCCTTTTTCTTACTCTTTTCCCTTTCATATCCCTGTTTGATTTTTTTAAATTTCAAAACTGAGTTCGGTATACTTTTGATACTTTTGTTGATAATATATTCTGCTTCAAATAAATGCAGGACTTTAACTTGTAATAGAGTTTTTGTACAGTATGGCATTGCTAATTTTACTAAAATACAAGATCTGTGTACTTCCTCAACCACCATGTGGAGGTGGGAAAGTGATGATGGAGTGGTGGGTGAGAGGGGAATGTCAAAATAAAGAAAGTGTTACTTTTACTCTTTTTCAATTCTGTACTTGTCCTCAATAAACATATATATTTTTTTAGATGAAAGAAGTAAAGCTTTAGGGGGGGAAGTGATAGGACATAAATAACAGTATGACAGATAGAGGAAGACTGTAGGCTCCAGAAAAAAAAAATATATATATATATATATATATATATATATATATATATATATATATATATATATATATATATATATATATGATAATGATAAAAACACGAGTTGAACGTACCACTTGGTTGTATTCTGTGATGTATCGGACCTCGTTGACGGTGATGAAGTTCACAAGACCGTCAGCTTCTAATTTCTTGGCATCAGCAGTAACAAGGTTCTCCTGGTGGTTATCTGCCTGGATCACATGACAAACATCATCATCATCATCATCATCATCATCATCATCATCATCATGAAACTGACATCACATTTACAGTACAAAAAAGTTCCTCATGTAGAGAAGAGGTGCAGCATACCTTTCTGAAGAGGGTGATGGTGTCTGAGGAGAGGCCGTAGTCCGCCCACACCTCTTTCTCAGTGCAGATGGCTACAGGGACTGACTCGACTCGCTTTGCAGCTGCAACCAGTTCCTTATAGCCTTTGCTCTCCTCTCCCTGAGACACAAGAGGGAACAATAGGTTACAAACTGTTCAAAAAGTCTTACATTTAACGGTTTTCAGGAATTTTTCTATAGTCTATGGAATGAAAGCAGTGTAGAGCAGCAGCGATGAGCTAGTCAGTAGATTACACACATATCATGCATACAAACTGCCAGACTGGTTAATGACAGCAAACCAAAGACAAACTCAGATTACAACACAAACAGAGGGAGCGTGACTTCAATCTCTGTTCAGGACGCCATTAGTCTGCTAGCCTATGTCTTTACGAGCAAATAGTGGTTTGATATGACAGCGCTCCAAATGTCAATAAAGAACCCTGTATTTCTTACCTTAAAATAAAAGGACATTTATCATTTCCATTTAAATGTTAAGTAGGTGTCTAGGTTGTTATCCACAACCACTTGGTGTATATATATATATATATATATATATATATATATATATATATATATATATATATATATATATATATATATATATATATATATATATATATATATAATGCAGTGATGGGATGTATCTCTTCCTCTTTAAAATGTCCTTTTTCCCTGAAGAGGGTAGAGAGTAAGAGTCAGAGATGGAGAAGCAAAAAAATAAACCGGAGAAAGAGAGCGGAGGTTGACTCAAAGGAAGGTGAATCATGTCTATTTCTGAGACAGCATTGCATGAGCTCTGGCAATCCATTTTATTATTTTGCAGTCTGTAATATGTGTTCATTCCCAGTGACTCACAGTACCAATATTTTGGTCTCTTTTTGCCTCCAGCATCACAGTCCAACTATGCTTTATCCTTGTGTGCTCTCTCATCCGCTCTCCTCTCATGAACCTTCTCCCTGTGTTTGTTTACGAGATGGTCAATGAAGCCAATCCCACAAGGGCTCAGATACGCATGTATTTCCTGTCAAGTGGTCCGCCATCTTCCACGGCGCACAGAGTCTGGCCAAAGGGCTCGCCTCTTTGGAACAGACAGCGACTCTCTGCCCCGAAGCACCAGCGCTGCCAAAGGTGTGGCCACAGGAAATACATTCTTCTTCCAAATCTATTCACGACAGCAGCATCACCAGCGTGCAAACAAAAGCTGTACTTTGGGAGCCTTGCTGTCTCACTTTTAGCTAATTTGTCTGATCGTATCTGGTACGCCACATGCATGTTAGCATAATAAAAAAAAGCCATAAAACAGCCGCTGTGGGCTTGTTTGAAAGATGTCTGAAAGCTGATTTGACCCCATGTTTTCTTTTCTCTTCAAGCAATTTTCATGTCTGACCTCCAGGAATCCGATGACCACCACATCAGCAGAGTCGATGAAGGCCTCAGCAGCTTTGGTGTCGGTCAATCTGGGAAGGGCACTATCTGAGGAAGAAAGAGATGCACATTTCAGCATAGTTTGTACCCAGTCCCCGTCGCTGTCTCAACAATACTAAGAATCTACAGCCACACTTGTGGCTCTGCGACCTGCTGTACTTAAGATAGAGCTGTGGGCAAAATGCTAATGTCTGCATGTTAACACTCTCACATTGAAAACCATTGTTTACTGAGTTCATCATTTTTTTTAACCTGCCAACATTTGCTAATTAGCACTAAACATGGAGTACAGTTGAGATTGGCTGTCATTACTTTTGTAAGTATTTGTGACAATATTGTCATGATGAATACCAAAGTTGTTACGGGCTTAACTCATCCTGAGGGAGGAGGGTTGCAAATTGTAAGCTCTTTCCTCAGTCGATTACTGGTAAAATTAACGATCAAAATATCCATTAATCGTTATTTGAAGAAAACATAAAAACTTTGCTTATTTCAAACAATAGTAAATGTATTTTTACTTAATCAAAGTTCACAGTAACATATTGCATATACTTTGAAGGCATTGCATAGCCTATCAATTAATCGATTAAATTTCACATATTCTATTAACTTCTTATCGATTGTCAATCCCTAGTCTATACCAAATTTGATGACAATCTATCCCATAACTTTCTTTCAAAACCGCAAGGTGAACCTCAAGTAGCCCTCTTCTATGAACATGGAACCAGTGCTGTTCTGGTTCCCTCACTTAATTTTAAACCATTCTGAGTATTTCAACCAAAAATAAATTGGTTTAGAACATGAAAAGTTGGTTCTCAGCTGGAACCAAAAAATATACCAAAACCATGACAACATTATGTACATCATCATCTACTGGTAGAAGCGATATGATGGCAAAGTCAAGTCACAAATCATCACACAAAAGTGTGTGCAGTGTTCTCATGTTAGTTGGTCCATGCTTGTTTTTTGGGTAAAATCAAGACTAAACGTTTGCAGGTGACCAATGTAATCTGCTGTATTGCTACTACTTACTTCTGTTGTGCACAGAGCAATGACCTCCATTAATGATCCTCAGGTTCAGGTTAAAACTAGTGGAAACATAGGCTGGTTCACTAGATAGCACCAAGGTTCCCAAAATCCTGAACACAACCAATTCAAGAACCAGAGCTACTTTAGTGGAAAAGGGGTAAAGGCGATGCTAACAGAAAAGTCAAGGGATCACCACAATGGGATTCATCTTCTGGGTACCATGAATATCTAGACAGTATTTCATGGCAATACATCTGGTGGATGTTGAGATAATTCACTAAATAAGTAAAAACTTTGACCTGCTGGTGGCAACAGAAAAAAAGTCACGCGACTGCAATTCATTCTCTGGGGACCTTGAAAGTTTGTACCATATTTCATGTCAGTCAAGTCAACAGTTTTCAAGACTTTTCACCAAAAAAATGAAATGTCAACCGCATCGTGGCTCTAGATGTAAAGGCAAGGGATTATCAAAATAATAAGGATTCATCATCTGGGAACCACGAATGTCTGTACCTCAAAGCAAACCATCCAACTGTTTTCAACCTCATGGTGGCTCTAAAAGGTAAAAGCAGGGACTATTAATATCCTAATGTGCACAACTGTACAACATTGCATGGCAGACAAAAGTGATGAAAGACACTTTCATTTTCAAAGTCAGGCCAAAAATAGCTGAGAATCCCACTGAGGACACGTGGCTGAAGGAACGAGATGCAGTGGGTGCCGTTCAGAACAGCACCTCCATCAAGTACGATCTGGAAGTGCCAATGGTTAATGTACACAACTGCACAAAATGTCATGTCAGATAAATGGTGAAAGACTGACCGACCAAAAATAATGTCCAAAAAGCTGTATATTAGCAGAGTGGCAACAATTTAAATAAATTGAATATGAATTTTGATTTTCTGCATTGAACGTAGAGAGAAGAACTCCAGATTTAAACCGAAAACACACAGCATACTTAAATCGATTTACCTTTCTCTGTGGCAACGACAGAAGACACCAGAAGGGAGAAAAACAGAGTGGTCAGCATGTTTCTAATGATTAACTGACAGGCAGCCAGGTAGAGAAAGCAGACCAAGAAGACTTTGTAGCTGTCAGACTCTGTCCAAAGAGCCGTGTCACCTCTCCTCTGTCTCTGACGGTCGCCACATGGCAGCCGGCAGTGGCTGCTGCAACTTCTCTGGGATGTGATTGGAGGCTTTCATGAGAACCAGCCAGGTGTTCTTGATAAGTGGGGGTGCTGGGGCGTTGATCTACGTGTCACTGTGCCACAGGAGACAGGTGTGGGTATCTATCTGCTGCGCTGTGGTGTGGAGGCAGTCTGAGGTTGAAAGGGACAATAATGGTCCAATTAGTCCAGCTGACCTTTGCTTTAGTAAAACATCACACAGCTTTTCTCACAACTCATTAGTCGCTTCTTTTTTTTTAACAACTTTGCTGTCAAAATGCCATGTTCTGCAGTGTCTGTTGGGGGTTGGGGGCTCTGCTGTTATAGCAGCCTGATTTAAACTGCACATATCCAGTTAACAGTCCTGTGTGATCAGTGAAGGACCAGAGATTAATTGGGGTGCATTTTGTTACATTCACCACAGGAGGGACACAACTCCCAGCACATCCATACAGCACCATGCAGACACCCGGGAAAGTCCATTTTGCCTGCCAGAGTTTGAGTATTTGGAGACAAAGATTTTTTTATTCTTGGTATTATCAAAAGAAACCAAGGTGAAAATAAAAATGTTATTGCCTTGATTTTCTTTCTCTTGTTTTTTTTTGGGGTTTTTTTTACAATATTTTTCACATTTTGCCTTAATATTTTTTATCTTGGAAATCTTTTAGTACATTGAAAAGTATGTTTGTGTAAGGGACTATACTTCATTCATAAGAGGTAGGGGTAGACGGGTGGGTTTTTTTAAAAAAAAAAAAAAATATATATATATATATATATATCTTGACCAAAGCTACAAATATTTTTCTTTGAGCTTTCCTGAGTGATTGGCAGAAAATGCACCACCCTCCTTCCACCATAAAATATATTCACACCAAATGTAGGCAGTATAGGAAGCAATGCAACAGCACAGGAGTTAGAGTCATCAAAAAAACAAGCTAATTTCTCAGCAATATGCAAATCCTGTTTGAAAATGAAGTGTTGTAGGACCATCAGAAATTTCAAAACCTACAATCTTCTGTTTTAACAGTTTCTGGTCATAATAAATGGTGTGATTATGAAAACATGGCTTTTAAGTACACCAGTGGAATTTGGGGTTCAGCGGGTATTTATTCAAAATACAACCATTTAAAGCTGTATATTCCTCCCCTATGCCAAAATAGGAAACATGTTCCTCTCCAGTGCTTAATAAAATCATTTGACATGCCACCCCCTCCATGCACCACCCCCTTCTCCCTAAATAATGAACAGTTCATAAATAATCTTAAAATAAGAGGTATGTATTTCCTACATTGAGTGAGTGTAAAAGTCTGGAGAATTCTCAGTAAACATCCCAAAACCAAACTGTTTCAAGATTTTAACATAAACTGCCTAAGAGTGACTGAAAGGTTAATTAATCCTAATTTCTTTTCTTTCTAAAGTCACATAGCACTATAAAATCCTGTAATCAAAGTGTCTAATGCAACATTATAGGAACATTTAGTTTTTCCACCAGTACAGTGAATGTACACTCTAAGAATATCCCAGTCTTTGCAATATCTTCATGGCAAATTTGTTTTTAAATGATCTAAAACCTATGATGTAACCATGAAGCCAGAAATAATAATAGAGGAGCAAAAATTAAAATATAAAGCTGTGAGCCAAGGAAAAAGTTACATAAGCGTTTTCTCACGTAACTTAGAGAGGCAGAAAAAAAAGTCCACAAACTTACAGCAGCTCCCACAAACCACCACAGAAATGTTGATTTATGTGTTGAAGTTAAAGCAAAAACTAAAAAGCCTATGAAGTGCTGATTTATTTATAACAGCACTGAAGCAATTATTAAATGAAACTCTACCTTTTTTCTTCTTTTTTTGAAGATGTTTTAGTCAGTGATTTTGAACTTTTTTTGTTTGTTTTTTTTAAATGTAAAGAATTGCTGGCAAGTTACAGTTCGGTCAGCCACAGAGCTGAAAAACCAGCAGGATGCACAAAAATACAATGAATTCTTAAGAACAGGATGGTGTGAACCCTGTAAACTTTCTCTTATGTGTCAATAAAATCCAAATACTCTTCACATATACTTCTAAAAAAAAAATACTGAAGATTAAAAAAAAAAGGTTACTCAGAATGTGATCATAAAAATACCCTCATAAAGCTTTTCTTAGGATTATATGTCCTCATGTGTTCAGTGCAAGGAGGAGGGATAATGAAAAACTCACACAGTGGGGAAATTATTACTGTGGATTCATCATTTGTATGTTATCACAACACAAACAAACATGTTGATCCAAGCTGTGAAGAGTCTCTGCTTATTTCCAGGGCTGGGGAGTGTGATGTACGTCCACATGGGGCTTAAGGTCAACACTAATTCTGCAAATCACCCAACGTCACAGACTTTAAGTATGACTCGGCTGAAAAGCACATGCAGTCTTTAGCCGTGACTCTGCAACTCCTCACAGGAGAGAAATAAAGCTTCTTACAAACACTCATTCTGTCTTTATAACGTGACAGATTAGACTTAGGTTGAAACAGAACATATGACTGTCCAGTATTTAGTGTGTGTATCATACCCATGAAATAGCCTAGTTTATATTATATTTATTGGATACATACAGTATGTAAGTACAGGGAAAAAAGGGGGAAACAACTTTGCGTTTTCTTTAGGAGGGACTTGGAAATAAATTACATTAGAAGTATCTTTTTAAATTACTGAGTACAGTATCAATTTAATAATTACAACATACAGTACTAGTATTATTTCATTCATGTTTAGATTATGACATAATTAAGGAAATAAAACGTTAAAACTTATTTTAAAATATGGAGAACTTGTTTCTATTAATACAGTTTTAATGTGTATCTCTTTACTCATTTATTTATTACATTATGTATGATCTATATATCATTTATATAGCTTTCTAGACATGTGTTACCGCATGTTTATGATTGATGATGATTAATTCCTGTCAAATGTACCATTGTTCTCCCACTTTTAGCTGCAATTACAGTGTATTTAAAGATTATGTTAATGTTTATTGTAAAGTTTGGTTTTTTTTATATAGTAATTTAACTGTAATTTGGCTCCTTTTCATGATGTGAAAATAATTCTGCTGGTATCTTGTTTGCACTTTGAAATTATTCAATACGTTCTGGGTCAAAAAAAAATTTAAAGAAGGACACACATTGTAATTTAGTTCTAGGTCCACCAAGACGCAAATTCAGTGTCCCCTTTTTTTTCCTGTACTTGTTCATTTGTACTTTTATCTAGGTGTATGTACCTTAGAATTTCCCTGAGTAGCATTTATATGCAAAATTTTATATAGTAAGTTCAGTCAGACAACTCACGTTTTTGTTTGGGTTTTTTTCAGCAGCAGAACATAGTCAGAGTTTAGGGTCTAGACTGCAGCTTCATCGCTGGCCACAGATATGTTTACATGACGTGACGGGAGCCTGCAGGTGGATGCTGGGATGGAGGATGGAGGCAGCAAAACTGATGCAGAGCAGCAGCTGCAATAACAATGCAGAGGGAAAGCTGGGAAATTTTTGCAGCTTAAATAGACCATCAAATTGGGAAGGTGTGTTTGTTGATGATGTTTGAAGAGTAAGGTGTGACGTATGAATCAGTGCAGCTTGAGTTGACTAACTCGCAGGCGGCACTCCATTTAGGTTAAACTGTAATCAAAATGATTTCCCAGTGAGAAAAAGTAACGATATACTGTAACTTTAGAGACATAAAATAAAAATCATTACTAAAAAACTGTAACTTTTAGTGACTTTAGGTTGGAATGTCGTTCAGCACTGACAAACATTTTAAGGACCGTGTCTGTTCTCTACTTCAATCTAAATTTAATCCATTTAAAAATAGCCTCATATTGTCTGTATCTATGAATAAATGTCTCCTTTAAGATTTTATTTCACATTGCTACTTTAAGACTCTCTCATTCAGGCATTTTCAGACATTTTTACCATCTTTAAGTTATAAGAGCGCTGGCATGTATAGTTTGCAGTAAGGTTGGTGTTTATAGCAGTCCACACAAAAGGATGCTGGACAATGATAAAACAATGAAAAGGAAAGAGAGGGAAGGACAGAAGTGAATTTTAAAATGTTGTATCTGGCCATCTCTGACTCCTTGTGGACGAGTGTTTAGTGTTCAACAGGCTCGGAGAAGAAGCAGTTTAAGTTCAAATTACAGGCTCAGTCGCTCATATAGTTGGTGCTGCTGCAAATAAACAGAGCGAACGTGATGATTACAAATCACACAGTGGCAAGAAATAAAACATCAGACTCGGCTGAGCGATGTGTTTTCTCTAAAAGGCTTGCGGTGACACTTGATCTTTTTCAGGAAAACTACAAAGCTATAAAGTTTGCAAATACTGTCCAGCACGTTTTACCAGGTAACAGGTTAATCCGCTGTCTTTTTTAAATTTGTGGTGGAAAGTCAAAAATTAAATTAGAAAATAAAATAAAATAAAATTAGTTTGTGTTAAACAATGAATAAAAATAAAACAAAGCAAAAGTGGTCCCAGCCGATGCTCCTTAAGTATGCGTGCAGACAGTGAGTTTAGTGGTGAGATCAGTGATGTAATGCAGGTAAAGCTGAAGCTGATGGATTACTGGTATTTACATTGCGGCCAGGTTAAATCAGTCTCAATTTTCATCGCTTACACAACCTTTAACCCTGTTAGGCTTCGACGCAGCCTCGGACGCTGGTGCTGAGCTTCTCCTCACACTGACACCGTCATACTTATGCAATGTGTATGATGTGGAAACGTCAACATTGGTCATGGAGAATTAGAAACACTCCAAAACAGGATGCGCATTAAAGACCATAAAACGAGAAGAAATAATTTAAATAATTAATTTTGTACTAACATACTGCATCTACTAGAAAAGACGAAAGAAAAACCTTAGGAGCAAAACAACACACTGTGAAATATATCATTGAAAAAAAGTGAAATATTTGTATTGTCTAAAATAATATAAGATAATATCAAAATTGTCTCAGATATTTTTTCGAGTGGGTTGTTTGGTCTGGAGAGTCAAACTTGCTGATCCTGGAGGATTAATATGATGTGGGTCACAGTTACTGTGTCAGCTGCGCGGGGGTGTTTGCCGTATGGATTTCATGTGTGGGTTGGAAACAGCTGACAGGCTGCCTGATGGTGATGTCAGGGGGCCACCGAGGACGGGGAAGCCCTCTGACACATTAATTACCCATACGACACTGTATAATCCTTCATCTCTGCGGGGGATACATACAGAATCTGTGTCAGACAACACAAGTACACAAGGTAATACACGGCCCAAAACGGACAAAAAACATGAGGTGACCCTGTAAACTACAGAGTGCCGACAGCAACTGATTTAGTATGTAGAGCAGGAGCGTCTGCACAGGTTCGGTCAAACAAAACAAGACTTTCACTTATTGATGCAAAATAAAAACTAGATACGGGATCCCAAGATGGGTCCAGCGGAGTTGCTCATCTGGTGCTTATGAACAAAAAAAGTTTCTAGCTTCCAGTTTAGCCTCCAGGGATGCGGACCACCGAATATGACCAGTAGTGATTCTCCTGCTGGCCCCAATCCATGACCTCCCACTCAGCTCAAACTTTTTAAAGTTTTAAAGATAAAAAAACCTCCATGGTTCAAAAATTCTGAATAGAAGGATTCATAATTTACTTTGTTCACAGTTCGAGGTGTCCTGTCAACAGTTTCACAGACGTCTCTTATAATGGTGATCTATAGGGAAAATGCTTTTTGGGCAGTGGGGGATTTTTTCGCTGCAATACAGTAGGTGGCCACTGGGAAAAATTGGCAACAAGCCTGAGCTGCCGTCCTGGGGGACTGCTTTCACCTAGGAGATTGCAGTTCATGTCCCATGTGAAACCAAAAGTTATTGTTTTGATGCAGACAATACTGTTACATAATATGTCGCATCATGCATGTTGAAATCCCTTGTGACGCTCCATATTGTTATGAAACTGCAACTAAAACAAGTTCTAAAAATGCTGCATCGCCACTTCCTACCACTCAACAACTACGAAGCCAAAATGTCCCCCATACAGCGCTCATAACGTCATTTGGAGCGCTTGAGATCTCTGCAGTATCATGTTCCTGTTCATACACCACCACTGAGCAATCACGAGCAGCATCACTAATCCTGGGCACACCAATTTACACACACAGCTGTCAATAATGATGTCAAACCTGCTTTTTTATAGCATCAAATAACAGTTTAAACTTCTCGGAGAAGTGAATACTTGAACGAACAGCAGGGTAACACAAACTAAATAAAATGAAAAAAAACATGTTCGGTGTTTGATGTGAAATTTGAGTTTTTAGTTTGGCCCACGTTCCATTCAAAAACATGGAGGGGGCGGGATTTATGACCTATACTGCAACCAGCCACCAGGGGGCGGTTGAGATGTTTTAGCTTCACTTTTGGAGAGCCGTAATGTTTTCCATCTTTATATACAGCCGATGGGTTTACACGTCAAACTGTGTACAGGTGTTGGGGAGTTAATAGTGCATCAGTTGTAAAAAGTTGTATTAGGTGTTCTGTAGCTCCAGGAGGAGCTTTGTGAAATTTGGCAAACTGCCTCAAGTGATGTCACTCGAGTCAGCATCGGTTAGGTCTGAAGACTACAAATCTGAAAATAAAAATTATCTGCAAGTGAAGAAGTGACCTTACCAGGCCCCTGTAGCCTGTTGCTCATCTCTGCATTAACTGTTGAACTGTCGGTGGTCATGTTGCATTGTGGTTAATGTAGGCTGCAGATTTTGACAAGGAAGAGGAATGTGTGATATAAAAAAAGATGATGTCTCTGGTTCTGCTGCATTGAATTGGATCCATTTTTTAAACTTTTCATTGTGACTCTGATGTTATAGGAGTGCATAGGTATATAAAGTAGCCTACATCAACGTTACACTTGAATATATCAGAATCATATATAACATAGAGTATACCAGAAGCTATTGTATGCATCAGTTGCACATATGTTGTTGTATTATAAAGCCATTATATTGGTTGCATTAAGTGCAATATTTTAAGATGTGTGAAATTGCACAAAATTCCATGTAGACTTCCTCTCATTGTGCACACAGCAGTGTTTAAATATGACCACTAATAACCATGATCATATTTCAAATAACACCTTTTTCCCTCTTATTCTAAGTGAATGAATTTGGATCAGGGTTAGAGGGATAGTGTTGGCTGATAAAACTCACACACAGCACTCAGGCACTGTATCAGGCTGCACTGACCCATATGGACGAGTCCCAATCCTGTTACAGCCTGTAAGCTGCCAGCTCGTCAAGCCTCACAGTGAAGAGTCGAACCTTCATGCCAGAGCAAACAACAAAGTGGACAGGAAACCAGCGGACAGTACCTGACAGGCGCCTGAGGGATTCCTGGTTGTGCATTGAGCTTTCTGTGTACTGTCAGACTTCAGAGTTGTTTTTGTTTTGTCTGTGTTGGAAACCCGCCCCTGGGATTTTACAAGGATTATATTTGTGATGTTAGACACAGAGTCTACATGTTGCAGTCACAAACCCATGGGCTTTGCAGATCAACTCCCTCCTTCCAAGAACTGTATTTTAAACCAGATACACACGGCATGGTTTGTGGGTGATTTCCTGGATGCATAGGTTGCAATTTGAGGAAAGATTTGGCTCAACTGGCCGCAGTAATGTGACCCCACACTGTGGTGCATATGCACTCATGACATATGCAAAATGCTTCTTAGAACTGTTTACAATTCATATTTCAGATCGATGAGCTGAGCTTCTGCCGGTCTCTGAGACTCACTCCTGATACTGCAATGATACTGCAGTTTATGTACAAGCAGCTGAACTACTTTTCAGTCAGGAGAGCAATATTTCTCACTCTGTACACTGGAAAATCTGATACCTACTAAAAAAGAACTGAAATTGTGGCAACAGTTTGCAATGATTTTATTGATTTAAATCAACATGTTTTAGTTTTAATTAAAGTGAACATTTATATATTTGGTTACACAGCTAAATAATTTTAACTTAATTGTGTTAAGTATATCCATTCTTTCGTTTTCATCATCAATCAGTTTCATATCATCCATTTTCTACATTTCTTTTGTATGAAATCATGTCTATTTTATCATAAGATTTCACAGTATAAATTATGTCGAAGGACTTAATAAGTGGTGAGTGAACAGATGAAAAATAGGGGGGTGAAAGAAAAGAGTGGCGGACTGACTTTAATTTGTTTGTATAAGGAAAAGGAAGACCAGCTTAATTGAGGAACATCAAAATACAACGTAGCTTCAATAAGCGGTTCATATCCTTCAGTCCTACGAAGTAGCGACTCACGCATAATGTTATGTAGGGTACTTAGTGTAAAGTTATGCATTTTACGTTAAGTTACATCCTTTAAAATGACTGAAGTTCAAATGGTTCTGTACACCTGTCTCCAGGGGAAAGTCCCATGTTTGTGACCTTTCCACCACCCATACCTTCCTCCTCATGAGACAGCTTCTATCTTTCAGTGAATTGGTCACGTGATTGCAGCTTTCCAAAATATGTTGGCAATACACAAATTACTGGCTCATGATTATACGGGATGGATGCCGGCTTATCAACATGTACAGATACACATTAGAATAGGACTTTGTGAAACTCAAAATGTTAACTGTACTGGTATTAGTCTATGTTCATCAGACAATATCAACTGTAAAATAATATACATAAATAATATATATAATATTAACTGTAAAATAAAAAACAAAGTATATCAGTATGCCTGAGTCCTTAACTTTCATATCAACATAGCCTATATACTACGACAGCATAATCAAATTCCTTAAATTCAGTCAGGGATTTTGGTTTTGATATGCCACCACATTTTTGAGCCTGCAGAGTTGTTTCCATATATTACATTTTAAGACAAAAAAATGCCACTTTAAAGCATCACAACTTGCTGCAGTTATCCGATGAGCATGAAAGGGTCACCATATATTTACATCTTAAAGAGAAATCTTCAAACCACATGTAGCCTGATAAAGATTCTAAACTGAGTCATTTGAAATTATATTGAAAACTACAACAAGACAAAAAACACGACGCAGTAGGCAGCAGTTTGAGTGGCAGGGTGGTGGTGACTTATATCTGTGTTATTTGAACTGTAAATATGTGATTTCACTAATCCCATTATAGCAGTCAGAACAGTCAATATATCTCAAAGAAAATAATGCAACAGATATACGCCATACCTCATCCATACCTCGGCCTAAATAAAACACCAAAGCAGTTCTAAATTGTTTGTGATAGCCAGATATGTATCTGAGCATAACGAAACTGAATGTATAGGTGTTTAGATAAAACACGGAAACAAAATAAGCTATACAGTGTGATTTAGCCAAGATGATTACTGTGCATGTGCGTACTGTGACTTTGCAAAGTCTAATCCCACAGCCAGAGAGTAAAAATAGAAATTAGAGGATAATTTCACTCCAGGTACCAGGTACACTGGTGCAAAAATTTTTAAATAAACTAAAAAAAACATAATGCACATTAGTCATAGCTCGGAAGGTTTTTGTGTTTTTGTTACATCCACTCACCTCTGCAGTCTGTCTGTATTTGCTGTCATAAGAAAGACATCTCTGGTCCACCGTTATGATCTGATTCTTCGTTCTCCCAGTAACCAGCAGATGCAGCTGTTGCAGCTCTGCACGCCACGCTACAGCCACACTGAAACTAAGGAAAGACAAGAAAATTGGAAAAGAGTGCTCTCGTCAGCCCTGACTGATGGTTTCTTTTCTAAGATGACACACCAGGTGCATTGACAAACAATGAAACAATTAACGCAGGAAAGACTTAATTATCTTACATGGCACAGTCTTTAATCAGCCTACAAATGACTTTTATGGAAAAGTATGTTGTTTTTTTTCACCTGTAATCAGTGGCAGTTACTGAAAAGAATTATCTGTTTAAGAGGGAAAACATTTTGTTGTTATTAGAGAGTTTGTTGGTTTTACGTTATCCATACCTCTTTAAATGTCAAAAATTTAAGAGACAGCCAAAGGTTGGAGACCACCGCTCTACAGAAAGTTGCTGAATTGGCTTTTTTTACATTTCCCAGAATTGGAACCACAGCAATAACAAAGAAATTATGTGAAATACAGATAGAATGCAGCAGCAGTAAAGACACTGAGATGCTCAGTTTGTTATTCAGATTGGATCTTTTCAAAAATACACAAAAAACCATTCAACCATCTATTTACCTGAGCCTAAGTTTTTTGTTCAGTCCACATATTAAGTTCATAAAATAGTCCTTAAATCCAGCTGTCCCTTAATATCTCACACGCCTAGTATTCTATATCAAGAAGCATCCTACTGCTCACTATCACCATTGCACCAGTGAATCACGGCCCCTATAATAAAATAATGCAAATTACAGCAATACTCCACTGTACTAAAGACACGCAGCATCTAATCTGCAGTTATTCTGGACTTGCACACTTTGCAAATAACCATCACTCAGAAGAATATAAAACATTTTCAAAATAAGACCCACAAGGCCATAACTAAACTTCACTTATAAACTGTACCTTTAAAATGTATACATCACAATATTGACACTAACATATATATTAATATACATAATATTGTATTTACAGTATTTACGAGTTGCGAGCACATACACATCCCTCCAAAGTTGTCATTTTGAGTGGGGAATTGAAAAATTTCTATGATACGCGAGTTGTGACGTTTACATGACTTTCAGGGCAGCAGAAATGACGGAAAGCATGAAAACAGTGTCAATAATTGACAGTAAAACATATATATATATATTTAGTTATTTTGTCCAGGTAGCTATCATTTACTTGTAGTAGTTGCACATTTTAGTGTATTCATCTATTAGCTGCAGCAGGCAAGCAAACCTTTAACTACAAAGCATGCCAGGCGAGCTTATAAACAAATTCAAACATCTAGTGACCTGCCTGCAAGACAACACACAGGTAAAACAAACACGTACACCTGCAGCCTATCAGCCAGCACTGAGGCCGAATTTTAAAGTTTCTAAAGTTCAACAAAAATGCTCAAAGCAATCTGAAAACATCTCCAGGACACTTTCCCAGGTCAAATTTTGCTTCATTAACTTGAAATTGGTAATTTACACAAACTACTGACTTGAAAAACAGAGATACAATGCAGCAGCAGCATACCGTGTGGGCAGAAGTGTCCTCCATAATACGAACCGGTGCGCAACGCTCCCGTGATGAAAGTTCCACCTAAGTGCTGCTGATTAACACTAATTATCTTCTTTCACGTTATATTTAAAAAATAAAATAACGTGGTTGTCATGTACATTATTGTCAATAATAATAGGCTCTGAAAAGTACTGCCATTTTAATACTAACACTAAATAACAAAAATAATAGCCTATATTAAAAGTTCACCCAAATTACAAAACATGTTTCTTTTACTTAGAACCCCCAATTTTTCCTTAATTTTTCCCCCACACCAGTTAATATCGTCATATAAATTATATCAATTCTGTATATATTTTTTAAACTCTCAACAGTTCAAAAAAATTGTATCTTCTTTTAAAAAAAAAAAACCAACTCTTTATATTGTTCTTTTGCTTCATTTATCTTGCACATACCTGCCTTGATGTCCCTTTGCTGCTGTAACAATGTTAATTGTGTGTCCCAGTTGTGGGACTAATAAAGGATTTTCTTATCTTATCTTATCTTGTCTTATCTTATCTTATCTTATCTTATCTTATCTTATCTTATCTTGTCTTGTCTTGTCTTGTCTTGTCTTGTCTTGTCTTATCTTATCTTATCTTATCTTATCTTATCTTATCTTATCTTATCTTATCAACTAAGAGCCATGTGAAGCCTTTGATGATGTGGAGCTCAGCAGTGTAGTTAAACACCTCACATTTCACTTTTTTCCTTCCATTTCAAACAGTCCTTGTAAAACATTTTCCTCCTGTGTGTTCACCCACTGCTCACACGTCTCTCCCCTCAGGTCTCCGCTAATGAAGTGAACAAAGGTTCTGAACTGACGTTTGCTATATTTATGCCGCATTGTACGAGGCACTGTCCCTTTGTCTGCTCAGTGTTTGGAGGCTCCAACAGCTAATTGGTGCAGTGACACAAATGATATCTGGAGGCCACACACACACACACACACACACACACACACACACACACATTAGCACCACCATAAACGTTGCCAGAGGAGCTGCTAAATATTACATTGAGTAGAACACATCAGCAGTGGGGGAGTAAATGTAAGTACTGAGCTTAAGTACAACTGTAAGATACTTTTACATGAATGAAGTACTTCCTTTTTGTTTTTCCTTTTTGTTTCCTTTCCTGTTACTTTACCTCCATCCTATTCAGAAAAAGATATCACACTTTTTACTTCCCTACATTTATTTGACAGCTATGACTAATAATAACTCTGTCATGATCTGCTGTGATCATCTTCTTGAGGTCAAGTTTTTCCTTTGTTTAATAATATTCTTCAGGCATGCTCTGTGTTTCTTGTTTTAGATACATAAAAAAGTGGAGTTATATGAGAGTCTTTTTGGGAAAACCATCTCTTGTTAAGTAGTTTCTTACTTCTTCGATAACATCTTAAAGATGCTAGATTTCTGTCAGAGCGGATAACATGATATTTATTGGTGTGTGTTGTGTGTTGACATTAAAACATCTTCTCTGTTAAACTGTTCTCTTTGTTTGTGGAGAAAAAAAACAATAGATTCAGTTCTCACTGTGAATAAGCTGATTTGGTTGCCATGGCAACACTAGCTTTAGTCATCTTCCTCTTTTCTCTTTCAGCCTCAATCCTTGACACCAGATTTATTTACAATGTGAGTGAATAGTATAACATCTTTAGAATATGCAAGCATGGGTAAGTCAGTGAGTTACCAAGAATAAATTAAATGATTATGTATTACTATATTATGTATCTTAAGATGATTAATGGAGCAACCAAATACAAAGAGTTAAAGAAAGAAGACGCCAAACTACATGCATGTGGGGCTTTTTCCTGGCAGATGTGTTGAGTGTGAAAAAATTAAATCATTTGAAACATTAGTGTAGCATGTGATGTTAATTATAACCTCTTGAGCTGAGCTTTGGTTTGGTATGCATTTTTAATATCTAATGGCTATTTGCAATAAGTAGGACCATATAAATGTTTTAAAAAGCATTGTTTTTGAACAGCAAGTTGTTTTTTTAATTAAATCCATACATGCGGACACCAGGTTTATTTTTTAATACTCACAAATGTGTAATGAAGTATAAAGCTGTTTTTTTCAATGCCTCAAAAATAGTGTGTAAAGACAAAGTTGCAAGCGAAGCGACATTTGCTCAGTGTTTTATCACTCTATGGGTTAAAGGTCACTGTTCAAGTTTAAAACTGTTTAAAAGTGTCCATGACAATGCTTGAACATGGCTGCACAAAAACAAAATAGCAAATAATGCGACATATCTTAAAGCCTTGTGATTGTGAATGTCTTTTTTGTTTGTAGGAACAGTCTGTCACACCTTATTGGCCCAATGTCCCAATGTCCTCAAACCAGTACTTGCTTATTTACAGCTTGTTATTATTGCTAAAATTGGTCAAATCTGTACACAGTAAAAATGAAGTTGACTGAATTTAAAAAGACAAGTTGAATCGTTACAAATTACCCAAATTTGACTTCTCAAATTCAGCTAACTTAGAATTTTTAAGTTAACTCTTTTTAAAGTTAAAAACATATATTAATAATTTTACAGCATATGCCATATAAAACTAAAAGCTTTATCAACCATAAATAAACAAGTTTTAACCATAACACTTCATCAGGCTGTCCACTTCTGTGTCGGGATTGGCTGTAGACTGATTTTGCAGAGCTGGCTGCCGCCTTGTTTCCACATGGATTAGAGTATTGTGTTTTGGCTACCACAAGATGGCAGATAAAAGTGTCCACAACCGAAAACAACAGGTCTAAGTTTAGCAGAATGAAGTATAAGGAGCCACAAACCCAAAACGTAATGTCCTCTCATGAGGTCGCAGGAGCATAAGGACACAAAGACAGATTTTGTATGGAAAATAAACATTTATTGTGTTTCATTGTTTTTCTCTACTGACAGAGTAGATGGATGATCTGTTTCACTGAGGAGTGAAGGGAATTATAGACTTTCTCATAAAAATAAAATTTGACCTAATGCACAACATAGACATCTGCGCATGTTGAATCAGCAGCTTTGAGGAGAAGAGGAGGAAGGAAGAGGAGGACAGCAAAACATTACTTGGACATCACAATAACAGGCAACCAACCTTCTTTCATATTAATAAAATATATACATTCATTTAATTTCTTTTATTTTGCCTCTGTGGAAGGTGCAAGCTCAGGTCCGGAGCTGCGTGCTGACACCACTTGTTTTGAAGACAATGCTGAATTGGTGGAAAGGCAGGGGAAGATAAAGTCCATGAGACGAGAGAGATTTCTCTTTTTCCAGGTCAGACCTCTAAATAATGGAAAGCAGCCTCTTCTCTAGAATACACAAGGACGAAATGTTCAGCCGCGCAGTCAACAGTTGGAATACACGAGGGAAAATGGTAGCAGTGGGGGTGAAGGCGGAGGGGAAGACGGCTAAATAATTCCATATTTCGCCAGGTCGCTGAGCTCCATGTCACCGAAGGCTTCCCATGGGCAGATCACTGTGATGTCTGTGCCGAGACCCTCCATGCCAGGGATGTCGTCTCCGAATCTAACAAAAAGACAAAATAATTATTTGTTTTTACCCGTCCAAAATGGCAAATAAAGAACAGATGAGTGTGTATTTTGTCTTAAAACTATCGCACCCCTTCTGGCCTGGTTTAGGCGCCTTGCTCTTGAAGGTGCGGACGGTCCTCTGCTTGAATTTGGGAGGTGCCTTCTTCTCGGCGGGAGCTGCGACTGCCACATCTGCCATTTCGATTAGTTGCTGATAAAGGAGAACACACAAAATAATTTAGATCATTCCAAATATTTTAAAATGTACTGCTTTGTATTTGATTAAATATAGGACTATTTATTCAAATCTTACACTGAACTGTAACTTCACACAAGTCTTTTTATAAGAAGAAGATATTGCCTTGAAATAATTTAATAAACTGTCTTTTATCTTGCCTAGCTTGCCTTTGCTATCAACCAATGATCTACCCCTTTTTAGAGATCTAATTGCAGTAGATTAAATACAAATTAAAAAAGATAAAAAGATGCAAAGAAAGTAGAGAAGAGGAGAACAACTAGTGAACTTCTCTTTGTTCATCCAAATCCATCAGGTAAAAAGAGAACATTTTTTAAATGAATAAATAAATAGATAAAGGCCTCGAGCAGCACCACCAAGAGAGGCCGACACAAAGGACTCCTCAGTAAAATCCTCAGATCTCATTTCAGCTCCTTTCAGCCACTATACTCAAGAAAAAAACCCACAAAGCCATCAGTCCGCCTGTCTCTCCTCTGGACCATTACATGCTATCAGAGCAGTAAAAACCTCCCTGCACCTAGAGCCGAGAAAATTGCAGTTACCTTTTTTTACTGAAGTCTTAATCAGAGTCTTTCTGACGGCTGCCTGATGAGCCCCGCTTGTTTCTTGCTTGTGGTTCTTGTGGTTTTTCCTCTCCCTGTCTGACTCTCCCCTTATAAAGGCCTCCAGGGTGCTAATCCCCTCAGATGTACTGCAATTGTTTAATGTGCCAAGTCTTCTTCTGTAGCAGCTCAGCCACGAATAGACGAGATAAAGAGAAGCGAGATATAAATACGAGTTGCATTTCAACTTGCTGTCGATATATCTGTCAGCACGTGAATTCCAGTGAATTGTGGAGGTGTCATTTATTGGCAGGAGTGAGTGGCAGTAATAAGACGGCGATCAAGCTGAAGCCAAAAAATCTGCTGAGAGATAGTCATTGTCTGTCTGTTTATCTGTCACAGCCCACCACATACACAGCAGGACTTTACCCACACACACTCTACCCCTGTGCATCAAATTCTACACTACAGTACAAGGAACTGCTCATTATGGTTTAGACACAAGAAAAACTTCTTTACAGTAAATGAAGACATTTTGTCATTTTTTTGCATTTGACAACTCTCGTCCTTTTCCCTTTGTTTCTCCTATGATTCATTCCACTCCCAAAAGTAAGTACATTTACTCAAGTACTTCAGTGCGGCTTTGACATGCTTGTGCTTGAGCATTTTCTACTACTGTATACTTCTACTCCATTAAATTCTGGAAGGAATTATTGGACCTTTGACTACACTTATTTGACTCTTACAGTTACTTATTACTTTTACGTTTAAAAGAAAAAAGATATGCTTATATGATATGATGCAATCATGGATGGATTACTGAATGGGCCCACTGAGCACAAGTCCAGGGGCCCAAAATGTCAGGGAGCCTCTAGCAAAATGTCAACATGTCACACAAAATTACAGACACAAATCCACAAAAAGATGCATAACAAATACAAAGAGATGCATAACCACCAAGTCTGTGTGTTTTGCTCCTATGTAGGAGAGGTGGTGGGGCCCTTTGCATATCTGTGCCCAGGGGCCCATTGTCTCATAATCCGCCCATGTATGCAGCACTATACTACTAATCTACCCAGGAGTATGAGGTGTCTAAAATTGGCCAACATTAACCAAATACAACATTAAAAAACTCTTTTATGCATTTGTGTGCATAGAAATGTACTGCAGTTTGAGAGGAGTCATTCTACATAATGAGTACTTTTATTTTTGATACATACATTTTGCTGATGATACTTTTGTACTGCTGCTTAAGTAACATTTTAAATCCAGGACTTTTGGCGCTGTACATTTCTGCCAACCAGATATGTTACACATAGACAGATAATGAGACAATGGACCCCTGGGCACAGATATGCTAAGGGCCCCACTGCCTATCCTACATAGTAGCAAAACACACAGACGTTGTAGTGATTTCGCGTCTCTTTGTACAACATAATGAACAAATCTGCTGCGTGTATAAAAAGTACATACTCATGGTTTACAGAAATGTACGATGCCAACATTTATTCGGGCGACTGGGTTGCTTTAACTTGTCCTACGTTAATTATTTTTCACACTGTAGTATTTCTACATTTACAAAAGTACAGGATCGAAGTACTTTTTCAAATATTAAATGCTACATTTGATGGAATTCAACATGTCTATTTGGAAGAGGGTCAGTGCCACGTGAAGTTTGAATTCTGAGTTTAAAGTCATAATACTTTTATTATTCTCAGAACCTGAAATCACTTTTTAGCATGATACTTTTTTTGCAGAATTTATATGTAGATGTTAGTTTTATATATGTAGTATATTTACTGCCACAAAAACAGCAATTTCAAAATAATGCATGAAGCCCCATGACAGTTCTAGTCATAATATGACACCGGCCCTGTGACTGGAATGATAAAATACTAAAGACTGAGATATACTTTCACCTTATTTGTAAACAAACACGTGTTGACGTAGCTGGCATGAGGATCTGAAGCATGTGATGTAAGAGCACTGAGCCCTGTTCAGGTGATCAGTCACTTAGTGACAAATAAAGAACACTTCAGCTGTTAATCCCCCATCGCACGGCATGGACTCAGGTCAGAGGGAGACCATATTGAGACAGTCTCTGCCAACTTCACTAAACAATGTGACATTAAAAGAAATGTCTTAGGCTGTAGATATAAAAGAAACAATCTTTGATTTTGTTATAGCACCGAATTCAGCCCCAGTTTGTCACAACTTACAGTATGTGTTATATGACAAAGATAGTCTTAAAGTCCAGTTTCTAGATTTGTCTCTTTTTTTGATTAGCTGATGAAGACTGTGAGATATGGGTAAAAGAGCCAGAGGAGTAAATGGACTTTTAGTAAAGATTTTTCTTTAATGTTATTGGTTTCAAGATCAACAATGAGCTTCTTATTTATTTCATAAAACTCATCTTGGAGCTGAATTTAGTGTTGTTGTAGAATAATAAATGTTTTAAAATTATATGAAATTGTTTTTAGAAATATTCCTCTACAGAACATATATCTATCTCTATATCAGGTCCCAAAACAACTCATATTGTTCAGTAAATCCAGTTGAGTTTTTGCTTCATTATGTAATGTTGACTTGGAGATGTCTTCACATGGCATGACACACATTCTTGAGCCCCCTCCTAATCTCATAGAACAGAGAGGATAGAAAATTATAGAGGAGCATGTCAGGGGGATTAGTAGGGGAGGTATATAAGAGACCACAGGGTGAAGCCCAGAAAGACAACTGACAACTGACTACAGAGACATTGTCCAGAAGTCAACTGTGACTGCAAAAGACAAGGTAAGATCTAACTTCCATCTTTTCTCAGCTGCAGTCATTGGCTAACTTTCAATTCTGCTGTAAGGATTGATTTTAGTATGGAGTCCCCCAGGGGCCATGGTTTGAGTTCTTTTTATTATTAATATTAATGTTATTATTATTACTATTTACTTTTTAATACTTTTCTTGTTCAATTTATTCTGAGCAATTCCACATGGTTGCTCCCAGTACAAGGCTCCAGTATGTATCAGCTAATTTAATTTCACTTGAAAGTTTTAAGTATGCTGACATAGAAACTCTGCTTCATAGGACAGTTGTGTTTTTAGTGAGAGTAAGGTTAAAAAACTGCTTGTATGTGTTACTTAATGCCAGGGCACCAAATATGATGTGACAATGTTGAATGAGGATGCAAAACTTTTGCAAGGTTTTGAAAGTGTTGCAAGAGAATGTAAAATTTGTTGCAAGAGAACAAAAAAAACAACAAAAATCTTGCTGTGACACTTGAGGGCTTCCGTAGATTAGAGCATGCGCTAGAGTATAGAAAAGTGCTGAGACAGCATGACTTAAAGTAGATACTATGAGGTATTTAACTCATGGATGTGATCTTTCAGATCTTACATATACACAAGAGTCTTCTTTTAGAAGCCAAATAAATGTTTAATTTTGACTGCTGTCATTTTCAGCTCAACATGTTTGATTATCAACACACCGGGGCTTCCTTTACAAATTTCTGTTCATGTGTTGTATGAGGGTTTTATTGCATGAGTGTAAAAGACTAAGGATGCCTTCTAAATTTCTTGCTTTCAGTTCAGTTCAGTTCAGTCTTTGTTGTCCTGGATGGGAAATTTACTTGCAGTGTAGTGAAGAGAAACATCGGACATCAGTAACATGATATAGCAGTAATAACATAAGTAAAACTAACTAACTGACGGTAATATTCAGAACTAATTAATACTATTTGGTGCCGATACTAAAACTTTAAATCAATATGTAAAAATCATTCTTTTCGTGCTTTTTTCTCCTCCATTCGTCCTTTCCTTCATTCAGTGAATGTTGGATCTCTGTTACTTTATGTTAAATAATTGGGCCGCCATTTTGGTCAAAAAAAGAGATTTAGATCACAAGAGTAATGAAAGTAAAGAAAATTAAGCAGAGATGACTTTTGGTACTTTAAGCACTATGTGCTGGAGATAACACAGAGGCTACTGTATTAGTTTTGTTGACAGGAAGAACACTATACACACATATTATGCACACTGTATATCTCCAAATAGTAACTGATTACATAGTAGCTGTGGCTGATCAGAAGCAGGAGCCTACTGTATCTACACTAGGAACGCCAAAAGAACATTTATCGGGGTGTGAACCTTATGGCAGACTTTGTGACTTTATGGCAGATTCCACCAAATTACACTATTTGTTTGCGTGTTCAAAAATGCCACCACAGAGGTCAAAGTCCATTTCTGATAAAGTCCACAGTAGTGCTCAGCTTTCCTGTAAGATAAGGCTGTGAGTGAGGTCAGAGAAAGGTTAAAGATTAAAGCAGATTGAATATTAGCTGTTAAGGGAAATCTCCTTAGACTTCGGGTTTATCATATACAGCACACAGTGTGTGTGTTGACTTCAGGCTAAATCTGGAATTAGGTGAACTTAGTGGTAATCGCAAGATGTACACTCTGTAACTTGGCCAATAGCAGTAATCTTTAAAGTCAAGGTGTAAAAATAGACAAAGCTGTTTGTGTAACAGGGTCTGAAGGAGCTTTATGACAGAAGCTTTAGCTTAATATTTTACCTAACCGGAAATGTTATATCATCCAAGCACGGAGCAGTGGGGCTTAAAGGAGAGGAAGGGTCTTATGTTAAAGGACTAACAACTAAATGTTTTTTTTTTCCCCCTCAGAGAATAAAAGATGGCAGACGCAGCCGTTGCAGCTCCCGCCGACAAGAAGGCACCACCCAAGTTCAAGCAGAGGGCTGCTCGTACTTTCAAGAGCAAGGCCCCTAAACCAGGCCAGAAGGGGTAAGATTGATTTTTGAGTCACTTGTGGTGCTAAGTACTCAAGTACTCCTACTTAAGAACTTTAGGAAAGAATCTGAATATTTCTTCCACAACTGAAAGTCATATATGAAATAATAGAAAATAATATTTATTATTTTTTTCTTTTTCAGATTCGGAGATGACATTCCCGGCATGGAGGGCCTCGGCACAGACATCACAGTGGTTTGCCCATGGGAGGCCTTCGGTGACATGGAGCTCAGTGACCTGGCGAAATACGGAATTGTCTAGATGCGCTGTTGCATTTTCCTTGCTAATATTTTACCTTCCTGCACTTTTTTCCTTCACCTGGCTCTCCCTTCTCGCCCTGTTCTCCTTCACCCACCGAAATACCTGACCTGATAATGTTGTTGTTGTGTTAGGCCCAATTAGTTTTGGGAAATCTTGCACAAAAAAATGATACCCAAAGTTGATATCAAAATGTTAAAATTGGAAAATGTATTTTTCAAAAGTTATATATTATAATTATTTATACACGCTTCACTGAGGTTTCAGTGCTCCAAACAATGACTCCAAATTTCCTCCCCCATACTTTGCACTTGGCGTGTGAAATCTCTGAGAGACTATGGACTAAAGCTGTTGTAAGCAGGTTTGATCACTGTTTCGCAGTGCATCACCGCCAAAACTTTTCTCCTCTCTCCTGCCTTTACTACTCCATGATCCTCCACCTCTTTGGAGCTATTCCTTTTTAATGTACAGATGTTTATTATATGAATATATATATATATATAAATTTCTATTTTTATGAACTGTGAATGTAAATTGGTGCACACTATCGCCAGATAGTGAGTAGAACAGTCAATAAATATTTTCCCCAAAGAAATGTTGTCTTCTTTCAGCACATATAACTTAGTGGGAACTGATCCTGAAGAAGATAATGGATGAAAAACAAATAATCTAACAATATCTGCATCAGTAAAAATCAGTATTTATATTCGTCTGTTGGTCCACCACTTTAGACTGAAATCTCAACACCTGGGCTTCAGGATGGACTGCAAGGACCTTTTTCTGACATTAGTGGTTCCCAGATAACATAGAGTACCCGAACAATACTGGAAATCTTTTGAGTTTTCCTCTAGTGCCACCGTGAGGTTACCATTTATGATTTGGACTGAAATGTCTCAACAACAATTACATCAATTGCCATAAACTTGGTTGACATTTTGACAAAAATTCTAGTTGTCCAGTATGATGGTTTATGTCCATATACCTGCTAAACAAATGCCATTCCCACCAGCCTGAGATTTACTTTGACTTTTGTGCAATTTAGCAAATTTTAGCATGCTAACATGCAATCGCTTTTAAGGTGCTGCACATAAGCATGTTAGCATTTGTCATTGCACCATTAATGTATCAAGAGAAGCATACAGCAATAATGCGGACCTGGCTTTGAAGCCAATTTGATAGTGGCCAAACTGTGGAACAGCAGTCCGTCACATGATGCCACTGGGCCCAGAACACTGTCTTAAAATAGTTGAACCGATGTCTGCAAATCTGTGGATACGTTTTGCTCACAATTTTTTTGTGAGCATCACAACCTCTGAAAAGACATTGTGTTTTTGTCAGCCTGCCTTGGAATTAGCCATTCATATCTACAGATCCGTTCTCTTCCATGGAGTATGCCAAGTTGTTTCTAGAGCAGCCCAGGACAGACAAATCTAGCTGGCTCTAGACGGGGCCATTTGTGATTTTGCATAGGCCATTGTAATCCTCCTACAAGCTTGGCACATGGGAGAAATTTCAGTTCTGCAACCTTACCAATAGATGGCACTAAATCCTATACAATGGGCCTTTAAATACCCCAATGTCTGTGTGTACAGTAATGTGGGCCATTACAAATAAAATGCATCAATTTTTCTAAAATACAAAAAAAAACCCTGAAAGCTTGATCACAACAAAACATTTTATATAAAACATTTTATATGGACATTCAATAACAAAAAAAACAAACAAAAAAAATCCATAATGGCAGTCAAGGGGGATATAGACATGACAGAGGGAGGGGACTGTTCATTGAGAAACCATAGCAACTATGAAGAATGGCCACATAGTTTACTATAATACAGCAGCAAGAAAACCACGACAGGAAAATGACGCTGCCACTTGTTATTTTGTGCGGCAACCATTTTGTTTGTCGGTCGGCCTTTTTGCCAAACAGCACTGTGCTCTTTGTAGTGTTAGCTAGCTTCAAACTGCTAGCTGCCTGTCATTCTCCAGAGAGTTTAGTGGTAAAGAAGAACGCAACTGGGCTCGGCTGCTCAGGAGTCAAATATGAAAGACACAAGATTCATGCAAAACTTTTTTTTCTTCTTTTTTTCGTTTTAACTTGACAAGTATCGCTCATGCTGGTTTGTCCATGCCTTCAGTGGCTTCGTAAGTCCATTTTTGTGTATTTTGTGTAGCACTTCTCAGAGCCAGAACGTGCTAGGGACTGTTAGTTAGCATCTTTGGCTAGGTTTCTTTTTTCTTTTTTCTTTTTTTTTTTTTTTTGCCCAGAGCACATTCTATAGTAATTTTGGAGATATTTCAAAAGAAATGTTAAATGTCATGAGAAAATCAAACAGCAGCACATTTAATAGAAAAAAAAACATCTTATTGACCTGTTTTTCCAAATGTGAGAAATGGAAAACACAATGGTAGCTTTGAAATTAGTTAATAAAAACAAACAAACATAACGCCCCCATTTAGCACACAAATTAGATCATATCCCACAATGACATATTATTTTTCACCATGTTGGAATATTAACCTGCTTATGTATGTATGTATAACACTTTCAGACATTTTATTGGATATCTTCAAACAAACCTGGAGCGACCAAGCTGGCCCAGCTGACAGATTTAACCACTGAAATGTAAGGATTCTGCTTTAAAAAAACACACAAAAAAAGAGAACACAGTTGGTTTTAACCAAAGTGCTACACGCCTATGTTCATTCATTCCAAATGTCTGAAATATGGACACAAAGAGAAAAAAAAATACAGCCGTTCCTGTAGATTTTAAAACATAACCAAATGTCATGCCAACAGATCCTATAATCAACCCAAAACAAAACAAAAACAAAACAAAACAAAAAGCAGCCTGGATTGGCTGAATATTTAACCAAAAAGACAAAAGTTTGGTAGTGTTACATGCATACCTTTAGTTTGTCACTTCTCAGGTACGCTCTCAGCTCAAGAACTTTACTCCAAAGCAAAAAAAACATAAAAATAAAAAATTGAAATTCAACTTGCACCTTACTGGAGAAGGAACAACACTTACAGATATTTTTAAAAAAAGACAAACAGAAAATGTAAATAAAGACAGCCATAGGATTATCAAGGATTATGATATATAACAATAACAAAGATAATATATTTATACATACGGCAGAAAAATGTGCTTTCTACAAATCTTTGGAACAAAAACAAAAAGCCAAAATAAAAAGCCACGTTTTGGAAATATAGAATACAACGGTATAGAAATATGCACAATAGTAAGGTGTTTTGCATTTAAATATTTTCTATTAACTCGCCGACAGAATCTCTCTCTTGCTCAGTAAATCGCTGCTGGCAGCATCTCGAACACGTTTGCCGACTAAAAGTATGTTTTTAAGGAAGACTCATTCAATGTTGGACTTTGCTCTATAAAAGATGGAGCATGAGGGGAAAATCCAAATAATAAATCTCTACATTAAAGGACCAACAAATACCTGAACCTCAGGGTTGTGGGTGGATGATTTTGTTTATCGGATCTAAAAGGAGGAGAACATTTTAGTGTTGAACTCTGTTAGTAGTGTTTCACTGGTGGTTGCACACAGAGTGTAGTGAAATCCAGTGCATGAGAAGCATAATGTGCGATTGTAGTTGTGTCATATAGTCAAAAAGGTGGAATATTTGTATTACAGATGCTCATTTTTCTGGATTTAACCCCAAGGTTCACTATTGGATCTACATGTCCCCTAACAGCAGTGGCTGCTGAGTCAAACAAAATAATGGTTTTATAAGAATAATAATGAGAATCATTACAATAATAATAATAATAATAATAATAATTTGGTAACTTTTTTTCTCTAAACTAATTTCTTTGCATATCATAACAATTTTAAGTTTAAAGGTTCACCATTTCCACATACTAAGAAAACTTGAGGTAAGGAACAGCTCTAATAACCCTCCCTCCCTTCAGCTTTCGGACGTGATTTCTGTAGCGTTAAAAACCGTCACGCATCATCTCCCCATGCCGCCATGTTCAGTCTCCCTCTACCAGAACACAGCAAGAATGGAAATCCCCTCTCATGACTATCCGCCCACGTTACGGAGGAATTATAAAAATCCATCGGTGGGTGTTTGTTTTTATCATTTTAGTGACTCGTCGTTCGGGTTCAAAAGGTTTTTTAGGTGCTCTTTCTGAGAGCACTTCCTGCTTCCTACCGCTCCTCGGACACTTTAGATTCCCTCTCTTTTTCCTCAAGTGTTGAGTGTGTGCGGGCCACACAGCGCTTTCACACACATGGTTGACAGCTGTTTAAATGTCAGTTATCCACACACAGCCTTTGGAAGAACATCTGGGCTCCATCACGAGTCTTGTGCTGCTGAGTGCCGAGGGATTAAGAAGGGGGGACTAAAATACAGCCGTGCAATAGGGAAGGTGGCCATTTTAAGTCTTTTTTTTCTTCTGTTTTCTTTTTTTTTTAATGTAAAGGCCATCCGTCAGTCTTTAATACAGCATTCCTCTATTTCTGTAGTAGCGTATATAAGAAAAGTGGGACTGCTTTGGGGTGGGATCTGAGATATCTTTGTTGTGGTCGACTCCACGCTTTAAAACTGGGTGCAGTCCACCTCCACGACAACAGAGGGAGCTCTTTCAGAGTAATTCAATGGAAGAGAGGAGCTCCTGGGAAATGTAGTGTCTTTAGTAAGGGGCAAATCTACTGTAGCCTCCCCTGTACAGTGTGGCCTGTCAAACACGAAAAGACAAATGGTTAGTAAATACTTCTCTCTTGTCTTCATCTCATTATTAATTAAATGATCATACTGGTGATAAAACATAACTGGAATACAGTAAACATTTCTTTTTCATAAAAGACAAAAAAAATGGATACAAGAATTTTACATGTAAGCAGTGTCCCAGAGGTCCATTTTTGTCCAAAAACTATCACAAACACACCTGCGATCCACACCACTGCACTGAGCTACATGTTCCCTCAGCACTATGAGCGCGGGCTCTGTGGTTTTATTGTAAAATAAATCCCACATAGATAACCCAGGTCAGAGCAACATTAACCTTCAAGAGACCTGTGAACAAAAATCTTCCTACTATTATATTTCTATGCAGGAATATTACCTGGCTTCAGATTAGCTGTGTAGTATTATTTTGAAAACACAGTAATTTAGTCTCACAGCTAGATTTTGACACAATTATCCTCTTAAAAACCCACATGCCGCCCACATCAGGTCAGTGGATATTGTGTTTTTAAGGGATAGTAAGCTCATTTTCATTCGTACAGTCTATGACAGTCCAAAAATATATGTAAACATGAGCAACTCTGTCCCAAATTCAACTACAGCAGTTATACTCGATGTGGACTCCCTGAAGGATGTCTAAGCCCCACATGTCCTAAAATCCTAACAACACTCCTCTGTGCACCACCTCCAGTTGCCTTGTTCATTTATTATCTGATAAGTATTAATAATTATTACTAATGTTCATTTATTAACTGGCCCCCCAGCCTCATGTTATTTTGTAAAAGTGGCCCCAGGGCAAAGCAACTTGAGTATCCCTCAACTAGAGCGCTAAAATTCAAACTTGCTACACATTCCCAAACAAAATTGTAATTAACTTCACAAAAAACTGCTGACAAACAGAAAGCCTCAAGCTAACAAATGAACTATTTGTTCTTTAAGTAACAACTGCTGAAACACGACAGCCTTTTAATAAAGTTAAATCATACGTGTGTGATCCGTTTTTAAATATTCACGTCTTCAGTGGGAAACTAATTGAGGAATTAAGTTATAATGTGCTAACTGATGAATAAACACATTGCTGATTTTGCTTTTTCTTTTTTTTTAGGGAACTGCTGCACTATGAAAAATGTAGACTATCACTTCCCTCATCCTTTAAACGCTTGACAATACACAAGACTTACCATAGCTCCAACACCGTAAGCAGCCGGAGCGAGCGCAGCATGGTAGGGGTCTGCCGTGTAAACTCGTCCGTAGCTATCAGAAAACAACAAAAATATGAGGTATTGTACAGTATTTTCAGGAGGGATAAAGTATAAAGATGGCCTTATAGACGTGCTGCACCGCCCACTCAAATGCAAGGTTATTATAGCTAATTTAAACAAAACTAGAGAGTCAAAGTAGGTGTGAAAACATCATTTCAGTTAACTAAAATGAAAATAAAAACTAAATTTTAGGGAAACTAACTAACTAACTAAGAAAATATATAAAACTAAACTAACTAAATTAAAAATAAAAAAAATATGCCGGCAATGTCTTTAGTATTTGTCAATTTGATCAAATTTGTCAATACTACTAAAGTGTTGTGCTTTTATTGTAATACCTATACTGAACTTTTTAAATCTTGTCCCTGACAATGCCCCATTAATAATAATAATAATAATAATAACAAAATTACATTAACATTTGAACTGAAATAATACTGATTGAAAACAAAAGCTGAATAAAAATTAAAATAAATTATATGAAAAAAGCAAAAATGTATTAACTCTGCTCACCTGTCACTGTAAGCTGCTGCTGCAGCCGCCGCTGCTGCAGGAGTCGCTACCGCAGCTGGCTGTGCGTAACGATACGCTGCATATCCGCCCTGTGACGAGGCGATGAAGGGGAGGGAGATGGAAGGGGGAGAGCGGGGTAGTGTGTGTGATTGAGGAGAAGGATGCGATGAAAGGAAGGCGGGGAAAAAAAAGAAACGAGAGTAGATTATTGTTAAAAGTTTGCTGTACTTCCTCTGCACACTAACAGACTAGTAGTTAATCTAAAGGGTTACAATGTGAGAAAAACTGCTGAGAAGAGAGCGAAAGATTAACAAGCAGACAGTCAGCAAAACTGGCTAATCTGGTGCAGTACAGCATTCACAAGGATGTAGCTCAGGCTCTGTGTGGGTCTCTCCCTCCATGACTAACACGGAAAAAACATCTCTTACAATACATTATGTGTTTTACGGCATGTAGCGTTCCCCTGTGCAACATTACAGTGCATTATCCTTCCCATCGCGTGTTAGACATGGAGGGAGAGAGAGTTCATACCCGGAACTGTGCCCCACCCCGGTTCCCCGACCAGAAACACACAGTTAAAGAGAGGGGAGGGGTTGGCAGGATGATTGTGTCATTATTTATGTTTGGATGGACAGCTGATGGACAAAACGACTACAGGTGTAAGAAGACAGTCAGCCAGTCGGATTAAAAAGGGCACACGCGCACACACATGAACACACTCTCACGTGGCCAGCGACCAATCACTGACAGGACACAGCATGCTTTCCCAAACTCAGAACGTACAGCAGATTAGGCCAAACATCCCTAAAAAAACACAAACACCGCTGCATTCTACCCTAAAGGATCAGTCACGACCAAGTCCCCGCATTCAGGACCACACAGCTGCTGCTATGGGAGGGAGGCTGGACCGGGGGGAGGGGAGGGGTGAAGAAAGGAGGGATAAAAAGAGAGAGGTGATGTAGAAAATAGGTGATGAAGAGTCAGAACGAAACAAAAGTGAATAGTAAAGGGAATAGAGAAGGAGAAAGAAAAGGCTAATGCCAGATGACCCTCGGAACAAAAGGGCTTCAATTATTGATTTATGGGGGAAAAAAATAGACAGAATGAACAGAGCGAGAAGGGAAATAAAGAATGACAGAATAAAGGAGATTTATAGATGGAGAAGAAATGGGGGGGGGAAAGGGGGGGCCGGGGGGAGGGGTCAGCCTTGTAAATATGTCTGCATGCTGACATTGATTCAGTTAGCATGCCACAGGTGAAACAGATAGGGAGATTCCTGGAAGGGGTCTGACTGCTGGATAAGGCTCAGGTTTAATGTCATTATTTATGTCTTATTTATTGCCTGTCCTGCTTATTATTTCTAGCATGGCAACGCAAGCACAAAAACAACACAAAGGCGGCATATCCTGGCTTAAAAATGGTGTCATTTTATTTACTTTCTCTACCTGTTATTTACGCAACTTGACTAATTAATAATAATAATCATTTATTTTATTTGTTAAGGGAATTCCAAATATGTGCTTAATTTGTTATTATTGATATTTATATCTTTGTGATATTGACAGCAGTTTTTGCTTGATTTATACCTGCAAACTGTGTTGAAAACAAATAAAATCAATTGGTCAAAAAAAAAAACATATATATATATATATATACATATATATATATATATATAATTACTACTAAAATTTAGGAATTCTTTCTGAACTTTTTCTGATTTGGTAATAAAAGTGTGCGCTGAAAAAATTATGTACGAAAATGTGTTTGAATGTATCTTGCAGTCACAACACAAATGAAAAGTATTAAATAATGGATTTGCTGTGGGGTGTCGCCTAGGGATGATGCCAAAATGATGGGGATGCACCAATTTAGCGGTCGAGCTTTGACATGTTGTTGACTGCCACTGGCTTATCAGCAAATAAGATAACATACCGATGCCTGCGAGCGATGCTTTTTCTGTTGTGTCACAGAAAGTTTGTGCAGGATACAAAGCAGAGCTCAAGACTTAAACTGTGCCGTCGTCCTGAAAATTACAGAAAACGTGTTTGGGACGAACAGAGATCATTCCCAGGACTCCTTAAGGACGAAAGGACACAGTAAATTCACTGTTCACTCATCAGACGACGCACCACAAATTTTCCACTAATAGTGCTACAACTAATCCATGTTGACACGCTAACAGCTAACAGAGTACGTGCTGAGTTACACTATGATTGTTTACGATCTCTTAAGCAAAAAGGAGTATTGGGTGAAGGTAAACTACTACTGTTCTAATGTTCAAATGTAATCCTGTAAAGAAATATTTTCTGGTGAGAAACTTGGATAAATCCAATTGTTTGAAGGAGAACTTTGTTGATGTTTTCACAGCAATATAATATAGATATTAGAGAAGGAATTATGATGTGTGTGTGTGTGTGTGTGTGTGTGTGTGTGTATAGAGAGAGATTTATATATATAATCTATATGCATTGTAAAAAGGTTTTGGAGATTTTTTTTAAAGATGTTCTTCAAATCAAAGTTTATTCAAATGTTGTTTCAAAAATTTGCATGATTGATTTTTTGCTCCTTTAAAGTTTCTATAATAACAAGCTTATTTACTTTAAAATAGTTCATTAAAAAAAAGATTTTTTTTGTTTCCCTGACACAAAAGGGGGAATAAATAACAATTAAATAAACAACAAAAAGTATCTTCCAATGGCTACATTGTTATTTAAACTTCATGTCAGTAAATTTCACCATCAGTGCTTCCCTACAAAATATGCCAAAACGTCTTTGTTTTCATGCTGAGGAAAAGAATCAGTTGGTGTAAAAAGTGTTCATAGTAAACTGGATGTATTGTCATGGAAAAGACTTTGAAACTAAATCACGAGTACAGATTTTTAAAGTGTCTACCTTCAACACTGCATCTAATTTACCCTAAAATATACATCCATCTCTCCCGTAGATCATTTCTGAATTGATGTTTCATGTAATATATTCTTCACTAATTTAAATCTAACTGTTCTTTAAGTTCTTTTCTCCCCCTTCCGCAACTCCACCCATGTCAGAATCCAGTGAGTTAGTAGAAGAAGACAGAGAAGGCATTTCAATCTCAGATGGTCAATAATGTCTAGCAGCACGCAGTCATTGGAGACGAGGAGGATGCACACTGGCTCTCACACAGAGTGTGTAAACCCTACCTGGGGCAATCTGCCACTAATGTCCTGAAACACTAGTCTACAGAGAGAACAGAAACAGCTATTGTCAACCTGGTCACACACGCGCACACACACACACAGACACACACTCATAATCACATTGGTACAAACTAAAACTCACAAATGCACACAGACAAACCCAAGAGGAGTCTACTCGGGAATGATAATGTGTCTTTTATATTTATATGCATCACTGAAGAAACATTATATATGAGATTGTAACAAAAGTGATGAGTTAAATTTATTTGTACTTTTAAAAAAATAGAAGATAATTTACCATTAAGTGAAAGGCGATAAAATGTCTTTAACTGTGATGAGTAATTAACACCCAAAAGTACACGTCTCTATGGGTTTGCTCCGTGCCGTTTCACACTTGAAAACCCACAGGCAAGAGGGGGGAAACGTAGGTGAGGAACAAGGCAATAGAGGAGAGAGAGGTATACTTACATAGAGATCAGCTGCACCGTAAAAGCCATCCTGATAGGCCATCACACTGAGAGAGAGGGACGAGAAAGGCAGGAAGGAAGGAAAAAGGAGAGAGGAGCGGTGGTGGAAAGTCGAAAACAAAAAAAACAATGGTGTGATGCGCCACCATGTGGGCATTACGGAGAGCAACAACATTAAAAAAACAAACAAAAAAAAAAGAGTGACGATTGGGGGAGAGAGAGGTGAGAGAACGGTGCCAAACAGATTGTGAGAGAGAGAAAAGAAAGAAGGGTGAGATTATTACACACCGTGCAACATGCAAGACAAAATACCACCTCTTTGTATGCAAACGCACCAACTTTAGAGTGATACTACTGTTACTTCAAATTAAAGGACTACACTACTTAATTTAATCACAAAAGTGCTATATTATTATTACTTTATAAAAGTACAAGGAAATGGTATTTCAGTTCCGCAAACTGTCAACATCTCAATAAAAACATATTCAAACACACAGCATGCACAATTATGGAGTATTATTTTTAACTACATGAAGACATGCATTACAGCATCAGTACAGTATTTAGTTCACTGTTTCTATTTATGTGTGTGTGTTTACCCCGGGTAGGTAGGGATGGCAGGTTGTGGCACAGCTGCCCTGACCGCGCTGTAGACGGGCCGGGCTCGACCCCGCAGATGAGCGCCTCGAAAGGTCGCGGCGGTGGAGGCAGCTGCTGCTGCTGCTGGGTACGGAAAGCCCGGTACTGAGAGACAGAGGAGGGAAAGAAGAACAGCTTCGTAAAAACCTTCAAGGTTAAAATATTGTTTTGTGCATCTTGTCTCTGTCGGTCTCGTTGAGGATGAAGCTGATGCTTGTCGTCGTACCTGTGTAGAGTTCAGGGCTGTACATGGCTCCGACCATGGGACTCAACTTCCATCCAGCTGTGGTCGACAAAAAAAATGACACTGTTCATTTAAAGAAAGGTTTGACTGACGCAAAGAGACATTTTAGGACTTGTGCTTTTGTTCTTGGTGATTTCTGCGGTTTGTTTTATTCTTTGTAAAGAGAGGATGTAGAAAGCGTCCTGACAGTCTGTCAGCACAGGTCACATCTGTGAGAGCTTTCACTATCAGGAAGACTGTTCAGTATTATTAGAAGATAAGATAAGTTAAAATGCACCTTTATTGATCCCCAGTGGGGAACTGACCAATATATGATATGATTAAGAAATGGTATGTTTTTCTGGAATAATATAATAATGCAAGAGGCAATGGCAATCAAAATAGCATAAAAACGTCATAGTGCAGCAGGTCATCCAAATTAGCATAAAAAAGCCTTTTTTCATGATATCTGCAGGGCTGGTATGATGTTGGATGTAACAGAGACTGTGATAAATACAAATGCAGATCTCACTGTTCTGGTTGCATAAATCAGGGGTCTTCAACAATTTTCAGGACCACTTAGCTGAATGAGAGATGGAGCTGGGACTCCCTACTACATATAATGTATAAAACTGTACTGCATATTAAACTGGGCGGATGGAAGTTGTCGGGCAGAGGGCCGAATCAGCGACAGGCTGCAGTCTTTACCTGTATTTGCTTCTCTGGTGGTGAGGGTGGAAACTTTCACACAGGTAAGTTGTTGCAAAATGCAAAATCTATTGGATTCATGTTAATATGTATTTTCAGACATATTTTAATTTTTGAAAAGAAAAAAATAAAACATTTTTTTTAAAAAAAGTATTAGTATTAATACAAACAATAATTTAGCGCAGTGGTTCCCAACTGGTGGCTCATGGTCAAAATGTGGGTTGCAGGTTCATTCTGAATGGACCGCAAGTGAAAAAAAACCCCACATGATTTTGAAGCTGAGTGAAATTCCTCCACAGAGCCTTTATTTTGAAGTGCAGTTTCTGTTTACTCTTGCTAAATGTTTTATTTCTGTGTTCCACATCATCGCATTGTTTACATTTTGTGACATTAAATGAAATGTGCTGTAATATATCATATGCATGGACATTGAACTATTGACTACGGAGAAAACAGACCCGTGCAGTCACTCTGAAGACCCGGTAGGGGTCCTGGACCCTCAGTTGAAATCCAGGGCATAAAAAAGAAATTCTCAATACATATTGCGGTGTGTTCTTTAAACTATGACAGCTTTCTAAATTCATGACTACAAACATATAATATTATTGTTTTACAAAGTTCTGTTATCCAACTTTAAAAAGAGTAATTAAGGGTTTTGTTTAGCTGTGTAATAATAATAATCATAATGCATTACATTAAAAAAACTATCCATATAGATATGTTTTGAAATAAAAAGGTGGGATCGGCTCTTGTTAAGTTCAAAGTGCATTACCGTATGGCAGCGTCGCGAGGCCCTCTCCATTTGAGTAAGGAGTGGTCATCTTCTTGTTTGTCATCACTCTGGCTGTGGCATTATTCACCTGGACACCAGAAGAAGAGGTCAGCGGCTAAATTGACGAAGATCAACTGGCAAACAAGCACTGAGGAATTATCAGGATGATGTATCACATTAGATTTTGTGTTTTGTGTTCTTCTACTGAATGTATTCTGTGAAACAGGAGGGAAATACTTCGGTTTTCACACTGAATTTTAAGTGTGAGGTGTCATTATACTTGAAGCAGTTTTATCTTTTTTTACTTATGACAGAGGTTAATTCTGTTGATGAGCAGCAATGGTATTTGATGCATGCGCTTCTTTTGAAGGAGAAAGACATTGAAAACAAGGATCCTGGTGAGTAAGTCAGGCAGTTTTTGCACACAAACAACGCAACCATTGGCACACGGAACAAAGAAAAACAACGAAATATTTCAGAACAAAAGCATCCAAAAAGAAATCCAAGACCATTATATTGCTACCTTTGGAAAAAAAAATAAAGAGGAGGGAAAAAGAAGGTGAATTAAGCGGCAGATTCATCAGTTGAACACAATGCAAAAAAACGTCAATCGAAAGAGTTCATACACAAATTACACACAGCCAGTCAAGAGCACATCACATCACCAGGAGGTGAGCAAAAACGAGCCAATCAGCAAGCATCAGATGCAGCAAGAGACCAATCAAAAAAGGTTGGCAGCCCTCCCAGTCCAATACACATCATACAGAAAAAGGAGAGAGGGGAGGGAGAGAGATAAGACAGAAATATAGAGGGATGCAGGAGGAGGAGGAGGAGCCAGTCCACATGAAGAGACACAGAAAAACACATACATGACGTGGAGAAGAGAGAGAGAGTGAACAATCCATCCAAATGTGCAACTCGTCTAATGAACAAACAGAAACAACAAGATGCGACACACAAAAAAGTACATCCGACCATTTGCCTACGTTGGATCTAACCGTACAGGAGCAACAATGGAGAGAATGATGAATGGAGCAAAAGACAGAGAAGTCTATAGACAGAGAGGATGAGGGGGGGAGGGGGGGGATGCAAATATCATTCCTCAAAAACAAAAACAAACAAAACAAAAAAAAGAAACAAATCAAACCATGGTGGTGAAACACTGCCAGGCATTCCAGATCAGTGTCGCACACCAGAGAGACCTCGAAGCACACAACCACCAACACACACCATCCAGAACCAAACTGATCAAAAAGTAAAACACCTCCTTACAGAAATCAGAACAAAGAGAAGCTGCCGTTGCTTAAGTTTTTTTTAAGTTTGCATTGCTGGGGTCTGCAAATGAAATCATGGCAGCTTTTTTTTTTTTAACATTCTTAAAATGCTGCTACATATGAAGATTTGCTTGCATCCTCTTCGGGGCGCACACTATTCACTGTAATTGGAGTGTTGAGTCTAAACAGCCATACCTCTACAAACTGTCTGCGGTCTACAAAGTGGCACAGAAAGTGATCATCAAGTGCTACAGTACACCATGATATACACACAACTATTATCCTCTCTCCGGTAACGCTAACATAGCACTCATGCTTCAGCATGCTGTCCCACTAAGGTGCAAAAATGCAGCTATTGGCTGACACATGACACAGAGAGATGACATAGTACTATATGGCGTCATACAGATGACGAGAAAGAGAGTAAACCATGCAGGATACAGCTCTGAATTAAATGCTGAATGCAGTTAGAGAGGTGATTGGAATGAATGCATAAGAAGTGGTAGTCATAGTTGTTGCACTTGCAGATAGATGCAGTACATTCAGTTATACAAGTGGCCTTTGTTTTATAATGCCATGCGATCAATGGCTAATCTCGTAATCGTTTCATTCACCACCTCCCCAATCAATCACAGGATTAGCCAATCAGGTTCTGTCAATCAATCAATCAATCAATCAATCAATCAAAGCTCCCTCCAGTAGAGGAGTCCTTCATTTGGGGTGTTGGGTGCATTTTATTTTACTTTTTTTTTTTTTGACGGATGGGGTGGGGGGAGGGGTCATTCAAAGATGATGCCATGTGTACACAACTTACCGTTGCCAGGGAAACGGCGTGAGGACACGCGAGCAGTTACCGTGGAGACTGACAACAACAACAACATACAAAAATCATCAGGGAAATAGAGAAAATATATGTAAGAAAGAAATGATGAACCAAATCAAAAAAACTAAAATTAAAACATAAACAAAACGAGGTAATGAAAAGCAACCCCCACCCTGTGGCAGAGGACGTGATGTCACTGGTCACGTGTCACCTACAAGTATCAGCCGTTTGACAACGATCTAGCCTCTCTACTGGTTAAAAACCCGCTACAGACACAGATCAGAAAAAAAAGGTGATAAAAGGAGCAAATTAATGGAAACAGAAAAAAAAATCTACCTTATGAGGAGGGGGCTATTTGTTATTATTGCCCAGATTAAATAAAAAATAATCACTGAAAATCAAACTTAATCTCCAATGTTTATGCTAGCTGACTACATCACAGGACAGAGAAATGGACAGAGATATGGGGGGGAGGGTGGACAGCAGGAATGCAGGTGCATATGGGGACACACAAACTGGGAGAGACAGACAGACAGACTGGCCTGGCGGAAAAGAGTGGAGAGAGATGGAGGAGAACTGATAAAAATTAAAAATAAAGACAAAAAGAAAAAGAAAGGAGAGGGAACGACAGCTATCTATTGCATTCTCTTCACATGTTCATTCTCTCTCCGCCCTCCGTATTTTTAATCCTGCACACCCACACACAGAGACAGAGAAGAGTGCAAGACATTCCATGCAGAGGAGCTTTAGTAGCAAGTAGAAAATAAAAAAAGCGTGATTTGTTTTGAATCAAGAGCCAGAGCAAATGGCGAAAGCATGGTGTATCTGATCTCCAAGGCCATTTGCAACTGATATCCGAGCTCATGCTGACAAAAAAAAACCATTTCACAACAAAATGCACTTCCATGAGATCTGGTGTTCGTTTTCAGGAGTGGTGGATGCAAGTGTGTGTGTAAATAAAACATTTTTTTTCTTTTTTTTTTACCATCCATCTCGCACATCTGAAATTAAACAGCTCATCTTGAAGCATCAGAAATGACACCACGCTTCTCACGGCAGTCTCATTCCAGAAAAAAACTGCCCGCTCTGAAAATGCTCCCCATCATGCATCAGTCCGTTAACACATCAAACTGCTCCCCCGGAGTCACCCCGTGTGGTATTAACTGAAAAACTCCAATATCTGACCTTCCATCCATGCAACATACAGTATCCTCTTACAGACACCAGCAAGCACTTTTTTTTTTCTCAGAGGAAAATTAACTTTAGAGGCTTTGAGCTGCCCGTCCGGTCATTAACACAACCGTAAACCAAAAAATGGCCACTCATCATGATCATGGAAGAAGTGATGATGGTGATGGAAAAGGTGCAGGAAAACCAACGAAACAAAAGAAGAAAAGATCCTACATGCTGTGACAGAAGCGGTCAGCGACCCCGTGTCGTAGTGACGTCCCACTGGCCATGCCTGTTGTGTAGCCACTCCACCCAGCATGCTTTGCAAACCACACAGCTTTAAAGATCAAGGTGCAATGGACAGCCCACAACATCGACGACGACAACAACATCGACAGGAAGTGCCGTCTAAAGAGACGTCTGTGTGCACCACTGCACCATGCTATAGTGAAGCCAGAGGGGTTAGAGTCGGACACATACAGCCACCCGGGAACCTTCTCTGGGGCTAGAAAACGACCAGCTCGAATTGTCGGACATGGAGGGGAGGAGAAAATGGTCGCCGTTTTTAAAAAATAAAGGAGGGGGGCGAGGGTGGTGAGTTACCTCGATTTTACGTCCTTCCACCAGCGTACCGTGGAGTTTCTCTCTGGCTCTCTCTGCATCCGCACTCGTCTCGAATGTTACAAAACCGAAACCCTGTAAACAGAAGAGACGTGATGGAAAAAAAGGAGGGGGGAAAGGAAGAAAAAAATTGAAAGTAAAGCTGTTGCTCAGCTCACTTTTGTTAGCAAGTTTTAAATACAAAGCTCCAACTCCCTACCTTGGATCCCCTCTCGTTGAAAATGATCTCCACGTCGAGGATTTTCCCAAATTGCTGCAAAACGAAAAAGATAAAGAGGCTGAAGATGCATTCAAGTCTTGTGCTGCGTCTTGCCACGGGGTGTCAGCACTGTTCAGCCATGATGAGCTGGCACACAGCCAGCTCTGGCAGTCTTTTCTTCCACCATATCTTCCTCGCCTCTGCTCTTTTTCACTGCACCACATTTTAGAGACATTCCTCTAAAGGAAAAAAAAAGCCAGAGCACGCGAACAGATTTCTACACCTGGCTTTAAATAATCTTTCTACAAGATGACAGGCCAAGTAAAGGTTTTGTTTTTCATTAAAAAATGAACTCCTTTCAGATGAAAAGAGATATGACAGGGCCCTATTTTCACTTAAAATCCCATTGGAGGACAGGAAACAAACAGTAAATTGAGGACACAGTGCTGATGTCACCGCATAGCTCCTTTGAGTCATTATTTTTACTAACTGCATGCTTTTCATCCAAAGCTATTTTTCTGGGTTGTTGTTATGGGATGATGCAGAGTGGAAAAAAAGGGGGGGAATACTGCAGTTTACGTACCCCAAACATCTGCCGTAGGTCTGGGTCTCGGAAACGGAAGGGGATGTTGGACACGTGGAGGCGTTTGGGGGTCCCCTTGGAGTCTGAGTCATCCCCGACGTTCCCTCCGCCTCCTCCTGAGCCGACGACCGACTGGCCGTCAATCTGGGAGGACCCATCTGACTGCTGGGACAGGGAAGAAAGGAAGATTGTTATTGTTTACAAGGTAGCTGTGGGCCTGAAACACACAATTATTTCCTATCTATTATTCTGCCAGTTTTTTTTTCGAGATCAATCAATTCATCTTTTTGTCTCGGTCCATGAAACTAATCTTCAAATTGCTTGTTTTGTCCAACCAAAAGTCCAAAGCCCAAAGACATTTAATTTATGATGATAAACAACAGAGAAACACACACATTTAAGAAGCTGAAATCAAAGAATATTTCCCCTTTTTGCTTGAAAAGTGAGTTAACTTCACTTAATTTAACACTATTATATGGAAAGGTGTGTTTGTCCTTAATTATTTAAATAGGGTGGACAATACTACAGTATTACGCAGTATTGCAGCCCCATAAACTACAACTTCCAAAATGACCGTACAGTTGAAATAACAACTGTCTAAATATTTATGGATAAAAAAATGAACATTAAAGCCTTCACAATGGCTGCATTTATTACAGGACTGTTGAGTTACACTGTATGAACCTTAATCAGTAAATATTTTTATTTTTTTGTGGGTAGATTCTCCCTACCACTCATTCACAGCGGTTCTCTACCAAAGGTCTATAAACCTTAAGGGGTCCTTGAGGGAGGTCCTAAAAATAATGTGGAATAGTTTATTTACATTATTCAAACCACTATAGAAGTGAGTTTAATGCAAGTATAGTCATAAGTCCAGTACAGTTATTATTGTACTTAATTTTACACATATTTTGTGTATTATCTATCCTTTTTTCTTGTTTTTGTTGATTTATGTGGTCTGTTTATTATTTTGTTTTGCTCCTTTTTGTTGTTTTCTTTCCACTGTTGATGAATATGTTTATCTATGTTATATTTTATGCCAGTCAATTTGTTTTGTAAACATTAAAACAATAAAATCTCATGGTCACAAAAAAGGCAGAGTCACTAGAGTTACTAATCTGATCACAGGTTTCACCTCCTTCACCATTACCAGCTCAAACGTGACGACAGTTGACAGCTATAGAACTACGGTCTTAAAGCTACACTCGGTAACTTTCACAAAAATAACATATTTGTTGAAACTAGCACTATGTTCACACAAAGAGAGGCACACAAAACAAAATCTTTCTCCTCCACCTCGCTTCTATGGCATCATCATCAGAATCTACAGCACATGAACAAAACCAACAGCCAATCAGAGCAGACGAGTCTTTAATGCAGCTGTCAGTCATGTCAATCACTGCTGGTAAACTGCGGTCAAACTGTCAAACTCTGCAGCGCTGATCAAATATGAAACAACATTCTGGTACAGCATTGCCTTTAGTGTACTGTAGTGCACTCGTTTTTTTTGGTTTCAAACACGGTGGCCAGGTCACAAATATTCTCATTTTACAGCTACAATAAAATATGTTTCTGAAAACATTTGAGGTGAAGAAAAAGGCAAAGACCAAATCTTGATTCATATTTAACCAGCGCTGCCTGGTTGAACAGTTTGGGTGCAGCTCACGAGCAGTGACTGACATGACTGACAGCTGAGTAACAGGATCCTTGGCTCTGATTGGTTGATTTCGTTCATTGTGATAAGGCCATTAGAAGAGCTATGAGCCAGCAGAGAAAGCAGAGGAATGTTTTCAAAGATTATCTGTCTTATGTGGATATAGGGACAGTTTCAGTCATTATGACAAAAAGTCATAATCTCTGTCATTTTTAAAAGTTACCTGGTAATCAGATCTAACAACAAAAATCCTTTCGAACACAGGCCCCTGATGCAGAATCTTACTAAATGAGGGTTTGTGGATGATTGTGTAAATAATGTCAGAGTCCTTGAGTGGAAAGGTTGTTAGTCAGTGCCCTGTTCTGTCCCTCTTCACCCCTGCTACATCTGCTGGAGTCTCTCTGAGATAAGCTAGCAGGTCAAACTACACTGAATCATAGTCTCAAATGCATGTTTTGTGAAAGGGGGGCTGCGTGCTAAATCTAAAACCGGGTGTGAATCTGCTCTTTCAGAATGAATGTATAATCAGTTACAGCTTTATGTTACATCACACTGAAATTAGGAGAGATCCTCAACAGTCTATATTAGAGCCACTTAATCACATATTTTATACTTGATAAAAATGCTTGTGTTGGTGCTATATGGCACTTTATACAGGTTCTGATGTTATCTGAGTTTACAACAGTTTTTGTATATTTTGCATGGTGTACAGTATTTGACTATGCTGAGGTTACGTTTATATTTACATTATCTATTGTATAATTTCTGTGCTGGACTACATTATTATACATTATTTATGACCTGTGTGGTGCTGTAAGGTAGTTTAGTGTGCATGACCAAACAGAATGTTGTAGTGTTGTGCTTGAAGGCAAAAGGAAGTCTGCGTAGATGTGGACTGTTGTTTATGTGAGTTTTCAACCAAGTGATGTCGTGCTATGTAATGTTATGTAGCATTATGTAGTGTTATAGGGTATAATAAATGGTGATATGTGAAATTACATAAGAATGGGACATCAAGTTGGTAGCTGACCAGACAAGATGTCATTTTGGAAGGACCTTTCCTGCTGTGTTTTTTTGTTTGTTTTGTATTCTCAGATTAATCTCGTTCAAGTTTTTGCTCGCCTCATGTGAGTACTTTGGATTTAACAAAACAAGTAACTGAAACTCAGATTAAGAGGCTGATGAACTTTGGTATAACGGCCGCTATAGTCATCTATGCAGGGAGATTTACAGATTTTTATTTGGGGAAAGAGACAATGATATCAGATCTGTAATCGGTACAGTTTTTTCTTATTTTTGAATCTATCACACATATATTTCCTCACTCTCGCTCTCCGTGCCCTCTGAAGGTAAAGCCCTGCTGTGGGCTGCCACAGAGGAAGAGGTGGCCACTCACTTGGACACTGAGGCTGTTGGCAGCGTTGGCGGCGCTGTTCGCTGCTCCGCCGGCTTCCACGGGGCCCTGGACGGCCCCTGCTGCATACAGGCTGCCCCCGTAATCCAGGGCCAGGCCGTTTTGGGGGGGCGGCGGCGGAGGTGGAGGGAATGCGGAGAAAGGTGGAGGTACGAGTCCCTCCTGACCGCCAGCACTATCCTGAGAGCCCTGTTGGAAGAAAACGAGAGGAGAGTGAGCAAGGAGTGAAAGCTAAAGTAGCCGGCTGGCTAACTTCCACAGTATCTTTTACCGAGAGCATCACCCGACCACACAGGGACCACTTTCCAAAGAGCTCCGGTCTAAAAGTCATACAGGCGTGGATATTATATTTCCATTTCCCTGCGTATATGTCTGTGTGTGTGTGCGTGTATAAATGCATGTATCCACACCCCCCACCCATTAAATATTCACTGCAGCCACATCTATTATTGAGGGTCAGATGCCTCCGTGCTCCGTGTTGTACAATGGTGAGTGTCTAACGCCTGCACACACACTCACAAACGCCTCTGCACACAAACCACCTTTGACACGCAAACACCCACACACCTAAACGCTCACACAAAGACCAACTGTTAGTAAGGAAGCCTGCCCAAGGATTTTGTGAACATTATAACCCCCTGAAAAGAAAAAAAACGGTACCAACGTTTGAGTGCGTAGGAGAACAATACAGGCACCCACAAACGCATGGTGGAACACAAACACAACACACACACACACACACACACACACACACACACACACACACATTCCTAGCTGTTGGCAGTGGGGCATGGATACCCTAAATGGTAATAGTTAGAGAGCGCAGGGAGACAGCAGGGACGGGAGACAAAAGGGGGGATGGGACGATAAAAGGTGATGACTGATAGAAGAAGCATGGCCCTGGCTCTGAGCCACAGCTGTAGGAGATAAACCAACCATCCCCGTCTTTCTGGTCTTTTTATAACTCGCTAATAACTGCACTGGATGGCCTATCAATTCAAGACTGTAACACGTTGAGAAAATCTTGTTAGTTTGGGTTATGACTACATTACAATATCGTTAAAGTCGTGCGTGATGATATCAGCAGATATTGGCTTTAAAATGAAATATCGGAATCAGCCAACATGCTGCTTTCTGACAATATCCCAAACCAAACCTCTTTTAATTGACAAAGTGAACATGTCCGAAACATCGACCATAAGTTGACGTGTTTTTCTTATTTTGCACAATGAAAAATACACACATTGTGTTTGATGTCTCCGTCTGCTGGTGGACCATCACAGCAAGAGTATGAATAATATGATGTTAATTCCACTACAAAAGAGACTTGATGATAAAATAAAATGATAAAATTAGTTGAGGGAAAAAAAGTGGGTATGTCACTATCAATATCAGTTATTGGCCAAATAAGTTGCTATATATTGGCATATCAGATTTCAGCAACAACTCATGCATTAGTTTCGCTGTGAGGCTACCCACAATGACAATGCTAACACGCTAACATTTAGCTGGGCTTAACATTCACCACCATCTTACTTAAAGGTCCAGTGTGTAGGATTAAGTGGCATCTAGTGGTGAGGTTGCAGACTGCAACCAACTGAAACTTCAGTGTGTCAAGCATGAGGCCCTATCTTAAGTTTGGTTTGTCTGTTTTTGGCTAGAAAAAATATGGCCGACACTATGAAAGAGGACCCTCCGTGTATGCAGATATAAACGTCTCATTCTACAGTCACAAGAACACAATACTTATTTTCATGTGATTGCACACTAATGGAGACAAAGTTATGAATATTACAGTTTTTGGCCATTAGAGGTCCACACAGTGGACCTTTAAGGGTTTTAGCATGCTACTTTTAAATTAAATTATTAAACTAAGCTAATGGCCAAACTAAAAGTGCAGCTGGGGTTGATGGGAATGGACCATAAACCAAAGTATGGAAAAATTTAAATTTTGACCTGATGATGATGATGATGCATTATGTGGAAAGTAAAGGGGTCCCAATATATATATATATATATATATATATATATATATATATATATATATATATATTTATATAAAACATTTAATTCAAGGTGGGAGCACAATGTGCTGCATGATGCATGAGCTACCACAGAAGCCCAAAACAATATGTAGATAGTGTAAAGATAACGCTGTAAACACACTTAAAGCAGACACATAAACAATTTATGTGAGCTAAAACCATGATGAAGTCAGAATTGAAATTTTAAATGAGAAGGTGTGTGTCAAATTTCATAGCATGCCACTAATAAAAATACAACAAATCTGACTTTGACTCTGCCAATATGCAATTTTCTACTGCAAGGGATCTCTTAATCAACACAGTGACTCAAACTAGAAGTCTCATCCTCTAAAAAACCATCAGTGAACACTTCATAAAACGGTTTCATGTTAAAATCCTTGTTTCTCTGACGCTGTTTGGCACGTCAGGGACTGTAGCCATGTCCCCACTAACATTTGCACAGCTTGCTTCTCTGATAACCTAAGATCCAGATCCATATATATACTTAAAAATGTTGAAGATCCAGAAAAGTGTGACTTAAAAAAGAATAAACAGTCAGTTTGTGAAAGTCAGCTTCATGCAAACAAGCATGACTGGTGACGTCGCCCAAATGACACAAACTGTGTCCTTCATTAAAATTAAAAGTTGAAAAAGGGTACTTGTACGCACATCACCTACGTGCAAGGCTATCAAAAATTGTGCATGAGGAAAAAGGTCATGCCTGTACACTTACTCGATGCCACACCAGTTCATTTGAGACACATTTTGATTGGATCTTCATCAGGTCAAAGAACCACCTTGATCAAAATTAGGCTGCACATTCCTCTAAGTTTGAACATTGCTGAAAACATTTGGGATGATGTAAGTCACGACTCACTAAAATATCTAGAAGGTCTAATTGTATTCAGACATTTTAATGCAATAACGTTAAATATTTTATCTTTAAATAGTTCAATAACAGAGACAGAAACAGGCAGCCACTGTCCGTTACTATAATATTAGAAAAAAATGAATAAATAGCTGATAAAAATCATTTCAGAAGCAGACGAAGACACCCAGAAAACAAAGTCTCATCATAGACGACTGTTATGAAACAAGTACAAAATGCAAATAGAGGGAGATTATATTTGCAGGTAGAATATATTAAAAAGAAAACAAACATATAGCTGAACAACGGCTGCTGTGTCTGGCAGGCGCTTCTTGTTCTTTTTTTATCTTCTTAATCTCCTTATTCGTCGTGCTGTTCGCCTCCTGCTTCTAATCATTGTTATCATTAATATTTTCATTATTATTATCATTATTTGCTGCGCAAGTAATAACAGTAGCATTGAAAATAGGCAGCAATAATAGTAATACATTAAAAAATAATTTGTAATAAGTAATATGTGGTTTTCTTTTTCTTCCATCACCAAAATGGATATCACCGCTCAAGAGACTACATGCTTACTAGACATCTGCTTGGCTACACTGACTCTCTCTCTCTGTGTGTGTGTGTGTGTGTGTGTGTGTGTGTGTGTGTGACAGGCTGCAGCGATGCCCATCTGAGTTGCACAATAGATCTCTGTCCCTTTGGGAGTGTTATAAGTGTGTGGGAGGGTGTGCATGTGTGTGTGTGTGTGTGTGTGTGTGTGTGTGTGTGTGTGTGTGTGTGTGTGTGTGCACGCGCGTGCATGTGCACGGGCATGCCATCTGTCTCCCAGCTTTTTGACCTTTCTCAGCGTCACACCTGTGACACGGTAGCCAGGCCCCTGGACTCAGTGACAAACCGGGGGATGCACGCGGTCAACACGGATCACGTCGATATTGTGACATGAGAGCAGCGACGGCGGAGCAGCAGCGGGTCAACAGTGAGAGGGAAACTTAGTCTGGTAAACAACACAGGCACACACAAGTAAACACAACCGGACTTTCTGTATTATCCTGGATATTCACAAGATTTAAAGTAATCGATGGCAACAGCAACAAGCGTTTTAAAGGTGAAGAGGTCAGAAATATCTTAACAGCTTGTCACTGAGACGAGTACGTGTGCCATAAACATCCAATTAGTTCCTTCTCTGTTTTGAATGTGATGTATTTATCCTGAATCTCACCTTTTCTCTTCTAATCAGTTGTGTCAGGTGGAAACCGTTCGCAATCACAACTACTTGAATGGTGTTCAAATAGTAAATAGTATTCTCCGCAGTTACTATAACAACTATTTTGTTATTAGATGTCACTGTCAAATTTTAAGAAACTGCCGCCCCATGTTCGCCCCTGTCAAGACTCATTAAATCCACATGATCAACAGGACTGAAGGCATCAGCATGCCAAAGGAAATAATGGTGTCATGTGTAGGTCTGTCACTACTTTTTTTGGATGATAAATAGTCCTAGAAATAACTGCAATAACCAACATTACTGTCATTTTGTGACCCATGTAACAATAATTTAATAGAATAATAATGCAAGTACACTCTTTCAAAGAGCAATAAACCTTAATTATTAATCATATTGCAACACTGGAACTGAAATATGAAAACAATAAATTTATCATATTCTTTTTGACGTATTTAACACTTGCTGAGGGTTGGGGATGGATATAATACCCAGTATTTTTGCTTTTTGGTTACTTATTTTATTTGTAGTGTCATGTCCAAGCTGTTTTGGTCTGTGTTGTATATAAAAAAATATAATATATCTAATAAGGTAACTAACACATAATAATGTATACAAGAATACATATACAAGAAACTACATGTAAAATTGCTGTGCCTTTATAAGGGCAGCCCAAATTACTAGTTTGAGACTTAAATTCCTATTTATTAACCTTCGAACTGTAAATTATGTTCCAAATGTAAAACCTGCTAACATCTGTTCCATTAACAACACAAAGTGTTTATTTAATTTGTACTTTAAAAACATGGGACTAAACGCAATGAGCAACATGGCAAGAAGTGCAAATTACAAGAAATTAGATGCTAGGAAAATTATTTTTACAAAAAGAAAGGAAAAATTCCCCCAAAAAACTATATAATTACAATAACTATATATCTAAATTAATTTAACAGAATTATTTTTATAATCATTAATATTACTATTTTTACTTTTTCAGTTCATTTCCTTGTTTTTTTTGTTCTGTTTTCTTTTTTTCTGTTAATTTTTTTTTGTACTGTTTTACAATTTCTTTACTAACTTATGCCTCTTTGTTTCTTAAGCTGCTCATTGCCCCTTTCTCATATTTTTGAAAGAAGTCAAGCCAATTTTGCTCAGGCTTTCAAAGGGTTAATAATTTAAATAATTAAAAAGAAATCAATATTTGGTGCTTGTGAATCAATACAACTTAAATGACAGAAAATATTGTGATACAATGTTGTGTCAATTTTTGACTCTACATTGTCCTCTGACTGGCAGTGCCCTCGTCTTACAAAAATCAGGAAAACCCTTCTGTCTATTCTGAAATCATGTCAGCTAAAATGTTTCTAACTTTCCTATGTAAACAGACACGTATGTAAACACAAGAGGTAATCAAGGTCAGTAAAATGATTGACGTTGTGTCCATATATTGTACAAAGCTGATAACGGAATCTTGATTTATGAATCAATCCTAACTTCCTTTGTAAACCCAAAACTGCAGAGTTTACTTTATCTTGGAATAATAAAGTAAATATAAGATATAACACATATGTTTTTAATTTGACAAGCATCAAGTTGGGATGCGTTATTGTGTGTAGCTTTTGTCTTTTGTGTTTTGAAAGTGTCTTCTTCATATCACTCAAAGTCATGTGCAGTTGTGTGTATTATCTGTCTTATGTGTGTCTTTTTTTCTCTTCTTGCACAACTTTATATCATCATGTCATTGCGCTGTGTCATTGTTCTGACCTGCTGAGGGACTGCAGATGTGAATTAGCTCTAAGCAACAATCTGGTATGATACATCAACAGTAACACTTATGTTTTTAAACTGTACATGTTCCAGTTTAATTAAACTAATAAATAAATAAATATCAGAGCTCGACAATTTTAATAAATAAAACTGGCACCTAAAGGTCAAGGGCGACTGGTTTTGGTTTTTCAGGGCTGATACTGACAACGATAATTAGTAATCAACGAGACTGATAACCGATATTTGGAACCAATATGCATTTACAATAAATATCAAAATATTTCTGTCAAAAATTTTAAATTCCGATTACGACAAACTCCAACACAAACTTTGTTGAAATGCCTTTAGCATATATTCAATCAAAACATCCTATAAAGCAAATTCTGTGCATTTTTTATAAAGATCAGTGAAAATTTAAATTAAAAAAAATAGCTCCCTGATGATTTACAAAGTAACAGTTCCTTCCATAGTAACACTTTCTTTGCATGTATAGCAATCATTAAAAAAAAACACCGATACAGATAATCTGCAAAATGTCAAATATCGACCCCGATAATTGGCCAGGCCCGATAATCTGTCGACCCGTGATCTGGTGCGACACTTTAAATTGTGATGAAAAATATGCGACATTCTTGTCTGTTTTGTCTATTTAAAAAAAAAAGGATTACAGTAAAGACCATACGTTATATTACTTTCATCTGAACTGCTCTCAGCAGCTCGAACTGCAGCGCAACACTGTAAATCTTTGGCACAAACATCCCGTTAATCACCAACACTTTTCAGCTCCATCCTCCATTTGTGTAATTACTTTCAAAGAAAATCCCTCATGCCGTCAAAAGCTGCTCTACCTGGTGGCAAATTCCTCTTTTTCCTGCCGACTCGAGAGCAAAGAAAAACCTCATCAGATGCTTCAAACTCAGCGTTTTATGACTGCGGCACTGGCCTGATTTCAGCAGGGTAATCACACAACCAGCAATCCTGTTATCTCACTCCCTCCTCTGCCTGATAACATACAGTAAATATGTGTTCATCATTAATCTGCCGCCCCCCCTCGCTCACTGCAAACGTCCCCTTTTCATACCTAAACTGCTGCTGCTTCTTCTCCTGCCAGGTGAGTAGTCTCCACCTTCCTCCAGAACAGAAAAGCGTGTCCTCCGTCTTCCGAGCGTGGCACTCGAGCCAGATTACTGACCGCAGAGTCCAAGTTTAACTTCATTCACATTTTGAAACAGCAGCTGTGTCCGCTCCTCTAAACCCCGCTGCAGCTGTATGAACCTCTTCCAAAATCTCGTCCACAAGAATCCAAATTAAGGTTTTGATACGTGATGGCATTCCTCACATCCTCGCCTTCCTGTCCTGCCACGGCTTCACGGCAGTCTTACTGTACACTTTCAGAAAATGTTTGCTCACTATTTGCACAGCCTGTTACAGTCATTCTGAATGTTTTGATTATGTAATATCAATATGTAAGTAAATACTCATCCAGGGCTACTAAATGTCAATCTCTTCTTGAGTTTTCTGCGTAAAAAAAACTTCCAATTATCGCATTGTTTGGGGTAAATCTTCATTTAAAGGTGTTTTTATACGTCAACCACCTATCATTTTAGAAGTAGTTATGATCCGCTTCTAATTTATGAACAAAGGCTTAAAAATAGAGCAGAGATTTGTTAATATGTGAAGAATATTCTCTCTGTAACAGTGTTACATCACTGATGGTAATAATGTGAACATGAGCTGAAATCCTCTGATGAGACATCCTGAATTCATTATGTTGGAGAGAGACAAGAGAAGGAGAGCAGAGACGAGGGAAATTAGTCAGTTTAGATCAGGCTTTTAACTGCGGGAGACAAAATACATTATGTGCTAAATGATACACTGGTTGGCATCGCCTTGCATCAGCTCATCCTGGATGAACTGCATTAGCGGGAGGTAAAAAAAAATGATAGCGGGTGGAGCCAGTCAGCCCGGGTCACCAGGTAAGAGCTAACCTGGATGACGAGCAGGAATACTGAAACCAGAGCCGCCGCCGTGTCGCTGTGCTAGAAAGGGAAAGCTGATCGCCCGGGCTGGGTCAAGTGGTGAACTGGGAAAGGGGACGATACAGAGAGACTGAAAGTGCGCACAGAAAGTTTTACCTCGTTGCTGCAGAGTGTTGGCAAAGAGCTTATTATGGGATTGAAAAACCTTTTAGTCACAGTGGCAGTTCTGTGGATGACAAATGTCGGTCTGTGCACCACTGTGGTGCAGACTGAAATATCTCAACCATCATTCTGACTACATACTTATTCTAAAACTGTTTTATATATGATCTTAAATAATCTTTTCATCTTTGCACCTCTTGTCTGCCCTTTTACTGTTTTCTAATGTTTCTCATTCGTGACTGCAAATATGTAAAGAGAGTCATTTTGTATTTAGAGATTTCTTTTGCTTTATGTTTTTCATTGTTCGTAATTATTACAATGTGTTCGAAATAAATAAAAAGTCAAATCAAAATCAATTTTTTTATTTATTTATTTTTTAATAATTTAGAAAGTAGATGTACTAGTCATTTTTTTTAATGTTTAAAAACAAAATTACATTTGTCCTTGATCCCTCTACATCTCTGGAGTTGAAGGATGAGTTTACCAATTATTAATATTATTTTTATTAAGTAACTGATTTTACCTTTTACATCTTATCTCTTTACTCTTTTATTGTAAATCTGGATCTTTTAATATGTTTTTATATTTTATTGCACTGTAAAGCACTTTGAATTGCGCTGCTGTATGAAATTTGCTTTACAAATAAAGCTGCCTTGCCTTATTAGATGAAATTTGGTTAAAACATTCACGTTCCCCCCCGAATGAATTGAAGGAGTTTTGGTGAGCCCGCCCAGTGCCATCATAAGGTCAAATGTTATATCGTCCTGTATGTTTTTACAGAGAGCCTGCAGAACTAATGACATTCCCATCAGCCTCAGCTGTACTTCGTGTTTAAAAATTATGCTTGTGACTGAGAAATCTGTAGATTATTTTTTCGATTGATCTTTTGGTGCACAAAACGTTAAGAAACAGTGAGAAAAGCATGTTTCAATATCCTGGAGCCTAAAGTGACTGCATCAAAGGACTGTCTTTGTCCAATTAAAATTTCCAAGCCCCAAAATATTCAATTTACTGCCATGCATGAACAAGAAAAGCAGCAAATTTTCACAATGGCAACGTCACCTTTTTTGGCATTTTTGCTTGAAAAACAATATAAAGATCCAGTGTATAGAATTTAGTGGTATTTAATGGTGAGGCTGCAGATTGAAACCACCTGAAACTTCTTCTAAAGTGACGAGCGTGCGGCAGAACTACGGTGGCTGACGAGAACTGCAAATGGCCCTATCTAGCTCCATTCTGAGCTTCTGTAGAACAACATGGCCGACTCGGTGGAAGAGGACCCGCTGCGTATGTAGATATAAACGGCTCATTCTTAAGTTAGAAAAATACAGTACTGATTATACACTAAAGACAACTTAGTTATTTTTAGTATTTTCAGTTTCTGCCAATATATCCCCCTAAATCCTACACACTGGACCTTTAAACTATTATTAAACTATTTTTAAAATAGTTGCAGATTTATATTATGTTAATCAAATAATTGATGAAACTGATAATTCATTGCAGCTGTAATGCAGACATCAGCATTTCGCTGAAAGCACTGCTGTGCTGAAGGGTCGAGTTACGTCTGGAGAGAGGTAGTTTGCATTTTGTGCCATCCTCTGTGGAAGGCTTGAGTGTTTGTAGCTGATCCAAACGGCCACACTACATGGTGAGGTGAAAAGCCAGCAGTCATGGAGAGGTGGGAGAAGCAATTAAGTGTAAATACGGGGATGCCGGTGCACATTTTCAAATTCTTTCTCCTAGTAGGCATTTATTGTGTTGCACTCTGATGTTTAAATGAAAAGTGAGGGTAAATATACGTGCGGCGGACGAAAAAAAAAAGGTTTGGAGGGAGAAGTTCAAACCTGGCTTACTTTCTCACTTTTGCACAGCCGGTGAATGACGGCATAAAATGGTTGCGAAGGCCAGATTGTCAGTTTTGGAAAGTTAAAGAAATGCACAGCAGCCCTGATCCAGTGTTGGAAAGGTTTTGGAGGGAAGGGGTTTCTGAAGCTATTTGATAATATGATGAGCAGGTCTGATCATGCAGTATAATCCAAGTCTCATTTATACAGCTGTATGCGCAGTACTTCCCAAACACATGCATTTTTGCTAAAAAGTTGCAATATAAAACACTCGTGCAGTCATGTGGCGCACCCTGAGCAGGAAACTGATTATCTTGTAGTTTTAAATCTCAATGTTTTGGTGAAAATGCATTTCTTTGAGAAGCATAATTCATCCTAAATGTTTGTCTTTTTTAAATTTCCTCTTCACAGTAGAGGCATGCGAGAAAAACAAAGTTTTCTCTGTTTATTCAAGGTAACGTGCAGTGAGTAATTGAAATAAAAAAGGTCATTTTGTGGCTGATGTATTCCTTAAAGTACTGCCTCACAGTAGCAGACTCGTAATCCTGTTCAAAATCTAAAGCTACCATGTGAGTTATGTGTGCTGCTTGCTGCGTAATTAATTGCCTTTCATGGGACAATAAGTCTGGAACTTGAACAATAAGCAAAAATAGAGGAAGGAAAACAAACTGGAAAACTTTACTCAGGGATCTCCCTGCCGCAGCGGTCGCTGCAGAGAATATTATTGGTTACAAAACAGAGGGAGAGCAGAAAATAATCTACCTTTTGTCAAATTTGTTAGGAAACCTACCCTCCTACTCTGCTTTTAAGTGTTCATCATGGCCGCAGTGTTGTCATACTCGAGTCCCAACATTGATGACTCATGACACAACTCACTCATGGACTGATGAGTCAGTCTTGGACTTGACAAGTTGTGATGCAACTCAGACAGAATGATAGTGACTTGAATTTTTAATACCGCACACTTGGGACGTGCAGTTTTGATGTCTTGGCTGCAACACTATATAATATCCCTGCAGTCTATACTGCCGATTAGATTATATCCCCATCAATCATAACATCCTCCTCTTTGTTGTTGCTCATGCACAGAAAACAGACTACAGCCTAGCGGGAGAATGGACAACCCCGGCTGTTGCTGTTCCTTCTGCCAGACCAAAATAGAAGCGGGAATACGAGCCAAAAACAACCTTGTATTTGTGTTCGACGAATGGCCTTTTCAGAGCAGATCCATTTTAGCCGCATCTCAACAGCCCTCTCTCTACCTGATACACTGTGTCAACAGCCCGCTATCTGCAAAAATAGCGTGTGCCTGCTTTTTTTTTTTCCTTTTCTCTCTGCTCTCTCAAACCGTCAAGTTATGGGCCTTTTGCTGACTGCGAGTGGCCTTTGTGCTCAGCGTCGGGATAAAAGCATCTGCTGAATAAATGCACACAGATAGCAGGATAAGAGGAGGAACACAAAGACAAGGAGGGGAGGGCATTCCTGGTCAAATTGAAGAAGAGTGCTGCCCTGTAGACAGGCGAACTGTACGCCAGCACTCAGGTTTGTGTACGTTTTGTTTGTGTGCATGTCGTGTGCAAATCGACACGCGTGTCTGTGTGTCTGTGTGTCTGTGTCTGTGTGTGTGTGTGTGTCTGTGTCTGTGTGTGTGTGTGTGTGTGTGTGTGTGTGTGTGTGTGTGCGCGTTTCCGCTCTCCTGGCGTTGGGGCGTTAAGGCATTAAAGGTTGTGTAAGTGTATGCGTTGGCCAGGCAAAGCCAGTGACTCAGAGCGGTAGCTGTAGCTGGCTTACTTTCGGGTCAGTTAGCAGCAGCAAGTGTGTCTGAGGAGGCATGTTATAAAATGTGCTCGTCTGCAGCAGTCTCACTACGCTACAGGACGAGCCGGGGAGGAGGAGGAGAGGAGGAGAGGAGGAGAGGAACATGGCTAAAAGCTAACTAGGGCAACACTGGGTCATTTCACATGAATAATGACATTTCACTATCTTACTTTCCCGGGCCTCCAGCCATTAGTCTATAGCCTAATTCAACAAACTTGACGCTGGAAAATGTGATTCATGCTGTTAGCAGCAGCTCACATTTTGGCTCAATAATCGTATTAACTGGGGGAAGTTGTGCTCAGCTCAGATCTTGGCTTCTGACTCGGCGCCGATGCTGCAAACAGCTGGAGAAACGTTTAAACGCCGTGTCTGTGGCATACCGATGAGCCAGGAGACACCCTCTTGTTAAATTATTCCATCCCACGTCAACCCCTCCTCCTCCTCCTCCTCCTCCTCCCCCCCTCCTGCTCTTCTCCTCTTGCTGCTGTTCTCCCTTTCCTCCCACTCTCTGCTGCGCTTCTTTACGCTTCATAAAATCCAGACGGGACCCTTGCATACGTCCCGCCCCCACGCATGTCAATCAAGCCCATTCGCTTCATAGCAACAAGATGCCCGGGCTCCTCCTCCCACCCGCTCCTCTATCTCCTTATAGGGTAACATGTGTGCTTGTCAAACAAACCCCTCCCAACTAACCCCCCCCCACCCCTCCCCATCCTCTTCCTTGTAGGGTCTCAGCATCTCTGGGAGACCCCCTTTTTTTTAATATACATGTGCGCAGTGATACACACACGACTGTCATCCCTCCACAAGCTGTGTCAATGCTCCGCTCGGCTCCACTGCAGCATTTTATGAAAGGTAAACACTCCCAAACATAAAGACGATGACATTATTTGTCCACATTTGCTCCTCATTACAAAGCGCACGCAACCCGTAAACAAACACATGTGGCGGTGATCACACAAGCACGCAGATGGACGCGTGTTTACCCAACACGGACACGCCTCTTTCAATACATTTATGTACGTCCACGGAACGAGTCGGTCTTGTTCAGAGCTCGAGCAGGGCTCTGTGACAATGAAGCACTCGAGTGTGGTTTTAGGATGTACACACGGCAGCCGGAGGACGGTGTTGTCACTGTCAACCGCGCCATGCGAAGAGTCAGCGAGGGCAACCCCTATCTATTTCAAAAGGCAGGTTCTTTTGAAATCCACGCAGATGCCTCGCAGTGAGTGCTTTTAGAGCCATCAGAGATGCAAATAGCTGCTAAAAAGCCAGAACTGCAACTCCATGTTTGGGCAATTTCATAACCAGCTCTTTTTTTATTATTTTTTTATTTTTTTTATTTTTTGTGAGGCATAGTGCAAAAGGTGTTTACCTCACATGGCTCTCCCGTCGACATTTTCCTCACTCCTCGAACCATTTAACAATTCGTACAAAACGAATGACTCATGCAAGTTGCCACGGCAACACAGCTCATTGGGATCATTTACCGACCATCATTGTTAACCCTGCGAAGAATCAATAACAAGATTGGTGGAGGGGGGTGGGGGCTGAAACCTCATGACCCGTTTACAGTTTTTGAAAGCGTGGCAGTGTGCGTGTATGTGTGTGTGTGCGTGTGTGTGTGTGTGTGTGTGTGTGTAGTTTTGCAGCAGGTAGGCGTCTCTCCCTCGCCTTAGGGCGCACACTTAGGTGGGGCTTGAGAAAATATTTCATTCTTTCGCACCCGATCTGCTACTCCAACTTTCCTGTAGCAGCAAGGGGCCAAAAGACATTAGCATGCACTCTAAAAGAGCTAATAAATTACCGCGTCAGAAATCTGAATGCTTATACACATACGCACACACACACGCGTAACTGCAAAGTCAGCTCTCCAGTCTGAAATTGCGTCACAGAGCAAAATAGCTCTCTCCAGTTGACCTAATATCACTGCTCTCAGCCTCTTTCCTGTCATTTGTCCGTCTCTGCATAATTTCATCTCCCCTCGTCCTGCACGGGCTTCCCTGGCATCTGCCCGAGGGTGTCCCATCACCTTAAAAATCAATTTTTCTATTCTCCCGCTCCCATTCTCTCACTCTTTTCCCAACCCCCCCTCTTCCAGGGGCTCTTAGAGAAAAACATTGAGATAACAGCTGCCAGGGCCCCAGGGAGAACGAGAGGAGGGAGAAAAAGAGGTCAAACAGTAAAGAGAGCAGGAATCCAAAAGGTACAGCTGAAAGAGACGCAAAGACAGGAAGGAGACGACACACAGAAAGAGCCTGACTCACAGCGAATGAAATGCAATGATACGAACAAGACACTTCGCAACTTTGCAGCCCACTGTGTGCTTCGGCTTCTGTGTGTTTGTGAAATGTGTGACACAGAAATTACAGTGAGGAGGTGTTGTTAGCTGAATAGAAGAGATGCAGAAGGGAGGAGGAGAGAAAAAAAAAAAGGACAGAGACAACTGTTCTGGGGACACCTGTCCCTTTCGCTCACAGGGCTTGAGCGATGTACAGAGACAGCTGCAGAGGCAATAAAGAAGAAAGACTTTTTTTTTTTTTAAATTTTACCTCCCCCTATTCCTTCCACTCAGCAGAGAGTTTACCGCAGCTGCACATGCTTACATGCTGTACTGTATGTGTCTTCTGAGCATACATAATACATGGCAGCTTTCTGGCAGTGGCGGCTCTTGATGTTCATGCGCTTCTAGCTCCAGGCAGCAGAGCAGATGCCACAACAACGGCGTTACAATAATACATTTCACCGTGGCGAATCCTAACTGTCGCGATACAATCTCCCAGCCAGTATCTCTGCTGTCATCTACGCCTACTACGCCAGTTTTACAGTGTTTATATCCCTCATGGAGTCCTAACACGAAATGCCCTGACTGGACCACTCCAGCAAAGGGGGTCAAGAAGAGTCCTCATCTGTTAGCAGTTAATTAACATTTCATGCTCAATGACAGTGCTGCCCGCGCTGATGCCGCCCCGCGTGCACAGTGGAGCCTCTGCGATGCAGAGATACAGCAGACGCACGCAGAGGGAGGATATGAGAAAGATATCGAGATAAACACTCACCGACAACACGGAAGGATAGTACAGTCCCATCATCGTATTCTGTGCAACAACTCAAACTGTCGTCGCTCCTCTCTCCTCTCTCCTCTCTCTCTCCTTTCCTCTTCTCACGCTGCCTCGCTTTCCTCTCCCTCTCTGAGCCTGTGTCACCTCACCAGCTCAGTCTCTCTTGTCTGTCTCACAGATTCAAAATCTCCCTCTCTCTGCCCCCGCTTGCTCTGTCTGCCATGCCAACCCACCCCCCATCCCCTCCTCCCCTCCTCCTCCTCCTCCTCCTCCTCCTGTGCTGGCCTCTGTCCCTGTCACTCTCCCTCTCGCTTGCTTTCTTTCTTTTCCTTTCCCCTCTCTCTCTCTCTCCCTCTCTCTCTCTCTTTTTCTCTCTCTGTCTCCCACTCACTCTTTTCTTTCCCTCTCCCACTCGCTCCTTGCTTTCCCTCTACCCCCAGCCTTCTGTTTTGCTGCTGTGCCCTTGCCTGCTCATCTCTTCTGTCTCTTCTCCACTCCTCCTCCTCCTCCTCCTCCTCCTCTCTCACCCAGATAGCCTGACGCCTCCCCCCTCCTACTTCTCTGCCCCTGTCACACCTGCAAACTTTCTCCTCCCCTCTGCTCCACTCTCATGTCGCAGTCCCTCCCTCTCTCCCTCTCCCTCTCTCCCTCTCTCTCTTTTCTTCTTCTTCTGTTCTCTTTCTCCATGTAGGTGAGTTAACTGGGGCTGCTGGCACCACTGGGAGAGGAAGTGAAGACTCTCCCTCTCTCTGTCTCTCTCTTTCTCTCTCCCCTTTCAGAGATGCACCTTGTTACATAAATGTGCTGATTTACATGTTTTGTCTCATATTTGAATGAGCGCCCGACTCATTTTTCTGCTAAAGCGGCGTCAGGTTAAAACCTAGAAATGTTTTCATAACACTTCTAATCTAAGTCACATTATAAATTATAATCCTTAAAGCTGCTCTAATCAATATTATTTGTATTCAGTGTAACAATGGATAAACATTAGCCCTCTTCCGTACACATGTGCTGATTTGGCTCAGCTGGGTTTGTCTCAGTCAGCCCAGTGCAGCAGGGATTTTCATCTTCTTATAGCTGGGCTATACGCTTCTGTGTCTTAAACTGATGGCGTGCTTGTCATGAGTCAAAAGCCCTTTTCTACCGCCTGTTAAAGGCAGGAATATGGTGAATTTTGCCCCCTTGGCGCTGCATTTAAAAGGTACGATCGCGGAATGGGAGGACAGAGTTGTCTCGTCTTTAAGCCGGCAGTGGATGCTATGTCAACAGGACAGCGGGCAGGATCAAGGGCGGGACAGGTGTGATGTTTTGACAGCATGTTATGTGTGTGTGTCCCTGCGGGAGATTCACAAAGCAGCAAGCAGCAGTTGGCAGCTAATTTAAAGAAAAAGAACTGCATCTATAAACGTCTGCAAATTGGGAATACAGTAAAATTCGGGAGCTCCTTACCCTCTGAGCAGAGGACAAGATCAGCGGCCATGTAACAGAGACAGTAAATGGTTGTTACTGCCATGTTATGCCGTTGTTTTTGTTTATTAAGTGCTGCAGATGCATATGTTTCGTCCTACAAGAGGCAAACAGTGTTGCGTTAAATGTCACGCCTCTTTTGATTCCGCGATGCCAGCATGCTATTGAAAAGTAGCCGTTGTTTGGTTCTAATTAAAAACGTAAAGGAGGCATAAAGAAGGGCCCTATAGCTCCGTCTCTTTGTTAAATGGGCTATCAATACTCATTGTCATCTTTAAGATTTGCCTTTATTTTGAATTTTCCATTGCATGTCTTTGACACCATTCCCATCCAGGCGTACCTCCTTCCTTGACATTTAAACAGTGCTTGCAGTTTAACGGCAGACAATGGTAAGAAGCCAAGAAAAAGACAATGAGTATATTTTCTAAAATCGTATCATATCAATCACAGGCTGCCGAATTTAACTGAATCGAAAACATATGGTGGCAGACTTTGCGATATTGGCAAATATCGTATCGTCCAGAGAATATATAATATAATATTGTGATGAAATTTCTGACGTAAACCCCTAAAACCAGTGCAGTACAGTTTGACCCGGCTCATACATAAGTGCCAATGGAAAAGTCCTAAATGGGCTCCATAAAGCCAGATCAATACATCTGAGCTTAACTGAGTGTTTTGGTATCTTTCAGCTCACTGTTTTGATTTTAAAGCTCTAAACTTTACTCTTCTGGTTTACTCTCAGTGTTCCTATCAACCTTGTTTCCAGCAGCGGCTGTTTTCATTAAAAAAGCTCCAAAAAGCCTGCACACTACCTGCTCAGCACCAAACTGCATACACACACACACACTTAGCGGCTAGATATTGAACACAGTGTAGTGGAGCATTCAGCAGCTTAAGAGCCAAATATCTTTCTCAGACACATTTAATGACACGTGCATCGACCACTGGGGACAGGAAAACACGCCTCGAGCAGCCACTTTATCAGAAGTGCAACAGAAGAACGACTCGTGAAGCAAAGCCGAACAAACCTCAAGATGAAGGGATTCATCATGTCAGGTAATTTTTTTAAAAAACAAAACAAAGACAGTCAACAATGTGCTCCAACATGGTAACACTGAACTCACACACACATATAGTATTTGTCATCAGCGTGACATCCAACAGATGCATCCATCATTGAATTTCTTGTGCGTGGGTGGGCAATTTAAATCTCGCACGGGAAAGGCCGACTCCGCCAGGAACAATGGAAACTACTAGAACTACTAGAACAGCAGAATGTAAATAATCAAATTGGAATACTGTATTTTGGCTATAAATGGGGTTTTAATCCAGAAAGTGGATACGTGTTGTGCACTTTACAAAACCTTCGTAAAGCGGTCTGTTCATTTAAAAAAACAACAAAAACAACATCTTTCACTGATGCAGATGCGTATTGTGCTTTAAGTCATATTATCTCTGCACCTTTTTGCAGACTCTCACCCTTCAGCTGGCAAATATCACGAGCCTTGTTTCTGTCATTTTTGAATGAAACCATATCTGGATAATCACGTATTTACATAAAATGACCCAAAAACATGACTTTAACTGATAGCAAAAGCCAGGAAAGTTTTACATCCCGTGTGTGAAAGGGCTTGTCCCTCTCTTCACACATCGGGCTTCTGCTGCTCTCCAGGCTCTTCCTTTCAGGAGCCTTTGATCACATCATTCTCACACCACTGTTGACAGTTTAGCACCTCAGTGTTGTGGGAGCCTCTGCCGCCCGGCATTGTTTTTCTTCCTCCTCTGCTGTTTTTTTTTTCCCTGGTCAGAGGCCGGTTCACACTTTCGAATCCCTCAAGTAAACCCCTGACTTTCTCCTTTATAGATCCCGACGTGAGATTGCTTGAACTAGGTAACACTTCAGCCTTTAGGACCATTCTTGGAACATCATCATTAGCGAGGGAACGGTTCAAAGCTGTATCATCTTACTGTGACATAAAAAAATAAAAAAAACCTGGCTAATTGGCTTCCCGGCTTCCGCAAGATCCGCCAAACAGTATTGCCAGGAAATAAAGAAAAATCTCTCAAAATGAGAGCGCACAAGTGAAGCCTTAAGTCAGATGAAGCGCAGATAAGCAGCCAGAGGTTGCTGGGCATCGCGGAGAGCGAGGGATGAGGGGATTATGGGCAGAGCATGAGAGGATGAGTGGATGAACGAAGGATGATCTGAGGATTAACCACATAAACTGAACGGTCTAATAACACAATCAGGCTAATACAAACACCAGTAAACAGATTGTTGCCTCGCACACACACACACACACACAATTGATAGCTTTAATATGGGTGTGTATTCGTTTGAGGAGAGGAAAACAAGAATATCTGCATGTTTAAACCCCCCCAAAAAAACACTGGATTTAAAAAGCTCAAAGATGATTAATAGTATTGCTGATTGTTGCGAGTAGAAAGAAAAGTGGTGGGAGGGCAGGACTGGAAGAGTGAAGGGTGTGGAGGCATGTCTTCTTCTACACAACGGATGAAGTATAATCTACACCCCCACCTTGTGGTTTACACTGCTTCACTGTTAATGCTTCATGAATATGAAAAAATATCAGAAGATGGTGGAATACCCTTAAACATGGAGCATGTTAGAGGTGAAATCACATCCTTACCTGACTATGAGACGGGTAGCCATGATAACCAAGGGTCAAAGGGTCGTTGTTCTGAAAGAGAGCAGATTTTTTGGACACAAGGTCAATGCTTTGCGAAGCAAAAAAAAGACACTAGTTTTGAATTTTTTCACACTTCCTTCACACTTTTTCATTTGACTCTGCGTGGTGTTTTGCCGACTCCTAATCAAATTAACTCGCCCGGTGACACACTCCTGCTATCTCCTCCAGAGTTTTTTTTCTACCCACCGGATCTTTTGTCTGCTTATAAAGACGTGATAACGGGGGCGAGTGAGATCATGCGAGCAAGGGAGATGAAAGACGGGGCAGAAAAGAACAAGCTCTCACCATGGCTCTTAAATCATAAATAGGTCAGGGGTGTCAGCGAGCATGAAGCCCCCGTCGGTGTGAAATGGCATCATGAGCCCTGATGCAATCTCCGACACATTCCTCTCAAATGTCTGCGCGGAGCTAAGACGGATGCATCAGACATCTGGTGAGTAATTACACTTTAACAAGACGCGTTGAGGGGAATTTTGTTTGGAGCCAAATATTAAACAGAAATCATGTCCCGAAAATAGTTTGTAACTCACTTTATTTGTACTCATAACACTGTGTTCCAGCTTTTATGCTAATGTGCGCCATTAAAATGGGAGTTTTACGCAGCAATTACAGCACTCTTTGAACGGGGGGAAAACAGATTTGCCTGTCTCTGGCTTCATATCACTAGATTAGAAAACAACTCCGCTCCTCCCTCCCTCCCTCCCTCCCTCTCTCCCTCTCTCCTCCTCCCATGATCTTCCTTTCATCTGGAACCAATGTCCCTCATCTGCTCTGTCCCCAGGGGGAACACTTTGCTCTGCGCGCTTTAGTTCGCCTGATTAATACTGTAGCCATCTAACTTTGGACCCCACGGGGCCTTTTTCGCTAAAACTAAGCACAATGTTTCCAAAATGCTTAGAAGCTCAGGACGAGGAGGAGGAGGAGGGGAAGAAGTCTTTGTCTCCGATCGAAAAATGCAGTTTGTGTGAGTCTATCTCAGAGCCAAAAATGTACTTAGTGAACTGGCTTTGGGAGGCAGAAGCTCTAAATAATGAATCACCTCTTAGAGGCTTGAATAACATGAATAAAGTATAAACCGTATTTCGCAGCGAGGCCAAACTCTAAACACAACACACTGGAGGTACGAAGCAGAGGAGGATCAAAACAACATAAAAAAAAAGAGGAGACTTTTGAGGCAAAGTGATGGGGAACACATCTGGGAACATCTGGATTTCATATCAAGAGAGGCTGAGGGAGCTGGAAATACAACAGGAAATGGACAGCAAAGGGGAGGAAAAAACGAGATGGAGGGAGCAAAGACAATGACTCATACATGAGCGGAGTCATGTGCTTAATTTCCTTAAGGAACTGGGAGGAAGGAGAAGAAGGAGGGCGAGTCGAGTGTGTATCAGTCTCACTCTCAACACCACAGTCGTGAGCACGGAGCACGAGAAGATTCTGCACGATTGTTAATGAGTTTTTTTTGGCGATGATAAATGAAGTTCCTGGGGTTGGCGTCCGTGGTGGGTTTTGAGAGGGGGGGTGGAGGGGCTAAAACAAGAGACTGCAGGGGAAAACCGGGTGAGCAATCAGGAGAAAGTAACAAAATGACTTAAAGTCAACAGATGGCAGAGAGGGGAGGAGGGGGAGGGAAGGCGAGCTCAGGAGGGGGAAGGGAACAGGGCCGACCCTGCGATAATAAAATCTGGAAACAGGCGAGAAACTTTCTCCTTCACAGCATCTTTGCACAAGGTGACAGCGATCTGTTTAACATACAGAGCCTGCCCCCCCCCAAAAAAAACTACAGCAGTCTACTGGAAAGCTCTATATGGCAAATACTAACCCTAGAAATGTTTCCTCTCAACTCCTATGATAGAAATGTCATTTACAGTGGGGGAGATTCAACCTGGTTTTTCGGAGTTGCATGTTGGGAAATTTGCATAATAAGCAAAATAATCAAATTAAATAAGCTAGTTCAGTTTAAGCCGCATTCTCCCAGCTCTGCCTCACTTTCACTTTAGTGCTCATCGTTTGTTACAATTTTACATCACGTGTGATAGTGTTTGAATCCGTGTCGGTATGTGTGTTTGTTTGTGGGTTTTTGACTTGTGCACTTTGTCACTGTTTTTAATAAGTGCTAAACAAATTAAGTTATTATTATTATTTAATTACAAAAAAACGGAAATGACACCAGCCTTGCTTCTGATTAACTTAGACAGTTGATCTAAGAGTCTAAGTCTGTGTTTGTGGTGTTCAGAAATCCACCCGTTATCACGGTGCAGTCACGCACCCTTTCATCTTTAACATTATTTACATTAGTTATGTATAAAAATTAGGCCAATATAGGGAAATAGCTATATTTTGACTTTTAGTTGACTTCAAAAAAGGTGTTCTGTCAGTATAAACTTATATTTTCATGCCCAGAAATGCATCTTTTGCCATAACTAAGTCATGTAACCTTTTCTCATCTGCACAATTAGATGGTGTGTAATGATGCATAAAGACACTGCAACATGAGACTGGATGTTTGCATTTAAAGACAAATTATAGCTATTTCCGTTTTTGAGGAATTAATAAGTTCATTATGTTAATTACACATTTGCCCGACATGCAACTCATAGCAGCCAAGTTGAATTTCATCGACTGGACCTATGGATGACATTTCAATCATAAAGGTTTCTAGAAAACAACATTTCTGGGTCCAAGAAATTTCCAGTAGACTACAGGTGGCGGTAGGTGTCTGATTGTTTTTTGTGTCTAATTTAGTCACAAGACTCATGTCTATTCCTATCGTGCCTTGGGACCGCAGCTCTTCTGAGGAGGAGGTGGAAGAGGAACTACATTTCACCGCTGCGAGAGTCATCCTACCTCACTGCAAAGCAGGGCGCTCAGGAGGATGTGAATCCATTTCATCCACAGAGCACTTATGTGCTAAGCCTCCAAACAGTCAGCCAGATGATCTCAAGTTTATTTTCCCTCGATGTACTTCACATCCCTCAGACTTTCCGCAGTAAACCTACACACGCTTTTTCAGGGGGGATGTTGGCTACAGGCAGAGTGGATTTTGGAAAGCGTCTCGGCACTTCTGGCATAATAATAATCATATAGCAGCGGTATCTGCCAGCCAATCACATGCAGCATAATCAAACCGGTGTCCACTGCGCTGATCTGCATCTCGAGATAAAACTGTTATTTTTATCCCCCAATTTATTTCACATCTGATTGGAGGAGATTAGTATTCTCATGTAATTATTTACTGCACAACATAATTGCCCATCATGATTATGCGCCATGATTATTTCATTGCAACATCACTCCACTGAAACTGGAGGCTGATACTGGACTTTCGGGAACGTGTTGATGCCCATTTTTTGGTAGAAATGTTTGGCTGCTGTTCATTTTTAAGATTTTAGCAGGGATTCATTAAAATTGATGAGCACAGGGCACTGATAACACCTGGTCACACCATGTAATGATTAACACATCATCATCTGAGGCACTTTTATGTGAATTATGTATATGGCTGCTATGAATAATAATTATTATTATGAACCTGCAGCATATTTTCTTCATTAAACAATACATCTTCAGCATAAGCAAGGCCGTAGCCATGGAGTCAACATTTGGGAGGGTACCAAATTTCAAAATTTGAAAACTCATTCCCTGCTTGTTATACAATTTATCATAAACAAGAACAGATATACAGCATACTATATGTGATAAATTAAAGCTACTAATGTCAACATGCAGCACAACATAAGTAATTGACATCTTATCTCTGACAGAATATAACATAATAAAAACATTAACATTAGTTGAATACACAAGATGTGTTCTGCTGGGGTATGGCAACACCACTTGGACAATCCACATGCAGAACTGCAGTACAACATAAATACTAGAACCGGTAGTAATTGTAGTTGTAATTTGGTAAATTTAGTCATTATTCAGATTACATTTGGTAATGACGATTTTAGACAGCAGTGTGGTTTCCTGTCATAGAGTAGAATTTTTATCAATATATTGAGGAGACAATTTTTTATCATTTTTAAATGATATAGTATATATTATAATTACCGCCTTGGGTCTAAGTAGCGTCAGAAAATGGAATAAATAACATACATCACAATTTCCTAACGCTTAAGGAGATGACTTCAGTTTAGTTTTTTTTCTGACTGACAATCCAAAAACCAAATATATTTAATTTACCATCATGTTTGCCAAAAGTAGATAATCCTTACATTAGAGAAAGACTGACAAAAGCAAAAATTATTTTTTAACAATTACCAACATGGTTGGAAAGAGGTTTCCTGTTTATATTAATTCATTATTTTAGTTCTGTTAATGTTGTGCTTTTTTTTAATTACAATTACCTTTGTCAGCTTTGTCAGCAGACCTCTTCTTATATATACATGACAGATTTGCTATTTCACAATAAGCAGCCAGGCACCACTCCAAAATAATCATTGGTAAATGTAATCATGATCATAAATAAATATGTAATCATTATTAATATCTGTTCTAGTATCAGGGTGTACTGGTGTTTTGTGTGTGGTTTGTGGTTTCGCCGTAGCCCAGCAGAACGCACCTCGCTGGCGTATTCAACGATCATCAATGTCTTAATTACATTATATTTGTCAGATAGCTCATGTGAAATCTGAGCTAAGTGTCAATTTTTTAATGTTGTATTGCATGTTTAATTAATGTAGACAGTAGTAGCTGTACTTGCATTTAATAAATAAGATAATATAGCATGAATGAATTTTCAAATTTCACTTTTTTTGGGGGTTGGGGGATACACCCAGACATCCCAGGAGATTTTGTCCCCCCAAATGCAGACTTTAAGCCTACTGCCCAGTACAACGATGTCCTGTGAACAGGATTATGATATGTCAGCCACAATAATATCCATCCAAAATATATATTATTCTGTCTAATTGTCAGATAAATTCTGATTTTTTTTTCCCCAAGTCAACCCCAGAAATACTGTGGGAGTCACAAATCACTTAACTGCAATTGATCTGCGAGGATAACATTAAGGTCATCAAATCTGCCTGGCAGCAGAGCACCAAAACCCGCAGGCTGCTCTCTCAAACATAATTCAGTCAACCGACCTCTGCTGGCAATTTATCACAAAAAAACAGGGGCCCAAAAGCTAAATAAATATTCTCAACTCGCAGCAAAAGTTCATTTTTCTTGCTGACGTTTTCTTTCTATTTCAGTGGCGGGCCAGAGATGAAAGTACAGAGGGGTGATCCACCTACATTAATGTCCGAATCAAGTCATTTGTCCTCGGCGCTGTCACCCCCGGCAAGACCTTATTAGGTTAGAGAGGGCCCTGGTTTCCTACGCAGAGTGACAACAAAACATGAGCCGCTCAGCAGCACGCCGGATGGATATTGAAGCAGACAACCTCCTCTCAACATTTCCAAAAATCTGACTCGGACTGGAAATGCAGGGTGTTGTTATGAATCCCCTGTGCAGGACTTCCCCGGTGCAGCACTGGAATGCAAAATAGACTGAAAATGTCTTTTTCACTGGGAGCACTCTAGCTGGTGGTCTAACTTAATATTCATTTAAAATCTATACTATTGGCTGAGCTCAGTGTCAGCGGCAGGAGGTCAGAAGCTAATTTGTACGAGCAGCCGTGAACGTTTGAACTCACACTGTTGTGTGGATGCACCCAGTGAGCTTTATTCGCGCGCATTAGCCGAGCATTCAGTCACGTACTGCATGCTGCACTGATTTATATATGCATTGCTGCTCGACTAAAACTTTTCAGATTTGACTCGACGGTGCTCTTCCAACCCCCACACTGTGATGACATCATGCCCTAATGAGGAAAACAGCAGTGTCGATGGCCAAATGGGAAAGATCCCATTATTGGGCTGCAGTGGTACAAATGGATTGCTCTTTACCACGACCACGCCCCATCGTGTTGGCTTCAGTTACAGGTCAGAGTTCAACTCCTGCCATGATGCCAGCAATAAATGGTTTTAAAAAGACATAAAGGATGGAAAAGACGGAGGAAGGGAGACGCGGTGCTTTATAAGCGCCAGGATACTGCTCGCTGTAATATTTTCCATCCTTTACCCTTCTGGAGATTAGCTTAACAGAAGTGCTTGTGTGCATTTTTATAGAAGTTTCTCTGAAAGCTAAGTGCTCAGGTTTAAAAAGTAGGAAAATTGGACGTCACTCAGCCAAACTTGTTTGCAGAATACTGTGTTACCAGAGGCGCACCACCAAATCCTGGGTCCTGTGCATAAGCAGTCTTTGTGGGTCCCCCATCCTTCCTCTCTGGATTCATATCTCTCTCACACAATTTAATTTTTTTTTCTTTTTTAAAATCAGTTGGGTCCATTTTGTCTTTCTGTCTTTTTTGGAACCCCATTTCATTTTCTCTTTCTACGTTGGTGCTCCAGCAACATAAGCAGTCACTTACTCAGCTCTAGCTATGTTCAGAGATGACTAAGCCATTTTGGTCTTTAAGGGACCATTTTTAATATAACGTTTGATCTTTCAACTGACTAATTCAGCCAATTTAATTTAGTTATGGCATTAAATACTAAAAAATTGCAAACAAAACCAGACTTTTTATTTCAGGCTTTTCGGGGGCCCACCCCACCCCTTGGGGCCCCTGGTTAATCAGTCCCACTTTTGCTCCCACTATGACACTTTTGGGTATTACCATCTTAGATTTAAAATATGTCAAAGTGTTGTAATGCATACATACACACACAAAAACTGGTATTTAGGGTGGAGTGAAAAGGCTGATACAGCACAGTATCGCAATAGTTTTGCATGACAATATTGTATCGTTACATGGATGCCTTTTTTTTAAAAAAAGATAAATCATTAATATTACAAATAAAAATTTAACTTTTGGTAGCGTACTAGAATATTAAAAACAATTGTTTTTTAAGCCCAGTTTATTTGATTTGCTACCATAAAACTGATTAAAGTGAAATGAACAGACTGAAAAATTTTATCCAACTAGATTAAACAGGAATGACCAAAGTTACAGCATCCTCTGTGGTAATTTACAGTACAAAAGAGGTAATAAATAGCAATATATCACAATATATGTTACTGCAATAATCGGCATAATGCAACACATTTTAAATCACAATAATATCGTATTGTGACTTTGGTACGGGGATAATAATGGATATTGGGGCCTCTAGTGATTCTGACCCCTAACTGCTAGATTTGAAAAGCTCAAGGCTGAGCTTGCAAACTCACAGCCAGCACTGTTTTTGGAGGTGTGAAAAATAAATTTAAGACTGACAAATATTTTCATTCTATAATTCTGTCGATTCATCATTTAGTCTATCACAGTTTCCCAAAGTCCCAGGTAGCATCTTCTTGATTAATCATCAATTAAACACCGGCAAATTGTAAACAATTTTTTTTTTTTAAATTGCCAATCACTGAATCCTAAAATCTAACATGATGTCATCAAACAGTCCAAAACCAAACAGATTTCAATATGGGATTAAATAATGCAGAGAAAATAGGAAACCTTTGTATCTGAGAGGATGGAATAAACATTTTGGGGGCATTTTTCACTTAAAAAATAAGATTAGTCGATTATAAAAGCAATCATTATCTGGATCATACTCATGCATGAGTGTGCGTCTGTGCATGTGTGTTAATAAACCCCTCTGCCTTAGATAAGGATCTCAGGATCAGTGTGGTTATAATGCCCCCTCCAGTATGAGATGTGATCCCATTAGCTGGAAACAAAGCCTCTTTACTGCCAGTGATAGGGCAAATCTGTTCCTGCACCAACTGAGAGAGAGGGGGCAGGGATGCAGAGAGTGAGGGAGGGGGGCATCTCTCCCACTCTCGTTTCCGGACTGTCCAGCCAGCTCACGTTCAATACATTTTAGGGGCTGGAGCTATTGATCTGCACATCTCTCTCCTCCCAACACACACAAACACGCACACTCTTCCACTCACATCTGTTTTTAAGTGCATTACGTTCCTAAGCCTGTCTGTCAGCACTCTCGGCCGGCATGACGATGTAAAGCCAGCCATTTAGTTTTCCAAGCAGGAGCAAACAGGCCACTTCACCTCCATTACTGGCGCTTTCAGTGGTGGAGAAATGGTTTTCTGTTTTCCAATGGATTGCTTCACCCTACACAATATGTCATAATGATGTCCAGAGCATCCTCCTGCCCTCCTACGGTGCTCTATTCAGAAATATTTCAATATTTCTGGGTCACTGTTGGTGGGGATGGCGGGGGAGGGGGCTGAAAATTGATTTTACTGACATTGGAAGAAAATAGGTTAAGAGACTGTTTCACTTTTGCTGATTCAAGCACAGAATGGGAGGCTGCAGCAGCGGTGTTGATAAAAGGTAATTAGATTGATTAGGTTTGGTCTGATTGCCCCCTAATAAAATCTGAGGCCTTTTGTTTACCTCTAATCCCCCCTCCTGTGCGCCCTCTTTTACTCAAAGATCACACAAGCAAACAGTGACATCAATTTCCATTCGAAACCAAATGTTGCCCACACCATTATGCCACATGGCAGAGAGGGTTTTTTTGCATAATAAAGGTCAAGTTTGTTTACATCCCCCACCCTAGGGTGAGACTGGGCTTTACTGATATTCATACAACAGAATATGCTCTTTGGGGAGATTTGAAGCTACATGATGTCTGAGCAGCAATGTCACAAAAACTGGATTGATTGGTACAAATTGGACAGTTGCAATTCTTCAGTGGAAATGTCTGAGCTACAATGTAGCAGCTACAATGCTATAGGCTATTGTAGCTGAACAGCCCATTGCACACCACGAGCTGCATGCATACTATTGCAACCTGCCTATAAAACTGAATAAACAGCATGTAGAGTCATTTGCAGCTGTGAAATGTGGTGGTATGTCCTGCAGTGCTGGTAATGGACTGAGCAGAGTCTATGGTGGGCCATTTGGGGCCCTTCTGCTGTAGCTACTGTATCTGTAACTGTGACTTCCACATGGAAACATTGCAAACGCAACCACAATTTAGTATTTAAAAGATACATGCACTTAAATACTGCCACCATGCACCAAAACACCAACAGATCCTTGCATCACGAGAAGTCGTGCCTACTGTATTTGGACAAAAGAGCCCCCGCTCCTCCTCCTCACCTGCCCAACCTCGCCGATCCCTCCTGATCCGTCGATCCGGGGACGCTTGCACTCAGCGCCGGTGGAGTCCACCAGAGTAGCCGCTGTCTGTCCGTCGGGCTCCGGGTCTCCGCGCTTCATGCCCCGGACAGCCGCAGAAGCGCCGCCCGCGTTGGGATGCACCCCAGCCATGGTGTCCAGCTCTCTATCCCGGTCCATGAGACCCCGGGACACAGGCAGCATGATGGATGCAACGTCGGTCGACATTAACATTTAAAAATCTTCTTTTGTCCCCTGTCTTGAGGTGGAAATAAGACTACCTACTCGTGTGCACCTTTGTGCTTAAAGCCAGCCTGTGGACGGGTTTCCTCTGCAGTTAAAACAGTCTTTAAATGCTGCAAAGACTGTGTTTTGTACTGGGCCTTTGTATGAGCCCCCTGAAGAGTTATCTTGAGATGTTTTGGCTCCCTGGTTTAAGAAATGTAACCACCGCGGTTGTTAAAAAACAAACAGCTCATAAACGCCTCTTTTATCTAATAAAACACAGCGGCTCAATTCAGACAAATGTCCCCTAAAACACAAGCAGGTTTGTCGGGTGAATTTGTAGCCCCCGTTTGCTGACCGTGTATTTATTTACTGCGGGGCTGCCTAAGAGGCCTACGTTATTTCAGATCATAACAAACCAATTAAATAAGCACCGATCAACACAATGGCTCCTGAGCATAACCTACCGCCCAATTTCCATTTGCCCTCGTTTTTTTGTTTCCACGAGGAGCCGTCGGCTTTTTTTTTTCTTTAGGAGCACAACATCAACATCCTACCGCAACCTCAAGACGAAAACCCCCTCAACATGTCTTCCCTGTCGCCTTTTTTCCTCCCTGTCTATGAGCCACAGAGCAGAGGTTCACTGAAAGTCAATCCGCGTCAGGAGCTCTCTCTTCGCCCCATGTTAGTCCGCAAGTCTGCGTTAAGAGAAAATTAATGCCCCCCAAAAAAACAACAAGCAAACGGACGGAGGGGCTGCGGTGTTTCCTTCCCCCCTCTCTCTCTCTCTAATTTTCTTTCCTCTCTCCGTTTTCCCGGTGTGATCTTGTAGCGTGTGTGTTACAGAAAGGAAATTGTCCTCCCTCCCTCCTCCTCCTACTCTCTTGGTGTAGTCATTCCCCTCCTCCTATCTTCCGCTCTCCCTTTGAACGCTGAGCCAGGCAGCCATGCAGCCTGCAAAATACACGCAGTGTGCCGCAGTGCTTCCATACATTTCACCGAGGGGAGGTGTGTGTGTGTGTAAGCGTGTATGGATCTGTGTCTTATGGCTCCACAGAGACCACCACGCGTTCACAGAACACACTCAACCATTTATATCAAGTGTTTTTATTGCGCTTTACATCCACTGGTGCACGATTAAAACAATACTTTTCAACCAAGTTCGGTTGTACCTCTTTTAGATGTTAGTTCATATGTTTGATTTCAATGTTTAATTTAAAAGATCAACGCCAGCTCTGGGAGATTTCATTCCTAACTCATTACACAACCGAGGCCAAGGTCTTCACACTCGCCCAGCTGTGAGTCATGCAGCATGGAGTGCCTTATGTTCCTCTGGCATTTTTATTGCTTGGATGACACCCAGTGGTCAAAGGCTACCATGAGAGGCAAATACTTCAAAGGCAATTTGCTGTAGCAAATTACAGCCTATTACAAGCAAAAGCTGATTTCAAAAGTCTCCCTCTGACTTGCAGGGCTTTCAGTGAGTGCGCTCTCCTCCACGGCTTTAATCTTGTGCTGTAGCCTGCGTGCCAAAGTGCTGGTTATTTTAAAAACATCAAAAGAAAATCTGTCACCAATTGTTGATAGCTGATTTCTTGCAAAAATGTTTATTTGTTTTCTTGCTGAGACTTAGTTGAAAAGATCAGTACACCCTTCTTGTTTATCTGTATTTTATGTCACAACCAGGATGTAGTTAGGTTAGCTTAACATCAAGACTGGAAACAGGGGGATCCAGCTAGCCAAGTTTTGTCTAAAAACTGACAAAACCCACTTACCAGAAGCTTTAAAGTTCACACATTAAAGGTCCAGTGTGTAGGATTTAGTGCCATCTAGTGGTGAGGTTGCAGAACTTAAACTTCTCCCATGAGCAAAGTGTGTTGGAGAATTACGCTGGCCGATGTGGAAATGCGAATGGCCCTATTTATAGGCAGTGTTAGCTTTGTCTATTCTGGGCTACTGTAGAAACAACATGGCAGACTATGTGGAAGAGGACCCACTCCATATACGATAAATGGCAATTCCTCTTAACATGTGATATGCTAAAGAAAACAGTTATTATATTATATTCCATTTCTGCCAAATTATGCACCTAAATCCTAAACACAGGACCTCTAACATGATGAATCTTCATTGTCTGTTATACAAATCAGAGCGTAAAAACAACCGTTTCTTGGCCGTAAGCTGTGTCTTCTTTAAGTTTTTACTACTCACCACCCTGTAGGTTTTTATCTCATAAACCACAACACTTAGGTTGTTATGTGGATTAACCAAAGCGATGGGCCTATACAGTATGTGTTTATGAGCTTTAGCAGTGCTGGTGCTTATAACCCATTTACCAATAGACAGAGCCAGGCTACCTGCTTCCCCATTTTCAGTGTTTATGCTAAGCTAAGTTAACTGGAGACTTAAGGGGCAAAAATAATAAATCAGAAGTGATTGTTGGGTAGTCAAATAGCTTCTGAAAACCTCACCCTTCCAGCATTGTAGTTGGGGGCAGGTCTGTGTTTGAAAATTTCTCTAACTTTCTAATACCATCATGCTGACATTGCCCAAAAATATGACAGTGAGGAACTTTTTTCCATTTGTATCACGACTGTCTCCTTTCATGGAAACAACAGTGTAACACAATGAATGCCTTCCAAGAGCAGTGCCAAACAAAACGGTTTTGATTGGACATAACCATTTATTAACTTAATATAATATGTATCCATGGGTTAGGTTCAGGCAAGAAAAGTGGGACCGGTTAGGATAAGAATGTCAGCGTAAGCCAATCATAGGCAGAATAAAACAGAGTGGGGTGGGTCATGCCTTTGCTATCCTTAGAGAAAAAAATGAATTTACCAGACAGAAATTAGAACATTATCAATATCATCTAACTTTTGAAACAAAAGTGAGTAAGTGTATTACTCAAAATGTCAAACTGTTCCTTTAATTCTGTTACTGCTCCATTAACATTTTTACCTGTATGTTTGGTAATCTGCTGGTGTGTATGCATACTTGAGAGTTTCTTACAGCTGTGTGTCTGATGTTTATATATAAACCTGCAAAATGTGCAGACTCTTTTTGTAGTGTGCACTTAATAAACTGCCGTTGAACACCAAAAGCCCCAGCTTCACTCTACTGTGTGGGTGGCAAGTGGTTTGTGGTAATGTGATTAATTGTAATTTTAATTGGGGAAAAAAAAACTAAAGCACAACTAAAGACCTTACCTTGAAGAGAGACCCAATCGGGTAACACAGTACATTATCCTTGTATTTAATGAAATAACCACACAGTAAACCTGGGGCTTTATAATACTTCTATAAAGGGACACTTTACATATTGCACAGTGGGGGCTAATGTGGTACAGCTAATGTGGTACAGCAACTCTTTTTGTCTCTGGGCCCCCAACCAAGTTAATTTGTGTGATCAAATTTGGTTGGAAATATGCTTACGTTCCCTTACAGACACCATCTCCATACTGATGTGTTTTAAACTTCCAGTTATCTTGCTCAAACATTTATCGCTGCATGTTCCACATACAGAGCAGAAACACAAGACGGTCTCAATCAGTCTACAAGAGCTAAATGTTCATGTAGACAATGCTGCTCCCACATTTTCATTGAGTGCCACTTCCTGCTGTAAAACTGGGTGAAACAAACACAGACACTGTCCTTTAAGAGCTTTTATTGTTGGTTGAACAAGTGATGTCTGAGGCCTGAAAAGGAGAAGAAGAGGAGATATGTTTATTATAGAGAAGTTACATTGCTGTATTTTTACATAAGCTGAACACATTTATTGCCGCTTACCAGATCATAATCATCTCAACCAACTTCAATCGCCTTCCATGTCGTAACTGGAAAACAGGAAATGGATCAGTCTTTATAAATAATTCAAAACCCTCCTCATTATTAAATCATTGTCCTGCTGTCATATGGAAGTGCAGCTACTACTGGCTCTCTGGCGGTTTCCAGTGAGGAGGACTGGCGTAATGGGGCTCATTCATGGGCGTTTTCATGCGATCCTCCACAGTTCATGAGGGTGTGGTGGGTTATCTGAGGACAGAGTGCTCATTTTCCTCACCGTCACTGGCCGAAGCATCCCTCGACACAGGGCCCATCACGCGGCGAGCAGATTTCAGTTGAGCACATGAAGTAGATCTGAGAGGGAGGGCAAAAGTAGAGCAGGATTTGATGTAGCGTCCAGTCTCGAGTGTGCAGCGTACTATGACTCGCAGTTGCTGCCAACTGAAATTTGGCCAGAATTTGCAGTTTACAAAATGGCCTCTCCACATGTCCTCGTAATGAATGCTGACTTGAGAGATTTAGAGATACAGCTGTCAGCGGTTTCATTTTCCACTAACTATATGCCCATGTGAAATTTAAAAATCAACCAGTGTTAATTTGCAATGAGAGGACAGCCATAAACTTTTTCTTTCCTTTTTTTTTTACAAACCTGAGCCAAGGAGTCTAAAGAAAAAAGGTCCAATGCAAACAGCCACTCATAGATAAGACTTCACTGATTCCCAGGGGGCAAATTCACAAGCACTCCAGGCAAACAGCTGCACGTTTTGAATTTCTTCCCTTGCCGAAACACATAAAAACTCTAGGGGAAGCTTGCTTAAAGCAACAAGGAGACATTTTGGGAAATACGTATATTTGTTTCCTTGCCAAAAGTTTGATGAGAAGATTGATACCCGCTCTGTCCATTAAATATAAAGGGAGTGCCAACAGCTGATTAGCCAAGCTTAGGCAGTGCTCATTAGCCTATTAAAAACATCTCTCCGTTAAGTCTTTTTAACAAACCACTGTTACTTATCAGCTGCGCACTAGGGATACACTCAAGATGCAACCACCTAAAATATGGGCGAGTACTTGCTGTCTATCTATGTTTGTACTTTTTAAACACACTTTTGATATTGTGATATTAACTGGAAATGAAATACAACACAGCCACACACAAGAGGGTTGTTATTAGCAACGGTCATTACCAGAAACACTCAACTCTGGTTTGTGGGTCAGGTTCGAGTGACTGATAACGCATATTGCTGAAAGCTTGCAACTGCTCTTTTCCTGTGAAGCCCCTCAATCATATGCTAATGCCCTAAACTGTCTCTCAGTCATGAAACCTTTTTCCAACCCTGGATAAACAATCAAGATCCAACAGCAAGCAATTTCACTGTTCCCAGTCCTGATGCTAAGCTAACTGTCTGCTTTCTGTCGCCTCATGTTTCTCCTTCAAGTATCAGAGTGGTACCACTCCTCTCATCCAGCTCTCAACAAGAAAGCAAAAAAAGTGCATTTCCCAAAATGTAGAACTTTTCCTTTATGTATTGCCATAAATTATTTTAGATGCCATGTCCTGATAGAGCATTCTACTTGTCTCCAAGATCAGAGTCTATACACTAAGTAGGACGTACTTAAAAGATGCCTCGAAAAATCATAAAAAGAACACAATAAACAGTTAGATGTTTCCAATTTCCACCCACTGTTATTCACAGGACCTCAGGGATTCCCTGTTGGTCTTTACCTCTTCATCCTGATCCTTCAGTTCACCATCAGGGAGGAACTGGAAGGTGCTGATGGTGAATCGGCGGGTTTGAGCCTGAGGAGACGGTGGCCGAGGATCCGACAGCACAGCCTTCTCCAGGGCTGGGTCCAAGGGGTTAGGACATCTGGGGAGTGACACTGAATTCGTGAGACAGTTGGATAACAAGACAATAAGGATTAAAAATAAACTTCCTTTCATTTCCCCTGTTATCTCCTCTCTGTGAAAAACACTTTAAAATACTGTTCATTCTGCAGCAAACCCCTCCTGAAATTTTTTTGTTGATGCCTGGACGTACCCGTTGTACAACAACAGCCACACAGCCTTTCCAGAGCGGGGATAGGCCACACAGTAGTGCACCAGCAGCACCAAACTGGGGTCCGGGGCATTCAGCAGACGCACTTCCAGGTACAGGGGTTTCCCAAGCAGCATCTGCAGGGGCTGGTGATACTGAGGGTAGTAGCTGCTGTACTTAGCGTCTGGGATGAGGAGTGTTTTTGAGTAGAAGGAGGTTATTTCTTGAACCACATTTCACCCACTCAGAGTTAGTTCTCCTTCAGCTGATCAGAATGTTTTTGAGGCATTCATACAGTGCTGATACACTACATATAAGATTTGTGATTTGATTATCATCCGTTTACATCCACCTTGACTGGTGTAAACTTGTGCCCAGAGACACAACTTAACAAGTTCTTAAATATGCAAAGCAGTTTTTGATATTGAAATGAAGACCACGTACCTTTGGCAATCCTGAGCTGGACTCCAAACGTGCCCTGGGTCTTAACTTCAGGTCCCAGGCTGGGAGTTTTAACCAAGTAGCTCACACTCAGAACACTGCCGGGCATAAACCTACACTCCACCAACAACCTGAGAATAAGACAGGAAACAGTGATGGAAACTGCTTCTGTATTAATTGATTTATTGTTAGCATTTGTCTTAATTTGATGGTTGGAAGCTGAAACAAAATAAAGAGCTGAGAGCTAAACTAACCTAACAGTAGATTAACTAATTGATTAAATCAACTTATTTAGTGTCTAGTCTAATGAAAAGCAACATGCTCTGACCTGACAGGAGAATCCCTTGTGATGGTGCCATAGTTGAGGCTGATTGCTTGAACCCTGTTGACGACCTCCACCATGTAGATCACCGTTTTCCCTGCTGCCTGTCAGGACAGAATAAGACATGCAATTTACTATGTTGACACTGGGAAATACTAAATCGTCCAGGATCCACTGGGATTTGCATCATTGGGCAAAAAATCCTCTAACAAACTTTGAGCAGATTGTTAATCAGGGGATAAGAGAGAAAACCAGCTTCCTGCACCTCCCCTAGCACATGACTGGAGACCTTGGGCAGTTACAAGTCAGTGCAGAGAGGGTTCCTATTGGCTATTCTACAAATAATGCTGCACATGTTCATCCTTTCAGTGATTGCCTGATTCAATAACGGAGCATCCTGCAGAGAAAGTTGCTATTCCAGCATTGGCAACAACTGCCTACACTGCTCCATAACCCAAAAAAGGAAGACTTACTAATCAAATAGAGAGAAATGAAAGAAACCATGACAATGAAATAAAGCAAGTCATCATCTACAAAGCAGCACATCCGGAGACAGACCCCCAATTAGCAGCTGCAGCAACCTAAATCCAGCCAATACTTATCCCAGCTGTGGGCGACTGCGCTGCCCCAACACCCCACCAGATTGGCAAACTTTTTGTTGCTCCCATTACACAGGTGATACCCGGCACTGCTGCTGGCCACCAGCCTGCTGTGACACCTGGGGCTTGGGGATTCGTGATGGCTGAATTTAAGCCATTATAGGTCTTCAGAGCTGCTCCCCCCTCCCCTCTCAGGGAAGCAGTGGAAGGCGGTGCAAAGGATCCGTGGGTTGGTTGACATTATCTTGGTAATTCTTGTCTCAATTGTGGACTGATAGACAGAGAGACAGAAAGTGAGAGAGAGAGAGTCAAGGAGGGGCGAAGTGAATAAGCTGTGGGGAACTCTCAATGTATAAGAAACACTGGGTTATTATATGCAGCACATGCATAAGCCTGTGGTCGGGACTTAAGACAGAGAAGGGCAAGAGGAAAGCTGCAGAAAGGAAGATGTATTTTCATTTTCTGACACTCTCTTTTTCTGCCTCCCCCAGCTTTAAGGCATTTAGGAAACACGGGAAATACTTGCACAATCAGTTAATTGTTTATTCTGGTATATAACTAATATTCTGGACAACGTTTTAACTCATTAAAGCTCACCACTCTGCGTGTACCACAGCCATCCATCGGGATCTTGAACAAGGCGTAGTCAGACGTCACTCTCTGAGGTTTGCAGGTGGAGTTGCCGGCGGCGACAAGCAGGGCAGGGGTAAGAGGGGGGTCTGTGAGGGAGGCCGGCACGGAGAAGACAAAGTGGCGGTCGATAGTGCACTCTGGAGGAGGACACAAACACGAATACACAGTTATATAAAGGTCAGATGAACAAAAGGTCAGAAATCTCAGGAGGCAATTGATAATGAGACCCAAGGTATCTTATACCCTTTTCCCATTCTGTGTCACTGCCAGCTTGAATCATGCTATGCGTGCTCTGAATGTGCCTCTTTACACACATCCAGCAGCTGCAGCGCTTATATATCCGTACCCAAAACAGCTCAACTGTACTCAACTAAGAGGCGTGAAAATGCCAGTGGGGATGCAAACTGCAGCTCACCATCCATGGGGTAGTAGCAGGCAGGGGGGTGCTTGCTAAAGCAGCAGCCCATGGAGAGGCACTGTTGCTGGGATAGAAGGCTGGGTCTGCAGGGGAGACGCTGTTCGCTGGGAAGGTTGCACTCTGAGGGACAGCACGACAAATGTCAGCCGCATCAGTTAAAATAACTCTGAATGGCCGGGAGAAAACAACCCTTTGGCAAATTGAATAGCCTTTCAGAGGTGTAAATATAAAAACCATTTACCTTGTCCAGACTTGAGGACGACGACTGGACAGGAAAACTGAGCCTCCTGTCTCCCGTTTACTGTCATGTAGACAACAGCAATGATGTACATTTTACCCTTTTAGAGAAAAATGTTTATACAGGAGTTAATGGCTACAGCAAATGGTCAATTATACGAAAGGTCATGTGCACAGTGTGAAATCTGAGTCAATACTTGCCTGCACACTCATGTGGCAGAGCGAGTGTAACTGGAGACTCAAACGGATTTTGCCATCTTTGCCTTTTCTTGCAGAATACCCACAGTGCCGTGGAGCATCCTGGAGGTTCATTTTGTCCCCTTTGATGTCTGGAAAAAGGACATGTAGAAACATACAATAAGCTATTTTTGTGTAGACTTTAAATGGCACAATTACAGCCCTCAGCATGGCAAGGCGCAGAGCTTTTAGTGCAGCCCTATCCAAAAAAAAAACATCTACCTTTCTCCCCACCCCCATTCGACTGTACACCAGAACGGCCCCCCTGAACCCTGCTAAAATTCAACTCATGCAGAGCTGATGGCAACCATATGCACCTGGAACATACACACCAACATACACACACACCTTTAACAAAAATTCCAGAGATGGGACCCGAGGGGAGCTCCACAACCATCTGATGGGAGGAGCAGATGACTCTCGGCTTTGGGACAAGAGGACTGGCCTTGCTTGTGGTGGTGCTGGGTGGGATAGGGGACACTGATGGGGTAACTGGTGCAGGAGTTTCAGGGGCTGTTTGATATGGACACTGCAAGTCCAGAGTCCTATACTGTGCAATGGAAAGGTCCCAAAACCTGAGAGGTAAAGACATGGTGGAAGGAGTCTAAAAGAGAAAAAAAGATCAATAAAGTCAGTTTGAACCACCACGCATAGTTTTGAGCTACACTATTTTTAAAAATAGATTCTGCGAGTTGAGCTCAACTCACAAAAAAAACTAAGTTCTCACCAGTTGGGCTGCACAGAACATAAAAACTCCACCCAGTACACATGCATGTAGAGCAAATGCTGCATAAAATCCATATGGGATTAATTGTAAATATGAGCTGCTGACTGGGAAAAACTGCTTGGCTGTTCTACGTGCAAGCAGGACTGGTGTCATAAATCATGTACAACCCAAGTGGCACAAACGACCAGTGTTGGCAATCTGAGATAATTCTGTACTTTGTGGTAACATTATATTGCACTGAGGCATATTGAGCATAACATCTGACATAAGAAACACTTCTCAATATAATGTCTTCTAACTTCAATGGGAAAAGTCTGTCTGTCCTTCAATTTTTTCAACAACTGTTCACCTGATGGACTTCAAACTTGGAAGTGAAGAAAGGAGGTGAAGTGTGCTCTTGAGATCATTGGTACATATTTATCAGTGGTAGCAGTATATTGAGAGGGGACCCCATTAACTGTTACACAGCGAAACGGCATGCTGGGTACAGCTCGCTCTGTGTTGCTCACTGTAGTACATTCAACAACAGATGAAGAAAAGAGAGACCGGAAATGTTACGTTGTAGCAAACATTTCAACCTTCAGCCATGTAAAGTTTGGAATGAACAATTTTGTTTCCAGGAATAGTTTGGTCCCAAATGGGTAGCTGTCATGAAAGGAGGCATTACTCTCTGCGTGGAGTGTTAGGTTGTTCAAATGAATGGTTCTCAAGAAAGTTGCAAGAAGCAGTGCTGGACACCAAGCAATGTGCCCATTCAGAACAGGAACATTTTGTATTGGCACTACACGGGTATAACTTAATCACCATCGCAAAATACAGATTACAAGATTATGATTGGCTACATCTCAACAAACATCTAATACAATATGTTTGTGTACACAATGTGTATATTTTCATTCAAACTGACAATGAGTATATATGTTTTCATGTGGACCAAACTCCATAAACGTCAGACTTTCAATGGCCCGACACATTGTGGATGTGTGTACACATGATAAATATGGTGCAGGATTATCTTTTCCTTCCAAGTCAGATTTTTTGATCACACCCACCTGTCACCTAAGACTTTAAGGTGTCCAAGAGCTACTATGTTACTGTATATCTAGATTTAAAAGGCTCACAAAACACAATTTCACACCATTACATTTAAATGAGCGTTCCAACAAGCTCACCCTGTCATCACAACTAAACTACATCAGATACAATCTTATAATTAAACTATAACTATAAAATAACGGGAACACAAGTCAAATAGAGCAAATATGGAAAGATGACACATTTTTCAGGCAGTGACGAGGAATTATCAAAGTTCTCACCCGTGGCTGGCTGTGGCAGGCAGGCAGGGGAGAGTGAAGAATTACCCCAGAGCCCTCAGCCATCTGCAGCATGTACCCACACAGTGGAGACACAGCGGAGACAAACAGCCACGTCTTCATTTGGTCTGATGTGAGAAACAAGGATTGGTACACTGATGTCTCTGAGTTGGCATTTAGGAGTCTAACGCAGAGGTATTAAAGCATTTATCTCTACACAGTACCACAGTACAGAATACAAATGTATAAAATAGGAATATGGACACTACATTTAGTCTTAATGCGCTCTTACTTTGTCTCTTTGAGTCTACTCTTCCCACCACACTGCCATTAGAGGACAATCTGGGGATCATCTGAGTAATTACAATCAATCATTTGGGAACAATGTCTGTAACTAATTTTAAGCCAATCCATCGAGAAGACATGGAGATATTTCACTAAGATAATAAGTGAAAACCAGCCAACACACCAACTTTGCAATCACTGGAGCCATGCGGCTAGAATGGCTTAAAATTATTTACAGGCGGTAAACAGAAAGAGTTTGTTTGGGGCTCATTTATGTCCTTTTTTGCCAACAAAGCATTCCCTGACTGAGAAGGAAATATTATATGAATAGCATGAAAGCACTGATCCTGCCTGTTTTATTATTTTTATTTTAATATTTTATTTAATCTCCTTTTTTGTTATGTTATTTACCGATTTTTTAATTTCTTTTTTGTGTATTTTTATTTTATTTATTTATTTCTAATCGAATTAACATTTGTATTTCAGTTGATTTATAATCTGTTATTATTAAAATTATTGTTATTGTCATTGTTCATTTTATTTTCTTTGTCTGTTGAAACTTCAATAAAGATATTGTTGAGAAACTATTTTCAGAGCCTTGGAGAGTTTTTTGTTGATTTTTTGAGGATGGATATTTGGTAGCCTGGCATCAGCAGACTAGTCTGGAACCTTCTCTGTTCATTTTTGATTTTGCAGCAGGAGTTATCTACAGGCACAGACCAAAATGCCTCTGGGTACAATTGGATAGACTTGCAACCAATCAGAGCAACAAAATGTAACCTACAACCAATCAGAACAACGTAACATTTGATGCAGTGACAAATGCAAGCTAAGGGGTGCTTGCTCAAAACAGCCTAGTCACATGTTCTCAAATTACAACTAAACAGTACACTTAGGTACTGTTAAACACTAAGGTGGGAAAAAGACAATGCAGTAACAGAGTCCCGATTCACATTTGAGTTTTGTGAGTTTGGTGCAATGCCCTGAACAGAGCAGAGACCAGTGAAGCTGCTCTGTCAATCAGCATATCACATCTGCCCCATGATCTGGCAGGGTAGAAATCTGTTTGAGTGGGAGGGGGACCAGACGCATGAGAGCAAATGAAACATGAGCTCACAGATTTGTCTGGCTCCCAGGCTAGATATTAGGCTCTTTGCAATTTTTTTTTTTTTTTACTAACACAAAGTGCTCTTGTGTTTACACAAACACTGACCTCTGACCTGGATGGAGTTTGGGTGAGCAAAAGGCAGGAAGGCAACCATCCTCCCCATCAGACACTGGAGGTGTGGGGCCTGTGGAGTGGGTGCAGCTGTGGTGGACGCTGTAGAAGTGGTGGTGGTAGGAGTTGTAGTGGTGGTGGGGGAAGGTTTTGCGGTGGTCTCTGGTGGCTGAATCTCTGGATACTGGGACGCAGGAGCGTAATGTGGATGGTAGTGTGGCGGGTAGAGAGAGTGGTAATAGTGATAATAGTGGTAATAGGGATATGGGTAGTAGTTACAAATGGTGTGAGTATAAGGGGGGCAGACGGCTTGTGGAGCCGCTGGTTGCTGAGTTTCCTGAGGGATAGTTTTAGCTTTCTTTTTGGCAGGGGGTGGAGGTGTGGGAATGTAATTGGGTCTTTGGGGATAAACCTGGCTGATGGGATAACTGGGACTGTCAGGCTGTTTGGGAACCATCAAAGTGCTGGTCGTTGTGGTGGTGGGAGAAGAAGGTGGAGCAGTAATGGTATGCACAGGAAGTGAAGGGGAAGCGGGCTGCACCTCAACACCAGGGTAGGGCCATTCATAATGAGAGGCATAGGGATAAAATGGACCACCTATGTGCTGGAGACCTACAGGTTGTTTCGGTGGAGAGGGAGGAGGTGATGGTGGGCTGGGAGGCAGAGGAGCAGGTGCTTGGGTCACGGGTGCTGCAGTGGGTGCAGGATAGTAAGGCATCGGAAAGTAATACTGATGGTAATAGGGACTTGCTGGAAGTTTGGGTGGGTGGGTGGCTGGAGGGATAGTAGTTGTAGTAGTTTTAGCTGCAGAGGTTGGAGCTGGCGTCACCGCAGGGTAGTAGAAAGGCACATAGGGGAAATACACACCAGATGCATGCTGTGGAGGCCCAACAGGTAATTTAGGAACTTGACTGGGAGAACTTTCCTGCACTGAGCCAAGATTTGGGAAGGATGTAGCTTGTACCACAGCAACAGGTTGGTAAGGAGAGGAAGGGGATTTTTCTCCAGGAGAAGAGGGCTCCGTGGGGTAGAGAGACCTCTGAGGCTGCTGGGGCTGGGGCCCAGGAGGACTGCCAGGAGTGGGTCGAGGGGGGCGGGCAGGCTGTGGGCCAGGAGGGTAGACCTGAGGAAGCTGGGGGTGCTGGAATCCAGGGTAGTGGGGGTAGTCGGGAGGCTGAGCAATCTGCTCCTGGGTTGGCGGCTGAGGTGGGGGAGGAGGAGGAGAGGTGGGTGCAGGGCTGACAGGATCTGGGATAGAGGGTAGCTGGGGGTCAACAGGAGACTGAGGAGGAGAGGGAAACTGAGGATTGGCTGGACAGGAGAGGATGTATTCCTGATCATCTGAGATAAAGTGAAGACGAAGATTGTCCTGAAAAAAAGCATAACATGAAAATATTATTAGTAAAAGACAATATCGTCCCAGGTTGCTGAATCTGCATAGAACTTTAGTCTTTTTCACAAAGTGACTCCTAATCAATGTGATTAACCAGATGATGATCAGCTGTAATAGAGGGCGGCTGGACTGAGTCTTTTGTCTCTTCAGCAACCAAGCGTGTAGAAGGGGATATTGGTACAGTCTTTGACCTCACATTAGACAGAGATTTTTTTTCTTTTTATTAGTTCAAAGTGACAATGAATCAGCCAAATTTAGGCAGCGACTGCAGTGCTGTGATGTGGACTGTTTTGAATATGTGAGTCAAGAAGCGGAGCCCTGTTAGGATGGCACAGTTTCAAAGACCCTCAAAAAAAAGAACCATAACAAACTTACACCACGGGTGATACAAGCAGCACCGTAGGAGATGAAGAAGGCGAGCTGCCCTGGATGGTAGGGGATGCGGTATGCACACACTTCAGATACAAACGGAGCCCAGCCTTCATCAACTGTAAAGCAGAAAGCACATTTTTTGTGGTTAGTCTCAATAATGATTTCAGACTCAGCACTGTTGACACCAGTAGAGTATTTATCTCAGGGGACTTTAAATTTTGCAGTTAAAAACATTCACAGTTTAGGCTAATTACAGCATTTAGACTAAGGATGCTTAAACTTGATTACCTTTACACCAACAAGATGATTAATTAAACAAAGGATCAGGATGAATATTATCCCTGGCAGTGTGAAGATGGCTTTGAAACAGCATGTAGACATTCATGTTGGGAAATAAAACAGTAACAGTTTATTTTACTAGTCAATGTACTCAGAGGTGTCCTGGAGAGAACTTTGTAATACTGAATACAGAGAAAGAATTTTTAATAAAATTAAGTGTTTTTCGAAACTATATTTTGAAAAAGTTGCCGCATTTAAATTAAACATAATGTCACTACTGCCTGATAAAGATAACATGTCAAATATTTATATATCTATATCCTGTACATTTGTGAACAGATACATACAAATAGTGTGTATGGCATAGCTGTAATTATTTCCTATAATATCCTGGAGCATGCCACTTTTCAAGCCCCTGGAGAGTTTTTAGGCAAGTCTGCCTCACATTTCTTTGCAAATTATAAACAGCATCTTTTTAAAAAAAAAAAAACAAAAAAAAACAAACAAACAAAAAAAATTACATACAAAACGATCCTGAAAATCCTCTGGAAATTTACAGCACATTAAAAACTCAACACAATGAACAAATGTGGAGCTAAAATAACAGCCTCAGATATTTAGTGCCAACAGTATCAGATTACATGCTTTATTCCTTTCCGGGAAATGTTCAGAAGAATGTATTAGAAAACTGCTGACCCTTTATGTCCTTTTTCCAAAATGAAGATCTAAGTGCTGTTTCAAATATTCATCCTGCCAGGAATAAAATTCTGATGGGGATATACCTGATACAACAATATAAAAAAAATCCTTTATTTGTTGGCCTAAATGTAGTCAGATTTAAATACACGGGTTCTAAATAAATGTTATACAGTGTCAAATCATACCGCAATAAACCTTAAAATGAAGATGTATTAGTGTAAAAATTGGTAACTGTAGAATGTAAACTTTATGAATTGTAGCTACATCCCTACATTGTTAACATTTGTAACATAAATATGGATTCCCAAACACAACCTGACAAATATATATGATATATAGTGGAAATACTTTTAACAAAACAACTCCGCATTAATCCTCCAATAAAAACAACATACCTATGACTCCCAGTACTTGTACATCCTGCTCATGGCCATGTATCAGCACCGCCATGCCATAGGGGGAGCAGAAGACTGAGGGGACAGAGTGGGAGAGAGAGGGGACAGGAGTGGACATCTGCACAGGACAGGAAAGCTTCAATGGGCTGCCCCACCACAACAGGGGCAGCACATAACTTCCATTCTGAAGGGAAAAAAACAATAACAGGGTGATGAACACAGGACATGACTACTGGTGGAAAAATAAAACAGGAGCTGCTGCTGCTGGTACCTCCTGTGTAATGTAACATGCATCATAGGGCACCATCATCTCAAGGTCGCTCCATGACGTCCTCACTGAGTAACCACAGTATGAAGGTAACTGGAAGAGGGAGATGGGAGACGCTCCCTCTGGAGAGAGAGGATGTTGAACAGTTCATTTTAGTTCTGCAACAATTGGATGATTGAATGATTGATTTATCTGGTTGATCCACAGGAAATTAACTGACATAATAATAATAATATTATAACATTCACTTGCTCGAGCTTCTAAAATGTGACAGTTTGGCACTTAATTCTTTTCAGATCACTGTATTTGAATACCTTTGAGTGTTTGACCATTAGTTGCACAAAGGTAGAAATTTTAAGGACTTTTTATCTTGTGCTCTGGGAAATTGTGAAGGACAATTCGAATTTTCTGACATTTTACAGCACAACCTGTCAACTAAAAGTGAAAAAAAAAAAACCCAAACAAACTCAGATTTATGGAAATTCACAGTAAAGGTTACCTGCTGCTATATCTGATTTTAAGAAAGATCAAAAGTACAATATAGGTTCCAACCGCTAAGTCTAGCATTTCATGTATATTTTAAATTACCTGCAAAAAAGACTGATTTAACATTGAAAGCTGCTTAAATCATTCCATGTAGTGTGTAAGACAGACAGCAAAACAGACTCATGCATGTTAAACATTTGTAAACCCTCAACCTTTGTAAATATGCATTCACTGTCCTTGGCATGGAAAATGAAGGCCTCTAGTTTCTGCACTGAACCTGTGTGCCCCTTGCACATTTGTCTTGCAGACATCCCCTGCAACAAGCCTGACACCCAACATCCAAACAGCATCGGTCCAAACACTAAAGCTACCTTTATAAATAGCATCATGCATCTTACCTCTGTCCACTAACAGGTGTGTGAGTCCTTCTCCAGAGGCAGTGAAGGTCATGACACTATCATCACACTGCACCAAGGGCCTCATAGCCAGCCACTCAGAGAAATGTGGACTGGAGTCAAATGATGGGCCCACAACTTTCCCTTGGACTCCATGAAAACCTTAAAGGATTTAAAACAGCATGTTAACAAAGAAGGGATTAGTTTGGTTTACACTTAATCTCTATAAACAGATATTTGCATATGTATACAGATGGTTAGACTGATAGCCGATGGGTTTATCCTCTACTGCTCCCATGTCAAATCACTACTGCGCAGTGCTGAAAGAAGAATTCAAATCATTTACTTAAGTAAAATTAGTAATACCAAAAAATAAAAAATACTCCATTACTTTTGAAGTCCAGCAGTCAACATGTACAAGTACAGAAGAAGTATTATTATGCCAGCACTGGCAGTATAATGTAACTGGTCAAAGAGGAGCTAACTTGAAGTACTTCAAATACTTTTAGTAGTTTAATCTGTGGAAATGGACCATATTTTATAAACGGATCAATGTTTTGCAGGCTATGTCAAATCTTATTTTTAAAAGTAACTAATAACCAAAGCTCTAAAATAAAAATGGTGAAGAGTATAATATTTCTCTCTGAGAAGTAGCATAAAATAAATACTCAATACTCAAGTACAAGTGCCTCAAAACCAATAAGAAAAATACAAGTAAATGTAGACTGGACTAACAACTAACTACTAACTACTAACCTAACACTGCGTCCACTGCACAGTTATTTCAGAGATTTAACTGCCTGCCTGTAGCATTGTCTAACTTCAGGACAGACAGTTTAAAATGTATAAAATTTGATGCAGCAGAACCAGATGGTGTTTTTTTTATACCAGATATGCCTCGTCCTTGTTTAAACCTGGCGCCTACATTACCCATAACGCATCTTGGCCGTTAATGGTTAGGTCAGAGCAGAGCCCTTTAAGTTTATTCTAGTGCACTAGGTCAGAAATCCAGATGTGTCGTGCTAGCAGCGGCTAATGTAGCGTCGAGCTACAAGCGGAGACGAGGAGCAGCTGAAGAGGCATTTAGCCTTACTTCTGTCTAACTTCACAACTTCAAACTTCAAGACAACAAATACTTTTATTTTTTAACTTGTAGCCATCAACTTCAACCGACGCCGATTCAAATGGCATCACCTGAGGTTTATCAGCAGCTTTCGCGCAGCCGCCCCTGAAGCAACAACACACCTTTGACTTTTCAATATGCCGCCCCACGTTAGCAGCAAGCTAAAGCTAGCTCTTACCTGTAAAATCTGCTTGATATCCACCTTCAGATCCTGGAGCCGAGGACCGTGGTTCCGGACTGATACGACCGACAATCCATGACAGGCTGTTGAGCTCGAAGTTATTGGTTTCATCAAGTGTCGGAGCACTGAAGTATGGCAGCGGCTCTGCGGGGAAGACGGCAGATTGAGGCCGGGGCTCCGTGAGACCCGGCTGGGTGAATGTGCGTGGATGTCCCGGCTGTGAGCGGTTGTCTTGTTTTATCTTTTCCCATCTAGCGGCGTTTGACTCTTGAATGTAGTGAGCAGTAAAATCCTCCTCCCGGTGTCCCAAACTTACCGAATGACTAACTTGAAATGTGTAAACATAAATGGTCACAACAAATAAAAAGACATTATTTTTTGTTTTATCTCCTTTCTGTTTGCAAGACATCGCTGGAGTGTTGACGCTTTTTGCTCACGTGCGCACAGAGGCGTCACCTGCACATGAGGGCGATCAATTAAGAGTCATCAGCAATGGACCAATGAGAAAGCTGCACAGGTGGGAGGGCTCCAGAAATAATTGTTTATTATGAGTATGAATTGTTATTAATTTAATCCAGTTCAGAGGCTTTACTTAAGGAAAAGTACTAACACAGCACTGCGAAAATATGCTGTCTCATTGACAAGTCCTGCATGGACAATGTAGCCTATTAAAAATAAAGCCTACACTGTTTAAAAGTACAGGTACTAATTCAGAAAAATCTGACTTTTATAGACTACTGTTATATATTATATCATTTGAATATTGTCTCATGCATTAATGTAGATTCATTATGTGGTGATCCTTTTCTCCAGTAACTGACTGATTGTTTTGTTTGTAGAAATAGTGAAAATAGTGAAATAACAATAAAATAAGCCATCACAATTGCCAACAGCCCAAAGTGAAACCTTAAACATGTTTATTTTATCAAAACAACAGTCCAAACCTTTTTTTAAAACCATTATTTAAAAACTTTAATAATTAAAATAATTAAAGCAGCAAATCTTGACATTTTTGAATGAAAAATAAATTTTGTGATTAACAAAATAGGTACCAATTATTCACTAAAATATTTTGTCAGTTGATTAATCAACTTACCATTTTGGCTGTACTTGTAAATATTTTATTATTTAATATGTTATGTATGCAAAAATCTTATTTTGAACAGTAATTAGAAACTATGACGGTCAAATAGTAGTCATGGTGGGGTAAAAAGTCTAATATTTCCCTCTTAAATGTAGTACAGTATAAAGTAAAGTATAAAGTGGCATGAGAAATTTGGACTTAAGTACAGTATTTGAATGAATGTACAAAAATATATGAAAACATAACTTTTCAGATATGTCTAACTTAAGGTCATTTTGTTTTTACTTTTTAAAAGACCATGTCTGTTTTGACCATGTTAGTCTCATGAACATATTATGTCAGACAGTATGATTACCATGAATCCTAAGAAACCAACACACAGTGTTTTATTAAAAATCAGTGAACAATACTGAACGTGTCCTCTTTCATTCACATATTATATTTATCTGGTATTTTCCAAGAAGACTCCTTATCCTTGACATCTTGTGAGGTTATTGGTTTTGTACAAGGTGGAGGTGGCCTCTTGGATATAAAATTTAGTCCGGGATCAGTGGTTCCCAATATTTTTAGCTTGTGAACCCCTTCAATGAAGAAATATATATATATATATATATATATAATCTTATATATACTGTATATGCCAGTTCTGACTGTGACAATTTCAACCAAAGAGTGAATCATTCATCAAGGTCTTGATGAAATAAGATTATTGAGCAGTTCACGCAAGGAAAAAGTCAAGTCTGAAAAAATATATACACATTTATGTGGCAGAAACATTTTTTGCATTTTCTTCTTGCATACCCTCAGATTTATCACAACAGCATGTGGTGTTCCCATCAGGTTGAGACCAACTGTCCTACATTATAGTTTGGATGAAGAGGAAATTGGTTAAAAGTGGCAGTTATAGACCAACATGAAAGGTGACGGGATAGTCCTGCAGGTATGAGTCATGATGTGGAGGGCTAATGGGACTGTGGCGAAGCTTCTTAGGTATTGTGTTGCTGTAGATTTGCAATAGACTGAATCAGGATGGACCGGCTTTAAGCCTGAGTGTCTGGAGGCAATGAGAGTCTCTGGAGTTAATCTTAAAAAAAGCTCAGACTTGTGGAATTTAAACCCTGCAGTGACGGCTGTGGTAATCAATTTTGCTGCGACAATTCAAAAGAAATCGTGCAGAGTTTTGAGCTGGGGAGTGTGCGACAAAGGGATTCGTGTTGGGGAGATGTGTGCAGTGCTGTGTAATAATGTCAGCATATAGGCTTCTTGCCGCTGGGGTCATCCCTGTGTTCCCAAAGGGCCGGTCTAGCCTTGAGTTTAGCTGTGTGTGTTGATAAAAACCAACAATGTAAGAGTCTGGTAACAGCTATTTCACAGTTTGAATTGCAAAAACTAGAAGGATGATGGACGCTTCAATGCAGTTTAAAAAGTAAAAATCTGTTCAGCCACTGTGGAGATATCAATGCTTTAAGTCAAGAAAACTGCAAGGCTTTAGCCAATGAGAATCGGCTACAAATCTGGATTTTGATTTTTCAGCCTGTTAAAATGTCTTGTTGGGTAAGGAATTTCTTTGAGATTTAATATAAATTCTGGGGACAAAACACAAAATAGAAAACAGTCAAAGTAAGAAATGAGATTCTTGTCAGCATTTGCTCCTGGAAGATTTCACTACAGTCTTTTCAGCAGCAGCTACTTCTGTTTAATGTCTTTCCAACGGACACCCACAGTACAATGGATGTTAGATTGTACTTTCTGCAGAGGCCCACATGTTGTGATGGGAATAGAAAACTCCTGTGACTCAGATTTGGTGTATGAGGAGAAGCAGCACTGCGAAGCACCCACTCATCGTTCACTGTGAGGATATGACAAACCGTCAGGGGTCAGATATAATGGTTTCAAATTTGGCTTCTATTCAGAGTTACTGCCAGGAAACAATACTTCCACCTGTCCACTCTGACATTATTACAGCTCTCTCAATGATTTTCATCTCAACAATACTATAATAAAACAGAGACTTACACTAATGACTCTATCAGCGCCCAGTCAGTATTGCACAATGTTGTGTAACATAGAGAACCTGTGAGAAATTTATTCACTCTGAAAGAGATATTTGATTTCAACAGGTTTGATCTAGAGATGCTTAACTTTAACAAAACCCATCCCCAGTTTGGGCCTCAAATGTATTACAGCACCAATACATTCACAAAAGTCACAAAACCACGCATCCAATATTCTGAAGAGAATTATTGTTGAGGAGTCTTTAAAACAACATTTACTGCTGTACTGAAATTATCTCCACAATTCTCAAAAAGTCTTTAGATAATTGGGGTGAAAAAATATTCTCTTTTTTCCAAAGGTTTTGCCACTGTTGCCTATTGTTGCTAAGTAGTGAATTTGCTCAAGTACAGGACTTGAGGTACATGTACTTTACTGGAGTATTTCTATTTACTTTTACTTCTACAGCAGATTAATCCATAACAAACTTGATTATTAGTCGCAGTCCTATATAAAGTACACAAAACTGTCTCCATCTACACCTGGTATGAACATGCATCTTGGATGATCGGATCACAAGTGGACAGGTCAAAGCCTGACTGTTCATGCCATCTGGCATTAGAATAAGTCTCCGCATACATCTCGAGTGATGTTGTCTTGTGATCCGATCTCACTTCCCCACTCTATATGTAAGCAAGCATGTACATGCACATGTACATCTGTTTTTTAATGCATTGTTGTTTTAACCTGCAGAAAGTTCTTTTCTTTTAAGTGAGAGTCTTTTCCTTTTTCCACCAAATTTGGAGCATATATTTGGGTTATTTAAACACAGAAAACTCGTATAAAATAGGCGATAGACCTGTTTCAATTACCAGTTGTCCAGAGCTATGTACGCTGCTCTGCAGTGGACGTTTTTTTTTTCTTTTTCTGGTGTGTCATGCTCAACATCAATGATGTGCCAAAAAACAGGTTATTAAACAGTAGTGCATGGAGGCCAGTGAAAATTTTACAATGGTTACTTCTTTTTTATATTTTTTACTTAATGAGTCTTTCTTTCAAACTTGGTGCCGGGTAATTTTGACTGATGTCCAGAATGAAGACAGATGATATTTTGTGACAATGACACACCGGAAAAGGGGGTAAAAATATTGCATCCACCCAGGTCTCGTCCATCACTGCCAATCGGAGCCGATAAACACCAGTGACCACTGCAGAGTCATCTGCTCAAAGTGCAATGTAGCCTTTCCCATTAAATATAAATGCCAGATGTTTGTGCAGTGGGAAAGGGGCTTCAGTCTGCACACACAGAGTGACATGGCTAACTGTTAGCATCACACTAACTTTTATGAACAGGTTGTGAGTTTGTTTAGAGTGTTAAACCAGCTGCAGTTCTTGCAGGTCAGGCAGACATTAGACTGACTGTTTGTCGGGGGAGAGCTGCTCCACAGAGGGTCCTTCAGCGCTGCGTCTACTGGCAGTGAGTCGAGAAGCGTCAGCTGAGTAGGCAGTCCTTCAGCGTGGCCCACAACACATTAGTGGACACACTGCTGAAAGAATGTGTCTGTATGCGGCCCAATCCACCGTTTGAATGTGGTCTGAGTGATTGCATTGAGGACACACTGGGTGCATTCCCTGTACGAGCTGTCCACCTGTGATTCGATCTCCAAGGATGCACGTTAATACCAGGTGTAAACACGGTCATAGATGCACCACACCACCGTGCCGCCCCACTTTTTAATAGTCACATGGAATAATATAATTAAGCTCTTTTACTTTGATAATTTAACTACATTTTGCTGTTTATACTGACAAACTTTTACTTAAGCAGTAATCTGAATGCAAGAACTTGTAATGGAGTACTTTACAACTTTAGCAAAGTTGTATTGCTACTTTTACTTAAATATTGAATCTGAATACTTCTTCCACTATTGCTTTTACCTAGTCCAAACAAATATGGTATCTGGTACTACATATCTCTTTACTCAATTTTGATAGCATAAACCCTAATTTAAAAAACGATTATCAGTTATGTACACTGTATCATGTTTAGTTGTAGTAATAGATGTTTTAATTCAAGATAATGCGTTGATATTTTGCATGTGTTTTTAAAAAAGAAAAAAGACATTATGTTCTGGCAAGATCAAATAATATAGTTGAAAGCTGAGTAAAGTATATAGATGAGTCTTTCTGGAAATTCCTCCAGAGCAATGCAAAGTGCTGGGTTTTTTTTAAAGATTGCCTTGAGTCTCTAAATATTGTTTGACCCATTGATGATGTTTGACAAACATCTGTAGGAGAGGGGAGCCTTCAGTGTAGATCCATGCCAAACCACAGAGAAAATACATTCCCCTTCCTGTTTTACTTCAATCCTAGTATCTGTACATACTGTACTCTCTCTGCTGTGAGCCATGTGGACGTGTACGGGGTATTAGATTCTTGGCTCTGTATTATTTTACAGGCCACAGATGACCTGAGTGGGAGATATAATTCCTAATCCTGATATGTTTCCAGGTTACTGAGTGAATCTGTACTGTCAACAAATGAGGGAGTGGTCTGTAAAAGAGCTAAGGAAGCAATTATGGTGTCTATCTTCATCCCACCTCCATGAGCAGAAAGCAGCCATTGTAGTACTGGGATCACGACATCCTCAGTCCATGTTGTCTTCACTGAGAGATCAAGACCTGAGGGGACATAAGACAGAATGCATAAATGTTGTTGTATTGTTTTTGTACATTGCTTCTCTGTAGAAACACCCATAACTGCTTGTGCTTTCTCTCATCTGAGACTGGTGATAAAAGGCTTTACTAGATATGCACTGTCTGCCAAGTAATCCCCTAATAGCATGGTATTATTTGACTGCAGCCAATAACAATACCTATCTGACAGTATTCGTTTAAATATGACAGTTTGTGGCTAAAATATGAGCATTTCTCTTTATCTATCCTGTTTCCATTGGCCATCTTTGATAATGTAACTTTCTTATTCACTCCTGTCCTTTCGTGTTTAACAAACACTGGTCCACAGATGAAATGTCTTAGAGTCAGCTTATTGGCTTATAAATGTCAGAGAAAGGTTCCTGCGCGCATTAACTGAATTACTTTTCCAGTGGAAGATCAGGCCACTGCATGTGTTATTAAACCACCTGAAAACACACATAGTTTGAATGTCAACACATATATATATATTTTATATTTTCCCACCATAAGTTTTACAAATCTTCATATCATTATAGTCATATTTTCAAACATAGTGTGCCTTAAAAAGATGAAATAAGATATTACAGGATTGGATTGTCCAGAGGTCATGTAAGGGCACAGTAAATAGGCGTCTCTACACTGGTAAATACATATGTGTGTGGACTGTCAACAGAGTGGGGGAAGACAAGTTTGAACATTTTAGCTGATTTTTTACATGTTACTGAATATTTACATGTGATACAGCCACTCAACTGGACTTGAAATCTGCTCAGTATGTCATTGAATGTTTTGGATACCTGTTGACTCCTCTGGAAGTATGAGCTTCATCTGCAAAACGTGTTAAAAAAAAACAAGCAGCTGGGCTGGACTCTGATTATGTGTGAGGTTTAGGCTCTACAGCAGCATAACATGGCTTTGGTTTAGAGTACGTCCACTTAAGGATTTGTGTTCTAATGGTAAAACGTCAGCTTGGTTTTTCTGTGTTTGGGATAAATGGAGCTTTTCCAAAATGATGACCTAAAGGCCAGCTCAGGCGCTAGACATTAGACATTTCTGCAAAGCACAGATGCGTTACATCTGTACATTTCATACGTGTCGTATCAACATTTCTAAAGTGGCATTGTATATGAGCTGACTTTGTCATCGGGAGGTGCAGGAAACTGTGGATCCCTGCTAAGCTGCAGACCACTGTGCAAGACCAACAAACTACAAAATCAGTTGTTTTTTAGTGTGTTGCTGTGTTTCTGGTGGCTTTTTAGCCACCAAACGTCTGTGCTTTTAGCAACCCATCACTGTGTTTCCAGCAGGGAATCATGACATTGACGTCATGACATTTCCTTCCAGAATAGTGCCACAAAAAGCAGTTGTATTTATTTACTTCAACATTGCTGTTTTCTGCAGAGATTGTGCCACTAAAACTGGGTATTTTTAGCCAAAGTATGTTTTTCCTCCCTAACCATAACCAAGTGGTTTTTGTGCCCAAATCTAACCACACGTTAACCACAGCATTGATAAAAGGTACAAAGAGGTAACTCACTGTAATAACAATATTACTACATAACACACACAGGACTAAATTATGACATGTTATTGCATTTTTTATGACATACTATAATATGGCATTTTATTACGTTTTTTATGACATGTTATACTGAGACTTTTTATGACAAACTTTACCATGACTTATTTTTGCATTTTTTTTTGATTGCCTTTGATTTGTTTTTACATTTTGATGGTGTTCTACATTATGACTTTTATTTTGTTTTGGGGATATACAATACTATGATTTTTTGCATTTTACTGACATACTATATCATGACATTGATAGCACACTATACTATGATATTTGTGCATTTTATCAGATACTATACCATGATTTTTTTTAACATACTATACTATGACTTTTTAAAAAAAAATTACATTTTCTATGACACGCTATAGTATGACTTTTTATGATGTACTATATGATGAATATTCATGTTATTTTTAATCTCATACAATAATATCACTTTGTCGCAATATATTATCTATTGAAGGCTTTTCATTGATTTTAATATGACTCTGTTGCACCAATCAACACTGCATCTACAGGAGCCTGTATTTATTTTTACGTTACACTTGCTTAAAAGCATGCAGCCATGAGAGTGTACCTGCTGTCAGGGAGATAAGACACTGATGTCTGTATCACCTCTTAATGTCCCATATTTGGAGAAGTCATTTTATGGGCTTAATGAGCCGTAGCTCATGCTTATGTGTGTCCAAATGTTTATTTTATATTCCTCGGAAAATGCTGTTTTTTTTAAACAATGACATGACATACAGGTGAAAAATTAAACTGCAGTTTGAGGCAGTCTTAGGAGAGGGTATTTGTTGGGGTGGGGGGTAGAGGTGTTAGAAATCCCTGTAATAATGACTGAATTCAAGGGAGTGCTCCTCTTTACGCACCGTTTGGAGTGGAAGGGGACAACCTGAGGCTGTTTGGTTCGTCTGGACATTTCATTGAGGGGAAAAAAAGTAACTTTATGGGTGGGGCTTGGTGAGAGGAAAGAGAGGGAATGGAGAGTGAAAACAGAGTGGTGTGTGTGCTGTGAATTCAAAGCTGGGTGGGTCTACACTGTTTCACATTCCCAAATAACTCCCGGGGCCGCGCGTTAAAGCACTTTCAGGTAACGTTTATCCACGCTGTTTACACTTTGTTAAGTTATGTTTTACAGACCAAACGCCGCGAAACTCTCAAACGTATGATTTCTGTGTTTTTTATTATCATTTAAAGTGCAGAAAAGTTGACTTCAGATTTCCCGTTGCGCTTTGAAGAGAAGTGCGGATATGTCGGGGCGCAAAAAGTCTTAAAAGGACACGCGAGTGCAGAACTGTGAAGCTGAGCACAGAGTTTAACAGCCGACAGTGTTATATTTGGGTACATAAGCCAGAGGTGTATTCATTATTGTTTCTGTCGTATTCTCGCGCTCTTTTCAAAGCTGTGTACTGCAGCACAGGGCCTGCGTGTGTAACGGAGCAGCAACCATTTGGGAATGCCCTAACACAGTCTAAACAAATGCGCCTTTCTTGTCGAAGGAAACAGACTAAAGCCGTGGAAAGAAGTCGTTAAGCAAACGGATGGGCGGAACAAATGGGTCGTAACTTATTTGAGCTGTCATATAATAGAAAGTGGATTTGAAAAAACGATTTAAGGTGTGAGACCACTGCTTATGTGTGACTGTAAACCTGTGCTATTCAAACCGTGTCTGTCTGTGAGGCTTCTGGGGCGAGTTTGGGCTTGCATGCAACGGCTCTCCTCTGTCACTATTGGTTTTTCCTTTCTGTTTGAGTAACTATTAATTTAGGACAGCTGTGTGAATTGCTGCTTCCTCCTGTAGACGTGTCTGTGTTTCTGAAGTCCGTGCGTGGAAATAACTAATGATGTTCATCCTTCCGTCTTTCCTCATGTTATCAGTTTTCAGAAGGCCACGATGTTGATGCTGGCTGGAATCGTTGTTCTGCATGTTACCACCATCATCCTTCTCCTGGTGGCCACCATTGATAATGTAAGTAGATAATTATTCTTTCGATTTCTCATATAACACAAAGAGGGAGAACCAGTTCTGTATTATCTAATAAAGGCCAACAACAAGGCTCTCACTACTCAAGCTGTGACATTTAGTGGATTTTTATTACATACTATACTATGACGTTTTATTGCATTTTTTATGACATATTATACTATTACTTTTCATGGCAAACTGTACAATTACTGATTTTTGCTTGTTTGTCATGTGATTCTTTGAGATTTTTTTCATTTTTCATTTCATTTTTATGACATACTCTATAATGACTCTTGTGCATTTGTATGAGTTACTTTATCATGACTTTTTATTGCATTTTAATAAAAAAAAATGATAGGACGACCTTTTATGGTATACTATACTATGACTTTTTTTGCATTTTTTGATCACATACTATACTATGACATACTATTGTATGAGTTTTTGTTGCTTATTATACGATGACTTTTTGTTGCATTTTTATTACACCTAACACCATGACATTTTATGACATAATATACCATGATTTATGATATACTACGATTTATTTTTGCTTTTTTTTTGTTATACTATAGTATAGGGCTGGGCGATTATACCTAAAATCATATCATATTAATTGAACATTTTACCTCGATTACGATTAATCAGTGACTATTTTGGTTTTTGGGTTTTTTTTGTTTGTTTTTTGCCCTCATAGTTAACCAACATGGATTCATTTCACCATGCTGGTTTGGAGTGTAATAAACATATGATGCATTATTATTTTTCGAACTATCCAGTATTATATGCAAATCAAAAGCTCCATCTTAAACAAACTTCAGGTAAATTTAAGCAGATTGTGCTGATAATAGGTTAACCTCTCCTGACTGCAGGACTCTGACTTGAACTTTTGCTGTGTGCTATTAATCATTTTATTTGGGTAGAAAAGTTTTGATAGGCCTACTTCTTCTATAGCTGCCAACAGCCTGCAAACATTTCCCTTAGAGAAAGGTTGAAAACAAGGCAGTGTGGCTGTGGCCCCAGGCTCCCAAATCACTACATCTGCCCCTGGTAATAATAATGAGAGCTCAGTACGAGTGGCTGGATGAGACATGCAGCCATGTGTCCTGGTGTTTAAATAATTCCATCTAACAAAACCTGAAGCTAAAACAAAGTAGTCTGTAGATGTCTAAAGAAGTTACTTTCCACAGCTGAATATTTGTCTGTTTGTTCATTCAGACACTTCAGTGCGATGAGGAAAAGCTCTGCTCTGTTTGTCTGTCTGTCTCACTGCGCTGCTGTCGGACCATCAGCTGTTTGATACAGGATAATGAAATGCCGCAGAGCACATACAACTCGGTTTTCACATACTGAGCTGTATTCTAGATTGTTCAACAATTCTGCTGTCACAATGTTTTGGCGTAGGCTTTTACTTGGTATCCTGAGAGCGCGAGACAGGGCCCAAAAGCATGATTCACGCCAGATGTGTAAGAGTTGGCAACGCCTGTGGGCAAAGGATTAACCGATTTTTTTAATGACTTAAAGAACTGGCAAGATTATGTTGGTTAGAGGTTCTGAATGTCAGTTTCGATTGATTTCCAATTAATTGCCCAGCCCTACTATATTATGGCATTTTAGAACAGTATAGTATGACATTTTATGACGTAAAATTTTTTTAATCATGAATTTTTACTGTCTTTTAATGATATTCTATATGATGACATTTTATTGCCTTTCTTTCTTACATACATTTAATTGCATTTTTGTGAGGTTTGACTTTTTAAGACTTATACTTTGACATTTTATTACACTTTTTTTTTTTAGAAATATTACACTGACACTGTATTGCATTATTGTCTCATACTATTACTTATTACTTACTTATTACAAACTATACTATGACAATGGCAAAAGTGGTACGCAACACTAGAGAGGTAACTGCTTGTGAGTGATGTTGAAAATCTAAGGAATATATATAGCACAAACTGTTCTCTGTAAAACAAGAGCCGCTAACCTTCTCCAGTGAATCCAAAAATCAAATTAAAACCCTTAATTAACCAACTGTATTTACTGATGGAAAATCTGTTTGTGTGTTCAGTATTTAAACATTTTTAAAAAATTGCCTTTCTTTGCGTCACCCCAGCCCTGCATGTAAATATGTTTTGTGAAATCACTGCAGCCTTCAGTGTTTAAGTTTAAGTTTACAGCTTGCACCTTAACCCCAAAAGGGAAATTCAGTTTGCTATATTAACAGAAGAGAATTTCAGTTTGCCTTTACTGCTAAAATCAAAACCAAAACTAATTTCAAAATTTTTAAGATTTTATTTTTAGACCAAATCGCCCAGCCCTACGGCCTAGGGCACCCCCATATTTGGAGCCAGGAAAACCCTGTATAGTATACTTTCATGCTATTTTGGACAACATGCCATAGTATGACCTTTTCATGCTTTTTTGGATGACATGCTACAGTATGACATTTTTATGATATTTTGAACAACACGCCATAGTGTGGCTTTTTTTATGCAATTTTGGACAACATGTTATATGACATTTTTATGCTACTTTGAACGACATGCTAAAGAATGACTTTTTTACGCTATTTTGGGGCGACATGCTGTAGTATGACATTTTTATGGTATTTTCAACGACATGCTATAGTATGATTTTTTGACACTATTGGATGACGTGCTATAGTATGACATTTTTCTGCTATTTTGGACGACAGGCTATATAGTATGACTTTTTGATGCTATTTTGGACAACATGCTACAGTATGACTTTTTTATGAGAGACACTTCATAGTATGCAATTTCAACATAGTATAGTATTTCGAACAAGCATGTTGAAAAAATGACTGAAAACTACCAAAAATGTCATATTTTAGAAGGTCGAAAAAATGAGCAAAAACCGCATAGTTAAGTTTTGCAAAAAATGTCAAAATATGACATATGAAAAAAAAGGGCTGAAACCAACAAAGAATAGCATGTCAAGACGTGTCATAGTGTAGCATGTTGAACAAATGACCAAAAACAACCAAAAAAAATCATATTTTAGCAGGGTGCAAACATGACCAAAAATCACATAGTATGGGAAAAAAATTAAAAAATGTCCAAAAAAAGGGCTGAAAACAACATAGAATAGCACGTCAAGATGCCTCATAGAGTAGCATGTTGAAAGAAAGCCCAAAAACGTCATAATATAGCATGTTGAAAAAATGACTGAAAACATACTGAACCTTTGAGAAACACGTCATAGTATACAATGTCAAAAAAAGTCAAAAAACGTCATAATACAGCATGTTGAAATAAATAGAGGATAATGACATAGTATAGTATTTCGAAAAATGTCAAATTTTGACATGTCAAAAAAATGTCTGAAAACAACATATTATAACTTGTAGAGACAAGTCGCACTATACAATGTTGAAAAAAAGGCCAAAAATGTCATAATACAGCATGTTAAAAAAATGGCCTAAATGACATTACTTCTTGTAAAGACATGTCATAGTATACAATGTTGGGAAAAAAAAGGCCAAAAACTTCATAATATAGCATGTCGAAAAAATGGCAGAAAACAACATATTACCGATTGTAGACATGTCATAGTATACAATGTCGAAAAAAGGCTGCAAACGTTATTATATAGTATGTCGAAAAAATGGCAGAAAACGATACAGTATAATATGTCGAAACACATCAAATATTGACATGTAAAAAAAATGGCTGAAAACAACATATTGCAGCTTGTAGAGACACGTCATAGTATACAATGTCACAATATAGCATGTCCAAAAACAAAATAACATACAATTTTGGACAACATGCTGTTGTATTACATTTTTGATGTGATTTTGGACGACATGTTATAGTATGACATTTTTAAACTGTTTTGGATGATATGCCATATTATGACATTTATGTGGTATTTTGCATGATATGCTATAGTATGACTTTTGAATGCTCTTTTGGACGACGTGCTTTAGTATGAAATTGTTATGCTGTTTTGGACGATATGCTATAGCATGACTTATTTATGCTATTTTGGACGATATGCTATAGCATGACTTATTTATGCTATTTTGGTCGACATGCTATAGTATGACATTGTCCTGCTGTTTTGGATGACATGCTGTTTTGTGACATTTAATTGTATTTTGGTCGACATGCTATGGTATGACTTATGCTATTTTTGAAGAAATGTTATAGTATGACATTTTATGTTATTTTGGAAAACATACTATAATAATTATTTTTGATTTCATCATTCTGTGCGTCTTCAGGCCTGGTGGGTCACTAACACAGTGTCAACTGACCTTTGGGGCAGATGGGTGTCGACGAACTCAGACTGGCATTACACCAACCTGAAAGACGGTTATCCAGAGGGTAAAGTTTCCATATGTTGACTTGATGAAGCTGTTGAGATATAGAAACTGAAATGATGCAGGTTAGGCCCATTTTTGCTGGTCAACAAAAAAAAAAAAAAAAAAAAAAATATATATATATATATATATATATATATATATATATATATATATATATATTATTTTTATAATTCTACAATATGTTCATAAGACATGAATCATTATTTTTTACTGTTAGTAGTAAATGATAAACCATTTGGTTATACTGCCTGTATATTAGCATTGCCTCAGATGGACATTGCCGTGTGTGTGTGTTGCTGTGGATTTTTCACTGACTGTGCGTCTGCTTTGTCGTCCTGCTGCTGCAGAGTATCTCCAGGCGGTGCAGGCCACGTCAGTGCTGGCCTGCATTTTTGCCATTCTGGCCTTGTTTGTGTTTGTGGCTCAGCTGTTCACCCTGCCCAAAGGCCAGAGATTCACCTTTACCGGCGTTTTGCAGCTTATCGCCTGTAAGTAACCTGCAGTCACCTCACCTGCAGCTGCAGGAAATATCAATTTATTTTCTTGCTTTCTGTAGCCGAGATTTGTACATTTGCTAAATGCTTGACTTTAAAGGTGTTTTTAGACTTACAGATTTTTAGACTGTAAATAATTTTATTTGATAGGAATGAGGACAAAACATCTTGGTTTTAAATTGCACAACATATTAAAATGTATATTTCCAATCAGAGAAGGCAAGGAAGAGTAGAGCAAAAAAAAAAAAAAAAATTATAACTTTACATGTTTTTATTATGAATACTGTACATTTCAAGTAAAAGTCCTGAAATTGAAGTGTTACTTAAGTAAAAGTATTTGTGTAGAGCTTAGCCAGAGCATGCTCAAATAGTTTACATTAGGGCTGGGTGACATGTAAAAAATATCACAATATTATTGACCAAATTACTTTATATCGATATTGAGACAATATTAGTGCTTTCAAGAAATATCTATACAATGAGATTTGTGATAAATAATCTTCAGTAATGTGGATATATTAAGTGAGTAAAGGCAGAAAATGGAACAGCCAGAACAGTCTGGTAAGTTCAGAAAATTACATCACTTAATGCAATGTAGCCTTGGAAACCAGGAAAAGAAAACTGTATTAAAAAATATATTGATATAATATTACAGTATCCAAAATCTGTAGTCTCATATCATTACCCAACCCTAGTGTCCACAGATCTTTATTATTTTTTTTTTTTTTTTTTACTCTTGTGCCATTCAGGTTTAAGAGTCTGGGGGTTTTCCCCTGTTCATCTGTGGACTCTCAGACCTCAGAGACGCGTGATTGAAAATCCCTGCAGTCGAGTGTAACTGTCACTATGTTTGGATTCATTTGCTCAAACTTCAGCCTCTGTCTTAAATGTCACACTGAGATATTATTTTCAGAACACTCAGTGCGGCTGAAACTAATCAACATATTTTGAGGTGAGAGACTGTTTTTACAACAGGAGTGGAGAAATGTTTTAGAAAATCAAACTTGAGAAATAAATGAAATTTGTTAAGATGCTGTCTGGAGGTTTTGTCCGTGTAATAACAATACATCACTTTACTCACAAAAGCAAAAAAAACCCCAAAAAACTGAGCCTTAAATCTGTCATTAAGTTGCGAAGTTCAAGAACAAATAGTAAACAGGTTATATGGAGGTCCTTAAAAAGTGTTAAATTAGATGAATTTTAGGCTTTAAAATTCAAATTCAATAATCTTAAATTTAAATTTGTGAGGTTTCTGTTGCCACAAACATTTAGTGTCATTTAATTTATCCGTCTTTAAATTTCTTTTTGTCAAAATGGGTAAAGCTCTTCACAATCCTGAGATTACAAATCTTAAAACATACCACAGAACCTAATGCTTTATACTTGCACTTACCTGTTGGCAAATCTGCACAGGACTACATATACAGTATACTTTCCTCTATACTTACCTGCAGTACTTGAATAAGAAAAAGATTATTTGTCCAAAAATCAATCTTAAAATTTGGTTAAAAAAATAATAATTAAAAAAAATCATTGAAAAGGTCTTATGAAGCATTAAAATAATGCGTCTGATACCTGAAAACAGCCTGAGTTAAGTGTATTCATACCTCTGAATTTGGTGTACCACTTAATTGTATACATTTAAAAAAAAAAAAACAGATTCATGTAGACAGAAGATCTGTAAACTACAATTATTTCTGTCACATAAATACAATTAACCAAAGAAGGTTAATTATGGATTATTTTTGGCACTGCAACTAGTGCATGACAAAATGTAGGGATATTAAAAGTAATGGGATTTGAACATGTATTGTCATGACTTTGTATCACTGGGGAAATGAGCAAGGTGAAACTGTCATGTTTCTCATTTCATTGTGATTGCAGTGGAACCGTCTGCTACACTGTCCTTGTCCATGAGTCTTATCTCATAATAGGAAAAATAATGACTTCTTAATAGCCCTGTCTGTGTGTGTGTGACAGTCTTCCCCTCTCCTCTCCTGCAGGCCTGTGTATAATGATAGCAGCCTCCATCTACACGGCCGAGCTTCACACCAATGAAACGGAGGGAGGCTACGGCCACTCCTATGTCCTGGCCTGGATCTCTTTTGTCCTCACCTTCATCCTAGCAATCACGTACCTCGTCTTGCGGAAGAAGAGCGAGTAAGAGGGTGAAAGGAATGAGGGCAGGCCTGTGATCAGATTACCAGCTTGAATTTGGGAAATTAAAAGAACAGGATTTCAAAAATTAGAGATCAAAAAACTTTCGATTGATCTACAGCTGCAGCTCGGAAATGGGGGATAATGTTCAATTGCTTACAAGAGCCATTTGTTTATATTTTGAATTTTAGAAATTTAGATAGAATTTGTGCTTTCAATACAATAAGGGCTGAACGTGACAATTCTGTTTGATTGGGAGATAGAATAGGGGATGTTTCATTCATGAGTAGGGTGGTGTGGGCTACAAAATGATGGTTGTGATTAGGAGAGCGCAACCTTTACAAGTGCTTATTTCATAGCTGTATAACCATAAAGTAGTTAATAAATCAGTAGTTTTTTTGAAAGGTAAGGACACAGAGTTTTGGAGAACTGTCCATATCAGTTAGTACTGGAATAGTTTTGAGAAATATGGTGAGTTAGATGAGAGGACTGATGCCAATGTCATATCTGTATAAGAAGTACGAAGCTACTGCAGCAGTTGGTTTCAAGACTGAAAACAGATGACCAAACTAGTTTAAGGCAACAGATGGTCGAGCAGTGGTTTTAAAGGTCCAGTGAGTAGTATTTAGTGGCATCTAGTGGTAAAATTGCAACCAACTGAAACATCTCTAATGTATCAAGGACACAGAAAAACTATGATGGCCAAAGCAAAAATGCAAATGGCCCAATCTAGAGCCCGTGTCTGGTTTGTTCAGTCTGGGCTTCTGGAGAAACAACATGGCAGACTCTGTGGACATGGAGCTGCTTTGTATGCAGATGTAAGTGTTATATTCTAAGACTAGAGAACGCTACAATTCTTAGTTTCACTAATGAAAATATAGTTATGAAGAATATATCACATTTCTGCCGATATGTACCCCTAAATCCTACACACTGGACCTTTGAAATTTGTGAGCTTTAGGCGCCATGGTTTATGGACGGAGCCAGATTAGCAGTTTCCCCTTTTCCAAGTTAAGCTAACCAGCAGCCAGAGGTAGCTTCAAGTTTAACCTACAGAAATGAGAGTAGGGTTGCAACGGTGGGATATTTTCAAGGTATAACTGTCTCAGAAAATACCAATGGTCAAACAAAGATTTTATTGCTATAATAGAAACTTAAAATTTTAAAAAGTCTCTGTTTTAGAGGGAAAAAAAAGATAAAAATAAAAATACAAATAAAGGTGAGATTCACCATGTAGTTATGTTTTTTTCCAAACATGTAAATAATTAAATGTAGACAGTATGATAACCTTCAATCTTCATACTACAGTATACCTTGACGTTAGCACACTGCTGCACCCCTAAATCAGAGTGGTATCAATCTCCTCATCTATCTGCAAGAAAGAAACTGAATTATTTCCCAAAATGTCAAACTATTCATTTCAGAATCAAACAAAGTTGGCCATGTGAGAGGAGTGCAAGAAAAAGCCCTCTTGAAATTTGGTCGTTCATATTCTCTGAGAACTAAGTACTCCTCATCCTGTATACTACCGTGAGGCGGATAGTTACTACTGCAGGTTTCCAGATTGGAGTGATAAATACTGTATCTGTGAAGGTACGGCATGTTGGCTAAACTACAACATTCCTGTTGCAGTACTTGAACAATCGGGAAAGACAAGCCTTGATATACAGTACAAGTAGTTTTAATCATGTATCCTCATTTTACAGCTTTAGTATAGTGTATCCTTTTTAATCTATGTACATTGTAACCATTATATTTTTGTAACATTTTGTATTGTTTGTTTTAGCCATGTTTGATTTTGTGTCTGTAGTTGGCTGCTATCATAAGAAAAGTACATGCAGTGTGTACAAGTGAACATTAAGTGAACCAGGGATGGAGAACAATGGTGTTTGATTTCACCATAATTCAAAACTATGCAATAGATGGTTTTTTTGTAATTACTTTGGAATTGAAGCCATATCATTGATTAATAAAACTTATAACTGAAAGCCTTCAGGTTTCATCTATTTAACTGGTGTAAACACAAATGCAGTCACTGTTACATAACAAAAATGTAAGAGCGGTCCAGTTCTGTAGCCTTCAACTCAGGAGCACACATAGATAACATCAAATTAATTTCCATTCAGTCTTAAGTTAGCATCCTGACAAAAAAAGAACACACAGTACTACAAAAAATACTGTTTTTAAATATTATTACGCAACTATTTTTAAAACTGTGTTTTCAATTAAGGGCAAAGTTTTGTATTGCGAGCATTTCTTTGAGTCCAAATTACAACATTGAAACAACAGGCCTTACAACAGACCCAGTGAGAAACAGGAATGTTCCATTATGTAAAGTATCGTTCCCAAAGGAAGTGAGTAAAAACCTGCCTGAACTAAATGCCTTGTCCAGACGGCGTGATGCGCTCTTGAACCACCAGGTGGAGGAGATGATTCTGCTCTGCAGTCAGAAACGGCCTGCGGGGAGAGAGAAACAAAATCACGTAATCAATATGGAAAGTTAGGATTTAGAAGCAATAAAAGTGCTGCTGATTCTCCGTCACATGATGGAAATGAACAGTTTTGAATGCTCACCACAGCTCCGTCTGAAGAGACTTGAGGGACTCTGTGTCTTTTTCCTGACACGCCATCTGCAAAACAGATTTGCTGTTATGCGCCGCACAAATAAAACCGTAACTGCCGATTCAGATGACCTTGACGTTCCTGTCTTGTCAATGTTTATGCTCATTATTACTCTGTGGATGGAGTCTGTTCATCCACAACAAGCAACTCTAACGAATCTTTTATTTAAGTCGTGATTAAACATCAATCAGGAACTGTGAATATTGATTGCCTCATATTAGGAGAGTGACACGACTGCAAATGGAGAAAAAAAAACATTCCATTGTCAAAGGAAGACAAACCCCGGCACATTTATCTCGGCCATCATTTTTTCCTGTATGAGGCAGGGAGGATCAGGAAATCCTGTATCCTGGATGATGAAACTCACCACGACGGACTGCAGGAGCAGGAAAACATTCTCAGGCAGGAAGGTCACTGAAGGAGAGGGCAAGATTCATGTTTACAGCACTTCAAATACATGTCACTCAGAGGATTCATTATCCGCATTAAGACAACGTATATGATTCATAGAGAATAGATGAATACTGAGGTGCAGATACCTTGGCTGTGAGGGTCGAAAGATTCCCATGCGTATCTCTCCAGGGTCTGAGCATGTTCTGGTAAGAGCTTCTGAGGCGGAGGCTACACAGAAAAACAGCAACGTTAGAGCATTAAGGTGCTGCTGATCCAGTACAGGATGTGGGATAACTAATCAATACTGTGGTACAATACGAGAAATCTTGGCATCAGTAAGGCAATATTTTGTCGCTTTGCTGATGTGGAGGTGGTTCTGTCTTTTAATGCTGAAAATGTAACTGTTGTGCTTTCTGACAGTTCACTCTTTGGCCAGTTGAAGGCTGTTTGACACTGAAGTGTTGGCTGGTGTTTTAGTTGCTGTGTATCTGTGGTAAAAAAATACTTTGCACAGGGTACGCTGTGTTCAGCAAAACTGCCTGTAAACCCTTCCAAAAGATTAAAATATACAGAGCTGGGTTGATTCAAACCTTCAAACATACTAAAAAAATTACTCATATTGAAGCTGTATTTTCAGCTGTTTCAAACATTTTGTTGACATAGATTTTTATCTAGCCATGCCTTGTCTTTATGTGTATATATGTAACCCCAATGTAAATAAAAACAGTATGCAATCATTTGAGAAAACCTTTCCAACGTATATTCAATTGAATGCAGTACAAAGACAAGATATTTATGTTCAAGCTGATAAACTTTGTTTTGTGTATAAATATACACTTTCTGAATGTAATTCCTACAACACAAAAACACACACACACACACACTTGGAACATTTCAGAGGTAAACATGTTCATTGGTAAAAATGATCATGATTAGGTATGAATGGGTTATCCATGAAAAGCTCAGGGACCAGGCCGAAAACCAACACTGAATAGCCGTGACCTTTGACCCCTCAGGTTGCACTGCATTAAAAACCACCATGATTTTAAAGGATAATAATATATGGGCTCAGGAACACAATGGAAAACGATTGGTGATAAGCAAGGTTACCATGCAAAGTGAAAGCTATATCTGTACTGAATAACATCCAGAAACACCACCAACTTCTCTAAGCCGGAGCTCAGTGTGCTGATGGGTCCACATTTTAAATTGTTTTTGGAAATCATGGACATCATGTCCTCTAAAGAGGAAAAGGACCATCCAGATTGTTACCAGTTGAAAATTTAAAAGTCAGCATCTATGATGGTTCAGAGGGGTGTTACTGCCCCTGGCATCATGGGTAACTTGCACATCTGTGAATGCACAGTGAATGCTGAGAGATACATACAAATTTTGGAGCAACTTATGCAGCCATCAAGATGACATCTTTTTTTTTCAAAGACATCCCTGTTTGTTCTGGTGAGACAATACCAAGCCACACTGTGCACGTTACAACAGAGTGGCTTCATAGAAAAAGAGTGCGGGTACTGGACTGGCCTGCAGTCTGCAGTTCAGACGTGTCTCCCAGTGAACATTTGTATTCTGAAGCGCACAATACAAAAATGGAGACCCCAGACTGTTGAGCACCTGAAGTGATATATCAAGCAAGAACGGAAAAAAATCACTTTCTAAACGTCCATAGGTAGCGTCCTCAGTTCCCAAATTCTTACTGAGTGTTGTTTAAAGAAAAGGTAATGTGACACAATGGTAAACATGGCATCGAAGGTCAGAATTAGTGTATATTTACAAACAAAGTTTCTCAGTTTTAACATGAGGTGTCTTGTCTTTGTACTTTATTCAACTGAATATACTCAATACAACATTTGCAAGTGATTGCATTCTGTTCTCATTTACGTTTCACACAGTGTCCCAGCTTGTTTGGAATTGGTGTTGAAAGTAAAATCAATGCGCTTACCTCAAGTAACATCAACAGTAGTACTCTGGAGATCTCACATTTGGCCACAATGTCCAGAAATGCCCCTTTCATCAGGAAAATAAAGACAGAAAAGAAATCATTCCAATAATTCAGTTTTCCAGGCAGTGTAGTCAAACAAAATGGAACAATGATATTAAAGAGGAAAGTGAAATGCCGCCTTTGAAAACTGATCCTGGTCTCTTTAGCTTTTGATCCCAGAAATAAAAATGTTCTTGTCCCCACATTTTTTGTAATCGGCCTCCATTCTGAATACTAGTGGGATCCATTCACACATAACGGCATTTTGAGCAGGTAGAGTCTGTACATGAATTGTAAGGCCTCACCAACGGGGGTGCTGATGCCTGGTAGCTGCAGTCCTCTCTCGTGGCACATCAGCTGCATCTCTGTGAACACGGACAAAGCACCGTCGTAGTCACCTGCAAAAAAAACAAGTAACATGTAAGCTTTAACTGCTGAAAATCATGTCAAATCATTTATGCACAGTAAACATGCATTAGTTACATATCAGATGTACACGGACAGACTGGACTCACGGGTGAGAATTTTACACGTGGCCATTTCTCCCATTGACAGCAGAGCTTCAATTGGTGTCTGTGTCTGCAGCTCTGCAGCTCTCTGGTAATGAACGATAGCCTCTCCTGGTCTGTTCATCTCCTATTGAAACCAGAGGAGGAGTGGAGATTAACATGTCATTCAAATAACAGTGCGTCAACTAAAAATCAAAGCAAAAATTACAGTAATTTATCTGTAAGAGCAGCTGGAAGCTCTGATCCAAGGTTTTACCTTAAGCGCGTTGCCAAGTTCTAGACACAGGCTGGCTGCCATCACAGGCTGGTTCATCTCAATGTGCACCTGTTAACCGTTTGTACTTCAGCATTATCTTATGGTCTCAATAGAAATGTGGAAACAATACAGAAATGGACTCCATATTCCACTCTGCAAAGCATTAATCTGTACATATATAGCACAGATTACATACATGATATTGACCTGATATATTCAGAACTGTTGCTTCAAGCACTAACAAAAGTAGGAATCATAATGTACCTTGATGGCAAAACTGTAGCAGTTGAGTGCAGCCTGAAGGTGCTCATCGAAGCCCGGGGCCTGCAGTGCCCTGTTCTCCTTCTCAGATGAGAGGAAAAGGCGGGCAGCATCGGTTAATGCCAGAGCCTCTCCAGGTGCATTAAAAAGAGTCTGCTCACACCTGCAGTCAAGACATTCAGAGTGTGCAACATCAACAGATGCACAACTGAACACATCAACAGTAAACATGTCATCACCATGAATTATAGAGGTTCTCTCTTGGCAAGTTATCATAATCTTTATTCTATAAGACATGAATAACTAAAGAGAAGTCATCCCTCACTGGACTGTAACTTTGTGAGACAATCTGACCAACTGGGTTATTAACATTAAGGAGGTGTTTATTGAATTAAAACATGGTAACAAGACTTCCAGTGTTTGTAATAAACATGATATGTTGTGTCTAATGTGGATGAAGAACAGACAAATTACTGAGCGCACTTAATGTCCATGAACCTAAATCCACTTTGTTTCCACTCAAGCACTAAAGTGTGATTAATGTGCCCAAATTACATGTACGTGCTTTCTAATCATTGAGGAATCATTGAGGTTGAGATGATAAGACTGTAAATACAGCACCTGAACTGGCATTCCTAAAACATGGGCATTAACGAGTTTCTCTAACAGCCTCGACTCTCCTGAAAAAGATCCTTACACAAAATGCGGGGCTTGGCTTGAGGAATTTTGCACCTTGTTAGCCACAAAAAAATGACTGAGGTCAGCCACTGATGTTGGGTAATAAGCTCTGACTCATAGGTGGAACTGTCTCTGAGATGCTGGATGATCAAAATAATTTAGCTCTTCTACACCGAACTGGGAGAATCATTTTTTCATGGACCTTGCTCGGGGGCAAACACAGAAAAGGGTCCTCCCCAAATTGTTGCCACAAAGTTTGGGAGTATGCTATTGTATATTGTTATATTGTGTAAAATGTCACTCTTTGTAGTAGGGTAAAGATTTCCCTTAATTGCAACAAATGGGTCAAACGCAAACACTGAAATGAGCTGCAGAACATAGGAACACAGAAGTTTGTGGACAGACACTTCTGACCAGAGTGTCTCCTGCACTGTGTTAGACACTGAGATGGTTCAGGTTTATAGGGTGCATAAGGTGTGAGTGCAGTGGTGGAATATAACTCAATAAATATGTTCAGGTATTTTACCGCAGTGTAAAGCTGAGGTGTTTGTATTTTGTATTTACATTTCATGTAACTGTATACTTCTACTGCACAACACCTCAAAGACAAATATCGTGCTTTTCACTCCATTATATTTGACTGACAGCTTTGGTTAGTTTTCATATGCATCTTCAGAGGTGTTGATTTTCAGGGTTCCTACAGCTTAAGGCAAGTAGCATTTTTCAATGCAATAAATGCAATAAATGCAATGCAATACATCTGGGGTGAAATCCAAGAGATTTTTAATTAATTATTAATTAAAAAAGATTAAGAGATTTTTTAAATGCAAATTAAAAAAAGCGATTCAGGAAATCAGGAAATAGCTAAATAAATACTTAAAACTATCTTGGATCAGCTGAAGAATGCATCGTCACAAAGTTGAAACTAGGGTTGCTTTTCTGAGGTCATGAAATGTTGACTTTTAAGAAATGTGTGATTCTCACAGGACAGCCACGCTATAAACTTATGATGATCCTATAGAATATCATACACTGCTGCAGATTTAACTACCAAAAAAATGTATAAAGGAGTTAAAATGAGCACAACCTTAAACATCTACAGCAGGAAAATGCAACATGAACATCCAAAATACATCAGCTAAAATAGTAAAACACTGACAGGGGCCTTACATTCTGCATAATAAGTACTTTTACCTTTCATACTTTATATATATTTATATATATATACTTGTAGTGGAGTATTTCAACCTTATGACACCTGGATCGACATCAGTTTTCTTGTGCTTCTGTCAGATGAACCCTTTGAAACACTACAAAAATGGCTTGATTTATTTTGAAAACATGGACAAGAAAGTCAGTGAGCAACTTGGCAAGAAATATCCCACAAATTGCAAGAAATTTCAAAGGTTACAAGATCATAACCTAATTTTTTTTAAGGGGGAAATAAAGAAATATAGAAAACTCTGTTCATAGATATTGTATTATATTTTGAAAACTGTGTTGCAAAATGCTATTTTTTTAAATGTCAACACTTTTTTGAATCATTTACTTTATTTATTTATTTTTACTCCTTTTATGTGCTTATTTTCAGGTAAATGCCTTGTAATTTTTTTTTTAATTTCTTGCTACTTTTTGGCCCAAGTCTTGTTAATTTGCTCATTGCCTACTCCCTTTTTTGTGTGTGCAATAAATCACACCAAATTGCTCAGGTTTTAAAGGGTTAACAGCGTGGTAATAGTACTTTAGTGTTAACTCACCTCGCCATGGCCAGGTTACAGAAGGCAGCATACTGAAGGCAGTCCTGCTGTTTCAGCTCCTTGGCTAACTGACCTGAAACACAAGAGAAAACAGGAAAACACGTGAAGCAAACTAATAAAAAACAGTCTGACACATGCTCTTTGTAACACTTTATCACACGGAGGACACTGCCAGGTACTTACCAAACTGCTCACTCGCCTCTGCTACATTGGGCTTGCGGAGAAAACGTCTGTGACAGGGAAACACAAACACAAATCAGTTTTCTAAAATATGACAACTAACGTTAAGGCCAGCGAGTTAGCAAAGCCACAGTACACACACTTCAGAGTCCTGCTCAGCGCCGGACAGAAAAATGACTGCACTGGATTTAGCGTCTGTAGCTAGTTACATTAACCGTTAGCTGTCGAATAACGCTACAGTTACTACTTTAATGAACCTGAACTAAATACTTAAATTCTTCCAACGTGATATTTGCATTAGAAACTACACGACACGAACACAAAGGTATGTTAAATAACGTCATGTGACACAGACATTAACGTCAATGAAGGGAGCTAGCTAACGGTTAGCTTAACCTAGCTTACTAGCGCTAGCCGTATCTTGTATTTAAGTGTTGTCGGTGACATTACGCTAAAATTCACATTCACTTCTCATTCTATTAGAGCTAGTGTAACTCAACCTCTTACTTTTTCAGTTTATTAGACACAGCACGGTATCTCGCCAGAAAATCGCCCTCTGCAGCCATTGTCCCTGCTGAGAAGCACAACAAACCAGGGCTTCAGGAAGTCCAGCAAACAAGGAGCGTTGCCATTGGCTCGCAGTGTAGTTGGCTCACAATTTCATTGGTCAAGGTGGTGCGCATCATAGGAGGAAATGCCCAAATTAGGAGAGCGCGGAAATCAACACGGACAGGTGGCTGATTTCTTTTTCAATGTATATAGTACAATTTTGAAGTGCTTACACTATGTAATACTTTTTTAAAAACGTACATTTAGGAGGGGAACACTGCAGTCTTTATTTTAATTTTTCTTTTTAGTCAAAACTTCTTTATTGAAATTTTTCAGTAAAAGTACAGTGCTGAATAATCATTGCAGGAATGAGATAAGCATCGACAGCAGCTGGCAGTACATTTACTTAACAGCTACAGTAACTACTTAATATACAGTCATATTTTAAGCCTAAATAGCTTTGTTGAAAGAATATTTAATACAGTACATGATTGGTGATGACAGGATTACTTATACTAGCTACAACATTAAAATGTAACACATGTAATATAATACATTATACTATAACACTAACAGAGATCATTTAGCCTGCTTGTTCTCTGAGTATATTATGCCAGTAATGTTTTTGTATTTTTACTCAAAATATATACATGTAACAATATTTTATATTGTGATTTTGTTACTTTTAATGAATCTAAATATTTTCTCTTACAGTGGTGACAATGACACGACAAAGCATACTGAGATCATTTTAGCCATAATTACTGGATCACAATCTGTTGACAAAAGTTTATTTATGATTCAAAAATTCTCATAGACAGACTCAAATATGCCTTCGTTCTGGTCTTGTTTGGTTTGTTCCATCTGTGGAGGAAGTAGAAGACAGGTCAACAACCACATGTTTAAATGTTTTCCACTAATAACAGAAAAAGTGACAAAGCACCTGAAGTGCACACTGACCGTTTTTTTGGCTTTGGCTTTGCTTTGACCCGGCACTTTATTGGCGGCCGAGTGATCCAGCACATCATAAATGGACCTGGGCCGAGTCTCTAGACTCTGAGAAAATATATAATATCAGTTTCCAACACATATTATAGATATGAAAATATGAATGCAGGGAAGATGGAGGACAAAAATGAAGTGGTACGACTGAATTCAAGTGAAATGTGTCTGTGTATATACTGATGAGTAGAGGGCGCTTACAGCATAGAAAGAGGTAGACGTAGCTGTTATAGAATCTATGCCGTCTTCCTCCCTCTCTCTCTCCATTTTGTTTCTGTTCTGCTTTCGTTTTCTGCCGGTGTCACCACCTTCAGCGATGCTTTCTTTCTAAAAGAAAAAATTAATGTATAAAAAAAAGTAAAAATAAAAAAACTGGATAAAGTCACTCAAACGTGACTAAAGAAAATGAGACACATGAGGATTTTCTTGTGATGTCTACGGTTTGTTGCTTTAGCATCTTGAGTCAGATAAAACAAAATTTTAATCTTATTGCTTTAGCATCTTGAGCCAGATGCAATGAAATTTCACTCCTCTGTATGCCCGTCTGGTATAGAGTCTGAATGACAATAAATGGATCTTGAATTGAATTGAGTATTGTGTCTTTTTACTGAACTCATTTAATAAAATGCTTCAATTGAATTCTTGACAGTTAGTCATTGGGTTTAAAGTAGGATAGGTCTGCCTTTAGACTCGAGTTATGAAAACACTACAGTCACCACAAGGATGAGGCAACAGTGTGAGGGTTTTTGAGGAAGGCAAAGTACCTGTTGCCCTGAAAGGACTCCAGACCATTCCAGTTTTACAGTCTGTCTGGTTGTGTTTTACTGTTAACTGTGTCAAAGGCAGCGCTGTGATACTAAATAATGAATTCTTTATTAAAAGTTACTTAATTGCTGACATGCAACAGTTTCGATGATAATACATTACATATAAAAGGGTAGCTTTGTGGTTGTTAATCACACATGTATCATCATATTTATTTATCACTCAGTCCACTGTAACAAGTGAATTTCCATCATGCAGGAATAATAAAGTTAGTCATACATTATTGTATCTTATTTCATCTATTTTAAGAAAAGGGTTTTTGTCAATCAATTAAATATAATTTGAAATTTAAAAAATTACACTTCATCTGGTGTTTCAGAAAATAATCTGCACCACTGTCAGTTTCATCACATCCCTCATGCCAAAGCAATGTTTGTTACACCGCAACATGCATGTTTCTCAATGTCTGGCAGGTCACGAGCAGGTTCATCTTACCCCATGTCCTCTGAAGACAAACACTGATCCCACCACACTGAAAACCAGCAGCATGACGTTGAAGCTGCCCAACACTGTGTATTCCCATGTTGCGGGCTCATGGTAGCCTGCACCTGGAAAACATTGTCCCCCTAATGTCAGTCTGAGCAGGAAGGTTTCATAACGGGCTGATTCTTCATCTGAGCCAGTTATCCACAGGCTAGAAATATTTGACATCATTGGACTTATTGCCGATTTCTATGGAAACTGAATACACTGTCAGCATCAGCCTTAGGACATGTCAGAAACCATTTCTTGTTTAAATAAATGGTCTTTGACTTATACAGTGGGCACAACAATATTAAAGGAATAATAAAGAAAAACATAGATTTATTTAGATTCTTTATCAGCTTAATTTTTCTCATATATTTTAAACTTTTTTTTAGATGGAAATCGGGAGGGGATAGTTATTTTTAAAGTGCATCAGCTTCCAAATAGAAACACTTAAATAGCCCTTTTAAAAATCATTATTTCCTAAAAGTTTGTAAATACATTGATAGCCACATACAGTAGTTTTCCCACTTTAATTCATGTTTGTGGGCCTGAGACTAAGGCCAAAGGGAAAAAAAAAAACACTAGTGAATACAAGTGCAATAGTGCAATACAATTCTGGGCCCATGGAAGACAAAGATCTGGACACTTTATACCTGGAAGATGAACTTTTTTTGGCTTTATGCATCAATGAGCAACTTTCATAGAAATGACTGCCTGGCACGAGGTCTCGTTGGCCTGGCGGTGCGCTAGGCCTGTAACACTGTAGGGGAAACACTGGTTCAATCAATCCGAGCCAAAAATAGAGTCAGAAAAACCGTTTGCATCAACCTCTGAGTTGTAAGTATTTTGTGACTTGCTTCACTTGTTGAAATAATACTTAACCGGCAAAATGACCATTTGTTTTTCAGTTATTCGACTTTATTTCAACCACACTGAAAGAGATTGTCAGAGAATCCAAAAAAGGTGGACATTCCTCATGGAGTATATATGGGGACTAGGGCTGTACACGAATCCTACCAGTCAAATCGGATTTGGCAGTTTAATACGAATAATTCATGATTCGTTTTGTTTGCCATACAAAGTCTGAACAGGCTCTGCACTATGTTTAGTGTGACAGCAGCATTCACATAATATAATAGACAAGTCAAAAGCACTAACAACAGATCACATATGTGCAACAACATTTTTTGCCAACATTAGATTTTAACAAAAGCCAGAGATTGTGTCAAATTAACTTGCTGTGAGCTGTAAATTCACCACTTTTTAACCCTATGGTGCACCTTTCTCTCTCTCTCTAAACCGCTTCCTGCATGTCCACAGTTGCAAAGAGTAGCGTTAAAGTAGAGAGCACTCACTCTGTAGCAAAATCTGAGGAATAAAACGCCCCAATAAATGCACTGCAAAAAAAAAAAAAAAACAGAAAAAAAACCTAACAGCTCAACTTAACGCGATCTCAGTCATCTGAGGGGTCTTCAACTGATGATTTTATAATAAAAAAACAAAACTATACTAACAAAACTATATCAAAACATCTGTTTAAAAGCTTTAAACTATAATCTTAACTCACTTATCCAGTTTAGTTGTTGTTAAAATGGCCCCCATGTACTTTATTTCATAAAGACTGTTCACCATTTTTGGATTCTTCCTTCACTGTAGAGACATCAAAGAAAAACAAAGTTTTCTCCACGGATTCAACGTAACATGGGGTGAATAACTGATTTACAAATGGTCATTTTGTTGGCAAAGTATTTCATAAATTGTTACAAACAGAAAACAGAACAAAAGTGGCAAATTTAGGCTGTAAATGATGTGTGTGAAGGATATCAGCAGGCGCAATCATTTCAGAATAATCCGTTAAAGGCTGCCAAGTTGGAATAACAGAAGGGTTTTCATTCGACTGACATTGCGTGACGTAGCAGGACCTTCCGGGCAAATTTCTCCTCATTCAAGTAAAAAAAATTCAACAGTTGACCCCATCGCTTGTTTCATGCTATCCCTAGAAAGCTTTGAGAGAGAAAATGAAGAGGAGCAAACCTGCGACACATCAGTGGGGCTTCACCTCAAGTCAACAACTACAGGTTGAGGCTCTCTTTTACAGAGAGCTCACAGCCCGTCAGTCAGTCAGTCAGTCAGTCAGTCAGTCAGTCAGTCATTTTCTGTAACCGTTTGTCCTCGTAAGGGTCGTGGGGGAGCAGAAGGCGGGGTACACCCTGGACAGGTCACCAGACTATCGCTGAGCTGACGCATATCGACAGACAACCACACACACTCACAGTCACACCTAAGAGCAATTTAGAGTCACCTATCAACCTGAGCTGCATGTCTTTGGACTGTGGGAGGAAGCCGGAGACCCCAGTGAGAACCCACGCAGACACACAGAAGGGCCCCCGCCTACACACCAAACCCCGTTCCAACCAGGTTTTGAACCAGGGACCCTCTTGCGGTGAGGCAACAGTGCTAACCACGACGCCACCGTGCCGCCCGCTCACAGCTCGTTATCACCTCTTAATTTAAGACATACAAAGCCAGAACTAAAGAAATGTATTAAATCTGGTAAAAGCCTCTTCATTTCCTTTAAAATGTACAGGAGTTTCACCTTTGATTCACATATTCTACTTTTCATACTCACCTCCCACTCGAAGAAACCAGTACACCATCTCTGTTTTGTATTTGCAGCTGTATACTCCAGAAGTTTCTAGGTTTTTCAGCTCCAAAGTCAGATTGGAGTAATGTGACTGGTTTCCTGTCTCAGGGGTTTCACAGCTATATATCTCTTTATGGTGAGGATCGAAGCACCTCAGGACGTCTTTGCTTTGTTTCGCTGGCAGATGCAACTCACAGTTAATGTCGAGATGTTCACCTTTGAGGGCCACAAAGACTCTGCTCTCCAGCCCGAGTTCTGTGTGGGGACACGACATAGAGATTAATGAGACAATTAGTTGATTGATCAAATAGGTGATCAACAGAAAGTCAATTACAGAGCAGTAACATCAATCATTCTCTGGTTGCAGCTTTTTGAATGTGTGGATTTACTGTTTTAGTCTTTTTTTCCGTATCATTTTAAACTCAATCTTTTTGGGATTTGGTTGAATAAAATAAGTCATCTGAACACTTCACCTTAGCTTTTGGGGAACAGTGACACATTTCTACTGTTGTTTGACTCAAAAATAACAAAACATTACATTGGTAGCGAAACAGCCATCAGTTCTTTTTAAAAAAAAAAATTGAAGAAAAACATTAGTTTTAGTCACCCTTTAAAGCACAGTGTCAAAATACAGTTTGGTAGTCTTACTTGTTGGGCCCAGTCCTGTGCTGACTGACAAGAAGAAAAAGACAAATGTCCAGGTTGACACGAACAGAGGACGCCAAACTTGTTGAGCCTCCATGCTGTGATCTCTGGGGTTTAAATGCGGATCTTTCTCCTTTGTTGAGCTTGTTCCACAAATTTATTCTGTGTTTTCAGTGTGTCTTGGTACATAAACTGCAGTGTTGAGTTTCCTGTTTCTAGCAAAACCACTTCCTCAAAATGCTTTGTCTTTTTCTGGACACTGACTCACTGGGGACACTAAAGAGACCGGAGCACTAATGAAACGAGCATTTATAACTCAGTTTGATATTACAGGTACAGTAGGTGAGGTTTATAAAAAATAACCTTTTTTTCTGCTGAAATTGTAACTACATCCTGACAGTAGTACATGAGGCAGACAATCTATGAAAAAATCATCTTCCTCATGCTCCATGTAGTGCTCCTAATGACATCTGTGAGAATCCACCGCGCTTAAACGAAAACAACCAATCAGTGCCAGTGTTTCCAATGCAGCGTCAATAACTGCTCAGGCACAGCAGTGCACACAATAAAGACAAGTGACGACAAAAAGCTTTTATTTTCACAGACGACCATCATGCTTACTTGTCTCTGGCGTGCGTTTGAGATTCCAGTCTGAATGGCTGGTTTCACTCAAGTGCGGTGGATTCTTGCAAATGTCACTATTAGGAGCTAGAAGAACACGATTTTCTCACAGATTATTTATCTTATGTACTGCTGTCAGGATATGGTGACAGTTTCAGTAAATATGACAAAAAGTTATTTTTTTAATAAAAGTTGCCTACTATAGCTCAGTAAAAATCAGAAAGCATTGAACAACACACACACACAAAAAAATAAAGTTGCACAAAGGAGGCTCATAACTTGCTGTGTATTGTGTTATGATGGAATATTACTGGTTGCATTATTCGGTTACATCAGCCTCTGCATGTGCAATGCTGGCTTTCCTCCACAGTGAGACAGTGTTGGAGAAATACAAAAATGTGTGAAACGTGAGCGCACATCTCGTCATGTGGTTCTTAAAAGACAGAGGAAGTGAAAGACTCAGAGCAGGGGGAGAGAAAATATGGTGTGAGTGTGTGAGTGTGGGCTGGAGAGAGAGAGAGAGAGAGAGGGGCTGGAATTCAGCTGAAGGTGACAAACTGCCTGTTGCTAATGTGAACCAGCTGTGGCTGATGTCACTGACTTCGTCACAGCACTAACTTTCTGTCAAATCGCTCTCTGAGGCTGCCAGGAGAAGCATGCAGATGTTGCAGCAAAGCGGTTATTGTTGTCATTTAACCCTATTTGTTTGTCTGTTTTTCTCTTCTCTCTGCACTTGACTTTTCCACCATCTTTCCTGTTGGCTGCGTTAGCAGCCAACTCTGACCTCACCTCAGCCACAGCATGAAAACAGACTCAGAGCGCTGGAACAACATCTGGATGCCAGTCAATAAAAAATAATTCATTCCATTTCATATCCCGTCTCCTGCACTTCTTATCTCCTCTCTTTCCTGAGCTCTACAATATACAAATCCTTTACTTTATGAAAACATTAGTGGATTAACACTAGGGTTAATATAAAAATATATAATACAGAGAAATAATCCCACTGAATGCATGTGCAGATTTTAACATACTGGATGTTTAAATTTGAAGAGAGCGTCACCAATTGTTTCAACCACATTAGCTGGACAGACATCAGTGAGGCACATAGAAAATGATTTGCTTGAAAATATTGTAGATTAAATGTCTAATATGGCTTGATGTTATGAGTCTCCAGTGGTGGAAAATTTTAAGGACGTTTATTAAAGCACTGTACTACCATCCTGAGAAACTTCACTTTGTCTGAGTATTTCCATTTTCTGCAACTCTCTACATCTACTCCACTACATCTGAGACCGAAATATTGTACTTTTTTATCCAATACTTTTACTTTACAGCTATTGTTCCTTACTTTTCAGAAGAAAAAATATATATCTATACATACACTGGCATAAATTAAACTACTCCAAAGATGTTTCCAACATTGCATTTGTCCCTACCAATAAAAACATGAAAGTAGCTAAGGACTTTTTTAAAAAAAAATATTATTAACTGCTAGAATGCAACTCACTGATGTGGCAATGCTTCTGGTAAAGCAAGAGCTGCAATCTGCCATATACCAAAGAAGATGAAGCAACTATGCACAATAGAAGGAGGAAGTACAGGGACATCCCATTATACATTGATACAGAAAACGCACAAACTGATGCATAAAAATTCACCAGAATGCAGGAGTGGACACCCACACAACCCCCACAGATGCTGGAAAAAAAACACTACTCTCTTGCCCTAATGTATAATAAGTAATTAAAAGTAGCATCACCCGAGCCTGCTGTTGATTGATTGATTATTTTCTTGAGTAATCTTTGTCTTGTTGTCTGATGTCTTTTCTTGTCTGTCCAAAACTGTTTCAAAACCAAAAGAAATATGAATTTTACTATGCTGTAAGAGCATGAACAGTAGGTTATTCTCACATTTTAGAACCTTGGTCCATCAATTATTTGAATTTTTTGTTTAAAAAATATTGATTATCTAAATTCAGTTTTATGTTTGATGTAGAACAACCAATTGATGGACTAATTGCTGCAGCTCTACATTTAAGTTTAGCTGATTTTTGATGATTTGTTAATGTTTCAATAGTAATGATCCAACTACATAATACAATCCAGTTCCAAAAAAGTTGGGCTGCTGTGTAAAACCTCCATAAAAACAGCATGCAATAATTTGCAAATCATTACTTTGTTTTTATTTAGCTTTTACACAGTTGCACTTTAACACTGACAGATGGCACTGAAAACTTTTACTTTTGATACTGTGAATACATTTAGTTTTAAATACTTCTGTACTTTTACTTTCCATGCAGGACTTTTTTTCTTGCAATGGAGTGCTTTTATGAGTGTTACAGAAATGGCACTTTTACTTGAATAAAAGACCTGAAAACTTCTAAAAAAGGATGAGACTAAAAACAGTAGACTTAGAAGTCCTTTTCAGAGTGTACATATACCGCTGATTATGTTTCCATTAATGTTACTGATTTAAGCAGCATTTTATTGCTGTAGTTGTTCGATTATTTTATATACCCTACAATAGCTTATTCTGTAAAAATGCATCCGTTTTTTTGTGTTTTTAATCAGATAAATACCATAAAGTATGGTAAATAACAGCTTCTTAAGCACACTAGGTAAGGAGTCAAAGTCTTTGTCACTGGTGCTTTAAATTTGAATAATTATCTCCCTGCATTCTTTAACCAGCAGAATTTTAAAAATATGTCTCAGAGGTGTGTTGGCGCTGCGAGCTGTTTTTGTGAGGGTAAAGGGCAGACGGTGGGAAGCAGAGAAAGATAAAAAAAAAAAAAAGGTCTATAACTCAAGTTTGGAGCTGAAACTGGATCCTGCAGCAGAGTGAGGTCGCAGCGGCGGACACATATACCTGTCTGTTCTACAAAGAGGCGAAGAAGAGGAGACTTAAATTATGAGGATTAAGTGAAAGACGAGGACGTGCTGCACATCTGGATGTCATAGCGTCAGAGATAGGGTGGGAGTCGTGGGGCGTGTTGGGGTGTACAGATACAAAATAAGGAGTTTTTAAACTTAGCAATGGACCTGCTGATCTCTTCCTAATTATAATACAGCTGCGAGGCGAGGGTGGAGAGAGCATCAGAGAAAGTAAGAGAGAGAGAGAGTGAGCGAGGGGAGAAGAAATAAGGAGAAAAGAGCAGGGCAGTGGCACAGAGTGGAGAGGCGAGAGAAGCATCTGGTATTCAAACTAGATTGGAGAAGGACTTCCTGCTGAGAGCTGAAGCATCATCATCATTTCAAAGTCGTGAGTATCGGCTCATTTGCTCTCTTCTTCCAGCCTGTGATGCTTTTACCAGTGAACGGTTAGCCTGCAGAGTTAGAGAAACCACACTCACAGTCGCAGTAAAGACACTGGTTCATGGCTTCAGTGTTGTTGATGTGTTTGTCCAGATGTGAAACAAGCTGTATCCGATTATAGTGCTGCTCAATTTCACCGCGCCTTTGATCAGCCTCCAAATTCATATTCCCTGAAAACATTTCTAATACCTCAACAGTGACTCACCAGCTTATTATTGTCCAGTGTGATTTCACCGACTTCGTCATATGGATGCAATCTCGCTCTCTTTTTTCTCCTCTTTTCTGGGTCGCCTGCCTTAACCTCCTCTCTTGTTTTTCCTCTTACACCTGGCGTCACGGGATTACAGTAGAGATTTAAAAACTTTCTTTGCTTTGTCAGACTGGAGTGCAGTCACTCTTCTCATAACACCTGCCGCAGAACAACAACACAGCTTTCTCCAGGCCTTCAGTTAAAGTAAGTGGACGTCTTGAAGGATTTTTGTTGTTGTTGTTTTATTGATTTATGGATGGCTTTAAAGTTCAACGAATCTCACTACCTGTGCAGGAACGACCCTGCAGCAGTAGAACAAGTATTAAAGAGGAGAATTAATGCCACAGTGATGCACGTAAAAGTTGCATAGAGAAGCAATAGCAGCAAAATGTAGTGACTGCACAGCTCTGCCATCTTAATTCAGATATATTGCACATATTCTAATAGCATTTTATGATAACTTTTTTCCATTCTATATTCATATTTCTTGATTTTTGCATCACTTGCTTTTATTTTCATTTTCCTTTTCTCTTACCATATTTATGATGTGCATCAATATAGCAAAACAAATTCCTTACTTTGCAATAAACTGGATTCTGAAAAGTTAAAGTATTATGAAGAATAAATAAAAGAGACAAACGTATAAAGTAGCAGAAAATGGAAAAGTAAACTATCTAAACTGTACTTTGTTTCTAAGTGACTAATGTGAACAACTATTTTTGGAATTGGTTCAGTATTTAGTGACAGGGCTGCAGCTGGCAGCAGCAACAGGCTGTTGTGTAACATGTGGCATTTGTGCACCGTCCATTTACATTCTCCAAAAATGTTTGTTTTTGGGCTCCAATTATTATTTTAAGAGACTGACAACAATATGGAAAGGATCCCCACAGAGGTAGACCTTTTAGGTAAAGAGTAAAATTGTTTTTCCTTTAACCATAAACAGCCCCAAAAATCAAGTCACCATAATCAAAAACAATAACACAAAAACCATCTAGGTTCAACTTTCCACTATTCCAACAATCACCAACTATGGTTCAGTTAAATAAACCCTTATTGACCCCATTTAGATGTGAAAATATGTTGGCTCTACACACAATAAAGACACTGGTTATTTAAAAGAAGTCTGGTGAATTTGGCGATAGTAATTTTGGGGCCGTTTCTGTTTAAACAAAAAAGATCTTAGTCTTTAACAAAAAGGTCAACTTCTGTAGGGACCCTTTCCATAATTATGTCAGACAATAAGAATAACAATCCGAGCCCGTCAGTGACAAAAAAGCACTTTAAGGGTATGTTTAAGTGTATATTAACTGATGGTGTATGAATGACCCAAGTGGTTACATTGCAGCCTGTTTCAAAGCAGCCATCTGCTACCCTGTCACTCAATACTGGACAAATATAAAATAAAATGTTGTTCCCATTAGTCACTTAGACACAGAAACATGAGAAAATAGGGTCCAAATTCAAAAATACCAATTTAACTCAATCAGCACCATACTTCAGTAAATGTACTTACTTGACACTTCTTTCCACCACTGGATACAGACGTGTCTGTACATCTGCTGACTCTCTCTGGCCGCTGCACATGAAGCCAGTCTGTGTTTCATCATTTCTCTCAGTTTGTGTTTGTCTTTCCTGCATTAAAACATAAAAAAACATGTCAAGTTTATCTGTTCATTTTGAACAGATGAGACATAAGGTTTTCTTTTCTTTCCTTTTGTTTTTTTTTTTTTTTTAAAAAAGGGGGGAGTGTCCGTTTGCTCATCATGGCCCCTCCCTCTCTGTTGATGCTGCTGATCGTGGTTGCCACGGCAACTGGGGCCCGTTCAGATGGCGAGGAGAATGAACTGGATTATGGGTACTGGAACTACAGAGAGGGAGGTAAATCACGAGCCACTGTTTAATGTCTTAACGTCACAGAGACATAAGGTCTATAAATCACTCTGTGACGAGACGAATCATCAGAGGAATTTATTGTTGAACTGAAAGAAAAGCAGAAACTTAAAAAGCTCTGCAGCAATGAGACAAATGTTTGGATCATAAAGTGATTTTCAGAACACATGTGCCCATAATATTCATGATTCATTCAGGCTGTTTTCTTTGAATCGGGTCCTGATGGTGTGATGTTTTGGTTTCAGCTGACAGTGTGAATGTGGCCTCAGTGCGCAGTGTCACCAGAGTTTTAGATGCCTGGGGAAAACGCATCTTCCGGGAGATCAAGACTTTACTGCACTCTGAGCCCAGCGCGCTGCTGCCTGACTACTCCAGGTAACTTTAACACTTCTGTCACCCCCGAATGTACGCTGTCTAAACAGCTTTGGATCACTTTATTCTGCTCAATCACATATTTAAAGGGCCAGTGCTTAGCATTTAGGGGGATATATTGGCAGAAATGGATCATCATGTTTTCACGACCCAAGAATGAGCCATTGCTATCTATATAGGGAGCAGAACCACGTTTATGGAGATCGACGTGTTGCAGTGCCATGTTTCTGCAGTAGTGCAGAACAGACAAACCAAACACTGGCTCTTGACAGGGTCGTACGCTTTTTCCACCATAGTAAGCAGCCTCCCCATGACCAGATCATCAAAAAAACATCCAGTTTGTTATGTGAAACTGCTTCATTCAGTCAGCATGTTTACATGCAAACTTAAGTGGAAACAGTTATTGCTCGATTGGGCCATTTCACTGGACCACTGTCCTGTCCCAGTATATAAGCAGCTGGGAAGAATCGATTTGTTGATGGAAGTACTGTACTCTGCCACAGTAGGTGGTGAGATGTATTACTTTTTGTTGATATCATTGTCTTTCTTTTGTTCTTCCCTTCTTCTTCTCCATTTATTTTTCTCGGCCCAACAACAGCCGGGAAACAGCCTTCATATTTTGGCAGTGTGAGTGTCACGCAGGGCTGAAGTTACTTTGGCCATCACTGTAGATTTTGGAGGGAATGCTGTATTTGCTCCCTGTGATGTCTTTGTGGACTTCTGCTCAGAAGCCTTGATTGGTATTTTGGCCGTTGCCATCTTGGATTTTGGGCGGCCAGAAGTGAGCATATGGACCCTTTTCACAGCAGACATTTTGACTTGTCATGGTAGGAAAAGCCCAGGTGAAACTGATAACATTAATGATGGTTCTGTTCCATGCAGTGTCCCAGTAAGACAACACTGAAATGGGCTTTTAGCTGGTCTCTCCTGAAAACCACTTCACTGGTCTGGACTAACACTGTTTCAGATCTGTGAAACCTTTATTCTATTTATGAAAATGCAAAAAAAAAGTCTGAGTATAGTGGTTTCTGGACCTGATTCAATGTAGTCTAGATGTCAAAAACACAGTGAAGCGTCCCTTTTTTGCATTTTCACTAATAAAATAAAGGTTTCACAAATCTGAAAGTGAGTTTCAGACAGCCTTGAGTCTTTACTTGAAACATCTAAGATGCTTTCATCACAGTAGGATCATGCATGTAAGAAAAGAGTATGCATTAAAGAAAGAAAAAGCCTACAATCTGTTATTAAGCAATGCAAATAATGTTTCATTAACTGCTGAATCGGAAACTAATTTCAGCATTGACCCAGTAAGCAATTCAAGTGAACCAGCACAAACAAGACCTCCCCTAAACTGAACGCAGCTTTAATTTATGTGTTTTTTCTACTACGACATTTCAAAATGTGAAAGAAGTCTATATGGACGGAGGTAAGACAACAACACTGGCTGCTAGCTTGGTTAGCACTGAGCATTTACATGGTTAAAGTGCTAATGCTAACTGTCAACAGCAAAAAAGAAAAAAAAAAACAGGCTTACCTGGAAAAACTGAATATCCAACTGCTTGGAGGGTCTTTACGTACAACAAAACATTGAACAAAACTTTCATAGGTGACTAAAACGTCACAATTAACTTTTAAAAGCTAAAAAAAAAAGACTGAAACAGCGACAGCTTCGGCTAGGCCTCTGTGAGTCTGCCATAACACCATGGTTATGTTGTCTGCGTCACCGGAAGTCACGGCACCCACCTGGTATTTAAAGGGGCCACGCCCTTACAAGGTTAAATTAAGTGTACCTTTAAGCCTTATTATAATTTAAATAGTGAGTTAGCCTATATAAAAAATAGAAATAGAAATAAAAAAAAAATGAATGTAGCAGAGGTCTTTTGTTTTGACAAACTGCTACAACACAAGTCTTGATGCAACAATGCCACAGGTAAAGCAGGTGGTGGTATTATGCAACCTCGAAAGCAATGGTTACAATCTGCTGTAAAACGTGAAGAAGATTGAGCAACTATGTCCACTTGAAGCAGGAAGTAATATGAAATACCCACTGTAAATTGGTTTAAAAATTTACTATGGTGCACAGTGAGTTTAAGTTTTTGTTGATGCTCAGACAACACAGAAGTCATGTTGTCAGTATTTCAATTCAATGAAATGTATTTCAGTCCACTTCAAATTCTTAGTTCTTCCTTATAGGGCAATTTGAGGCAAAGAGATAGAAACAAAAAAAAAAAAACGCACAAACAATTCACGTACGCACATAAAAACAAAAATATATAAACAAACTATTATATATTTATATTTTAGACTATAATCTGAGAGTGAATAAGAGTGCAGATGTTTAACATGAGAACACTATAACCCACCCTGTTACTACACATGGTGCCTTCAACGTATTAAGATATCTTTATTTTATTTATGTAATTAATTAATTCTATTTTATTTTTTTATTATCTTGTAAAATATATCAGCAGTGAAGCTGAGCCTCCTGTGTTTGTCCTGCAGGGTGCGCCCTCTGTCCGAGTCCGTCAACGACCTGTTCAGAGAAGTCTCCCTACTGCGCAGGCGCATCACCGAACTCTCTCATCGCCTAGCAACCCTGGAACCGTTCCTCCGTCACCACGGCTACCGGGAGGTGGAGGAGGGGGAGGCTCTGAGAGGAGAAGTCGCGAGCCTGGCCCGGTACACCCCGAGGACCCCGGCGAGGGCGAGCCCACCGAAGGGGAGCCGGGTGGTGAGGAGGAGACGGGTGAGGGTCCTGAAGAACGGGGGAGTGAAGCTGCTGCAGAGAGACACATAGAGCTTCTGAAACTATTAGACCTACATCATGTAAGAAATCAATTTTTATATGTTTAGATTTCATTTTTATAAAATAACAGATAAATATATATCACAGTGTCATGTAGACACTGCCTGTCCTGTGAGATCAAAAATGATGATTGTAGATTGTATTAATAAATGAATAAATATCTCATATCTTTAATAAACTCTTGATGCTTATTTTACTGTCCGGCTCTTAATGTCAGATTGAATTTTAAGTCAGGACACATTCAGAAGCATAAACATCCATCCTCAACACTAAAAATCAGTTTATTATTATTATTATTACTATTATTATTATTATTATTATTATCATTATTATAACAATAATAATGATAATTATCATTCTTCTTATCATTATTTCAGCCACATTTCATGGCCTTTCTCTGCATATTGAGCGGCTCATCTCTCATGAAGATAGTTTAGTTGTTATGTAGGCCTACTTTTCTGCCAGAATTTATTGGTAAGTTAACAAATAAGTGTTGAAAGGGCTTAATAACAGTAAAAGGTCATTTAGGAAAATGGCCTCATTAAATAAAGAAAATTCTTGCAAGAAGAGCCAGCAGAAGAGTGGGAATTTCTTTAAAATGTATTATTTCACATTTGCATGGGCTGTTTCACAGGGTCAAGAGACTAAAGGCATGTACAGTGGATTCCTCCTTAAAGGGGCAATACATTTTTGTTTTATTTTTATTGCATGCAGTTTGTCTTACTCGTCAGGAGGAGGAGTACCCAGCATGTGAAAACAGTTGTATAATCCAAAGTTAAAAAAAAAACAACCTGTTACAGAAAGCTTGCATTACATGCCAAAACGGTGCAGTTTAAGTTTAAAAAGATGTGGCCATTTACCAGTCAGAGAGGGTTAAATAAATGAAACTACTGAGTTGTGTTGTGGGAAATGTAGGATCCAGCGTCTCTAAAAGTTTGAATCAAACTATTGACTAAAAGTCAGGATATAATGGCCTCTTCTGTTCCAATCATTTAGAAAATGAAATCCAGTTCTCATGAGTGCCCAATGGAAGCTCAATACAACATTTTTGAAGTACCCTTTGAATAATATAAATATTAGAAAAGATAAACAAAAACTCCAAATGTGTTCTACTCTTATGCTAATAACCTAAAGACTAACAGTGCGTAATATATGCCTTAAATTTACATTTGATTTTCCACAGCATCTCTGGCCACTGTGCTTTTTGTGTGAGCTTTAAACTCCATTCCTAAATGAAATGTACCTATTCTCCGTACAGAAACCGAAGGTTGCAATGCAGTTGCCACATGGTGTCAGTGCTCTCCTGCTGCTGTAACCACATGTGACATTAACTGATTTGTGGAGGCTTGATCTTTTGTTTTTTTTGCTCAGCTGAAGTCAGGAGCAGTCCTCATGGGCCCAGCAGGGGGTGCCTATTATCTGCTAACATAATTATACTGTTTGCGTATGGTGATCTTGTGTGTGTGTGTGTGTGTGTGTATGTGTGTGTGTGTGTATTGTGGGCACAGGCATCAAACTTTATGCCTTCATTAAAACTTTCCCAAGTGTTTCTACAGCAACCAGTTTCTCTCCTCTTCCTCTACAACTCTCACTTGTCATCCACGCCACACACTGCAGCGTGTTCCTCCTCTTTTCTCTCACTTTCTCTCTTTTTGACACACTCGTCGCTTGTCAGTTCCTCTTTTGTTTCCCTCTGCATGGGTTTCATCCCTTTTTTTCACCAAACTGTAATCTGTACATCAACCACCCCTCCTCCTCTTCCTCCTCCTCCTCCTCCTTCTTCTTCTCTCCTCTCTACCCTGCTATGTGTGGGTGTTAAGCTCAGGCTGTACTTTCCATTTTGGTATTGTATTGTCAATGCATTGTTGCATCCAATCCAGTTAAGATGCTGTGGGAATACTGTATAAATCTCTCTCTCTCTCTCTCTCACTCTCTCTACATCCCCCCTCCTCCCTGTTTCTGGAAAAAGAGCCAGTTGCTAGGTAACAGTTAATTGTCAAGAAGTAGTTACATGTGTTGCGATGCATCCTGAGGTTGTTGGGTTGGTGTGAGGAGCAAAGAAGAAAGTAAGAACAGAGAGAATAATTTTTTTTAGAAGCAGGAGATCAAAACTGATTAAAAGATTATTTCTCCCGTCTCACCTCTTTCTGTGTCAGCATCCAGGGCCGCAAATTCTCCCACCAAATCTATACACGCAAGGCATCGCTGCGTTTTCGAACCTGCAGGTTTCTTTAAATAACTCCTGTTGCTGGACAAGGCTTTCAGAGTAAAGAGAGAGTGTAAGGAGTGAGGGGGAGGGAGTTTTTTTTTGGGGGGCTTTGATCTTTGCAGCTCGGTTCAGTTTGCATCACTTCTTCCTTCCTTCAATGTCTTTCTCTGCCTCTCGCTCCACCTGTTTACTCCACAAGCCTCTTTAGTTCTTTAGTTATTTTCTCTTTGGTCCTGTTTATGAGACAAAAGAAAAATGCAATGAAACAGCAGGAGATGACACTCAACCTCAGCCATTATCTCAGATGACAACCTACAGCACAGACATATTGATATAATCTGTAAAAACATGTACACAGTATGTTTAAATGTCAAACATAAATAGGATACACATGTAAGAGGAGCTTGCTGCCAACCTGAGGACACAACGGAGGGTAAAATAAAAAAAGACCAGTTTGAGATTTCATATTTTTTATTAATACTCAACACTTTTATTCCAAAGAGACAGAAGAATAATATTTCTCAGCACTTATTTTCACATTGACTGTGTTTAATCTCGTTTTTACTAAATAGTCAAATTTGAAATACTCTCTTCACACAAGTAATTTCTCTCCATACAAAAAATGCGAGGGTGAACTAGATTTGTGTCGTATGTACATTTTTCACAATCTGTACAGCTCAGGGGTGGTTCAGTTTCTTCTGTGGTGAAAAAAAACACACGCGCACACACACACACACAAAAAGAAAAGTTGAAAAGAAAAGAGACTACCTCTGTAAAAATGCAACAAATAATCTATTGTGCTTTCTGTGTACCGAATAATGATTTGAGAACTCTGAGGACCAAATCAAAGAGAAAATAAAAACACATCGACAAACCATGACTCAATAAATGTGCATACTATCTGTGTAAGAATAATAAAGGATTGCACATAACCTGGCCTGAAGTCGTTACAAAAGCAATTTTGTGAGGGGAACCTACGAATCAAAGATTTATCCCAAATAGATCTATTCTCTGCCGTTTTTGTACAGTTTTTATCAAAAGTCCATGAGCGTGAGGTAAAGTATTTACATACAGTTTTATAGTACATGTACAATAGACAGTTCTCTCTCACACACACTCTGTCTCTCTCCCATATGAGCACACACAGAGGTAATCAAGCGTATGTATTCAGGCACATACAATAACCCAAATAATGAAACCAGATATTCAAAAGGAAAATTAGAGGAAAAGTGGGGAAAAAAGGCTTCTTCAGTGATGATGAAATGTGTTAATCAAGACCTCAACCTTGTTTAAAAGCATTTACACAAACTATTGAGAAAATTGATCGTTGTAGAACATTAATAAAAAGAAATGTGTCCTATCCTAAATCTTGAATCAATTTAGCCATATTTATCAAAGTAGAACCAAAATTTTCTCACTGTTAAGATTGGTGTCTTCTCTTGCACAAACAAGCACACACACACACACCTACAGTACTACATGGATCATCAATGAAATTGATAAAAATTCCAAATATTGTTCAAAAACGCCCATTTGTTTTCTGGGCTAAAAGTTAAGATTAAAAAACAGAAATAAAGAAAAGTGTATACATGCAAGTCCTTACAAACACTAGAGACCCCCTAGTATCATACATACTGACTTGTCAACCAAGAGAAGGAAAAGTCTTGTAAAGTTTTGACTGGGATGTACGACAAACTAAATATTAGACCCATTCAGTCAGATTGTGCTTAGATATTAAAATTTGGTTTGGCAGAATGACTAAAAATCCAGTTCAGGTGACAATAAAATGGAGAACAGTTGTCTTTAATTGTAATTTGATTTTAATGGTAGAGGAGGCTGTAAATGAAAGTGTTGGAGCAGATATGACCTGTGTGTCTGATGCTGTGGATTTGGGAGCCGCCTTTTGATCAGAGTAACACCAATGCTTTTAACTAAATGAACCACCCGCTTTTTGGACACTGTTTACTTCCTCCTGCCTTCCTCTACCTTCTTTTTCCTCCTCAAATGTCTGCAGCTGACGTGATCCAAACAGAATCTCGGAGGACTCGAGGGCAAATTCTTTCCTTCATCACAATCTCAGCATGTGAAACAGATTAAGGTCCGGTGGGGGAGAAAGCAAGGTCACAGTACATATTGAAAATTTTCTTTATGTTCTGTTTGGGGAAAATGTGACTTTTAGCAACAGGATGGGAAAATTGATTTCTTCTTTTATATAATCAAGGATCTCCTTTTTGGACTTTAAAGACAATAGCTTAAAGGAATAGTTCAACATTTTGGGAAATACATTTTTTTATATTCTTGCTGAGATAGTTAATGTGAAGATCAAAAGCATTTTTATACCTGTATGTTAAATATGAAAACAGGCTAGTTTGTTTAGCTTAGCAGAAATACCACAAACGGGCAAACTAGCCCTGCTGGCCTAGTTCTGTCCAAAGGTTACAAAATCTATCTATAGCACCTCTAAAGCTCTCTAACATGTTATATCTCCCTTGTGTGATTTATGAAAAAAAAATAAATTAACATTTTTTTAAAAAGCACGACAGTGTCAAGTTTTAGTTTTATGGACTATTTTTTGGCTAACTGGTTGCATTCACCTAGAAACTGCAGCTTTATTGGCTAAAATCTGGCCCCCCAGTACCGGGTGTCACAGCAGGCTGGTGACCGGTTTAACCTGTGTGACGGCAGCAACAGAAAGCTCGCTGATATAGCAGGGAATCAGGGTTGTCCGGTCCCTCAGAGCTGGGGTTTGCATTGGCTGAATTTGGGGTCCTGCGCCCACTGACTGGGAATCCATCCCTGGTGCCCACTTTCCTCCCAGCAATGTGGTCTTCAGCAGTGGGGACTGATGTGGAAGATAAACTGTAATTCGAGGCTCTAGCAAATGTTAGTTATATAATGTAGAAGCCACAGTCGTTTAGCAGAGAGCTAAACCATTAGCATCATTTTCTTTACATCCTTGAAACACTTTGCAGATTTTGATTGCAGGTGTTTTGTTTTGTTTATTGTCAGACTCTTTTCTAAAAGTCCATCTTCCTTTTTTTGGGTTTCTTAGCAGTGTAGGCAGTTGTTCCCAATGCTTGAATAGCAACTTTCACCGCAGGATTCTCCACCACTAAATCAAGCTTTCACTGAAAGGACGTGCATGCACATCTGCATTTGTAGAACAGCCAATAGGAACGCCCCCTCTCTGAAATGACATGTGATTAGCCAAAGTCTCCCGTCACAGGCTAGATTTTCTAAAGCCTGAAAACAGGGCCAAGAGGAGGTGCAGAAGTCCAGTTTTCTCTCAGCGGAGCTTAAAACTTACAACATATAATGTGGTAATTAGTGAGCTTTGCATGACTGGGCAGGTGTATTTTGTTACCTTTGGACAGAGAATGGATAGCTGTTTCCCTCTGTTTTCAGTCTTTATGCTAGGATAAGCTAACTTGCTGAGGGCTGGTGCTTCATATTTACCACACAGAGAAGAAAATGGTATTAATCTTCTCAAATAATACTCAACTATAAGCAAATACTCATTTTTCCCAAAATGTGGGCACAAACTGCACCATTTACTCCATTTCTAAGCTAGAAACACTTCTTATGAAGATGGAACTAGTGAAGAATTGCGACACTGATTCAGGATGTTATTTGGGACTATGTATTGGAGCGTGTTGTGGTCCTTTACAACAGTAGAGTGAAAATGTTCAACACTTGTACTCTTCCCATCATTCAAATGTGACCATCTAATACAGCAGGCAGGGCTTATAGCTGTAATCATTCAATAATTAACATTACTGCTGCTCATCCCAGCAACGGAGGCCTCGCTCTGCGGGTCCATTATATGCCTGTCCTGAACAGCAAAACTGTCACGGCCAATTGAGCCAGACCCAATGAAACGGGATGAGAGCAACAGGCGGACATTAAATGTGATTTACATGTATTTAATGGATAGTTGCTTTCTTGTTCATCTGTTATGAACAGTGGGGTTTGAGGAGGTGAGGAGTGATGACGCTTGTTGAGCTTCGTCGGAAATGATTTCAAGGACCGGCAGTTAGATTAATTGTGGAGCTTATAGTAGAAGAAGCAGCTTGTGTATTTTATTTCTAACTGGTATTTCTTCACATACATCGGCTCTGTCATAGTTGACTTTTGGAGGAGGGGACAGGAATGGTTGTATGTCATGGCACTGTGGTTTTAACCCTTGTAGTCCTGCTATTGGTGATTTTTAACGCTGGGGATCTAAGTAGGAATTTGAGATTCCTCTGCAGCAGCCGATTTTGTTTGTATTATAACGTTTGTTAAATACCCAAAAGTCTGTTATGCTCATGAAACTCTACCGTCATATCAGACTTTATCAGGTGTATTTTCACATTTAAATCAATTGGATGATTTGTTTGCAGGCGGATCTGTCAACCAACTGAACAGACCTTTTGTGTAGAAAATTAGTATTAATCCTTTAAGGCACATCCAGCTCAAAATGTAAGACCCATTTGGTACTGCCGAGCAGAACAAAGGAGAGGAAACGGCAAATCAGTATGATGATGTTGCTTCTGCAGCTGAAAAAAAAGACCTTCTTTGCAAATTTATAAGTACATAGAATGTACTCAGCAAGTCATGCCTTTCACATACACTTCACAGCACTCAAGAGTAAGAAAAGTAAAAAAAAAACAAACAAAATCAAACATGAAGAATTAATAGCAAAGAAGAGTCCAAATTACAGGAACCCAAAAAAGCGCTGATGACTGGTCTACCAGCCTCCTGTAATATTGGTAAGCTAAGAAAGAATTAACATCATACAAATATGTAACATGAACTATTTAAATCAAGAAAATGGGAAAAAAAACAATCTAAACCGATCATCATTAAACACTGGAATAATATTCAATTATATTATTAACATTATCAATACAATTATTATTAGTTTACCCTGTTACTTCAACAGAAGCGTTGATTTCTCATTCATGATTGTATTTCCGTTGTTAAACAAAATGTTCGTTTTGGTGTTAAGGAACTGCAGGAGGGAGGGAAAGACAATGAGCATGTGAAGAGAGCAGAGACTGGAGATCTTATTTCACTTTTTCCCCCCTCCATCCCTCCCTTCCTATCTTTCTCTGAGCGTCGGAGCAGCACCAGAATCCTCTCTTCTCATTAAAAACTTGTCTCCCGCTGGACTTCACAACACAGCCTGCAGTGGCCTCTGCGCATCGTCCAAATTCTTTCCATTGAGTGGAGCGAGAACAGCACACACAGAATCGTGTCTCCTCGTTCTCTTCACACAGAGAGGTCTTCTGTATGTTTGCCTCCCTCTTTTCTTCACCCACTTCATCTTCTCCTTCTCTCTCTCTCTTCCCCCATCTTCAGCCTCAGACGTCTGACTCAATGCTGGAGAGCTTTTCGTAAACGTGTCCATTGCTGGCACCGTTGAAGGGTCTCTGTCCCTGCCCCAAACCTAACGTGTCCCTGCCCCCAGGCAGTAGCTTGCTGGCCCCATGGTGGTTCCCCATGGGCCCTCCCACCCCACCCAGACACAGCTCTTTGGGGAACCTGGGGGCCACATTGGACATCACCCCAGCTGTGGCGGATGCGGGCAAATAGGAAGTCGCTCCGATGGAGCCGCGGAAGTCCCCTCCTCCTCGGCTGTTGTTGAGAAGTTGCTGCTGCTGCTGCTGTTGCTGCGTCTGTGGCTTTTTGATGTAGTACGGTTTGGCGCCGTGTAATAGACACTGGTCGTCGCCGAAGGTTGGGATGAAGGGGTTCTGGTTCACCTTATCTGGGTAGAGAGATTTAGACAAGGAGTAAGTCCCGGCCCCTCTGCTACCACCACTACCACCACCACCACCACAGCCCCCACCTCCCATCATAGCTCTATCTCTGTCCCTCAGGTCTCTCTCCCCCACCGACCGCTGATGCAACCCACCTTCGCTTCCACGGAACAAACTGAAGGAGGAGCCTCCCTTCGCCCTATCCCCGCCTATCCCTCCGAACATGGAAGACTCCCTGTCACTTGAGTACCTCTCAAACATGTGAGCGTAAGGGCTGGGGCCCTCCATGAAGCGGTCTTTGTCTTTCAAGCTCACACTTCGGGGTTGGGGGAACTGCCCCCCGACACCCCCTCCGATCCCTCCCATGCGGCCTGACCCCTCCCTCTGCAGGTCCACAAATGTGTCATATGAGTGCTGCCTCCGTAACACCCTCCCACCCGGCCCTAGCTTCCTGCGCTGTGCCTGAGTCTGTGGCTGGCTGGGTCCTACGCTACTCTTCACTCCAGCAAACACCATGTTATTATCCTCGCTGATGTTGTACAGGTTGCTTGGCTGGATCTTACAGGAGTCGCAGCGCTTGCAGCTAGCGGAGCTGGGGCGACTGCTGGTACCCCCAACCCCGCTAGCCTGGCACGTACCGCCTCCACCGTGGTGACATACGTTGTGGCAGTTACGACACTCCCAGTCACCCCCTGCTATGCCCCCCCCTCCTAACCCAGAAACCCCCTTCTCCCAGCAGGTGTGGGCCTGCTGTCCTGCCGACACTGAGCCCAGCCCACTTTTGCACTCCGGCTTCTTGCCTTTACCTTTGAGGAAGTCTTCTACAGGTACTAAGCTTTTACAGATACCACCACCACTACCACCGCCCACACCGCTTCCTCCACTTCCACCCTCTTGCTCCCACTTGGCCTTGCCCTCCTTGGAGCGGAACTGGTCCGCATAGAAATCCCTCAGGTTCTCTTTATCTTTGCGGAATAAGTAAGGTGAATTATTACCCCCTCCTCCTCCCCTCTTCCGCTCCAGGGGAGGTGAGACCGTGCGGTGTGCCAGGGGCCCGTGGGGGAAGTGGTGGTGGACGGTGTGGTGGTGGGCTCTCCTCCTGAGGCCGCTCAGCTCTATCTCGTCCTGCTCCCGTCTGCACTTGGCCGAAGCTGGCCTCTTTTTCAGGCTGTCCCTGTACTGCTTACGCCGCTTGTTGTTTCCCTCCAGGTTGCCGTAGGTGACAGTGTGCGTTGAGATATCCGAAACGTCAGAGCGAATGTTCCCATCGTCCCCCCCTGAGCCTCCCCCACCCCCACCACAGTACCTTTCGTGACCCCCGATGAGCCCCGTGCTGGATGCACCTCCTTTGAAAGAAAACCTGCCGTACACATTGCCTCCCTTGAACCCACCCTGGTTGGAATCCGCAGGGGTGTGGCCGGCAATCAGGTCAAACTTATTGGTATTCCTGTGAGTCATGGAGGGGCGGGGCTGGGTGGTGAAGATGGGCGCTACCCCTCCCCCTAAACTGTCGCAATCGAACATGCCCCCCTCCAACGAGCTAGCGCTGCCTAAGCTACGCGGCCTATTAGGCGGGGGGCCGGACATACCCAGAGCCGAGGCCGGGTGGTGGTGCAGGTAATGGTCCTGGTACAGGTTGCTGTCCTTCAGGGGCAAGTTGCCAAAAGTCCTCTCCACCTCGCTGATGTAGTCACTGAACATGTTGTCCTCTGGCAGGTATGGTGGTGCTGACTTGCAATCGACGGGGTGACCCACCAAGCTGCGCCGGTGCTCCTGGATATCATAGATAGCCGAGTCACGCCCGCTGTGACTGTACTCCAGGGCGGCATGCGGAGAGCCGTTAATGCCTGGGACGGCAGTCATGTCCTTGGCAGTGCGGAGCAACCGCAGGATGTTGGAGTGGGTGTTGTTCATGTTCTTCTTCATGGTGGCCGAGGGCGAGTCTATAGTTGACTTGTTTTCCTCAATTTGTACCCCGTGGATGCAGCTGTAGATACCCTGGAGCGTGACAATTAGAAGAGAGGGGAGGTAGAGAGAAAGAGAGGGTGAGACAGGCCATGGGAGGAAGAAAGAATAAGAGTGAGAGTGGTAAGGTATGCGCCCGAGTAAAATGTGAGGCAGTCGTAAGGAATCAAGAAGCAAGGGGGGTTTAATGTTAGAGAGAGGGAGTCAAGCAGCAGACACATAAACAGAGGGACCGACAGACATAGAGAGAGCCAAACAGAGGCAGACAGAGGTTAATGCATATCCATGTTCTCTCTGACCACCCGCTTGTTTACACACTATTAAACAGTAATAGGGGATGAGTTCATAAATGACTTTTCTCGAGGGAACGGCATTAACTCTCACAGCTGCTTCTCAGGACTCCACCTCAGACACAGAGGACTGAGAGAGCAGATCAAAGCCTTGATTGATAACAGAAGGGGCGCAGCAAGCTCATGGTTCTGACCGACAATCAATAGGTTTAATCAATGTCATTTAAATTCAGCCAACACTGGTGTCACTTGCTTTTTCTACCTCACAGTTGTTTTACTACTTTCATGAAAAACATCGTCAAGGAAATGAATCACTTTGTAAAAGTTTGTCTGACTTTCCTATTGATATCAAGAGACGTTCGCACTTACAATCGTCTTTTTAAAATGTCATTATCCGTCAGTTCGGGTGTTTGTTTTGGTTTGTTGGTGAGAGCAGGACTTTCAAGAGACGGGAAAGCCTTTTGCGAGTGAAGTCAAACAAGCGTGTTTAAATGGGGGCTGAGGGAATCTGCGGTTGAGGCGACAGCCAAATCCAAAAGGTCGAGGACACACTACCCACCAGCCGGCTCGCGGGCCAACATTCCTCAAAGGCGTCAACTTGTCAGAAACAGTTTCTGTCTGTCTCTTAGTCACTTTCCCGTCGCTGAGCTACATTCATGAATCTGAATCGTCAACCCTCTTTTCTTTTATGCTTCCATTCTCTCTTTGTGTCTGTTTTATCTCCGTTTCCGGGTGCGCTGGTGAGCGGCAGCCGCTCCAATGGGATTGTCGGTTTTTATCTCTCTACATCTATAGCTACTACAGCTGCTGTGAAAGGTAATAGAACAGAGGTTCCCGGCACACCGCTGTGTCTATTCTTTTTTGCTCTGCTTTTGTGCCACTACTCGTTTTATTCTTTATCATGGCTGTCGCTAACTGATCTCTTTTTCTTCCTCTGTATTTTATCCACCCTTTGTACTCTCATCACTTGTCCATCCTTACATGTTCTATATACTGTTTATGAAATGCAGTTTTCTTGAATGCTGCACTATCTGTATTACATTTTATTTTTCACTCTGCAACTTCAGTGTTAATTCAGCAATGGAAATGCATAAATGATATCGGGCTGTGGAAACACCTCTTGGAACGGGTAAGCATTTAAAATGGATGTTGTAGTGCAACAAGTAAAATCAGTCTCAAGCATGTCAGAGTTTAGCGTGAATCGTAAAGCTACCATGCAAAAAGCAGCGCTTGTGTTCTGCATAAAAATAGCTGTTTCGGAAGCTACAAAGACAGAAGGAGATTTCTGCCAATTCAACAACAAAAAGAAAAGAAACAAACCACGTTTCTAAAGTGCTCAAGGCCAACTCTGTTTTAAGTTCTCTTAGGTTCATCTGAGTAGGTGTAAACCAAGTGACATTACAACTAGAAACACCAAAACACTGGTGTCCTTTTCTGAGGCAAATAACAACCGAGACAATTTGCATGCAATAATGAACAACCCCCCTTCCCCCTTTCTTAAAAGGTAGCATTATGCAAATGAATCAAGTGAGTGATTATCTATGTGCACCTAAACAGCTTGCATCAGTAACACTGAGCCACCTTGTTAAGTGACCCATCTGAGATGAGCACCTCGATATCCACAAACACACCTTCAGGTCACCAGCTGAAGATGCGCAGCAATGGAAGTATTTTTTATTTCGACAGCATTAAAGTCCAAAATAAAAGGCTTTTTGAGAGTGTCTTTCTTCAGTGTAGTGACATACTTCTGAGTGAAACAGGATGAGCAGGCGGGACATAATGTTGGGAGGAACTGGATTTGATCATTAAGAAGTAGGTGTGTCACTTACTAAGGCGCTGACAGTGTACACTGATGGGATAGTCGTATCTTTCAGGGAGAGGGAGATGAGGTCCATCGTTTGCTCCATGTAGTTACTGAAGCAGTCCGCTGTAAAATGCTTTAACACAATCTGAAGCTGTGACAGATACCACTTTCTTCAAAGTGAAAAAATTCTAGCCAGAGGGCCAGTAACCACGGTATTTTGGGGAAATGGTACAAAAAGTTTGGTGTGGTGAACACCCAATGACACATCGACCAAGACATGAAGGCTGGGACACAGACACATATCGTGTCTCATCCCTGGGGTGAAACTCGTGCAGTAAAATGTGGTCTGCACTTCCTGAAAGATTCAATAGAGTGACCCAGTGATGAGGTTCTTCTGTAGGCCAACCCAGAAGCTAATGTTGCCCTTTTTCCCTCGTCAAAAAGCCATTGGATTTTGGATTATTGCAGAAAATAAGCTCTGCAGTCAACAAATGTTTATGATAATTATATGTTTTGTTCAGCAAGATAATATTCACAAATGAGCATACTTTAATGATTAATGTAATTGCCAGAAGTAAAAAGCAAATGTTAGGCTAAAATGAACTACAGTACTGTTGCATCGCCACTGCTAAGAGGCTGTAAAGCCATGGTCAGCATGTCTCGATGTAATGACAGTCTGTTGTCTCCTTTAGCCATTTGTAAGTAACTGCCTTTTTTTAAAGACATAAATGCTTCAAAGTTTGCTAGTGACTGACATATTTGATGTCGCAGAACAAAACGTGAAAGCCTCTTCGGCTTGTGTTAACCACAGACCTTATTTCAGGCTTCTAACCAAAAACCCATTCAAAAAACCCGAGGTGCTGAAATGCTAACTGATTTCTGGGTTTTAGGACTCATAACTCATTTCTTTATAGCTGCTGCACTACCACAGAATACAGGGATGACTGATTCATTCTCAAGGAAGTCGGCCTTGGGTTGGGAAATGTTTTACATGAAAAATAAATATATGAGTGAAATCTACAGTGCTGCAATTAGTGAAAAGATCGTTAACAAAAGACCATGAACAAATGCTTTCTATATGCAAACCCTCCATATGTCATTTGTTTAGTATATGATGTGAAACAGGTCCACAGTATGACTTTGAGAGGTGCACAGTATAAAAGAATTAAAAGGCACTTTTCATTTATTCAAGGCTTTAAGTTGATAAACAGTGGACCCTTGTCAAAGACTGCAGGCTTTTTTAACCCCATCAGTTACCAAGGCCACACTGATACTTGGATGCTGATGCTGGTTGCCAGTCTTGCTGGTAACTGACTATCGATAGTCACGATTTTTGCAATAACAATAACAATACTGCTTGTTGTAAGTGCTTTTTGCAAGTTGTTATGGCAAACCAGGCAACACATGCACATCAAAGTCGTTTTTTACTCTCCTTAATGGGCGAAGAGGCTATAAAGAGCTCACCGGATAGTTGGGGTTTTTTTAAGATTATTTATTGGGCTATTTTTTGCCTTTACTTTATAGGAAGTGTTAGGGGGAGAGAGAGGGGATGACATGCAGCAAACGTGCAGCAAACAGCTGAGGCTGGAATGGAACCCACGACCGTGGCGAGGACGTAGACTCTGTACATGGGGTGCCCACTGTACCAACTGAGGTACCCCCTCAGGATAGTTTTTTTTATTGGTTATGGCGATTAAGTAAACTGTTCACATCTTAGGTGTTCACTCTTGATCTATGTGGTGTCAGACAGGTTAGGGACATAGTTTAACCTGAGTAAAACCTGGGTAGATGTTACCAGTATGCTTTTACCTAGTTCTTATTGGATGGTCAAACAGCATCTGAGAGCCCCTCCCCACCGACTGCTGCATCTTCCAGTTTTTGTCAAATTTTGAAGTTGAAAAACATGGCAATCATACCCACTTCATGTAGCGATTGGCCAGGTGTGTGAATGTGAGAAACATAATTGGTGTTTCCATCAAAGGCTTTAAGTATAGTACCTCTAGACCCATAAGTTACACCTATGAATACGTCCTACACTCTTGATCTGATGAGCATTTTCACCATGGACAGTACTCTCACATGTGGGTGGGGTTGTTGTTACTCAGTGCTCCGTCCAGCAGCACTTTTTTTTCCTGGTTCACAGATCACACAGAGGGAAGTCTGCACCCCATTTATCGTCCACAAAACGAGGCTACAGGCTGGAGTGAGAGTCTCTCTCAATGGGATATTTGAAAATAGCGGGCTTGTGCATTGATTTCTTGTCAGGTGAGAGCAGGGATTTAGTGCTGCCAAAGCTTACCAAATGAAGCTCAGACGCATTTTTTTTCTCCAAGTGAGGATTAGAATATGCTGTTCACACACTCCACTCCACGATTAATATACATTCTTTCCACTCATAAAGAAAAGTGTAAGTCATCCAAAAGGGACAATAAAAACAAAAAGTCATAGTGTGTTGAGTGATTCACGTCATTATCTCATATATTGAGTAACATTACAAGTAAACGTTCCACCTTAAAAGTTGCTGGCAGTTGGCCCAGTGAACTAAATTACTTTTTCTCAGTCTACAGCTGCTGCAAAACATAATTACATGTTAAAGTTTAAGTCTACTAATGTATGAAAGACTTGTCACGTTGTGAACAGCAGTTAAAGCAGCCACAGCTCAGCACTGAGCACAGAGTGCTGATTCTCTGCTGACCAATCAACGGACTGCAGTGTTTGTAGCTCCACCTTTGAGTACTGCCTCTGTGAGCTAGGGACCCTAAGTGGAGGGGTGACAAAAAATAGGGACGGTTCCAAAGGTACTACAGTGCTATTTACAATTGACACGCAAAAAAAATGCGTACCGAACTGAAGTAAACCGTACTGACCTGCTGGTGGAAATGCCTCATTTGGGTAACAAGGTTAGGCTCCCTTTTTCCATTTTTAGCCAAATTTTGCAGGGGTAAAATAGAGTGAACACCCTAAAAGAGACTTAAAATATGCTCTTTTATTCTGCAATTGAAATGATTATCATATCTCGCCCCTCTCTTTAGCAGCCTTTTCATCCCGCCTTCAAGTGTGGCCGTTTGTAACAGCTAAAAACACTTTTGCCTTCGGACGTGATCAGACGACACAGCTTATGAAGTTGTTTGTTTTGAGCATACTGACACCATAACCTTGAGTGGCAAATGTTTTTATGAGTCTTCTGCAGCTGCAGTCAGTCAAAAAGCCACCGGTTAGTTGTGTTATTCATATCATATTTATCACCTTCAGAATTCTAATAAAATTAAATGTTGCAACTTTCCTTTCCTAACCAAACCTATAATACTACACGTAAAAATACCTGTGATAACTTTTCTATGTAAATATCCACATCAAACATTTTTTTGTTTTCATATAGTCCTGTTTTTTCTGATAAAAAAGATAAAGAAAATGCAACTTTTTTTTGTTTGAAATAAGTGCTTTTGAAAGGCACAAAAATGAAATCTGACAGTCTGACAGGATTAAATACAGTGCCCCAAAGATGTCGTTTTTCTATAGGCCCACCTACCAGCTGACGTCGCTCTGCTTCCCTCATCAAAAAGTTATTGCAGACAATAAGATCTGTGGTGAACAAATGTTTATGATACTTACACGTTTTGTTCAGTGAGACAATCTTCACAAATTAATGCAACTTTTAGGATTTTAGATGCCTCAACTTAATTGTAGAGGTAAGACACTATTTCTAAACTAAACAAACTACACTATGGTCGCGTCGCTACTGCTACGAGGCTATAAAGCCATGCTTAGCGTGCGGCGTGATGACGTAGTTTCATTGCCACTTTTTTAAGACATAAAAGCTTCAAAGTTCACGGTGGAGTATTTACTGATGTATTTTATGTTGTAAAACAAAATGTTAAAGTCTCTTCAACTTGTGTTGACCACAGATCTTATTTCAGGCTTCTAACCAAAAACCCATTCAAAAAACCCATTGACTTTGAGACAAGGGAATCGGAGCGGCTAGTTCATTTCTGGGTTGTAGGATTTATTATTGGGGTTCTATTTTATACTTGTACTGCTAAAGATATTACAATACTGTGCCTGACCTGTAGTGTGCTTTACAGATTGTCAAACTGCTTTAGAGTTAAGATAAGTGAAGATGTGATTTCTTCAGGATGCTGTTGCCTTGTGTTTGTTTACCTGACCTAAAAAAGCCACAGGTTAAGTCAGGTGAGTCATCCTATCCCCCTGACGGACTTGATACACCTCAACCACAGCCAGTGGTTTGAAAACAACCACTTTTGTGATCTTTCTGTCAGGAGGACAAAGGTCAGACCTAAAATAAAACACGAGCACACTCACTCTGCTAATGGAGAAGGTGGCCCCGGGCTGTCCCGAGCACACGCCCATGAAGCAGAAGCGCAGCTGCCAGTAGAACCAATGTTCACAGATGAAGGTGATTAATGACAGAACCATGGCGGCCCCCAGCATGTAGAAGACCCCCGCCATGTTGTCCACGTCCAGCTGGCTGCTCATCACCTCGTTCTTCTCGTTGTGGCAGATGCCCGTCAGCCACAAGGCCTCCAGCTCCTCCATCTCACCTGGAGGAAGGAGACACGCAGGTTACTGTATGTGTTTGTGTGTATGTTTGTGTGACTTGTGCACTTGGATGAGTTTGCCCAGAGGTGTCTGACCGTGTAAGTGTGAGTAGAAAGAGAGGGCACATTTTTTGGATGGGGAGTTGATGCCAAAAACAGCTCAGGTCTCACATACGTGCAACAAATGTCATGCTGCATTATTTTGACTGAACGCCCCCTTGAGGATCATCCTCATTAAGGATTTGCTTATGCAAGGCTATCCCTTTCTTGTTGTGGGAAAGAAAACAACTGCCTGCTGGGACTTGACAGTCCTCAGGGAGGAAGTGTGTGTGTGGTCATGTGACGAGTGTTTCCGCCCTGAAATGTGTCCCCCTCAGTTCCACATCCTTGGGATTGCTAAGGGGGGAGGACACGTCCAGAGAGATTTGTTTGATCTGCACCGATGGTCTGTTTTTGTGTCTGTTTGAGATCAAGGGGGTAGATATTTTCCCAATGCTTACATAACACAGTTTTTTGTATGAGTGTGTGTGTGTGTGTGTGTGTGTGTGTGTGTGTGTGTGTGTCTCAGATAGCTGTTAACTAGTTTTCAAATATGCCCCGTTTTCAATGCATGACTCGACTTGACTCACTTTCGGTACCACATACTTTTCTCTGTATAGTTTCTCAGGTAGGTAGACAGGTAGCGTCCACCTGGTATTTTGGTATTTTCAGATGATTGATACCAACGCCGTGTGAAACTGCCATGATATCATCTCCAATGCGATACTTTCTGAATCCTCCATTGCGATACTTTCTGAATCTTAATCCTGAAAATCAGGATGATAGTGTGGGAACTAGTGACAATTCTGTCTCACCAATCAGCAGTCTGCAGTGTTTTAACTCCACCTTCTAGTATCGGCTCAGCTCCTTCGGAACCTCGACGAAGGTGGTACAAAATAATATCAGGTACTATCCACACACAAAAAAGAAAAAGATAAGAAATGACGCACAGGAGTTTTATAACTTTATGAACCTTGGTAAAAGAAAAGAATGTGGGATTAAATGGCAGTCTTATGATGGTAAGTTATCATGCTGCTGAACCCCAAACAGACAATGGACAAAAATAAATCAAATCTGGTAGCAAAGGGAATAGTCTATAACTTTATTTATTTTGTTCATGAAATAGAGTTCAGCATTTCATGACACACAGTCTTTCACTTTTTTTCTCTGCGTTGGATTAAAAGTTCGGTGCCACTGTTATGTCTGTGCATTAACTACAGAGCTGGAGCCAGGAGGCTATTAGCTTAGCTTAGCACACTGGAAGCAGGGGGGCAACAACTGTCTGCTTAGCCTGGAAGTTAAAAAATTAGAGTTACTGTACATGTTGGAGCTATTTTTTTGACAGTTTATCCATGTGCAGGCCAGTTCTGTGCAGCGTCTCAGTGCAGGTTGTGGGATGCAGTTGTAGCTGCTTCATTGTCAAAACTCACTGCCCCTGGTTGTTGTTCACCAAGAAATGCTAACAGCACATAACTCCCTGCAAAACCATTCATCGTAATTTTTACAATTCTGTTGGATTACGGATAAAAAAAAGGTTAAAAACATGTTAATTAGTAAACTACAGAGGAGCTTTAAGGTGTATTTTTGAACTGTGGGTAGAAGCTAGCTACCGTTCTCTACTGTTTCCTGTCCGCTGAATTAGCTGATTGCCTCCGGGTCCATACTAAAGACATGGTAGTGATATAAATCTTGTCGTCTGACTCTCGGAATGAAAGCAGATTCACTAAAAATATCTATTAAGATGTCTAAAAAGAAGAAATATTGGTCATAACTGCATTTTATTGTTACAAGTATTTGTGATATTTGTGGATGTATTTTGTGCATAGATTTATTTATGGTATAAGCTTTTATCTTATTTAAAATATTCTAATACCTAAAGAAAAAAAAGCCTCCTGTGGATAGCTGTTGCAAATAAATGCTAAACGGGGGCATTTGTGCATAAACATACAGTCTAATGCTACTGTGATGCCCATATCTAAGACCATTTTTAATGTTTTTAGTAACATTTGTTCTTTTCTACTATCACAAGTCAACATGAAAATGGTCTTTTGGATTTGTAATGTCTTCTTGATAAGAAGTATAATGTGGTGCGAGAACAACCCAGGACTATTTGCAGATTTTGAGCAAAAAGAAAAGCAAAGACACAAATCTGCAAAAAGTCAAGATGATCCTGTTTTTAGATGAATTAAGAACGACCAAATAACTCCCTTAACATCTTCAGATCAGGGACGGAAACTGCAAATTGGTTCCCATTTAGTAGTGATGGCTCCCACCTAGCATTGATTAATTTCTCATCAGCCTGCAGATTTCTATGATATTTCTATGAAAAAAACACTCTCCTGGATGTACTTGCTACACTCCATATGAACCAAAATTGAATCACTATATATAGAAATTGATTAAGAACTGGATCAATAAGCAGAATCAATAATGTAATTGAAATCTATACTATCATAATTATTCTCTTCTTTCTAATCCTCCTTCTGTTCTTATCCATCATCTCTCCCATCCCTTTTCCTCCTCCTCCTTTTCCACCTTCCACATTTTTTCCACTTCCCTGCTGATGCTATATCTGTTCAAATGAAGCGGCACTCAGTTTCCTGTTAGTAGTGCCATCGCTGATCCCTCTACACATATGACTTGAATCATGTTCATATCTGGACTCTAACAGGTCGTGACAGATATGAGCAAACATCTATGAGTCTGATCTTTTAAACTGGACTAATGCATGAGTGCTGACAGCTGAACGGCCTGCATGAAGTAATGAGAGGTAATGTCTGATGTGTTGGCCTCTTGTACACAGTCGAGACAACAATGAGACTTTAAATCCATTTGGTAAATTTGTGCAGACATCTCTGATCTTTGGGGAACACACACACTCAACCATGCACACAGTCAAATCCTATGTACGCACACACACACACACACACACACGCACAGCCTGGCACTTAAGTGAACATCGCTCAGCAGTGTATGTCGCAGTCTGAGTCGATTTAGCTCCTACAGATCTGATTCGAGGTGAATGTTCTCTCTGTGCTGACCTCTTCATCCATCACACACACCGGGATGGAAAGTGATAGCCATCGAAGACAAACCTGTGTGTGTGTATGTGTGTGTGTATGAGCTGTATAATATATGTGATCTGGCAGGTGGTGCAGTATGGTGCACATACTGTCTCTGGAGGTGGACTGCTACTGTAGGTGTACTCTCCAAAGGCAACCATTTACATCAGGGACAGTCATTTCTCTTACACAAAGCTTTTCCTGAGATACACAATGTTAAAGTGCTGCAAAAACCACCAACTGGTGATATATTATAAAATCTTTAATTCCACATTTCTGTTTCTCACAGAACTTCATTCCTTTACTAAGGCCACGAACTTTCCCTTGTCGGAAGTACTGGATATAGTGTATTACAATAAGAGGGATTAAAACTTGAGTGTATACAGACATTCATTACATTTCTGACAGCAAAAATAAATATTATCTTACTTGTCAGTCAACAACAAACGTGCATTAAAACATCCATCAGTTATCTGCTTTTAGTGAAGTAAAAAATACTGAGAACTTACCAGTCATAATGTCCAGTGAAAGTAAATCTCTCTGAGAATATGTAGTGTCCGAATATAAGCGTCCGACTATCGCGTCACACCGATAACACCAGACACTCTGTTTACACTAAATCCATTTAATATGCACTTCTGTTTGGTCATGTAAAAAAAGTCCTAATTGATCAGCTGTGCACTCGAGATCAGACATGAAACATAGCCACTTAAAATACTGGTGAGTACTTGCTATCTTTCCTTTTCTTTGTATTTTTTTTTAACAAACTCAAACTTGGACAAATCATGCTAAACAACTCAGATCCATATGACTTGGCAGCCCTAGCCTGGAGTACAGTCCGTGGTGTAATACCTCCACTCATAAACCCAGAAATTGGAAACTACCTTTTTTTTTTTTTACTGAGTGCTTACACTTCAGTAACATAGGTAAACCTCACAAGATGGTATAGAAATAGAAAAAAGGGCAAAGCTTAGTTTTTGAACAGACTGATAATAATCTTTCTCTATAGAAAGTCAAAGGCCTCAGTCAGAAGAAGGGATCCTGATCATGTTCTTTGGAGCCCACCAATATTATACACCAAAAACAACTCTGATCCAGTGTGTATTTCTGATATTTCTCTACTATGGTAAGCCTGCATTAAAGTCAGTGAAACACTTACGGTATCTTAAATGTTTCAGCAGTTTGACATGAAATTCTCATATCAAGGTCTTTCTTCAACTTTCAAAAAGTTCACTAACACACTCAAATTAAGAGGCCAAAAGGTGCTGGAGAAGAGATGATATGAGAGAGGAAAAAAGATAAGGAAATTCAATTTTAGTATGTGGACCTTGTGATGACACTTTGATAGCAGAATAACCAACTTTAAGAAAGTAAAACCTGCATCACAAATTCAGTGTTTGGTACACTGCATTGTGTTTTTGTAGAGTGTATCATATGTGGATCACAAGCTTTTGGAAGTGTTTCAAAAAAATCTCACTCCATCTCTACTTTTTAGTTGCAGCGTTCAGTTTTCAATCAACATAGGAGCTCTTTACAGTGGAGGCTGTTGTTATGTCTGTACCTTAAGGTCTATTCTCTCATTATCAGTCTACACCTCATCCAGCATCATCCCTGATCTCCTTGTCATTTGTGGCCAAAACCCGTTCAAACAGAGACGCCAAATGAGCATTCAAACCAACATCCACAAACCACCTCAACCGGCTCGATCCTCTCATCATGACAGAGCAGCAGCTCAATGCAAAGGTCCTCGTGGATCACTGCACTCGTCATTCTCTCAGAGCGACGCTAGACGCCCTGACGGCTTCTTTCGGTCACTACCCAAAACACACAGCCACAGCTGGGGCTCAAAACAAAAACCCGACCTACAAATGGATAGCATTGCTCTGCGGCACATACACAATCAGGAGGGTTGCTGTCTATTTGATGCACACTAATGGGATACGGACTCATGATTCAACCTCCTTACTGTGTATAAATATGCACATGATGCAGTGTTAAGATATACTGCCACCATATTTATTGTTGAATTGATCAGCTGCTGTCAAAGCGCTACATGAATTCATTTCTACAAAGACACGTGTGCCGGGTGTGAACACTCACGGTGCTCCTGCGCTCCCTGCACATCACTTATCAGCCGTTGGAAGCGGTAAAGGGTTTCAATTATTAACACACTTTTCAAAATCGAAAGTTGAGCTTTACAGTTTTTATGTGTGCTTCTTCTGAAGCTTACAGAGTATTGGAGAGCACATCTTAGAGCACTATAGTTGCCTTAATCAGGGAGCTTTTCTTTTAATATGTCAAACTGGCACTGTAATTTGGAGATGAAAGTGAGTGTAGATACGGGTGTGTGGTTCACAGCAGAGAGTTTTCAAACTCAAATCCTGTCATTGACAATTTTTTGCAAAGACTGAGCATCGTGCAGTGTCACTATTTGCAAGACTACAAATTCCTTCCAGATTCCTTTTTGAGATTATTTCCCATTCTGTTGCTGGTGGAAACGATTATGCAAAACTCCTTTTAAGAAATGACACATTAACAACTGCTTATATGTCCACTAAAACATGTAACTCTGAAAGGCATCATGTCGACAGTATTCTTGTCAATTTGGCATCAATATATTTTGGAAAGATAAATTGTATTTGTGTACAGACTTTACATTTTGGATTTGTCGCCTCAACTTGCTACCAGCCCTCATTGGTTAGCTGTGCTATTTTAGCACGAGGAAACCATGGGAATGTGAGGTCAGCTATTTAAAAAATGAAAGCTTCTCACTACAGTAAGTGCTGGTCGGTGAAAAAGACGCACAAACACCAACTCTTGGTCATTCCAGATGTCCACCTGTTTCTCTATTTTTACAGTCCAAAATATCTGATTCTTGTTTACATTCTTGCACCTCACTGAAGTCCCCTACATGTTTAATGTCTACCTGTTTTGCTGCTTCTTGTTTGGTGTTGAAGAGAGCGCAGCTTTTGGTTGTCGGCAATGTTCACGTCATTAGACTTTAGTATTTGCATGAGCCAAGACTAAAACTTACAATACTATTAAACGTGTGATATTATCAGAATATTTAGACGAGATGAAGAATGATTTAAGACAGCTCAGACTGAATTTTATGACTACCTTACATCAAATGATAAAGATCACAAGAGCACGCCATAACTCTCTCATGACTAGAATTTTCACGATTTTATTCCAACATTGGAAATTTGTGTGTCAGTGAAATTCTTTGAAAGTCGTTTGATGTAAGGCCGGCATTAGCCAAAACAAACAACGGGCTTCCCTGTTGAATGAATAAGTCCTCTGACGCAGTCTGCCAGTCAATGTGACACTGAAGAAATATGTCAATTATACAGTCCAACAGCATTCACAGAGCTCCATCTACCTGTCTCCAGTTAAGGTCAATATTTCCTGTCACTGCCAAAACAGCCTTGGCAGTGTGCTGCCAAAACCTCCTGAGTTACCAAATAAACAAACTCCCTCTGTACTCGAGCTTTCACCTCTACAACTGCAGCAGCTGCAGGCTTTTGGGCCTGCTGGTTCCTCACTGTTGATTAAGGACTGAACCGTGCCAGCCTGGCTCAGGAGACCTCATCCTGCAGCTCAACAGCCTCATCGACTGCTGGCATCTACCAGCAGGCTCTTGGGTTGTCACCATAACAAACATCGGCCACCCTCTGAGTCACAGCTTCCTTACAGCTACTTTGATAACTTCAACCTTAATACAGCGATGACGACTTAACTTCATTTTGTGATTCTCTACCTGAACAATCGCCGTTTTATGTTTCTTAAACTCTGTTACAGTGATTCAACTCTGCAGGGAAGTTCATTTTTGTTTATAAAGAGGGAAATAATTTCAGGCTACAACAGCAATTTCTAAAAATTGTGGATCTATTTGGTCATCCTTTGATATGGTTGTTGAAACAGTATACCTCCTAGAGGATGCAATAATCAAAATCTCTGATAACTTACTCACTGTTGTATCAAAAACCACAGAGAAACGCCAGATAGAAATGTCCTCATTATTGCTGTATAATGAGCTGTATTTACTTAATGTTGTGAAGTTGCTGAAACTTCAAATAACAAGTGGAATTACCTTAAATCAAGTAAGTCTGACTTAATTTAATCATGACAAAGAGGATTTAGCTTTATATGATTGACTTTTATGCAAACAGCAGAATAAAGACATTCAGTTTACAGTGTTTCCCATACATATAGTCATATAATCTGCATCAACTTCACAACGTGAAGTAAATATAACCGAATTTTAAGTAAGCTTAACAATTAAAGTAAACATAAATTAAGATTATATTTACTTTCATTTTTCAAGGCATTTGGGTTTCTAGATCTTTTTGTGTAAAATCAGTTTGTCAGAGATTACATTGCAGACCTCTTCATTCCAATAATTCAAAAACAAACAAAAAAAAAATTCAAGTTCCTTACCGTCTCCAAACAGCATGAGGATGGCCAGATCCACAGCTCGCTTCCATCCAGAATCTTTCTGGATGGCAATGCCGTAGCCGGTGGAAGCGAACACCTTGCCGCTCCCAATGGTGACCAGTTTACAGCCCTCGTCTCTGCCCGCCATGTAGTTCAGCACCGCAGCGTCGTAGATGAAGGCGTCCAGTTTGCTACAGAGCACAATTGATAGAAAATATTAGATAAACACATTTTTACATAGTGTAATGTCTTGCACCTCCAATTATATAGTGACAGTGAATAAATGTGTCCAAAATCACTCAGTCATTCATCACTATTCCCACTCAGTAGTTTATAATAAAGGGATTTTTGATACTTATGACTCATCATATTTTGTGTCGCTGCTGTATTAATTTACACATATATTAACAAAGCTGGATATTTTGGGTTAGTTAATTTTTGAAAAGTTTCCTGGAAAGGACTTTGTAAACTGGTGCTAATTACAGAGAAAATTTAGACAGGTATTTTAGTTAGTTTAACTGGCTGTGTTAAGTTAAAAAAATAGTTGCTGATTTCAGGAGTAATTTCCATGTAGGATCCGCTCCATGTAAACCCAAGTAAATATTCATTCATCATTTATTATGATTGGAGACTGTACTCTCCATTAATGTTGAATTGTATTCTACCCTGTGCACATTACTGCGTGTTCAGACGACCTGCTGTGCACCGAGCAAAACACTTCAGGAAACGCTGGCTTAGCATTTAATTGAAATTAATTAATTGCAAGTGTAACAATTGAACTCAAGCTCTATTTCAGCTATAATTAATGACAAATTGCACAGTTATTTCAGGGAAACTTAGAAGGAAATTATAAGAAATTTATGGTTGTATAAAGTGTTACCAGGCGAAACATTGCATTGAGGGATAATTAGGCAAGGCAGCGTGCATGCTATAGACAAAATGAGGGCACTCTACGACACACACATATTTCAGTTTGAATTTGTACACATCAGAGTGTAAATAGAGGAAAGCAGTTTGGTGGTAACTTTGGATGCAGTATCTGATTATGTTATTCTATTCTGCTCTATCCCTGGGTTTCCTGTAGTATTTAACAGCGGACCGCCTTGTATGACACAAAGACCACTTTTACTTTACATAACTTAACAACTTAAAAAACAAAATAACTTTAAAAGAAAAGGAGCAGCAGTGCTATTTCAGTACACACCTTCACCTCAATAAAAACTTCCAAACTTCTTGGTTCTGAGGCTTTTGACCACATCTCATGGTCTTCCTCAGTGAAATGTGGTTTCCCAGTGTCACAGTAAGACCCCAATCCAGACTTTCAGTGACCTCCGAGAGGAGAGGAATGTCTCCCAGACACAACTGAGCTCAGTTTGACACCATTATGATTATGACCATTTTCTGATACATCATAAATTAAGCTCCAAAACAAAAACCCTCCTCTTGTCTGAGCTCAGACCTTATTTAAGATCTTAAAATGTCAGTGCCCTGATCTTAATTTGTCTGTATAAATAATCAGTTCTTGAGATAACAGTACGATCCAAAAGAAAGCTTGATTGCTTATGGGCCTGCACAATTTGTTTTTTTTTTAGAATTTTGTCTCAAATTCAAGTCTCAACTCTGTGTCGAGTTGAGCCAGATCAAAATTTAGCAATCTCCAAATATGAGCTTCTATTGTGACTAGCAACATTTTTCTATGGGTTGGTAAAACCTAAGCCATCTCCATGACAACTGAGCAACATCAGATGTGGTTGTAATCTTCGGAAACAAAACGTATGTTTGACCTGGTGTGGATTTTTTTTAGTTTCCAAGATTGAGAATGAATCTAAAGTTCAAGTACAGGGCTGGGTGATATGGAGAAAATAAAAATCAAATACCTTGATATTGATATTGCAATAATATTGAAAGGTTGACTGCTGGTGGTTTCATGAAAACATATACACAATGAAAATGTGATAAATGATCACTGGTAATGTGGCTATAATGGATAAGTGGGTAAAGGCATATAATAGAGCAGCAGCATAATAAGTTCAGAAAATTGCATCTTCTCAATGCAACGCTGCCTTTAAAACCAGGAAAGGACAACACTTACTATATGACAATATCCAAAATCTAAGATGATATCTGGTGTCATATCAAGATATTGATAGAATATCAATATATTGCCCAGCCGTATTCATGTATGACTATAAAATTAAACTGACAATGTGACAAGGTGCATATCGTCTCAGCTGAAACATTTCCTGGGGTCACCCTGTATTCTGCTCTGTTCAATCCATATCAATCCTGAATGATCTGATAGATAAATTGACATGACAGTCTCCAGCTTGGTGACAAACCACCATCAAACGGAGCCTCGGGGCTCTGCAGGCCTCCATGGTCATTCAGCTCAGACGCTCACCAAACACCAGAGGAACATCGCTGCTTTGCATTCTTAATCCTTTAGCAGCGAGTTGATGAAAACATTAGAGGACAGGGAGAGAGGAAGAGCGAGCAGTAAAAGCAGATATAAGCCTGCACTTCAGAGGCAGAGAGTGTGAATATTAGCTAGCTTTCACAGCAACCACAGGCTATGCTGCTATTCTGAGTGCCGGTGGCAGGCTGAAACACAGCTCCGCTGGCTGCCCACCCACATCACCCAGAATGCTCCCTCTGCCTCTGTCTCACTCTCCTTATTGCTTCATCATCTTTTCTCTGTATTGCATCAGCACAGGACCTCACAGCTCCATCACACTGCCTCTTTTCTCCCCACTGAGATCCTTTCAACTCCCTCCCTCCTCACATCACCCCATCTGTCTCTCCATCCTCCCCTCTATCTCTCTCCTCCTCACCCGGTCTTCAGACTGTACAGCGCTTCATCTACATTCTTCTGGTGGAAGCTGGTCATGTAAGTATGCATGTCCCGGTAGTTGTTGCGGATGTTGCGCTCTGTACTCCCATTGGGCACCGTGCCGAACCGGAATGGCGGCGAGAATTCGTTAGGCTTCTGGAACTGTGGAGGGGGTTTTCCGGAAAAGAAACCACACAGAGAAAATGACAGAGGAGTGCTCGTTAGCATGGAAGAGGCACTGAGCCGCATCAAATAGCCTTTAATGCACTGTTGAGCAGGAGCACAGGACTAAGCTTTTGGAAACTCAAAATTAACAAAATGCTTTGAGTTGTGCTCAACAGACAGACAAACATGAAAAACTCTGGAGGGCCTAGTATTAGGACAGATATGTACTGTTCACCACATCGAGTTCAACAACAAAGCCCCAACATACAGGTCACACAAGTGCTGACACGATCAGTTGAGGGCTGCAACTGAGGATTATTTCCAAGTAATTACTAATTACTATTTAATAATTTTTTTTTTTTGATTAACTGACTATTTGTCTGGTCTTTAAAATGTTAGAAAAAAGTGACAAATGCCCATTATAACTTCCAAAATCAAAGCTGACGGTTTTATCAGAACAGCAGAAACACTGTCAGTTTAGGGTCACACAAGACAAAAGTTACATTTAGTAACTGAGCAGAATTTTGGCATTTCTGCTTGAAAATTATTGCAAAACATGTTCAGCTAATTGATTGATCAACAAATAGTTTCAGCTCTTGATTAGTTAATAAATAAAGTTTATTTATGGCGCCCAGCTTCATAGAAAAGCAATTCAAAATACTTAGATGATTAACAACAGCTTTTATATTCATTTAATCACTGAAGTAATCTATTAAGCAAACATGACAAACAATCGCTGGTTCCAGCTTCTCAAATCTGAGGATTTGCTTCTTTTGTTTCATATCTTTATAAACTGATGAGTTTAAGTTTGGGGCTGTTGGTTAGACAAAACAACTGTCCTGGGCTCCTAGAACATTTGATGGATATTTTTCACAATAATTTTAACTTTTATGACCTGGACCAGCAAATCTACAAATACCTGATACTTCTACCCCTGGGATGTACCTGAAAAGATTGCAGAATAACTCACTTTAATATAATTTAACCAATAAATAGTCTACTACAACAGGCAGAGTGCAGAGGACTCTCCTCTTGCTATCCTGAAAACCTATTGTTGCAATAAAGAGTGCATGGAAACTAGTTAGCCTCTTGAAACATGCAGATTGCGTTAAAAATAGTGGTAATACTGTACAAATGCATTTTGTGACAAACCTACAAAAACACTGATGATTCAATTGTATGATAAAAACATTGTAATAATGTGTACTATTTATGACTAACACTTTTTACACTTCAAAATGACCTGAATCAATTCAAAAGAATACATGTGAGACCTGATGGCTGGGGTCACTCACAGGGCACCTGAGGTCATCTAATTGTGCTGTGCTGGCAAAAGAGGATGGGAACCACTGAAGTAAAAGATTTATTCAAAAAATTCTGAATATTAGTTTTTGTTTTTTTTCTTCTCTTTCTGTTTGAATAATGACTATGCTGGCTGCAACCCAACCTCCAGAATAAATGTTGGTATTGTACCTTTCAGCAAACCCGGATAGATTTACATTAGTCTATAATTATACAGCGGATACACTGACACCAGCTTTGGGCAGAAAAACCACTTGGTTAGGAGAAGATCATGTTTTGGCTTAAAATACTTTGTTTTGGGGGTACAATCCTAAAAAAAAAACCACATTTGGATTTAGTGGCTAAAAAGACTCTGGAAGATGCAGCGATGACCGATCTTGTTGATGGTCTTAAACAGCGGTCTGCAGCCTGGCAGGCGCCTCACCTAGGTGCCATACCCTTCACCACCTCCTAATGATAAAGTTAGCTCATATACTTGGTCACTTTTTAAACGCTGATACAACACAATTGAAGCATATGAATTCAACATATCTGTGGTTATCAACAGCATACATTGCCAACATTTCCTTCTGGCAAGTGGGCTGTAAACTCTATGTTAAAAATAAGGTTAAATAAAATAAGATACATAATAAAAAATTTTAAAAAATCAGTGGCAGCCCTTAAATGTGAACCTGCTTATAGACTCTAATACCCAAACAACCTATAAAAAGCCATCCATATCTGGTCTCACAACATCCCACTTTCACACACCTGCTCCTCCGCCCCGCAGCCCCTCATATTGCCTTCAATTCACACCTTTTTATCTGACAGGCCCGACACCTGGTCCACATACTCCTCCTGGATCATGAAGGCAGCCAGGTTGGCAGTGTAAGAGGCCAGGAAGATGACAGCGAAGAAGGCCCACACTGATACCATGATCTTACTGGTGGTACCTTTGGGATTCTGCACGGGGACAGAGTTGTTGAAAACCAGACCCCAAAGCAGCCAGACGGCCTTGCCGATGGTGAAGGAGGGACCGCCGGGCTCTGGGGGAGACATAAAAGAGGAGGGAGGGGTGCAAAGAGAGATGACAGAGGGAAGAGGATGCAAGAAATCAGTTTCACAGATCCCAGGTGCTACTTCACTTTATCTGCATTTACTCATGACCGCCGTTGTGGGAGGCACTTGATGGATGGCAGCAACAAAGACTGGATTTATTCCCATCCTTTAGTTTGTCAGTGATTGCAGGATGCGCTGTACGGTCCACATCCGCTCCTCCAGCCACCGCTGTGACAACCTACTGTAACAGACTACCTCTGTTCCACCTACCTCTATGGCAGTATGACAAGGTAGCTACCTACTGTAGCTCTCAGAGACTGAGGGGGGAAAGAGAGACGGGGAGGGGGGTAGATGTGCAAACAGCAGGCTACAATTATGCTACAGCTGGAGCAGCAGTATAGGACAACAGCCTTACATAACCTAGCGATTAAACAACACAAACCATACACTGTTGCTGTGACAAAAGACATTCAGAAAACACGAACATAGCTCCAAACCACACACCATTACTCTTCTCCTCTGTGCTCTTTGATAAAAAGGCTGTGAGCAGCAATATAACACACCTCTGATTTTATCTTGAGTGGCTGCCGTTGTGGCAGCCTAATGCAATCCAGAGTCAAACAGAGCCGGGTGTATAAAACCTGGAGAAAAAAATAGACTGAATCTGAACCATTGATTTTGATGGGCAAATTGATTTGAACGGCCTGCTGGCACTGAATGTGATTCAACGGGGTAGTGTTGTTCCATACTGTCAGACACCATTAAACCTGACACATATTTTCAACGTTTGGTAATAGATTTACTTGAGTGTACTCATCGGTTTTTACAACCCGAGATGTGTCGGTGAAACAGTGCTGTGGAATATTTGAAAATGGCATGAATAAAAAAAGATGTAATGCAAGAAAAGAGGAGTCTTTCTTCACACAGTGATGCTAAGAATACTTAAGATCACCTATCTGGCTCTTTCCAATGTGCCTTTTCATTAGTGAGAGGGCTTAAGTGACTGTAGATGGAGATAAGCACTCCAAGACATTGAGTAGAAAGTCCCAGCGCTCCAGCCGCGCTCATTCAGAAGGGATTGTCAAAGTAATTTAGCACATGAGGGGCTCTGTTTGTATGGTGCATTCAAGGTAACAAAACACGCCAACTGAGTCTTCACTTCACACACGTGAGATCGCCTGAAAATGTACCTCCTTCTCACTTTTTTTAGAGCATGCATTGATATTGTGTTTGTCTGAGTGTGTGTCTGTGTGTAATCCTCTCACCTCGCCCATCTGCCAGGCAGCGGTTGTAACCCACCGGGCTGAAATACTCAAACACAAACACCGCCACGGCCGACACCATCAGCAACATCACAAACATCATCACCCAGACATCAGCACTGAAGGGCTCTGAAACACAGAGAGGGAGAGAGGGAGAGAGGGAGAGAGGGGGGAATGGGTAGGAGGACAGGGTGCAGAGGAAATGGAAAGGGGAGGGAGGGAGGGGGGGAGGGAGGTTTGTGGGGAGACAGAGAGAGGAAGTTCATTAAATCAAATCAGAGAAAATTATGAAATCACCCCCTGGTATCAACATGATTATTTGTATTCAGACGTTATGGACTGTGTGCTCTTTGTTGCACACTGATGGATTTTGTCTGCGTTTGTGTGAACACTAACACGCACTTCTCAAGAGAGAAACTGAGAGGACGGTGGGTAGGTGTGAATGGACAGATGTCCTCATTGAAATGGGCACATTTTCTACCACTTGCACTCTGCTTTGCAATTTTCACACACAGAATAATCTGTGACAAACACCGTAGCACTGCAGTTAACAAAACAATCCCACTACGAGGTTCAGTTAGTGGCTGCTCTGACGCTTTCATTTGCATTAAATGATCTTTATCAGGACACAGAGTTGTAAATGTTTCATTTTTCATTTTTGTGCATTTTTTAATGGGGTTCCCACACATTTTCATGAACAAATTTCAGTACTTTTCTATGACTTTTTTTTTCTTGCCTTACTTGGTCGTATTTTTCTCAAACAACAACAAGGTTCAGACTCTTTTCAAACATGATTTCAGCGGGCATACATAGAGAGAAAGAGGTGGAACGTGAAGATAAAATTTAAAAAGAAATTTACTGTATGTGACTTTAAACAAAACGTTTCCACACTCTACACATATTGGAGTTAAGTTGCTATGGCAGCAAAAAAAAAAAAAGTGCTGTTGTTTTAACATAGGTTATGCACTGAAGATTACTATAAACATTTCATTACCCACAAAAAAATTCCCTGACTTCTTCTCAAAACTTTCAATAATATTTACCAATTCCATGACTCTTCCAGGTTTAACATGACTGAGAACCTTGTTTTTAGGTAAAACGGAAACAGAGAACTTGGATGGATCACTCTCATTTTTCCTCGGAGCTTAACATTTACCATAGTTTCCACAGTTAAACTACCACTAAGTTACTGGGGATGGTAACTGCAAGGAACTTACAATGATATTTTTCGGTAACTGAGGATAATCACTGACAGTTACTGGGAAAACCAGTATTTGATCTGGATGCCGGATCCCAAGACGTTGCCTATTCAGTCGAATAAGAACTGCTCGTCTGTTGCATGGACAGACAGTTTCTAGCTTCTGGGTTTACTTTCGGGGTATACATCCAAATAAAGTTCCTGCTTGATCTATAGACTTTACACTGTGATAATGTCAAATTTTTAATTTGTTTTTCTTGGCTCCAGGAAAACATAAAACCTCTACTGATCAAAAGTCATAAGAAGAACGAGTCATGATTGACCCTGCTTGCAGTTTGAGGTGTCCTGTCAACAGAAGTGTCTTTTATTGGGGTGATCTATGGGGAAAATGGTTTTTGGGCCGCAGAGGATGTGTTTTTCTATCCACAATACAGCGAGTGACCACTGGGAAAAATTAAAAGCAAGGCTGAGTGGTGTTCCTGGAGGCCTGAGGAAAACAATAGCACTTCACTTCCTGATTTGGTTGACGCACTTCCTTTGTGCCATAAACTAAGCCTTCATTTTACTGGGAGATCGTACCTGGTGTCAAAAAGAATTGCATGGTAGAAGCAAGACTTATAGGGAACCAATCTGCACCTCAGTGGTGTCCATATTATCCAATGCCATTGCATTGTGTAATCAAAAGTAATGACAAGTTAAAGCAAAGAACTTGTCTTTTTCCATTTTAATCATATCAATGCCCACTTTTGATACTATTAATATTCAGCATTATATATATATATTTTTCAAAGTACCGCTATATTCATTTATTAATTCACTGTAGTGGTGGAGTCCGCCATTCATGTGTTTGATTCAGTTCCCCTTCAAACGCATGCAGCATTCACAGGAAGCAAAGCAGCATGTAATCTAACGCTACTGTTAGTAATGTTAGCAAATTAAGTTACCACTTTTGCAAACTGAACATTTTCTATGCTGCTCATCCACATTAGAAGTATCTGACTACTCAAATACAAGGTGGCTTTTGAAGCAGTGGCAGGAAATGCAATGTATTTATCACAAAGGGCAGCACTGACAGCTAGCGTTCATGAAAAATGCATTCACAAAACATTTTTTGGATCTCTTTTTAAATATTGCACAGAGAAATGGAAGAAGAGGGAGAAGCCACAGTAAGCTGTGACACGTCTGACTCATCAGCAAAGTAACCACCTCTGTGACCTGCGTGAGGAAAAATACTCGCTCTCTGTGCAACATGGAATCACATCGTGATTCATCATGGCATGATGGAAAAGGATGATAATTGACTGACGTCTGCTTGCTTCTCTGTTACTTTTCTGACAAAGTCACTGCTTATCGATTGCTTACAGCCAGCAGGATTATGGGACATGTAGCATTAATTGCTGTTACTACTGTGACAACAGGTGTCCTCGAGTCAACCAGGACTGATTCTTTCAGCTGCAATTTATGTCACCATTTAACAACACTCATGTTTTGTACTATTGGAACACACTGATCAACACAATTAAACAATGTCCTTGTTTTGAGAAAAGCCAACTTGTTTTCTGTCTGTGATTGTGCATTTATCATTGGATATGAGTGTGTGTGTGTGTGTGTGTGTGTGTGTGTGTGTGTGTGTGTGTGTGTGTGTGTGTGAGTGTTCTCGATTGTGTTGTACATCTGCCAAAAGCACCAGGTGCGTTTCTCCTCACCAAGAAAGGCGGAGGGGGACACGGTGCCGTTGCTACGGGAGACCATGACACTGATGCCAGTCTCAATGAAGGGCACAGAGAAGTCGATGACCTCTGACCTCTCCTCGTTGATGGTGAGCGAACCTACTGCCATGTGGGCATTCTTCAACACCACCTGAAGGTCGACCACAGACAGACAGAGACAGACAGGAGGGGAACGTGGAAGGTCAGTGCTCAATGTTCTTAGGATTGTGGTGAAAAAACATGACAGAGAAAGTAATTCATTGCTGCAGCTCAAACACAAGCCACCATCTTTGCCACATATTTAATATGCTATTTTGTTAAAATGGAAGCAGGAGGAGGAGGGGATCATTACTACACTGGGTCAGATTCAACTCCCCACCAACGCAGCCACCCTCTGCTTGTGTTCAGGTATATTTAGCCCCAAGTTTCTGCAACCCCGGGCCATGAATAAAAATGGAGCACATAAGACTGTGTTAATAAGGGATATGTATGCCAGAGTGAGCAGGAATCCTACACACTGTTTTTTTCTCTGTTTGTCACACTTCTTCACAGAGGCCTGCTTAGTTTTTCTCTCTCTCATTCTGTTTTCTGCGTCTGCTGTCCTGTTTTTGCCTCCATTCAAATGAAATCATTAGCTGCTCGCTTAGACATATAAGGACATGGACTGATGCATCCATGCATGCATGCACTGCACATTTGCATAGCCTTGTCTTTACGCTGATGTATATTTCAGGAATTTTATAAATATATCTACAATAGATGGACTTCAGATGCTGTAATTTTACATTACTCTACACTGATTAACTCAACAGCGTTCTTAAGATAATAATAAAGTCGCTCATTCTACGCCATAATCAATTAAGTTGGACATTACATCGATTTGTGAAGGCTGCATAATTCTGAATTGTGTAATGTGTGCATGAGAGAAATAGGTCTTTCCCTGAGGCTGCTTTCTCTCTCTCACTCTTGCCTCCTCTCTTCCAATTGCTTTCACTTTTCCCATGTCTTTTTTCTTTCTCCATCTCTGATTAGGAGCTTCATTGTGCTCCTCCTGAGGTTTTTTGCAGAGCTGATCACAGCTCCCCCTCAGGCCAGGTTGTGGGGAACAAGTGCAGCTCGATGGCTGACAGACACAGCGAGAAAGAGACATTCAGACAATATAATTAGTCCCATCATAAAAATAAATTCCTATGGGCACCAAACACCCGCTTTTAGTAGTGTTAGAGTGATTATTGGCTGTACAAACTGCTATAAGGGCAACAGAAGTGATGAGCAAAGAAAAAGAAAGTGAAGAAACAACAGACATTAAATTAAATGAACATAAATTTTCAGTCAAGTTCAGAAATGCTGGAATTGCATGTTTCTGTCTCTACATTTGTATGATTTGTGTCAATCATTTTAGCGTTTCCAGTGACGTAGTATATGAGCTGACTTTGTCATCAGGTGGAGGGAATGATGGATGGCGTGTCACCTCGGCAAAACCCCTTCTGAGATGCGGAGCACTGCAGAAGACTGCAGACCACTGTTCGACACCAACAAACAACAAAACTGGTTTTGTTTTAGCAAGTCATCACTACTTCTTACAGCGGATTTTTTGTCAAGAAATGTGGTTGTTTTTAGCAATCTGTCGCTTTGTTTCCAGCGGGGATGGTACCACCAAAACTGGGTACTTTAAGCCAAAAGGAATTTTTCCAAACCATAACCAAGTGTTGTTTTTTGCCTACACCTAACCTCATGATAACAACCCCACGCTAACAACAGCATTGATGAAATGTAAAGTGTCAGTGTATCCTCTACATCCACTGTTTGCAGAAATGTACAATGCCCACCACTGGTGAGGAATAACTAGTTGCATTTGATTAATTTACTAAATAAATGTAACTGTAAATAAGTTAAAGTACATACTATGCAATTAAATTACTTTCATTAGCTGTAACCACTTATCCTCTCAAAGGTCGTGGCGAGGCTGGAGCCTATCTCATCTGAAAAAATCCGATTACAGTTACTGTGCTGTAATTAAATTACAGTTATTAATCAATGTGTGGATGATTACAAAGCAGTTACATCCAAAAATATTCTCATCAGTAAAAAAAAATCTGTAGAATAAAACATGATAATGTTGCTTTGCATCTTTTTGCTGTGCAAGAATGTCTTTCGGGCCTTTTTTTCAGCTTTATTGCCTCATTTAATCAAAAAGTAATCAAATTCAAGGTTGTGTTGTTTTGATGAAGAAAGTTAAATAGTTACATTACTTATTGCCTTCACCTAATATATAATTACATTTCAAAAATAACCTTTCCAACACTGAAGCCAACATATTCTACTGACCAGGTTAAAATCATGATTACATTTAAAAGACAAATGAGTCCACAGCGATACACTTAAAGCCGTCGTGTTCTCACAGGCATTGTAAATGGTAAATGGATTTGCACTTGTGAAGCGCCTTTCTTGTCTTTTCGACCACTCAAAGTGCTTTCACACTACATTCACACACTAGTGGCTGCGGCTGCCACACAAGGTGCCACCCGCTACTCAGTTTAAATAATTACACGCACTCACACAGCGATGGCACGGCCATCAGAAGCAATTTGGGGTTAAGTGTCTTACCCACGGATACTCTGACATGTGGACTAGAGGAGCTGGCCTACCTAGATGACCCGCTCTACCACCTGAGCCATAGCTGCCCCAATGATGGGTTTATCACCAAAACAGAAGCACTGCATTTTTTGTTGTGTATTTTCATTTGCAGCTTCGCAATATTTCACTGGCCAACTTAGAATAATTATTTTCACATCCCAATATTACAAACTACAAGATGACTTTCATCAGGCTGCATTAAACAAACTTAATGAAAGAGAAAAGCTTGGTAACCAAATTCTCAGCCATGCTCCTCTGATATTTGCAACTTTTCTCACTCTACAACATAGCAGATGTTAGATTTGACCCGTGCCCGTTGAAGCAGATTATATTTTTATCACTTTTTTTCCACTGTGTCATTATTAGTAATGTTGCATGTCTTCAGGGAGGCATGCTGAATGCAGTACGCCTTAAAAAATAGTGGGAGGGAAACTGCATGCCATCAGTGACACACCACCCACAATGAGGAGCTAAATGGACACAAATTAATAAAACAGACCTGCAGGCAGAGTGAATGTACTGGTGTACTTTACTGGTTCTGATGAGATCAGAGAAACACACAGAGTATTACTAGATTTGAAGTATACTACTCTGTTTAGTCACTCTGCTGGTTCGATAACGGCTGCATGGTGAGGTCTCCAGCGCTGTGCTGCAAGTGTTCTGCCAGCTGTGAAATCCACAATCAGCTGATGTGCCAGCAGGTCTGTATGAAATCGACCAGACTGTCACTGTGGGTATTTCAAAGCTGGTAACAGCCAATGCAAAGCTGCTGCTTTCCTCCTGGTGTTGGGCTAAGCTTATCAAAACAAGATCCACCTCTCTTCCTCTGTACCTTACATGTAACTCAAAAGCATCTGTTTATCACAACCAGTTAAACAGCGATTTTGTAAAAAGAGAGATGTTCTCACCTCCCCGACCATGCCGTTCCAGGTCCCATTAACCTTCTTGCCATGTTTGCCGTTGGTGACCAGGTAGAGGTCGTACGTGAACTTGACCGTCTTGGCGATCTTCTTCAGGATGTCGATACAGAAACCTTTGCAGCAGCGCTTGATGTAAATCCCTGAATCACCCGTCTGATTGCTGGTACAGAGAGGAAGAAGAGAGACAGGAAGAAGACAAAAGGAACAGGAGTAGAAGTTTATTTGGGTTCAGGCACGTAAAACTAGCAGATTCAAAAGAGAGAACAGCAGATGGGATGACATGGAATAAAAGTAAAAACAAGCAGGTGACATGTGTTGAAAGGTTTTCATTCCAGCCAAAAACTCAAACAAAAAAATGTTATGGATGGAGCAGGATCCTCTCAATGTGGCGGCGTGACGAGTTCACATTCTCTACAGTCAACGTTTTGGTCAAACTTGAGAGTATGTTGTCGAATTCCTGCTGCAGTAACACAAATTGGTGCAACCGGTGCAAACCCCAGCTCTGGGGGAGCGACAGCCCTGAGCCCTGACCTAACACCACCGCTGGCCACCAGCCCACTATGACTATGGTTGCGATGGCTGAATTCAGGCCATTGCAGCCCCCGAAAGAGGGTCCATCACCAGAGCTACTGCCAACTCTCCTCAGGTGGAAGCAGCCTACAACAGCAGGGAAGAAGCCAGAGGGACGGCAGGGTGACTAATTTTGAGTCTGACATTTTTGAACTGATGAACAGACAGAGAGAGCTGATCAAGAAGGCACTGAGTGAAAGTCCTGTGAGCACTTCAACAATGAAATAAGATCTAATAAATCAATGTAACAAAGCACTGGGTTAATGCATGAAGAGCACACATATGCCTGTGGTCATCTGGTGGGACGGGCTTGAGACAGAGAGAGGAGAGCTGCAGGAAAGGAATATATTTTTAAATTCTGCTGGGTTTTTGTTTTTTTTTTTTTACTTTTCACTTTTCAAGATTTCTGCCTACCCCAGCTTAAATCATTCAGTCGTTTCAGTCATTTTTTTAGAGCAGCTTCTCAAATGTGTTGCTGTGATGTGCTGCTGTTCTCTGTTATATATGTTAATTAACAACAGTTCTTTGGGATATGGGTTGACCTCAGGAAATTTTTCAATTTTTTTTAATCAAATAATTATCAAAAAAATAATCATTAATGTTTATCAGCAATGAAAACCTTCATGATTACTGAGATAAAATGCACTATAAGCATGGAGTATCACGAAGGCTGTGTAAACATATTTCTGCTTTTGTGTATACAAACACAAATCTGCACAGCTCTGGGCATCTGGTTCATGGAGTACTTTTTGGCTGGAGAGAAATCCTGCATTTTCTCTGTGGCATATTGCTGCCTATCCCAGAAATGCTGAGGATGTCTTTGAAGAAAGAGACAGACAGACAGACGGAGAGGGGGAAGGAGAAAAGGGGAATAGGGGAATAGGAGAAAGAACAGGGTGGAAGATCAGTCAATAAAAAAACCCACTGAGCCAGAAGACGTAGGACACCCTCAGGAGATTTCAGGTAGGCCAGTGATAGAAAAGGAGGCCACTGAAGAAAATTCATTATCACATAACAACGAGAAGTGGATAGCGAGAGGGTGAAGAGGCAGGGGAGGGAGGACAACAGTGACAGAAACCAACACGGTGATCTGGTTAGCAGGCAGAGGTAATCAGAGGACACAGAGAGGATGAGAGGATGAAAACGATTTAAAATCTGGTGAAGAAAAAAAAGCAGTTACTGCAGCCTGTAGCAGTGAAAGAAATAGTAAATAAAGAAGCCAAAAAACAAAAAAAAAGGGGGGGAAATTCAAGGATGATGTGCAATAGTTCATGACTGTAAGCATTCGTCTCTGCACATGCATGAATGTTTTATTATGAAATTGATTCATTTCTTTATTCCCTTTGTTTACATTCACACTTTGCATAATATAACCTGACTATGCAGCTGCAGGTGTTTTATACTGGTGAGTCACTGGTTTTGACTTTGAATACATGCAGAAGGTTACACAGTATACCAGCAAAGTTTGAAATAACTCAGTTTTCAGCCATATTGATGTATAAATCAATAAGTCTCACACTAAGTTTCTTCATGAAAAAGTGTTCTATTTTTAGCACTTGACTCTGAAATATTCATCCAGGGTTCACACAGCAAAAACAAATCTGATTTTTTACTCCTGTGAGACAAAAATGAGTTTAGGTAAAAAGGGGAACAGAACCTAATATAGTTTTTTATTCTTATATCTGAATTCTCACGTGAGTTTGAGCTGTTTGCGGCACGGCACAGTATTTCTCATGCAGGTCCCACTGAGCGGGTCCACGTCCTCCACGATGACAAACGGCGCCTCCTCCAGAGTCACGATGGACAGGTGGTCCTCCTGCTCCTCCGCGGCAGAGTACAGCTCAAAGCGAGGCCACACATGGTACCTCATCGTCAGAGAGCCTCGCTCCCACTTGCCAACCTGCGTGAGTGAGTGGGAGGAGGGCCGCGTGATATATACGCTACTGTAACAGGTACTTCAGGTGGCAGGGAGACACTCCAAATGAAGAAGTGACAGACGCATCACAGACGGAAAAGACAGATTAGAGCAGGAGAGAGGAAGGAAAGGGACATAAATAGAGGTTGGCGGATGAAAAAGAAGAAGAGAGGATAAAAAGAAAAGAAGTAAAGAAAAACAGAAAAAGAAAAAAGAAGAGAAGAGGAGGACAAAAGAGGAAAAGAAGGAAAAAGAAGAGATAGGAAGAGAAGAAGAAACAAATGAAGAAGACCATAAAGGAGAAAAGAGGAAAAGAATAGAAGAAAGGAAGAGGTGGAGAGGAGAAGAGGGGAGAAACATTAAGAAGTGAAGATGCAAAGAAAAGAAAGAAAGAGAACAGAGAAGAAAAAGTGAAATACAACAGAAAAAAGTAAGAAGAAATGAGAGTGAAAGGAAAAGAGGAGAGAAGAGAAGAAGAAAAGAGGGAAAATAAAGAGGAAAGAAGAAGTGAAGAGAAGAAAACATGGGAGAAGAGACAAGGGAGAGAGAATAGGGAGAAAGAAGAGAAAAAGAAAACAGGAGAAGATGAGGAGACAAGATGCAACAAAAAGAGAGAAGAAATGGAAAGAATATAATACGAAAACAGGAGATAAAGAAAAGGAGAGAAGAAAAGAGGTGAGGAGAAGAAAACACATGAAGAGAAAAAAAAGAAAAGAAAAAGAAAACAGGAGAGAAGAATAAGATACTCACCCTGTCCCATTGTCTGTCCTTGTCTAGAAGAATGATGACCAGTTTGGGGAACATCTGGTGACCCTCTTCACTAAATGACAGGTTTCGGCCTTCAAATGTCACATTCATGAGGTACCTGCGAATGACAGTTCAACCCTGAGTCAGAAAGATGAAGATCTGTCTGTTGGTCTGAAAGCAAAATGTGCAGAATTTAGACTTTCAACATGATTTCCTACCCACAACATTACAAATACATAATGAATCTACATAATTGAAACCCCCCTTAACAAACTCAAGACTGTGGTGAAACTGCTAAATTTTTCAACCTCTGAAAAGTGACATCAAGATGAACTCAACATATTGTAACTTTATTCTCAACTACATTAATTGATTTTTTTTTTTTTTTTGGCCTTGGAAGCAGCACCTGCTTTCTGACCACCTGGTTAATGTAAGTCCAATATTTACTCTCCTGTTAGCTCTGTTTTGCTCTCCACCAAACTCCTGCGGGAAATATCTGGCACTTTAAGCTGCTAAATGCTCCACTGCAGTTTGTTCAGCAGCTAGTTGCTAACTGTGTCTGTCTGCTGTTTGAGCAGGGAACGTGCAGTGCAGCAGTTTTTTCAACTTTTCCTGCTGCTGTTCAAAACACGCTTCATGAGAGCTACAACATTTCACTAAACACATCTGCTATCACATTAAACTTAGATGTCATTAGGCCAACATGCTCACAGTAAGAATAAGCGGGAAGTGTGGTGGGAGACAGCGCACACATGCAATCCAGGACCCTACTTTATTAATATTCTTAAATGTCTTAAACACTGAAATATTGAGCCAAAACAGTTCAATCACAAAGCGTACGCGGCTGGTATTTGTAATGACTCATTTGCGCTGACAAATGTTCAGTAGTGAAATACTAGTAATGTTCTTTTGTGAAATGTGTTATTGGGTTCAGAGAATAATGTCTGGAGATGGCTGGCTATGTGTAATATCTGACACCCACTGCTTTTACAGTATGCCTTTGTAAACATTTGTTTTGTTGATCTTTCCTCTCCTCGCAGTTTATAAATCTTACTATGCGTCTGTGTTATTAGTATTAAGATAATAATTTTACAGGTTTAGGACCCTGCCTGTTCCCATAGTTAGATTTGGGATGAAGCATTGGCTGTTTAAACACCCACACTGTGGAATGACGGGCCACAAAAACTCATCTTTCGAAATTGCATTTCTGTAAACCCACTTTAATTCAATGACTTTCCTCTAACGTCATTTTAACGTTGCATGTGCGTGTGATTGTGTGATTGTGTGCGTGTAGAAATGTGCTTTATTTGTAAATGTAATTAAAAATTGGTATTTTAATTAACTGATTTTCCTCTTCCTCCTTTTGTTTCTGTGATATGATCAGATGTTACTTAAGATTAATAATTCACATGACTCAATGCCACAGATGTCACAAGATTTGAGGGAGTGTACCATTGGCATGCTGACTGCAGGAATGTTAACCAAAACTGTTCTCCGTGAACTGAATGTTCATGTCAAGACGTCTCCAAAGCCATTTCCCTGAATTTGGCAGTACATCCAACCAGCCTCACAACCACACAAGTTGGTTACAAAGACAAACTGGTGTCAGGTCGTGACCTGGCGAAGATGATGAGCACTCAGATGAGTTTCTCTGAGACAGTTTCTGCAAAAATTCTTCGACAGAGTACGCCAAGTGTTTGGTGTCAGACAATCTTGCAGTTGAAGACGCTGGATGTGGAGGTCCTGAGCTACATGTGCTCTGCTGTTAAAGGCTGGTTGGATGTACTGGAAAAGGAGAAGTGCTCACTAACATGGATGTAAAATAAGTTATGACCAAAATTTGAGAGAAACATAAAAAAAGTCTTAGATATTTAAACCTGTGAAAAATGGGAGCAAAAACATACTAAGCAACCTTCACAACATTGACTATATAGTCAATGTTGTGAAGGTTGCTTAGTTAGCATAAAAATATGTCAAAGATGACCCAGTTAAAAGCTTGGTATACCATATGGCCCCTGATATCAGACATAAAGGAGGAGAACAGGGAGGCAGAGAGAGCCAGTATGAGCAGGGAGGGGAGAGAGAGAAACAAGAAACCAGGAGTAAAAGGTGGAAGTGAGAGGAAGGAGTCAAGAGTGTATTAACCGCTTGTGTGAATACACATCAGCATATATGTGTGTCAACAAGTGTACAGCAGTGGCAGATAAACTGGAATCATCTCTCTCTCTCTCTCTGCCGCCTCCTTCCTTCCCTCGCTCTTCCTCATACTGATCTGTGGGCTGCCATCACCATGGAGACGCTCTGCCTCTGAAACAATCCACCAGAGAAATAAATATCTTGTCTGAATGCAAGGAGTGAGGGGCTCTGTGTGTGTGTGTGTGTGTGTGTGTGTGTATGTGCAGACTTTTTAAAGAGGGTGCCTTGCGCATTTTACCCACCATCATCTCCAAATCTCCACCCGAGTCGACGGTGTGAAAAAAGACAATAAATCTTTTCATGAGTGGAAAAAAAGACAAAAAACACAGACAACAGATGAGCAATGGGCCTGAAACTTACCCAAGATTTTATCGCAAGTACCTCCTACTAGAACATTCAGTACCTCTATCTGTAATGTCTTCGACTATATTTATATCCCACCACACACGCACGCACACACACACGCACACACACAGACCTAAGTAGTCTAAATGCTTTGAGAAAGTCAATAATATGACTCAAGCCTCCATGAAATGCCTATTGCTGCACACTGGCTGGCCAGCACGCTAAAAGTGCTGTAATGCACGTGTAACATGTGATTAGCCCACTAAACATAATCTCAGTGTAAATAGCGAACCAAAAAGATCAAGGCGGTGTGGGTGCAGGCTCAGGAGGTCCAACTTGTTGCCGCCCTGACGCCCCATGTGACCATTAGTGGCCTCTGCGTGTGTGTCATCATGAAGGGTTGATATGTGTAATATACGCAAAACTGCAACACAGAGACACATTCAGGCTCTTAACACCAGTATAATGTAATGTAACGTGTTGCCATGGCACCCACAACCACAGCAATTTTCATGCAATCAGCTGTGTTGCCATGGGAACAGTAATCTCACCCGAGAGAGGCTGGCTGAAAGAGAGAAAAAGGAGTATTTTTCAGTCTAAACCTGAGTGTTTACCCACTTCCCCTCATGCTGCCTTTTGCTTTCAGCTCAATCTCTCCATCTCACCTCTGAGTAGCGTGTCGAATCACACATCAATAGGATTCATTTGCCCGTGCATTAACCTGCGCCTTCACTGATACATGCTGTGAATTTACAACAGAGGAGGTTACTCTGTTTATCATTTTGTATCCCTGTACTATTGATGTAGTTTTTATGTGCCGTTTGATCCCTTCTCATGTCAGAATCCCCCTCTGACTCTGCTGGAAGGCGAAAAAATAGAAAATAAAAAACTACTGGGATGAGCTACTAACAGAGCCTCGTGCGGCTTCATCACAGCCATATGCGGCGCTTGTGTGCGCCTTGCTCACCGACTGTTCCCCAACTAATCACTGGCTGTGAGGGGAATTTATTTTTTAGTTACAGAGACACTGAATCATCAATGGCATGGACACAATCCCTCTTTTTTTCCCTCTACAATCTCTTCAAACGTGTTTCAGAGCCATTTGATATGACTGCCTTTTATCTCAGAGTGAAGCCGTACGGGGTCACAAATTCTCTGTCGCTGCAATGTAGTGATGCAAAAATGCATGTCCCTGCTGTACATGTGCATAAGGAACACACACACACACACACACACACACACACGCGCGCGCGCGCACACATGCACGCGCGCACACACGCACGCACGCACACAGACAGACAGACACACACACACACATGCATGCACACACAGACACACACACACGTATACTGTATCAGGTTTGGGTGCAATGACTCATAATCTGGGATGACTGCAGAAGACCTGCCTCTGAAGAGCTACCAGCTACTGATGAAATGAGTACTGCACATTATTCCTGTAGGATAGAGGCACTGTGAGCAGACTTTGTACGACTACAGAATTTGATTAATTGTGGTGAGAGTATGTATCTATGGTTTAAGAGCTGTGGCACTGAGGGTTCACCATAGTCACTTCTTTGATTATGGTGTGCCACAACTGAATTCAGGGGGATAATTATTTGCAGAAATGGAATATCATAAAATAAGTATGTTTTCTTATGATCACTTGAAAATAAGAATCCTCACGTTTTTGTTACCTTAGAATGAACCATTAATATCTACGTAGGGAGCAGGTCCTCATCGACTCAGATTGCCATGGTGCACCGCCATGTCTCTACAGTAGCCCACAACAGACACACCAAGCACTGGCTTTAGATAAGTGATTTGCATTTTTGCATTGGCCATTGTAGTTAATAGCCCCTCCCCGAGGAGGGCGATGGAGAAATGCTATTTTTGACATAAACTGCTTGATTTATTTATTTTACCAGAAATGGAAAAAAAACAAACAAATGTGAGAGTAGTCAAAATATTATCTGAAAAAAAAGGAAATATTGAGAAAAAGGTATTGAGTCATAATATTATGAGAATAAAGTTGTAATTTGGAGGAAAAAAGGTCATTTTATTATCAGAATAAAGTCATAATTTCAAGAAAAGTCATTATATCATGGGAATAAAGTTGATATTTTGGAAAAAGAGCCACAATATCATGAGAATGAGGTCGCGATTTCAAGAATGAAGTCATAAGATGACAAACATAAAGGTTGTAATTTTGAGAGAAAAGTCATAATATAATGAGGATGAAGTTGTAATTTTGAGAAGAAATTCATTCTATTATGAGAATAAAGCTGTAATATTATGAGAAAAATAGTTGCAGATTCAGTCCAGAAAGTCAGGTAACGTATAAATTATGACAAAGGCTATTCATCTTGTCAGATGTGGTGGATAAATGGTTAATGCATGGGACCTTTACGTTGCAGATTAGGGTTTGAACCCTATGTAAATGTTTACTTTACAAAACATTTTTAGACTTTGCTGAATGATTATTATGATTATTTTGATTATTTTATTATTAGTTTTTAGGACGTATACTGCTAGTGAATGCACACGGTTTACATAAACTCTTACAGCATAGCTAACCAGGCCTGTTTGTGTTAGCCTCATAGTTTGACATTGCCAGGACATCCAGGAAGGCTCTTCTCTTTATACATCCATTGAAAGGACGTCCAGCAGATGGCCAGGTAACTTGTGATATATTTTTGCTTTTAAGTTGGACATAATAACATGGACCTCTAAGGGAACTCAAGTGACCATTAAATGAACTGCAGTTTGTTGCACCGCTGCACTGGCGATTGTTTTTTATTTTATTTATTTTTTTAGCAATGGAGGTCAGCGATTGACTTTGAGTCACACTTTTATGGTTGCTTTTAATTTGCATTTGCTGCATGGTTTGTTTTTGTGTTATTGCAACTAAATGTAATGATTCAAATTTACATATTAGTAAATTAAATGGTAAATAGTTTAATCTAATAAAAAACTGCTTTAAATCGACATCATCATTCTTGATTGCAGATATAATTAAACTGCAAATGGGCACCTCTCGAAAGAGTCTTAAAAGGATACTGTTGTAATATAATATCATTAAAGTTCAAGTGACTGCTTGTCTGCCAGCTAGTTTGATCTAATCTGCATCCAAAGCAGCCACAAAATAAACTTTCTGAAGATAAATTTTCTTTAATTTTACTTGAATTTCCCCTCATATAAAACAATTGCTTTGGATATACTACAACTGGAATTTTGAAAAATATGTACAATTTGCATGTATAAATCCTAATTTTACAGTATCATTGTTTATTTATTGACTCATTTATTGCTGGTGGCGCCACTTTGATATCATAAATACAGAGTGATGTGGACTACACATAGGGGAGATGTAAGGCTCTGAGTCTCTTTGAGCTGCTGCCTTTAATAAGTGAGTCCACAGGAGCTCCATGTGATCTGGGCCGGTGAGGACCCCTGTAGAGCTGAGACATCAGACGGCTACCTGTGGAGACTGGAGAGAGAGCCCTCTCTCATTTATAATGTGAACAAGGATTTAACGGGCGAGGACACTGACCTTCCACAGTCTGCAGACCTCAAATACAGATTTTTCTAGTGGCCGTTTCTAATCTCCGAATAAATCATCTCGTTTTTGTTTCTAAGGTAAAGCAAATGGTATGAATGTGTCCTCAACAGCGCTTTGCTGGCATATATTCAAGGATAGAACGAAGTAAGGACATGGTGAAACAGAAAAAAAAGTCTAATTTCTCTGATGATCTTCTCGTATCTCTTGGCAACATGCCAAGGCATACGCAACAGGGAAACTCAAAATTACTACCTCTCTCTAGACTGACTGTTGCTGCACATTTATTTCAGCCACTGGAATTTATTAAATTTGCATCTGAAGAGCCATTTCTAATTATTTTTGTCACTGTTTATCTTGGCTACACACACTTGACAACACTTCTTGAAAAACCTGGATTCAGAAGCACAAAGCCTTTTGCGTATGTTTGTCTAAACCCCAATATAGGCCAAATTACGGACTGTTTGTAACTACTGTACTACTTTTATTGTCACATAAGACAAGACAAATACAACACGTGGCTGGACTTAGTGTAAACTATAGAAATAATGAACATAGCCTCAATGACTCAAAGCCCGATCACCAGAATAAATGTCAGAATTGTTTCTGCAAACCACAAATATGTAACATTTATACATTATTATGTAGCGTATATCTTTATCTTTATGTGTGGTTTGAGTGTGGTTATGTTGAGAGACAGAAACACTTGGTTATGGTTAGGAAAAGATTGTTTTGACTTAAATAACCTGATTTTGGTGCCACAATCCCAGTTAGAAATGCGGCAAGAGCTTGCTAAAATACACCAAATTTTGGTGCCATAATCTCAACTGGAAAAAACTGGTGTTGCTGTTTGTTGGTCTCCAACAGTGGTCAGCAGCGAGGCAGCTGGTTTTGATGACAAAATCATTTCTAGAAACGCAGTGATGGCTTACTAAAAAAACAGTGCTTGTGGTAGCACAATGCCCACTGGAAACAGCGATGTCTTGATACAGCCAGTGTTGGTTTTTTGGTTTTGGTTTTTGGCAGCTGTCAAAACTACATCGCTTTAGACACATTGATATAATCTGTATGAAACATACAAATGTAACAAATCTGTGGTTTGTAGAAACCACAGATTTGTGGCTTGTGATGTCACTCACTGGTTTCTGGACAGACGTTTTAAAGCCTTGAATTTGGCATTTTGGCCAAGCCATCTTGGGTTTTTGGAGCCAGAGGTGACCTGAGGTAATCAAATATGGATGAGAGGGTGGAACTGGGGAGGAGCGGGGGCTGAATCTGACAGAGGACACTATCGGCAGACAGCCTGCCACATAAGATGGTCACACCCTTAATTATGCTTAACTTTGAGCTTTAATAACATTTAAACGGGTGAGTTACAAAAAAAATTCACCACTCCGTACAGTTATCAGGAATAGGGAAATTAGCTACAGAGACCAAAACATTTTAAAATAAACATGTTTATTTCGGCTTAAAATAAAATAAATACCCTAAATACCCTTGTCTCTGGGTATAAGATAAAAAACAAAGATCATTATTTTAAAAAAAAAGCAAATTTATATACCCACAACTAATCATGTCTGTAACAAAGAACAAGTAATGATTCTCACATCCTGCACTGAACATGTAGTAACAGCTGCGTGATGGTGTTCACAGATCCTAAAAGTAAAAGGCTGTATCAAATATTGATCGGTATTGTATTTATGGCATTTAGGGGGCTCTCACAGGAATTAGTCATGAATGGGGAAAGGACACAGAATTATATGAATAAAGTTGAATTGATGCTCAATATTAGTAATCCTGTCCTTAAACACACTAATCCTCCCTCCTTACGATGTGTTTATATATAGAAAATTAGGATCAACAGTTTTTGACAGATGAAGAAAGGGAGAGAGGGGGAGCAGGGAGGGGGTCGAAATTGCTCCCTGATTCAAAATTTTAGCTTCATTTTTATTGAAAGTGCTTTTTAGTGAGAATAAACTGTTGCAGGAGCATCGCAGAGAAAAGAAGAGGAGACAAGAACAAAAGCAGAGAACGTCATGCAGCTTTGCAACTCAGACAAGAGAACTCGATGTAAAAGAGGACAACAAAAGAAAAGAGAAGTACAATCAGAATGACAATGGGAGCTGAGTGACACAAATTGTGCAGAGGCACAGGTGTGTGCATGTGTGTTATCTGTGAAGGGTCTATGAAAAGTGTTCTAGATGACCAAAATCACAATGAATTGGCCTGCTTGCCTTCCAATAAACTGAGCCAGGATTTATTAGACAGCCACTTTTATTGAGCCCGTTAAGAAATGCAATAATGCTGCTCTCCCGCTAAAGGAAAAACTACTTTAAAGGTGAAAAAGGAGGAGAGCATGCTCGCCGTACATGCATGCGAGGCAGCACGCGGGTCAGTTGGCCTGCAGGAGAGATTCTCCACTGAGCTCTACTGGACGCCTCCGACTGAGTACGCAGCCGGCCCACAGACATGAAGACTAACGTCTCGTCAGATAACATGAAAGCAAACTCACTACAAAATATTAATCATCTCTTACATCATATCTACCAGTGCGGCATTTCAATCAGCACAGGGATTTCAGAGGGAATCTGAACGCAAGCGCATATATGCAGTCAAACAAATAATGAAAAAATAAAAAAAACAACCCTTTCCCTGCAACATCCACACACACACACAAACAAATAAGCCCCTTAGCGCCTCATCCAAAACCACTCGGAGCACATTTTCTCATTATCCAAGCGTTCCTGTCCTCGCTGTCTGGCAGGAAACAATGGATGGCCTCTAGAGCTCTGCGTGTGAGTGTGTGTTTCCTTATTTGTGTTGGAGTGTGCGAAAGCTTGCGGTGTATGCATGTATTTATATATGCCTGTTTGTGTGTGTGTGTGTGTGTGTGCGCCCCATAAGGTCAAGCAGCCCCTAAACAAATTTGAGAGCGTGACTCACTGGGGCCTCCCATCTCCGTCCATCAGCGCTGACAGGATGGCATGCTTATCCAGCATGCAAGCAGCGCACTGTGGCCTATAGCTATACAGGACCACGCTGAGACATATGGCCTTATTATTGCGTTTGTCTCTCGGGGAGAGGGGATGGAATAGGTAGAATTGTGTGTGTGTGTGTGCGTGTGTGTACTGTTTCAAGCCTCTGGGGTCACCACCAAAATCCACCAACCAAAATCTCCACTTCTGCTGCGTCAAAAGGAGAAAAATGGAATGGCTGGTTGGAAAACACACACTCTTAACTGAACACACACACACACACACACACACACACACACACACACACACACACACACACACACACACACACACACACACACACACACACACACACACACACACACACACACACAGCACAAAGCGTCCCAGGTGTGTGCCTGAAGGATGATTGAGAGCTAACCCTGCGTCTGACAGCGCCCTTTAGGGACTGAAATATTCATGGCTGTGGTGTTATTGTTATCTCTGTCGTGTTGGTGGTGGAATCCTACACGGCACGCATAAGTGCCCCTGATATTGAAAACAGAAACATGGCGTAAACACAAGACCAAAATTTACAGCAATACATCACCGCAACCTGGAGATTAATGCAGCAGTGGCAGGGGAGGTTGCATAATGTTTCCCTAGTTCTCCACATTCCTCAAATTCAAACTGACAGTGAAAAAAAAACAAAACAAATAAAAGATGGAGAAAATGTTGAATATTAGGAAAAAGCGAGAAATGAAAGGCAGGCAGGTGCATAGTTTTGTAAGGCTGAAATACATCTTATGAGGAATGACATCAGTAACTCCAAGCTTTTACTAGATTAAGCCTTAAAGAGCAGTTAAATGTCATGCTGTAACAACACATATGTGTTCGTGTGAGTCTGCTTGTGCGTTTCTGTGTGCTAGCGATAACCCCACTCTTGTTCTTTGGCTCTTTTTTTTATTAATCCGGTTGTCCCCGAGCATTCAATTAGCTGTGGAATCTCTGATCAATGTGAACTGTAAAAGCATGCCCTATGAAGTTAAATGGGGATTAATTATTGAATACCAATGCTCCTGCTTGTTCTGTAATGTGCCAAAAAAAGCAAAAACAAGGAGGTTAAGAGGAAGAGGAAAAGAAGGATGTTTTCCTTTAAAGATGGCTGTGGGTTAGGCTAAAGATAATACAAGATGCTTCTGTAAGTCTGAGAGCTGATGTCTCTGTTCATCTTTTGTTTTAAGTTTTTATTGGCTAATTAAAGTAATTCTCCTTGGGGAATGTGTCGCAATTTCTGTGTGTATTTGTAGTTCATATTGTGCTGCATGTGTGTGGTCGCACATTTGCTTGACTTATTGTCATATTTTCAACTGCGCTTCAGCAACAGAAAACCAAGCTGCTTTTTCCTTGTTATTTTACCCGCCAGCTCCTTTGGCTCTGACTCATATGAATTAAAAAAAAGGTTTCATCGGCTTTTGTTCAGCTCATCTTCTTGCATTGTGCATGACGCCCCGGCTCATTTTCTGTACCAAAGTACATTTCAAAGCTTATAAAACTAGGTGAACAGGGCTCATTGCCTTTTCATTTGCCAGTGAGGGAAGATTGTCTTTCCTAGACCTGGGCTCAAACTCAAAACAATGTTTAATCAGAAGCACAGATTGTTTATTTCAAGTTCTAGCTCCCAAAGACAAAGGATCTGTGCTGAAATCACGGTGTGAAAGCAAACCTGTTCATTTTGAGGTGGACTTTGCAGCCAGAGCCTCGTATTTTTACTCAAATGACCCTTCACGAAGCCAAACTCCACTTAGTTACTGTTGGTGAATCAGTCAAGCCTTATGCAAAAATAACGACGGCAGGCTTTTCATTCAAAATTCATAGCAAATATTGAAATAACTGGTCCTTTGTGGTAAACACGCAGCTTCTCTGGATTTTGTCAGGTGAAATGACATCTGTCTCTCACAGCTGCAGTGAGTTAGTGTAAGCTAATGCTAATACTTAAACCCCGCTGTTTACAGCTGACTTTTTTAATGTTTTGTTTTAAAACAAGAACCCTGCAAAGGGTCTTAAATATCACATGATGGTGTCATATATGATATCATACAACCAGACCCAGGGTAATACCACATCAGCATTGCCACCAGAACAGTTTTTCTCGTGTAACATGCAACATCACTACATGATGTAGTTGGCAAATGACATTACATTTTGACATGACATTACCATTTAAGTGGCCAAATCGAGGAATTAAAACTTATGGGTCCATCGAATGATACCATTGGGACCATAATGTGTTTTTGATGTACATTAACTTCCCAGAACGAATACGTAAATAGCCCTTATTTGAACTATTATGTTCTAAAAGTTGTAAAATTCACAGATAGCTGAAAGCTGCTATTTTCCTACAGTCATTCACATGAGTGAGCCAGAGACAGAGTGATTGGGAGGTGGGGTTTAAGGAAATGTCAGTGCACTTGCTCTGAACTTGCTTCCATGGATGTGGAGGAATGGCCATTGTACACAGCTCTATTATTCATGGGATTAACCAACGCATTCTCACTCCAAAGTTGTCAAATACTGATGCTTAGTCAGTGACCCTACCAGTCAAACTATGACACCCTGGATATGCCTCCAGTGTCAGTTTTGGATGCTAAGATTGTCAATTTATGGCTGTAACATGCATTGTGTCTTTTCAAAATGAACAACCATTTTGGCATGAAATGTACAGTTTTGGCTCCTTAAATGCAGACAGTCTTTATTCTCCATTATCTTCCAACATAGATTTACTTCATTTTTTGGGTTTACCTCCTTAGGTTCGGGCTAAAAACGTACATGGATAGGTTTAGAAAAAACATCATGGTTTGGCTTGAAATTATTTAAGTTTGTTACTAACATCACGCAGCGTCACGTGACATATGTCACTAGCCTAGCATACAAGATATACTGGCATACTATGCAGTGAACTGAATGGTGTTTAAATAAGCTGTTTGTTTGACCGATTCCACCTCCCCTTCTACCTACCTTATGCTGACTTTCTTCCTTTTTTATACAATGGCAGTTGCTCAAAACATAAAAAACATGAAACCACCCAGTGCGCCAGTATCTGACGCCAAAGCGTTGGTATTTGACGAGTTGTAAGTAAGACTGGGTTAAGATAATGCTAGGTTACTACTACAGGTAGTAGGCTAGTTAGTTGGGCGTGCATAAACACAAATTTAAATCCATTCCATACACATTTGCATGTGTTTTGTAAATGTTAAAAAAAAAGGCAGCAACCTCCAAACACTTTAACTACTGTGCAAAACTTAAGCTTGCAAGGAAATCCAGCGTTAGACAGACCTGCTGTGATGAGTTTCATTTGGTAAACTACGACTGGAAAACACTGTTAAGTGACTTGATTTTGCTTACACATTTTCAGTCTACAGTCTACATTACTTGTTTCTGGATTTGTCTATCGCAGCCACTGCCCCCTGTTTTCCCCCAGCTGCCCATCCCCCAATCATTGACTCACTTCAGTATTTCCTTGGAATGGCCAGTGTTGGAGCTCTTTTTGTCAGGTGTCCCGAGGCAGCTTGACTTTAGCAGGGTGTGCGGTCCCCGGTCCAGGATCATGGTGGAGGTCGCCGTGGCAATGACAGCCACTGCATCACGTACCCTGGCCTCGATGTTGTAGTCCCATTCGTCATATGACACCGAGATAAGCCCTGGGAAAGAAAGAAAGAGAGATGGAGTGAGGTGAGAGGGAAGGGATGTATGGAGAGCAGGAGGAAAAAGAAGGTGTAGAAAGAAATATGGAGAAAGTTAAAAAAAAAAAGGAAAGTGTGAGAAAGAGAGGGAGGATACAAACAGGCAGGCAGAGTGCAATGAAAAATAGCCTGAGGGGGGAAATAAATACAAAAATGAAAGCATTTTCGAGGAGGCTGCAAAGTGGCAAAACACTGAGAGAAAATCAAGAGGGCAATCATACCTGCAGTATCTTAATTTGGTCCAAGCCAGTGTGGAGCTGTTTACTTTGCTATTTTTATGAAATAAATGCTCACACAGGTTGAAATCGTGTGGAAAAAAAAATAGCTGAATATGAGTGTTGGTCGAGACTGTGGTCATCCTTCAGCACATTTTGTCATGCTTGGCTTTCCGAGCATGAGGAACTGCTGGCTATCAGATGTCAGCATCCATTTCTCACACTCATAAACAACTGTGCTTTGGGGTTATTTTCCATGTCTGGTGAGGATTACTCGTTCACATTTGAAACCTGCACTGTAAATCTGTTGGAAAAAGGCAAACCTGCATTTTCAGGCAGCCTTGGTGTTGTTGCGGCTTTCACACACGTTAAATGTGGAACTACAGGAGAAAAAGCCTCAAATAAACATGCTTTGTGTGGGGAGGGGTGCATGAGAGAGCCACAGCAAAATGACAAAGGGGTCTCTTTCCTGCCTGACCCGATTCCCTGGAGAGATATTTTCAAAACAACATCACTGGGAATTCTCTTAATGATGGACTCCAGAGAGGCCAAAGCTCAGACTATTATTAGAACTGATGGCCACGATATAAAAGAAAAGCTTGTCAGCCCGCATTTGGCTCACATTCATGTGAGATATTGCAGAATAAATAAAATTAAGACTTTCGGCCAAATGAACTCCCAAACAAATTGTAAACTCACCTACCTGAGGTTAACAGAAATCAGTATGCACCCGACCACTGACTGGAACAGCATAGTGCAAATACGCAAGGAGAGCATTTGCATATATGCAAACAAGCCCATCTGCCACTTGTTCCCACATTTAAATACAAAGCTTTTGAAAACTTAACCACAGAATAATGTTATACACATTTTAGTGTCTTGCTCTACAACACTGAAGCAGAGGAGTTGCTTAAATTAGTTTGGATCTGGCCCCTCTGGTTTTAACATTTGACCTCTGAACCTCTGTCTGCAGATTAGATGAGGTCAGTAAATTACAGCCAGCAAAAGTTGGATTCTTCACTCAAGTTGCACTGTATATGCCTAAATACAAAAAACTTAAAAATCATATTCGTATGAGGCAATGGTATAATATACTGATATGCTGACTGATAGTCTTGTTGCATAATCAAACTAAAGTATTCTCTAATGTCTCAAAAAAAACATCATGATTTAGGATCCTACACATTTTAACCAGAGAATCCTGATAGTGATCCTGAAAAGTTACAATATTGAAGATCTCAGTTTTGCTCTGTTTGACGGCACCTTTAGCAAAAAGCTGTAAGTGTGGTGTGTTTGTTGGCAGACTTTGAGGCTTGACACCAAGCTGGTGAGAGTATTTAAATCAGTTTGATCCATGAGCCCTGCAGCTGGCGAGATGAAAGGGTTACCACAGCACTGACAGTGTGTCTTATTTGGTGTAGGCTGCTTATTAATGAGTGTTTCCCTCTCATGACTTTTCTTGGGAATGTTGCCACAGACACAAAGTTCTTAATACTGCAAAGCATCGGTAGGCCATAGGCTCAATCACTACCTAACAGACATTTATGTAAATACAATTCTTCAAGATCATTACTTTAAACTCAGGGTATGTGCTGACACCGAGAACCACTACGAAACCAGTGTCTTCTGTTCCTTATATTTAAAAAAAAAGACAGATGCTGTTAGCACACAGAAGCTCGTAACCAAAAATGCTATTTGTACCAGAGATCTAAATAGCAAATGTGGCAGCCATTGCACAACCAAAACAAGAAGCCGATAGTGTTTTGTTTTCTCTGCTAACTGTGTAAAACAAAATGCAAAGAAAGAAGTACAACTACTGTGAAGAAACGAGCATCTCTGGCAGCATCAACGTTACATTTTACATCATGTACCCTGCGTTGGATTTGGATTTTGAAGGGAACCGTCTGGATTGCTCTACAGTTAAAAAGGAAATGCGTGATGGCACAAAGCGTGAAGAGGGCACCAAAGCTGCACTCTGTTAAAGCTATACTGTAGAACTGCAGCTATAACAGCCTTCCACACCTCATCACTCCAGATCATCACACCATGCCACTGAAGCTGTCAAGGGTGTGTTTCTGGATGACCTCTGGAAAAATCACTGCAAGGATGATCATTACCAGTCAAGTATAGTATAATACCAGTGATTGAAAGTGGGAGAGAGAGAGGGGAGAGAAATGTTTTTGTGTTATTTGTTTACACTATGATTCAAAACAAAGTATCATAATTATTTTGGAAAGTGTGACCTAATGTGTAAAATTTGACATGTGGCACTTAATGAGCTTTCTCTGCAAAACCCCACTTAGCTGCATTTTTCAGTCAGCAACACTGGTATGACATTTTGAGAAAATGAGATCTCTGTTCAAACCCTGAAAAGGTAATATTAACCTCTTGCTGATCTGGGGCCAGTTTCACAAAAGAGGTTTTAGACTTGTTTCAAGTGTTAGGGCAGTCTTCATTTTGCTGTTATATTAATTAAGACAGTTTCTTAAAACATGGCTTACTTTACACTCATTTTAAGCGTAAAAAAGTTAGCCAGCCAACCCCCATGTTAATTGTGGATGAAAAGAGCCATGTCTCTTTTGTGACAATCCGCTGACTAGACACACTAAATGAATTCTACCATGCGGTTGTGCGCTGCTGCTAACCAGTCAAGTTGTACTTACAGTTTATATTCATGTCTATGACAACATGGATACTTCACAAACATCTTCAGCCCAGCAGCACAGATCTATACAATCAGCATAGTTTCAAGGTGTCTGAACAAATGTCTCCTCTTCTGTTCCTGAGATATGATGCTGTGAAGAGCTTTTGCAGAACATTTTAACAGTGAAGCTGATCTTTGTCTATATGTATATGAAATGTCACATTTTATCCTGTTAGAAATTTGTGTGAAATTTTGTCATAATCAGCTTATGAATTCTTGAGTTATAGCCATAAATATATTTTGCAAAGTCAAAATGACATTGACCCTTGATGTTTGAGCGCTGAAATCTAATCACTTCATTATTTTGTCCAAGTGAAGGTTTGTGCCAAATTTGAGAAAATTCCCTCAACGTGTTGAATGAGACAGACATGGTCACAGTGACCTTGATCTTTAACCTTTGACCACCAAAAAATAATCAGTTCATTCGTGTGTCGAAGTGGATGTTTGCGTAACATTCGAAGAAATTCCCTCACAGCCTTTCTGAAATATTGTGTCGATGAAAATGGGACGGACAATCCAAAAACTAACGCGTCCAGCCAGGGCTATCACCAGCGTGGAAGCATGAAAAGAGTAAAACAGAGCTGACACTTTGGCCACATTTAATATGAAAATCTGACATTGTAGCATAATATATGACTTAAAGTTAGGGAAAAGCATAATAAGTGCCCTTTAAGATAGCCAAAAACTAGACTGCTTTGTGCAACAAATGAATTTAGTCTGTCTGAAGTCTAGCAGTCAGACCTAAGCCAAAGTCAGAGTGTATGAAACTGGCCCCTGGTGTTTGGGTGTACCTGTAGGGAAGACAGAAGGAACGTGGTCTGCATCTCCAGCCACCAGCGACGGCACGATCCAGGTGAAGCCATAACCTGTAAGGCCCACAGAATGGGCCACCTCAAAGATAGTGCTCGCCTCCTCCTTAGTGCAGTAGAGCAGGATAACGGGACTCTGCAGTTTCTTCAGCTGGTTCTGAATCTTGGAATCTCCATCGTCCACTGACATGTCCAGTAGGAAGACTTCTTCTAGCTCCCAGCCCACGAAGCTGTTATCGATGGTACTGCGGACCTGGATGGGAACGGGAGATGTGATTTTAAAACGTGTAGGCTGCACACATACAGTAGATTTTTTCAGAAGAGATACTGGAACAAAATTGACTGAGATGTCTCCTCCTCCAGCTCCCAGATTGCAAAACTGTTCTGTCTTTACACGTCTCTAGAGAGTAGGATGCAGCGGTCGATTTTTGGGAAAAAAAAAAAAAAATACCAAAGACAAGATTAGGTAATCTCTTTTCCCAAATCTTAAGGCTATATCCTTATACTCACAAAGGAAACAAGATGTGATTTTTGGTATTGTAGATCACTAACTAACTCATATATATAATATTTTTTTCACCTTGTAAATTTGTGCTTGTGAGTGTCATCAAGGCGAAATGTGGTCCTGTTGACACCTATTGTAGCGGGAACTAACGCAGAAGTCGTTTTGACTACTTAGTACTCAAGTTGCTAGGTGTTTATATTTCTGCCTGTGGTCAGATTTTGTAAAAATGATATTGTCATAACCATGCAAGATACAGTCAACAAGATTTACAGGCGTGCAGTTCAGATCAAGATGAAAGCTGATTTCAGAGATGAGCGTGGTCCAAGCAAGGGCACTGGAAGTACCCCCCCCCGCTTACGTGGCCCTGGCCCATACCGGTTTTAAGCTATGGATTGCTGTATCTCAGTTTAAATATTGACTCCCGTCTACTGATCCATGATCCAACACAATCTTGAGCACACTGAACAAATGTGGCACGGTTCACCTGTTTACCAGACTCACTTCTCTCATGTCATAAGTTCCATTGCACCATACAAGGGATGCACGATAATATGTGCACGCCAACAACATCGGCTGATACTGGCTTTAAAAATGAGATATGCTGATTTCTGCTGATATGACATCATGATTCTTGAATTTATTTATTTTCTTAATTGACAAAGTAAAAATGTACAAAGCATCAACCCTAAGTTAAAGTATTTTTCGTTTTTTATGAATGAATAAAACATACATTGAAAAGCACTGTATTTAATGTCTCCATCTGCTGGTGGGCCATCACGATAAGACAATGCATAAGAGAGTTAATGATCACTAAAATTAGGTGAGGGGAAAAAACATATATCAATATTGATATCAGCATTGGTTATCGGCTATCGGTTATCGTAAGTTATTTACCAGCATGTCAGATATCGGCAAAAAAAATCCAAAATCATGCATCCCTGCACCATACAAACCAATTTGGCATTGTGGCTATTGCATTCCCATTGCAAGATGGTATCAAGTTTTGTTTTTATTTTGTGTTCCAGGGTAAGAGAGTAAAAGCTGTTCCTTAAACAAAGCGTTTTGTGTGAAGTATATCCCATTACAACGCTTCATTTCTTTGTATTGGAAGGAAGAAAAAGAAACCTTGAATCTATGTGTGTTTGATATTTGCTTGAGAGAGGACAGGAAAAGATTTATGATGCTTGTTATAACTGTATAGCTTTTCTCGCCGCTAAATTCATTGGGGCTTTGAGTCTTTTGTTTTCATAATATTTTTAGATATTTTGCAAATATACAGTTTGTAGGGACAGTGACCTTACCATTTGATAAGAGAGTCTATACATTATATACATTCAGCATTAAGCTAATGAACTATGGACACTAAATTCTCATTCATAACCTCCATTTAGATAATTAATATATTATTTTTCTTTTAAACCAGACTGTTACTCTAACTTTGTTCAAAGGAAAGGCCCTGCCATGCAGCAATATTATTGAGAAATATGATTAGCTGACTTTCAATAACTTTTTATTCATTTCAGATGTGTGTCTGATGTTCAAAGTTATTCAGGATCTCATACCATCCCCTTTAAAGAGTCTGTTCTAAGCCCTGGAGATAAGGAGGCTGAAGCCTCACTGAGTGACTGCATTCAAAAAGACATGCTCGGCCAATCTGCCTTTTCCATTAAAGCAATCAGAAAATGGAACTCACTACCCACTTACATCAGACTCCGCCAAACCTTATCATTTTTAAAAGCTTGAAATTATGGTTTAAACCCAGACAATCGTGCCCGCAGAAATAGTTGCTTTTTGTTAGGATTATTTCATCACTTGTACACAGTCCTCGCTTAATACCAGAATAAAGAAAAAGGATGTAGATAAGACACATATCTTATCAAAGGACAGGAAAACAATATGAAAACTACAGTATTTGTCAGGCCTCTTATAATGGGTCTCCAAAAGACAAGAGTAATGATACCTAATGTGACTGGGACCCAGAGCCGAAGTGAATCTCTCATTTGAATCCACGGTTGAGAAAGTTTACGGCCATTAGCTGTATAATAAGTATCCTGCTGCTTCAGGAGTCAGCTTTCATCAAAGGAATACATTTATCTTAGCATACATTTATCTCAGTTAGCGGAAAATATTCTTAATAATTTTCAACCTTTTCCCAAATAAGGGTGGGAGATATATGGAATATGTTTGATGTATTGCGGTTTGTTTCATGTGGGAAATTTAAAATTGCAACATTGCAAGCATTAAGTATACATTGTCTTATAATATTTTAAGGCAATGGCATGAGGCTTTCTTCCGCATTTTGGCGATCTCTGTCTCACACACACAAGAAGACACACTGTTTGAGCAGGTGATGCATGTATTTTTGTATCTGCAGGGCTTCAGATTGCTACTATTTAGTTGCATTTTATAATCATGGAGCACCAGTGTAACTAGTTAATATTAGTAAAATATGGGGCAGAGACTGCTAGTTTGTTTGCTCACAGTGAATACATTTCACATTTAAGGTGCTAGAAATAGACCGTAAGCTTCTAGTTCACAGCAAAAATCTACACTTCTGGCCTGAGACTGCTCCAAAGTAAAAGCACCAATGGTTCTGCTTTAATTTACTTAATAATGACAGTATTTTATTTAAATTAATTGCGGCAGTATTTCATAAGCTTTCATAAAGCTGACAGTAGCTACTTCATTTAACTCAATAGCAACTGTAGTTCATTTAATAATTTTGTATTTTAGTAGTCTGCAGTAGTTCAGACGAGATTTCAAAACATCAAGATAAAATATCAAGCATCACAATAAAGTCTTAAAATCTTGCAGTATTCATATTGCCCAGCCCTATTACTAAGTGGTATATCATGTATATAGATAGTGCATACTCACCTACTGCTATATTCCCATAGGCAGGTGTGTACAGTGCATGCTGTACAGTACATCTTTATCAAAGTTTCTAAATATAGTTTTATTTACCTTGTTGACAAAGTCCTGGTGGCCGGGGTAGTACGTGGTGACTATGGAGAAGATGTACCAGTCATACTCCTCCATGATGTTCAACATGACAGAGGCCTGCTGCTCGATGGACGGACCAAACTGGAAAAACATGGAGTTGTCGTCCTGGAAACCACAGACAAGGAGCCAATCAGCAAACAAGGTCATGAGTCATGCAGCATGAGAGAGGACTGGAAGGTAGGGCACAGATGATTGTGGAGTGTGTCCAGCTACTGCAAGCCTCAGGAACTAATGTAGTCCTGTTTATTGCTCGGAGTTGTGCTCCGTCTGTGTCTGCTGTAAATGCATGAAAGAATATGTAACGGAATGACAGATTTTCCATTCACCTACTGGATTTACGATATTTTAATCAGAGTGTTTTACTTGTGTGCAGTGTCAAAGGATGCTTTTCCACTAGTTATGAATATTCAGACACAGACAGGGTGACTCATTCATTATCAAGGAGCCCTATCAAAGCTATGATAGCACATTTAGTATGCTGCAGAGAGTACAACAGGTAAGAGGGCCACCTGGTTCAGTGATATTGAATGTAGGGTACCAAATGTGTGGACAGACATCTCTGTCAAAACATTTTTTTTCTAAGGAGAGAGGAGGAAGCGACAAAGTAAGAAGAGCTCTTGGCACTCCAGAAATCTGGTGCCATGGTTTGGTCAAGGGCAGGTCAGTCACCCATGTAAAACTGCCAAGCAACTCATCGCGACACAGAAGTCAAGACGGATTATTCACAAGTGTTAGTGACTGGAGGCGACGTGGCAGAGGCGCTGTAATGAGAACAGCATCATGTCTGGGGTCCTCTGTGTATCCACAGTGAAATATTCTGTTAAAAGGTGACTGAGATGACCAGAGGTGTTGGGTCAGGCCCAAAAATGGACACTGCTTCACTGATTCATAGTCGACATTGCTCAGGAGGTCAAGTAGGTGTTTACATTAAATAGTCTAACATTTTGGGAATTGAGCCAAATAAGAAGACTGACACCACTCTCATGTTTGTGTGTTACATGCAGGGTTGCAGAATGCAAATTTGTGAATCCTAGAATGGTGAGGAATGACCCGCCTTACTCTAACTATGACTGACTACCTCTCATTGCCTTCACTGGTTGGATTGGTTTAGTTTAGGCAACAGGACACGGACTAGTTAGGGTTGGAATAAACATGTCAGGTTATGCCAAACAGAGGCAGCGTAAGCAGAGTAAGGTTGGCCATTCCTTCACCGTCCTAGCCCACTAAGCCATTGAAAAGACGTTTAATACATAAATGTCTTAATACATAACTGTTTACATTTTGGCTATTCAAGGTTAAAATGTGAACGATTAGTAGACTTCAAGTCTGAGCCTAGATGAAAGAGTAAACAGAATTTGTGTATATGACAAAAAAATAAACATTCATGATGTGAACGCCGGGGTATGTAGTTCTTTTGTTAATCATCATGTAGTGTACTTGTAAAGTGTCCTTAGGTCCCATTAAAGGCGCTATATAAATCCAAGCTATTATTATTGTTATTATTATTATCATTTTCAGGTTTTCGTGTATTTTTAATATAGTTGAGGATTCTTTTAAAATATGGCCAAAAATCGGGCTATATGTAGCCCATAAATCTTGATGTATAACAGGCCTAAAGCTGGGAGATGATGTTTAAATGATGTCTATTGCTCAGTAAGAGGATTCGCAAATTCGCCTGCTGGTCGTATTTAGCCTAACTGAGCATAACGGCAAGAAACAGGCAAACAGCTAACTGGCTCTGTCCAAAGTGAGGCGTCTACAGCCATGTTTTAGCTACTGAGTGAGGCTGAAAATAGCCACAGCAGTTCTTTGTGCTAAATGCTAATGTCAGCACGCTATAATGTTCACAATGAAAATGTTAACATTCTGATGTTTAGCAGGTTAACCATGTCTAATGTCGTAGTTTAGAGTCTGCATTAAGCTCAAAGTAGTTTGTCAAAACCAAAACATAGAATACATTTTGACCTGATGATGTTAATACAAGTTAAGGCTTTACCTGAGTCATTAAGTCAAGTTAAGTGAATTTTATTTCTAAAGCCCATTATCACAAATCACACCCGCGTCAGAGGTCTTTACAGCATATGACATCCCTCTGTCCTTAGATCCTCACATTGACTAAGGAAAAACTCCCCCAACAAAACCCCCTATAATGGGGAAAAAAATGGTAGAAACTTCAGAAAGAACGACTGATGGGGATCCCACTTCCAGGACGGACAGACGTGCAGTAGATGTAGTAAAGAACAATTAGATTACAGTAGATGACAAAATTATGTATAGGAAAAAGAGAGAGAAAAATCCTAACAGAGCACTATGCTCTGAAAATGGCGGTTACTCGGGGTTCCTTAAATCTCCAAAAGTAGGATGGAAGCCAGAACCTTCAGCTACCATGCTCTTCTTTTAGTCAAGGAGGAAGACACCATGTCCACATTTAGTATACTTAAGACTTTCCTCTTTGATAAAGCTTATAGTTAGGGCTGGCTCAGGCTTGCCTTGGACCTGCCCCTAGTTAGGCTGACATATGCCTAGTCTGCTGGCGTTCCTGCACATTACAGTTTATCCTCTGGGAGGTAAGAATGCCAGTAGCCTTCCAAATGTAATAGCTATCCATCCAAACGCTGCTAAGAGATTTCACTCAAAACCCAGACTGCAAACCTCATGGTGATGCTCGGGGAAAAGTCAGGAGGAAACAAAAGTTATTAGTATACAACCTCTGGGGAACAAGATTGCTTTACAGAATATAACAGCCTCTCATCCAATATATGTTGAGATATTTCAGTCTGAACCGAAAGTAGTAGTGGACCAACACTACCATAGCCAGAGCCATGCCACCACCATGGCTAGTAATACACATTATAAAACCTCCAAAGTAATGATTTTGGTATGGGGCTGTAAAATCACAAAGAGTTAGATTTCTATTTATGCACGGGGGCCTGCAGTATGAAGCCAGTTAAACATCTTGTTATCTGGCTTTACAAACCCTCTCAATGGCTGTCTGGGAAATTGGCATCATTAAGCTGGTTAGCAAGTGGCTCAGATAACTCTGGATTTCCCTATCCAGCCTCGAGCACCTTCATGTGAAAGAGGCAGCGTTGTTAACTATGGGTCACATCATCAGAACAACGAATGAAGCACTTTATATGACGTGAGATGAGACAGTGATACTTATTATCTACAACAATGTTACATTTTAGGGATAGCAAAAAGTCATATTCATCAGAGTGAAACGAAACGACAGCCCTGTAATCTCACAACAGAATAAGAAGATGTAGAAACACTAGAAGTATTAAAGGAGGCCAAAGCATAGAATACATGTAGGTGTTATTATGACTTCAGTATAGAGTGAGTATTTTTTGCTGTTTAACTGGATGATGAAGAAACTTCTCTCAATATGTCACACAAAACCACTTAAACTGTTTCTGCTACCAAAGAGAATGAGAATGTAGTTAATGCCTGATGAGGTATATCTGAAATGGTGCTTTATAATGACAGGCACCAATTAACAGTGGGCTGATTATTTTTCTAATAAAGATAATCGTTTTCTTTCCAGTGATCATCACATAGGTGTCTCATGTTAATCTGAGCTGCAGTGATGGAATCAGAGTTTAAAAATAGCCACACTGTCAGCTATCACTCCAGGGATAAAATCAGCTTTGCATAATTAAAAATGCAACTGAAATCATCATTAATATTTTCAGGTTGTAAACGATCTCTCTGTTTGTTAGAAGCTTTAAATTGCTTTAAAAACAACAGTAGAAATACAAAGCTTGGAACAATAAAATGATTGTGCTGACCTATAAAAATATATACTTTGTAACTGTCCATCTGCACTTTTATCCTGGTCGGACATTTTTTTTCCAGTGATCTGACTGGCCAGTCTTTAGGGTCATGACAGGTTTTGATCTGATTCCCTGAAGATAACCTTAAGTCGGCTATTTAGCATAAGTTACCACAGTTATTAATCCCACTGAATGAGAACCAGCTTTGCAGTAGGGCTGCACAGTATGAGAAAAAATAACAATATTACAAGAAATTAAAAAAAAATATTGCCATTGCTAAATGAGTCACGATTTTAGTGGGAATAATAATGTTGCATTTTCTACTTCAAGATTATTAAAATGCTGATGTTGGGATTTTCGCTGGGGTCTGAACTTACCAAGAATGTTTGATTATTTGTGCAGCCCTACTTTGTTGTAATGAAAACCCAGTGTTAACCCCGAAGTTACCACACTAACCTCAAATCCTGCTTTGTAGTACAGGCCTCTGGTCAAACGAAGAGATACAACAAGTTAATTAATGAGATTTAGAGATGCTGGCAGGCATAATTAATTAATGTTAACTTTGGAGAGAATTGGGCTAGCTGCCCCCCCACCTTTAGTCTCCATGCTAAGCTAGGCTATCAGCTCATTATTAAATGCAGTGACAGTGGTATTAATTCTCTAATCTGAATCCATCATATTTGTTTTCTTTTTCTTTTGTTTCCATTCAGAATGTCATTAAAATCTAGGTGAAATCAGGGACCGTGTTCATAACAGCATCGTAACAATAAATGCTTTTTAATCAATTACCTCACTCCACTTGTTTTGAACATTAATTTACAATTAAAGGCTAAAGTTCACTCTTCAGTGATTGTGTACATGTGCCCCCCCAAACAACCTTCAGCTGCATGCATCGCTTCACTCTGTATGTTTCATGTTCAGATGCAGCCGTAAACATACGTGGACTACACATATCCATCCACATGTGCAATCGGTCATACATATTAGTCACACAGGAGGCTGAGCACTGCTCGAGTTAAGTGCGCTAACTCAGCTCTACATCAAAGCCCATCTCCCCCCGTCCTCCACTTTTACCCACAGGGACAGAAATGATCAGTTACCTACTTTTCACTGTAATGAGGTAATAACATCACCGTGTCAAGTGACGGTGGAGCGATTGGCAGCAAACGGGGGGGGTGTGCGCATGTGTGTGTAGACTAAAACCTGACATTTTACCTACACTGTGACAGTAAATACACTCCGCTCTTCTCAGGAAGGTAATGACGGTATTCTCGCATGAATGACAGCTAATACACAATTCACCTCTCACCTCACACTTCCATCACTGTTTGAGCATTTCTGCTTCAACATGCTTTTAAATGAATTGCGCTACACGTACTTTAACCTGACGTTATTATTCTATCTGTGCATCTCGTCATTTTTCCATAACGATGCGCACACAAACCCTCAAAGACTATTAAAAAACACAAATTAAGCCCTTTTTAAAGGTAAATGACATATTTATTACCATATATTTAAAGATTTGCATCATATCAGGAACAAATTACCTTGTTGGGTTGCATAGACCAGGCAGGTATGTTTAAAAAAAACATACATGTGGACAAGGTCGTTTTGGTCTTTTCTGGAGCTTTATTGAATGCATGTAAAAATATCATGTAATGCCACCCTTCTCCTTTAAAGGGTTGGTTCACATAAAAAAAGACAAATATATTGTTTTTTCTTTTTTCTGAGTTTTGGTTTTATTTGCCACAATTTTGAGTTTCTATCTCCTTTCTATTTTAAAGTGGAGGTGAGAGGACTTTGGTTTGATATGCTCTCAGCACAAAAAAGTTAAATTAAAAATTTCAACTACAACATCTCTTCCCAGAAAAAAAAATGTCTGGGATAACTGACAGAACATACTGTCAATAGTCAACATAAGGACCATGTCGATAGTAGTGAGTTTTTCTTGGAGGAAACGAAATTAATGTGTGTGTGTGTGTGTGTGTGTGTGTGTGTGTACCTAGGGTAACATAGTGTGTGTACATTATGTTTTCTTGCCAAATTTGCTGGAGGCTCGCAGAATAAATAGACCAGACGCAGAAACTATCACTGCAGATTGCTAACTGGCGACGGAGCTCAGTGGCACAGTGTGTCTTGTCTGAACAGTCAACAGGTTAACATTGGCGCCAGAAGGAAGCAGGAAGTACTTTGTGCACCTCTGCCTCCTGTCTGAACCTGGTGTCGGATTGAATACATTCAAATTTGACTACATTTTTGTATTTATTAATGCATTTAGCATTTCTCCACCAGAATTGATACTGGCAGTGAGGATGACAGGATTTAAAGCTAAATTTAAACTTTTATGTATCTTTTAATTAGTTAATTGGAAAAATAAAATATGAGAAATCCAAGTAATAGAGAAAAATTTAAACCTTCTTCTTGGTTTCTTATATTTTTTGTCTATGAGAGGTTTGCTGGGTGTTGGTCGACTCTTTAGCTATTGCCCTAGCATTTGCTAGTCTTACTGGGGTCAAACACATAAATTATACAATTCAACAAGCAATTATGTACATTATATACATTTAAACATCACATTGCATTAATAAAGAAAAGGAAAAAGAATCACATATCAATTCTTTGAATTCTTAGCTGCTTCTGCAGAAAGTAGTTAAAATCTAATTTCTTCTTTAAATTATCGAGGCTAACCAGGACAGTGTTTTTGGAGAGACATGTTAGTGATAAATTATTTATATGTAATTCTCTGATGCTCTCAACATCCCTTGTATTTGAGTGGCAGCTGAAATCTGAGAAGCAGATATCTGAAAAGTTGGACAAATCAAACAACAACTCTCTGCATGACCAGAAACCACTGGGGGCAACTGGGTAAATATATATATTTTTTTATTTGGGTGAATTGATTTTTCTCTGCTCAACTTCATACATTTTCTCTCTTTAACATGTCGAGCAACAGATAGCAACCCTCTTTTCCATCACTGTTGCTCTGCCGTTCTAAATCTTGCTTTTTTCATTTCCTCTCACTTACTCACACAGTATCTATTTCTCCTTCAGCCCCCTAAACTCCCTCTTTGTCTTGTTATCGCTCTCTCCTGAGTCTTTCTTTCTAAAAGCGGGCTCAGAGAGGTGTAATCACTTGTGAGGCCGAACCTGCCATTCAAAGGGGATCGTGAGGGCACTACTTACTTCATTCTCTCCTTCTTAGATTACAGCTAATCATCATCTCATTCCACTTTCTCTTTTATATCCTAATCACCCCTATTTAATTTCTGTTCTTTATTCACATGGCATTAGTGTCATTTTTTTCCCTCCCTCTCTCTGTCTCTTGACCCCCACCCTCGCCCTATCCTTTTCCTCTCTGTCCTGTTTTTACATAATGTCCTGCAGCTTCGATTAGTTCATATCACACAGGTGTGAAGTGTCCTGCAGGGCGAAGTCTGTGTGTGTCATTACCGGAGCTGCCCATTTCCCTGCCTGCTCGCTTTCCTGCCTGTCGTTTCACATCACACACTGCTCAGCTGTGAGCACAAGAAGGAGGTTTGTCACCTAATTTTAACCGAGCTCTGTTTTTGTGTCTCCTCTCTATAAGCTGGAAGTTACTGTCTGTGAGGTGGGCTACATTTTGTAATTTGTGTTGTCAGACTTGGTTAGACAGTGCTGAAAATGGCCGGAGGGACCGCAGGATGGACGGGTATGACCATGCCTCTCTAGTTGTTGTATGTTTCTTTTTCTACTATTCTTTTTTTTTTTTCAGAATAAACCACAACAAAAGATAGACTCATGGGGCCATATCCACACCCGCAAAGGGTGAAATGCATGCAAAGTGCACTGCAAAGCAGACAGCATCCTGGGTGTGCCTGTCCAAATTTCCATCTATGTAAATTAGGAAATATTCAAAAATTCGGTGCAATATTGTCCCCTTCCTTTGCAAATAAACCTCGCTGCAAATGCCATCTAATTCACAAAGACCAGCACTAATTGCCAAAGGTGGTTACAGTGGTGCTATTTAACGCCATTGAAACCTGTGTTTTAAATAGGCGCAATTTTTCACTCTTCAAAGCTTTTTGAATAATATTGTATTGATATTGGGTGATATTATGGGCGAAATGTATAGTCAGAGGGGGGAATCAAGAGGGTTGTGAGCTTATATCGGATTTTGAAATAAAACAGTTCTGATAGAGCTCAGGATTCTCCCATAATGGTTGCCTTAATAAAAAACAATTTCACCGTTAAAACCTGGGATCTATGTGTAACAGCCAACCTGCGTGGATGTGAAGCCAAATACAGAACGTTAATAGCCATCAAATCCTGGCCGATCCTCTTATTGAAGCAATTGTGGCACCGTGCGTAAAAGCGCACGGCCTATGTCTAATTTTGGAGTGTATAGTGTCAGCTGCTGTGAGATGCTGGAGCCAGCAGCAACACACAGCCAACAAACAAAACTGACGCTTTCTGCAAAATTTTGTGCTCTCTGCAGTTTTCTTTATGAGCCAATCTGTGTTCTAAAATATGAAGAAAAACCTAAAACACTACAAAAAGATCCGCTCACTCAGTTAAATGCAAACCAAAACCAATAAGTTGCCATCACTGTAGCTCTGCTCATAATTTACAGTCTATGATGGAGGTGTACAGAAGGCCCACTCAAAAGTGAGAGGGACACTGTCAAAGCATGCAACTGCTCCCAAGCACCTTTTCTTCAGGGCACGATAGCTGCAACTTGAGATAAACAAGGTTTAACTTATAGCATGCACACCGCATGTCGTGAAGAGGCACAACCAATCAAAGCCAACTATCTGTCATTTCTTTTGAAAATATGAATCTTTGGAAATATGGAAAAGATCATTTTGGTGCATGGCTCCCATGGCTTTTACATCGGTCCGACGGACAATTGTTCAATATACACTTAAAAAACAATGCTCAGCTCTGAGCGCAGTATTTGTGGTTCGCTTAGCAACGTCAGGCTGAACCTGCATCCGTCCACTTGACAGCTGGCCTGATCTAACATTTTTCCCAGGCGGGAAAAGACACAGCATGTGTCCTAGGCCTTTGTTACTGTTGCTACCCTCTCAAAATTGCAATAATGGCTGCAGATTTCACATTCGAAATGATATGTTATATTTTTACCAATTTGTCCTTGATTTCAGACAGTAGTAGACTAAAGCATTTTTTTCATTTCTGGACTGCAACTGACTATCAATGGCAGATTTCATCAGACAGCTAAGAAGCTGATTAAGCTCACGTAACAAAACTGAAAAAGTTTAAAGCTGAGTCGTTTTAAGAGAAGTATCTTTTAAAAAGATACACTTGATAGATACATCATATGCTAAAAGAGGGTGTAAAGCAAAGCTGTATGTCCCGGGAAACTTCACCATTTCATAAGTTAAGATACAATTTTATTTATCCAGAGGGAAACTGTTGCTCAGCAGTTGCAGTACAGAGCAGGGAAGAGTGGCAATATACAGTGTGTAAATATTTGACATCATTATTAATAAATTGCATATCCAAAATATATGCAACACCAAAAAATATAAACATGTTATCAAGAATCATAAAAATACAAGCTGGGTTATAATCCATATAGAAGACAAATGTGACTGGTACAATGTCGGTCAATTCCTGGTCTGATATTTTCCTTGTCTGCTTTTCTGTGTAACTCCAGTTCCTGCCACTCACACCTGCCCTGCAGTAACCCCTGTGTTCCTGCCATTCCCCATCATCTGACCTCATCGTCTGAATAGCATATCTACAGACCCACCTGCACTCAGTCCCCGCCAGATCGTCTATTGTGCTTCTGCCTCAGTGTTCCTGCCATTTTCTCCGCCTGCTTGAATTTTTTATTTTTTTTTGCCTGTTTTCGACCTCAAGTAAACCTTGACTTTATATTTTACCTACCTGGTCTCAGATTCATGCTTTCAGGTTCAAACCTTTTCTTGCTGAGCCTTTACAGTAACACTATCAGAAAAAAAAACACAAAACATTGGCTGGAGTATGAACTTCCCCAAATCTTACAACTATAAAAAGTGCCCAGAAATAAGAGAAAAACAAACAATTTTTTTGTCTCCTCTGTGTAAGACATTATCTCCTACATATCATATGTAAGAGATAATATCTCATACAAAGGAGATAAACTTTTGGCCAACATTGCTGGAAAATTTGTTTTTCTTACCTTGCCTTTTAGAGCTTCTGCAGAGGAACTTTAGCAGTCTGGCTTTAATGTCTGATGGGACTTTTTTAACCTTGTGTTACAGGGATAGTTCAGAGCTTTTGAGCAGGGGTTGTATGCAGCATTTATCTTTGGTCAGTGTGCTAAATACAGTAGATGGTGGTCAGCACGCCCCCAGACTGGAGAAGTCTGACATGAAAGCTAAGCAATGTGCTGTTGTGGATGAGGGCAGCAGCAACAATATGTACTCTAGCCACTTAAAAGAAAATCATTATCAGTTAAAGAGTACACTATTTTTCTTCTTCTTTTTTTTCATTTTTGAACGTCACACAGAAATTTTCAACAGGGAAATGAAGTTGTTGTATTGCTCTCCTTAAAGCCAGACTCCACTGAAAAAAGCAGTAATTGAACATTGCTGAACACAGGAGCTGCTGGTCTACTGCTGCCTCAATCAGTTAGTTTGTTGCCTTATTGTGTGACTTTGGTGTTTTTAAGGGTTAGTTTGAATTCAGCAAAGTAACAAATAACACTAACTAAGTAACTAATCAAAGCAGCGGTAAACCACCAGCTTCTGTGTTCAGTGAGCTTAAAGTAAGTCTGGTAGCTTTGACCAGTGCATAGATGGGGAACTGAAGCCGTTATCAGCTTCCCTGTTGGAGTCAGCTATCTTACATTAAGGTAAAGCACTGTAAATACTTTCAGTATAAACTGTCACTTAAGCTGTTACTGATGTTTTAAGGTGGCTAAATTACATTTTGCTGCTGGCCCTTTCAAATCTGTATATTGTTTAGCTTTCATGGTTAGCTTTCATGATGGCACTACTGCCACCTCTCCAAATTGGGGGGGGCGTGCCAACCGACATCTACTGTGGGTACCCAATACAACCCCACATCAAAAAATCTGAATCATCCCTTTAAAAATAAGGTTATGTTTGCTGTCAATTTTTTTATTTTTATTTCCATCAATAAAGCACATAGGCACATAGGTAGTTACTTTTTTTTATCCCTTTTTTAAAAATTGCGTTTATTATTAAGATGACAGCGCACAGGTAAATTCCACAGAGAGTTTTTCAGTGGCAGGTCACGACCAATTAATGTATTATTGTCAGTTTAGTCTTTGTTTCTTTACATCACTAATCACACTTCCCCTCTTGTTTCTTCCCACTGATTCTCTCTCATCTTGACTAACATCAAACACACTTTGGTGTTCGAGCCTCAGCACAGGAATCTTAAAATAGTCTAGGTGTAGTGGCACTGAATCTGCAACAGATAGCTGTGTGAATTAGCCCCCCCCCCCAAAAAAAAAAAGGCTGGTGGAGGAGTGAATCACTTGGGAGGCTTTATTCAACCTTTGTGCAGATATAGCACCAGAGAGCTAGCTTAGTAACACAAACCTCTGTGTCTCATTCCCGCTCCCTGAGGTACCGCAGTGCTGCCTATGAGTTCAACCTCCAGTGAAGACGGTGACTCCACACTCTCAGTGAACTCGCTGGAGGCCCGGTGGATGACGGAAATACACAGTATGTTAATGCACAGACTCATTTGTGTAAACAGAACCACAAACTTTTCTATTTTTTCACAGATTGATCCCAAAGGTGCTGACGTCTCTCCCCCTCAGTGTCACATTTAAATGAAACATGTCTGCCAGTGAAGCGTCAGGGGCTGCTGCATGACTTAAACCCATAAAGACAGTAAGTAATGGGTGCGTTTGATTTTGCTCAGATGGTCACGGACGCTTCCTTAGATCTGTAGCCGGTGCTGAGCCTGCCTCTGCGGCTGCAGCTGCTGCGTCAGTGTGCGGTACTGTACGAGAGCTGAGGGGAGCGAGCCTGAAGCGGGAGGGCTGAAAGGATTTGGCAACTCATCTTCATGTCATGCCAATGAAAGCCTGTCTCCAATTAGATTTGCAGAGGAAGAGCGACATATCGGCCCACTGCTCAACAAGCCCTGGTGGGAGAGGATTGGAGGGTAAAGAGACGGAGTGAGAGAGAGATGCAGACACAGAAGAAAAGGGGGGGGGGGCTGTTAAGGCTGAGAGCGATAGAGAGGAGTCTCGCTTGAGAAAGCAGGCGAACCCTTAGAAGTCACAGAGGCAGGGGCTCACAAACACACACACATAAAAACACACACAAAAGTGGCAGTGTACACATCGTTCCCTCCAACACCGCTTTTTCCACTTCATCACACTCGTCTTTCTCCACCTTTCATCTTCCTCCCTCTGTCTATCTCTCCTGCTCGCAGTCTGAGCACTGCCGCTGTCAATCCCCCCCTCAGTCTGAGCCCAACGTGCTTCATCATCATCTTTCTAATCAAACACACACACTGTGTTAATTAATCTCATATTCGGCTGTTTAATTATCAATGACCCTGTTTCGACGTCTCTCTCCCAGCTTCATTCAGTACACTTCATTTTAAACATCCCATAATGTTCTGATTGAATTACTCCTGCTATTTTTGTCGAGGAAATGATTTCAGAAGCGCTGAAATATGATTCACTCCCACAGCAGCCAGTAGAGCGACGATGATGGCAGCGTCTTCTATACAGGACAATCTTCTGAGCACAAGGCTGCTTTTGAGACCATAAAATATGTTCAGCAACCGCAAAAACAGTATAAAAAGAAAATCTACTTGATTACACTCATTGGCGATTATTTTTAAATGGTATGAATTGTATTCTACAGTTGAAATACAGCCAGCCTGTAAAACTACATTATGTGGGCAATAATTAATAGTTCAGGATAATAGGAGGTGATTTTGTGATGTGTGTGTAAACATAATAGCTTAATCTAACCCAGGAATAAACAAATTAAGTCAATAGTTTGCCTCTTGTAACATAATTGTAGTTGATGTGTTTTGTCTTCCATTAGTACAGCTTGAATAATTTTGATATATTACGGTCAAGATACAGAAGTAGCAATTAGATATGAGATAAGAAAGAAAATATGCTAATAATTGTGTTTTTCTCCAGTATTGTAGTTCCTAATTTTGTGAAAAATTCCTATTTTGTTTCAGCAATAAATCATTGCCAGTGGAAGTAGGATAGTTCAGTGGGTTTTTTTTTTGTTGTTGTTTTTGTAGGGTTGTATAGAGTACTTATAGACACAGACAGGATATTATAAATGTGTACGCAACAATATTTTGACAGCTTTACCTTAATGTCAGACAGTGATTTCCACCTTGAAAATGAAGTTGTTGTATTGCTTAAAAGCCAGACTGGGGCGCCCAGTGGTTCAGTGGATAGAGCAGGCGCCACATGTATGAAGGCAGTGTCCTTGAAGCAGCGGCAGTGGGTTTGATTCCAGCTCGCAGCCCTTTGCTACATGTCATCCCCTCTCTCTCCCCCTTTCACACTATTGTGCTGTCCTATCTAATAAAGGCAAAAATGCCACAAAAAAGAGAACAAAATAAAAATTAAAAATTAAAGCCAGACTCCACTACAAAAAAAGTGATTTTGTGGAGTGACAGTGGAGTCTGGCTTTTCACAACAGTCAACTGTTTAGCTTAGAATGTCATGAAATAGTGCTTCTACATACACACATACACTCACCCACTCACTCCAAAGCTTAAAGTGCCATGTGCATCATCTTGTGCTAGCTTTGTTCAGTGGTGCAATGGCTGCAGGTATAAATGTATCCCAATGTCATTTTGTTCTGTACCTAAGGGCCGCAAACTGGTGGCCAGAGCAAAGAAGCTTTTGGGTACGTTTGGATACCTTTACAGAAGTACCAGAAGCCACTTGGCAGCAACCCCATGTGACAATGGTCCAACCACACACCTCAGGACACAACCGGCACCTCTTTGTAACACTCACACAACACAAGGATTTCTAGGACTGGATGAATCACCCCATCACACGCACGCACGCACGCACACACACACACACACACACACACAAAATCAAAATGTAATTGCTTGTACAGAAATGTCTATAGGAATATATTCACAAAGATTTTATCATTTCAAATTTAGAAATATGATAAAACACAGTCAGAACTGGCAAACACATTCATCACTGACAAAGACATGCACACGCACACACACACACACACACAAACTGACAGATACCTCCAGAGGGGAAAAGCAAGATTTAAAACAAGCTTCTACTAGTTTACACAATAAACACAGCGCTCTACAGATCCAGCAGAGTTCTGAATGTCTTGGTTCAAAGTTATTTTCTGACATTATTTATAGTGCCTGCTTTTTCCACTTTGCCTTTCAGTAATGCACTGTCGGTTCAACAAAATACGTGGGCTAAAAATTCATTAAATTCCAAAATGTTTTTCATGGAAGTGGATGAATGTGGTTTAGCCGGAATTGCATGACGTTAGATTTTTCATTTAAAACCCTCCATTACAACAATGGCCTGGAAAGTGTATCAAGACCTATATAGTACATAATTATACGCTGACTCTCTCAGCAGTCACTGGAAGGCAGTTTTCTCGTTTCCTCTCCACCTGGTGAGTAGCTCACAAGTCAAATCATAAATTATGTTCTAGCTACTTATAAAAGGCTCGCTACATACATTACTCGGTTCTCTGCAGAAAGCTGTTATTAGTTTGAAACAGCATTGTGATGCTGACTGCCATCAAAATATTTGCATATTTGGTTATATGATGCATACTGCTCATAGAAGACGTAAACAAGTGACTCACCTCAACTTACAAACAGCACCGTCGGCACAAATTTATCACTGATCAACAACTTTGGTCCATGACGAGGTATTATATGAGTAATGGCTGGGTTTCCATTACATTTATTAGAGGTTTACTTTAATCAGACAGCATGAATTTCTGGAGTTGTAATGGCCCTCTGACCTTTTCTCTACAACCACCATAAAATCAAACAAGACACAAGAAATACTAATGTCTACAGGAAAAACTGCCATTAGATGTACTAAGAATTGCAATGCTTTCTAATGGATGAACCCCTTTCATTTTTCACTCTAATGGGAGGTTGAACATTACATTTTAGCTCCACTACTGATAATAACAAGACTTTCAATATGTTGCTTGCACTTTCTTACACTCCGTGATGCACTAAGGTAAATATTGTAACCTCCAGCAGGTCATTTCTTGTTTAAATGTAAATGATTATTATTATTTGACAACATGTAGCACCCAACCAGTTACAGTATCCATTACTCATGACCTATCTGACAGCTGGCAGTTAAGCCATGTGCTTACATGCTGTCTAAATGAGTCAACTTTATCCTGATTTATCAAGTTGATATGACACTTACTAACAATGACATCATTTGCAAATCAATATGAAAAAGGGAGAAATAGGCTCAATCACTGGCTGAGGAAATGAACGAGGCAGAGTGCCATATTGCTTATACTTGGCTAAGGCAGCGGTGTGAGCCCACTGCTGACAGACTCGAGGAGGCGGCAGCATTCAGTCGTCACTCAGGGAATTAAAGTCCCTTGTGTTGCACCCTATTTGAATGTTTTACGTTCTTACTCCAAACTTCAAATTGTCACTGAAATAGCTAATTATTCTGTGAATGCCTTCCATTTATCGCCATTATGAAGTGCAAATATGCCTGCAGGCATGCTGGGGCACTGAAGGGAACACCTGTGCTTTACATTTGTCTGATCAGATTAATGCAGTTAAATGTAACTGAAAAACACAAAACACATGACAGACAGCTTTTGTCCTACTCTGAAGCACATATAACCAGCTACTATGTAACCAAGACTCTTAATAACTTATGATTAATATGAAATATTTAATGCTGAAAACACACCCAGGAGTGGAAAAGTGCGGCCTGCAGTGGTCTGCCATGCCATGCCTCTGGAATGGATTGGTTTCTGCTTCTGTATTTAGTACTTTTTGCTTATTCTTCCATATTTAAGTTATCGCACTGAGGTGTGGGGCAACATGTATATGACTGATACTGAACCTTTGCATGTGTTACAGAAAAGAGCAATATGACTTATTAACATGGTGAATGTCAGAGGACATCCTAACAGACTGTTTATAAGCTCACATGTTGAAATTTAAAGATTTAGTTGATTTAAAAACATTATTAGTCGTGTTTAAAACCATAAACAGATAATTACCTGAAAACCTACAGAGATTGTTCATATTAAGATCCAACGACGAGGATCAAAGAAGAAAGTTTAATTTCAAAAGTCGTTATGCTGACACTACATTAGAGCAGATGTGTGTTTCAGTATATGGAGTCAAACTGTGGAATTCTCCAGATAATAACTTCAAATGCAGCTCATATATTATTCAATTTAAAAGAAGGTATAAAGAAAAAATAAAGGACCATTATAAACTCTCTGAGTAGCAGTAATGTTGAGATGTCTGTAATTGATTGTCTCTGTTGTTATTGCTAAATGCAATATGATTCGTGAAAAGATATGGATAAATATAGACCGGTTGGCCATTTGTATCTGTATCCACAGCAGCTTCTGTTATTAATAAAGAAGGGGCAGGTATTAAAAATTTTTCTTCGTCTTGCTTCTGTTTGTTCATGGAACGTGTAGAGCTGTTGTGAGGACAATGGGTTTTTGTTGATGTTTTGGAAATTACACATCAAAATGAGCAAATAAGCCAAATATGAATTAATGGATAAATGGGTGAAAAAAATGCTGCGTCAGCCATTCCAAGCCGCTTGATGCTGAAACAAACATTTGGGGACAGTTTAACTTTAAGCGGCAGCCAGTAACTATCAGAGTCCTGTGACTTCTGTGACATATTGACCTATGTTACAAAAAATACCTGCCCGCTTTTAAACACGTCAACATGAGCTACTGCTGCAGAAAAATTTCATTTTTTCGGTGAGCTTCACTTTAGTGCTGCTTGGTCTGTTTTCAGCAAGATATTCTGTATCTTACAGCATGAACTTTAATAATGCATGCATAAAGCAGCAACTGTGTTCATTAATACATCTATGATCATTTTTTTTCAATGAGTTATTTGTTCAGTGTCAGAAAATAGTGAAAATGTCCGCCAAAACTTCCCTGAACCAAGGTGATATCTTTGAATGTTCTGCTCTGTCCAAACAAGTCTCAAACCCCCCAAAATATTGATTTTACTTGATAGAAGACAAAGAAAATTAAAACATTTTTACATTTGAGAAGCTGGAAACCACATAAGTTTTGTTATTTTTGCTTACAAATTGACAAATGATTAACTGAATATCAAAACAGACACATTAGTTAATAATAACTGTTAACTAATTCTTCAAGCTCTACAGACATAGGCTACAAGAGATATTCACCATCAGCATTATTTTTCCCCCCAATATGATCTCTCACTATAAGCCAGATGCGACAGCGCACTGATATCAGAATCCATTAAAACACCAGAGAGTTTCTATTATCTTTTCTAAAAGACTCCATCATGTTTTCAATTCTGCACCACTAGTTACTGAAATGTAATCATCAACTGAATGTCTAATCAGAACAAATTAATCTCTCTGTCTCGCAAACACATTTACTCTCATACAAACACACACACATACACCCACAGACATGCAATGCCTAGCAATCCCACACACACACACACACACACACACACACACACACACACACACACACACACAAACACATAAAGACTCCTCTAAAAGCACAAGACACCAGCGTTTGCCTCAAGCATTCTGCACCACTCCATCGCTAACGCCAACGTGTGCACCACAAGGAAGATACAATTAATTGTCTGATTCAATCTCCCACTGTTACATCTGACGCTCCGGCAGCACTCACATCATGTCAGTCAAGCCAAAAGCCTTGTCCTAACACAGAGTGGCAGAGATGAAGACGGAGAACAGCAGATGAAATCGAGTCTGCAGAGTAACTGGTAAGTAACCGATGTGAAACACTTCAAAGTAATGAAAAGAGCAGATGAATGAGGTTAAAATTTTTTTTTAAAAAAACCAACACAGGGAAACTTGCCCGAAACAGCGAGCCCACTAAGACAGAGCAGGGAGCAGGAGGGTAGGGAGGGAGTCAATTTAGCACCACCTTTGGCCCGGCAAGTTAATGGAAAGCTCCTTCAGGAGGAGTTGATTAAGCTCGTTAGCACTGAAGAGAACGCAGGTAATTAATCACTGACACATGGGAGCTTTGCATGCTGATTGGGCCAGATCCCACCAATCCAAACGAGCCAGAGATCCAATTAGACCTGACCACAGCTAACACATGACCTGGCTAGCCCACTGATGTGCTGGCATCTGGATGTGTGTTTCTGTATCTGTATCTGTATCTGTGTGTGTGTGTGTGTGTGTGTGTGTGTGTGTGTGTGTGTGAGTGAGAGAGAGAGAGAGAGAGAGAGCGGTATAACCATGCATAGACAATTAGAGTGAATATTGCTAAAACAAGCATTTTGCTTTCAGATAAAACCTAAAAGTAAACAGAGCTGCATTTTCTGTTGGTTTTACACTTGGTTCAATACCTTCAATCTGTTTTTTACCCTCACAGGCTTTCTACCAGGGCAGAGGCAGCAGGGGTTGAGTTATCCTGACATAAACTTTCACAGAACACACTGAATCCTTCATTTTCCACAATGAAACAAACAGCAAGGTTTGTTTGAACCCTCATGTCTGGTTAATGCCCATGTCTTTCAAACTCCAAGACTGGCTTTATTATAAATTTACAGTCTCTTATGATGCATTTCAGACAAATCAGAGCTAAAAAATGTCCAGCCTCCTACTCGAAAAGTACAATCGAGCACCACTCACAGCCAGAGATCCTACTTATAAAATGGCAAATCCATTTATGCATACTTCATGAAGAAACAGTTGTCTGACGTCACACAACAATGCAGCACCCATGAGCACACATTCCTAATGGTAAACCATCACTTCAATGTAAAGTTGTACTGTATATAGGTAATATAAAGTATATTTGCCTGTATATATTTAAAATAATACATACTATCATACAGTGAAATCTATTTTGAATATAATTTTATGTTAAAATATGTCAATATGGACTTGATTATGTAACATTTCATAGCAAGCTAAATGGTAACTTAGCATTTTTTGGGGGCTTCCACCCCTGGGCCAAAGGGGCGAAGGAGGCGGATCATGGACTGACAAGATAGATTTGTTAAGTCATAAAGCTAGTAAGTGGGCCATGTAGCTGTTTCAGCCCCAAACACACCTACTCACTTGGAACGCTCAGAGGTCAGAAGTTGGAAATTTCAACCTCTAACTTTGCCAAGAAAACCCTGATGATTTAGTTTATTCAGGCTTTAGAGAACTCCTCAGAGCTTTCGGGTTACTGGTATGACTGACTGGGACATTTAATGTAACATAGATATGGTTAACCTTTAAGTTGCAACCTTAGTTTTCCTGTAATGATGAGTTGAAATGTCTGACAAAAAATAAATAAATAAAAATCTAATGTGAGACAGTGCTTTTTTTTCCCGCTCTCACTACTTTCGCACATTGAAGGTGAGGTTGTCACAACGATCAGGCTGCAGTCAGATGTGTTTGCTCCTCTCCAAGTGATCTGATGATATTAAATCAAACACATCTAATCTACCACTACTGAAGAACAGTCACTGCCACACAGAGTTAGCTATGCATGAAACACACGCACATGCACACACACACACACACACACACAAAATCCCTGTCCTGTAACTGTACGTACTTTGTAAAATACCTGGGTTTGTTAAGCTCTGTTGCAAACAAATCCTTTATTCACAATTACTCATCTACGGTCTCTTCCGTGTTTTCTGACACTACAGACGTTATGGTAAAAACTCTGGTGACATACAGAAACACGTACTAACTAGCAACACAGCTGTTAACAAGACTGACTGAACATGAAGGCGTGTCTTATGTAAAGTAACGGTATATTATGCAGGATTTTTCTAAAAACAATGTATGCACTCTCAAAATAATCCCTCTCAGTCGTCACTTATGACCCACTAGAGGTGTGTGGTGGTATATTTATCTACAGAGATCCTGTAGATAAATACACAGTTCACAGCTCTGAATTTCAAGCTAAGTTTGCAGTCCCAAAAAAAAAGAACAAATTATTGTTCATTTCTTCAGTTTTCTTTTTTTGGTTGGATGCGTCAGCTCAATTGTTTGAAATTCATTGCTGGTGTGGCTGATGTTCAGACTTGTTTTTTTTAAACCTGTCGGGGACAATTTGTATAAAAATATGATATTTTTAATCGTCGGAATCTGTACTGACTTTTTTCTAAAACTCCTTAAAATATTCATATGACCTAGTGTAGTTGTTTCTCTTTAAGTAGCAATGATGTGTGGAAGATGAAGAAACCTCCGCGGACACCGACTCGGTTGCATAATAATCAATTTATTGCAGCAAAGTTCAGCATCCACCAGGCCCAATTCATTCAGGACCAATGCGAATCTCTCCCTTTCAGCTCATGCAAGTCTCTTATATACGTACAGGCATCAATACATTTGTCCGTAAAGCAACTCTTCCCCTGCTATGATCAATCACAAAACCCCACAAGTATCTCCTTATTTGGAAGGAGCCTTATTCCATATTACTTCTAGCCTGGCGCCAGTATTCTACACATTTGTCTTCCAGGCCTAAACATCCCTAGACCACTAACTTCAAGGCCTCCTTGCCTGACCAAATTAGGAACTTTAAGAAACTGAGCATAATACACCACACTAGCATTAGCGGTTCCAGTAGCTGCGTTGTCTGAATTGTCAGTTGCGACAATGCGACAGTGTTGTCTGTTCCCCCATCAAATAGTGTTGTTTTCTTGTATAAATGATGTTCAGGTGGCACCCTCCTCCGTGGTTATAGCTGGAGGTAAGTTTTGGCTTAGATTTAGGTGGGGGGAAACATATCACGGGGTAAACAGTCTTCAGCATAACACCAGCATGCCGGGTGTCAAAAATCCTCGGGTGCCTTTAAACAGTGTGCGAGGGTTGCTGAAGTGAAAGGCACTCACATTCATTGGCTGCAAACAGACACTTTCAGTTCACTTTTGCCAAAAACATGAGCATGTTTGATAACACTTGAAATGCCTCCTTTAATAAGCCTGTTTCGTACATGTCATAAGATACTACGTTGTGCTGTGTGATCATAGTCGAAGATGTGAAAAAATAGGATCAGCTCACGCAGTAAAAGTAAATTAACAAATGCTCTCCACTGTGTACTAGAGTCCATTACTACACGTTTCTTAGCTGATCTACAAGTGTTTCCAGTACAGGAGCTTTATGTCGGCCTTTAACCGTGTCAAAGCGTGTCTGTGCCCTCTCTCTTCCTCTTACATCTATCTTCCCTCCATCCATACACCCTGCCTTTTCAATTCTGCTTCCCCCTCTAACAAGCGTGCAGGGTTAGAGTGCAGGCTGGAGTCAAGCACAGCGTGGAATGAAGAGGCATGCGGTTCAAAACCTTGTCATGACGTGCTTTTCTTCGGCACATCTTGACTCCATCTTCTTTTATGTATCCCCACCCCCACCCCTCCACTTCACTTGAAGCATTACCCTCTTTTCGTCATTCATCAGCACCTGGGGAATGATGGTGATATTCTCCACATTTTCACTTATACATTCACCTCAATAACTCCATTCTCTTCTGTCTCCATCTGTTTGCACTTTTTCTGCCCTCTTTTTCTGAAACCCTCCATCTCTGTATGCATGATCTCTCTCTCTCTTTTATCGCGCATGCTGTTAAATCAGATAGGCTGGATAAGTGTGGCGGCATGGTTACACAGATACCAGTGGCATCAGAGAGAGCAAAAATCAATCACTTCTCCCCTTCCCTTTCATCAGCTATCTCTCTCCCTCTGTCTTTGTAGCCCTCCCTTCCCTCCTTCAGTCTTCCCACTCTTCTGTTAGCAGCATCCTCCTCGTCATCATTATCTTTTGAATGTCATTCAACATTTCCTTCCGATTTCAATATGTTGCTTTTGATTAAAAACCAAGTCCCCTCACCCCTCTAAAAAAGGGTTAGGGTTTTTTTCTTAGAGAGCACAGATGCCAGCCCACCTCCCCTCCATTAGCTCCATTTGTGGTGCACGTCTCCCTCAACAGCGCAAGACTTTTTGACTGACAGCAGCTGGCCTGTCAAAGTCGGGAAGTCAGGAAGAAGAGCACCAGGAAGCAAAAAGTGAAGGAGAGACGCATGGAGAAGGGAGGACTGAGGGATAGAAAAAGACATTTCTAATTCAAAGAGACATGCAGTGTTTCCGTGGCAACTCGGTTTCCATAGAAACGGTCTTGCTAAAGATGCCATTAGTGTGAAAAAATACCTACTTACACTCAACTGTGCTGTATGCACACAAATATAGAAACATATTCATTTTTATGCGTTAAGACTGCATCTGCAGTTACTGATATGAGACGAGACACACATGAGCACATTTCTGCGCAGAGTTCTAATCCGGTGACACACCTGAGGTCAATTATAATAGCTCAATTACAGTCCACTTATGTTGGTAGCTCAATTATAGGTTTGGCCCTTTGGGTAGAAGAAGTGACAAATTGTCTTGCTTATATTATTAACTGTACTTGTAGCTTTAGTGCAGAGTTTTGTTGTGTTTTCACTCTTCAAATTACTTCCTTCGGATTGGGCTGCAGGGGCCAAATTCTCCATATATTGTCTCATTGACTGTGACAGTCTGCAGGCTCAGATCACCCACTCATTTACACATACACACACACACACACACACACACACACACACACACACACACACACACACACTACATACATATAACTAACACAAGCTAACCCGGGCTGACAGAAGTGGACTGTATGTAGAGTCCTGTTTGCTGTATGCACAGGGGTGGGGATGGGGGTTGGGGATGGGGGGGGTCATGGCTATAATGAACTGCATGTGCGAGTCATGTCCCTGGACCGTCTCTGCTGTGGTACATGGCTGATGATTCAACATAATGAGGTCTCATCACAACAACCGAGACAGAGACATGTCAGGGCTTCATCTGAACAAAGCGTCCCTGAACACCACACACACAATAACATACTATGTTGGGCTGCGACGATAAATTTTCGAGTTATCTGTCGATGTATTTTTTTGTTGAATTGTTCTGTCTATAAAATTACAGAAGATATTTTTTTATTTAAATGCCTAATACATGTTTGTTGTGCATATCTTTAGGAATTAATTAATTTCATTCAATAAAAATAAAACTTTTTTGGTACATCTGGTTGCTGACTCTTCAGGGAACACATGACATGACATAAGGTTTTTGCTTTTAAAATGTAAAAATACTCAGTTTCCATGTCTTCTGAAAATCGATACGTCAGAGACGTGAAACTTTCAAGAGTCTTATGAGTATAAGACTGCAGATGTTCGTACATTTTTGTATCAGTGACCAACAAAATTAGGTGTGTAATCTCACTGCGATGTTAATCACCAACTGTGCTGTTCAACTATGGTGCAGACCTCCTTTTGAATTAGCAAACCGATTCCACAGATCTACTTCCTACTTTCTAGTACTTGATGTAGAGGAGGTCTAGCTTTGCAGACCAGCAGTTGAACTCTGTTTCGTGTGAAAAAAGAAGAGAGAAAATGAATGCATCACCTGCTGTAGAACAACAATTTTCAGGTATTGTGTCCACTTAGTCACTGATGAAGGATGAATCACATTCATTCATTCCATTTACACTTGCATTTTCTCTCTGCATGTCAAATATGCAAAAAAGCAAGTCAAATGGCTTTTCATATATCTTCACTTATACACAAGCAGTGGCTTTGAAGGGTGAGAATGTAAGCTTTGAGCCGGTGCTTGCTGAAGAGCGTTGGCTTACTTTGATGCAGAACAGAAAGGGGGGGGGTCGGGAAAGAGAGGAAGATTAGAGAGAAAAGCCGAGAGAGAAAGATGTTGCATAAAGATAGAGAAGACAGAGAAGAAATGGTGAGGAATCCACAGAAACAGTAAGAAAATTAGAGAAAGACAGCTGAAAAGAAAAGACTGGCAGCCCTCATATCGTACAGTACAGGACTGTGTGTGATAACACTCTGCAGGGGCTAACAGCTGCAGTGTCACATCACCTCTTGGCTTCGCTCTGGTATAATCAGCCTCAGCCAGTGCACACTCATATGCCAAGCTAACCTTCACAACTACAGTTCTCTCCAAAAGTGCTGTGTGATAAGATATCAATTAAGATTAATAATAAACACCAGATTTTCCTCTTCATCAGGTCCAAACAGGCTCCCAAAACACTGAGAGTGTGTTCGCATACCTCTGCAGTAGCTGACAGTCACTGTATTTCAGGCTTTCCGTGCACTTGCATTTCAAATCCCTGTTGCTAAATATAGAAAGTAGCCCCCGGGGTTGAGAACCACTGATATTTAGTACATGAGGTATTATGTGGTAGAGTCGTTTCATGGCTCCATCATTGTCATTGTTTGGCTGTCTCAGCGACAGCTTGGAGACTCCGTTTTGTGCAGAGTGACAGCTTCATGCCTCTGCGGCCTGCTACTGTGTAACAACGGCATCCAGCTGAATGATGGAAGTTCCCTCAAACACACTGCGCACACTGTATGATTTCAGCCTGAGCGGAATTAAGCAAAGCGAGGCTTCGAGTGCACACTCACGGTCGACGGATGTTAGTTGTAAACCACAGCAGGAGGCCGAGGTGTTGAGAATCAGGCCAAGGCTTATTAGAGGAGAGAAGAGAGTGAGTGGACGAGCGCCAGCGAAGGTGCCACTCATTGCGTGTCACTCTCACCACAGATAAAGACCACTGAGCCGGATGTGTCAGTCGCCGCTACTGGAGAGACTCGCCAGCTGTCACCAACAGATATTACTTCCCGTTCTTCATTGCTAACACACAGGCGACTACACTACACTCACAAACACACACCTTTAACCATATTTCTTAAAAAACTACCAAAAAAAAGAATTGGTTGTTATGCAAATACATTCACGATGTGACAAGATTATAATCATTCGGCAGTAGAGTTGGCTGGCCAATAATTGTTGGGTTGGTAATTCAATCCCAGATTCTTCCTGTCCACATGTCCAAGCATCCCTGAGCTAGACACTGAACACCACATTGCCTCTAGAAAAAGTGTCAATTCGGACAAAAGCATCTGCCAAATTAGTGCAATGTCACGTATTTGAACACCAGTAACTGGCATGTTATTGATGCTTCACAGCTGAGAATGAATTTCAGATCCACATGTACTTGTGAGTTTTAAATAGACATTGTGGTAATAGAGAGACAGGGTAGCAAAAGCACACATGTGACCACACACAACAGAAGACAGAGCCCAAAATCCCCTTGTCTTATATTCTTTCTCTTTCAGGCTTTTGGGTATGGTGGGAGGATGTAACAAAGCAGTCTGACATGAATGATATGGATGCAGTAGAAGAAGAAGTGTGGCCCACTGCACCAAAGTGTAATAAAAAAACAATTAAAAAATCCTTCAGCATAAATCAAAAATTTCTTTTTTATACGCCAGCTTTTTTCCACTACATTTTTCTTTTAATAACTTGCCTTTAATTTTTTTTTTTTTACATTTCTGGCATTTCTATTTTTTATTAGAGTTAGACTAATAAATCACCTGGGCCAATGTATCAATATGTCCAGGCATATAACAGCAGATACGCAACAATAAAAGGACAGAAATGCCAAGATATTTTAAAGGAAATTAATTCCAGACGTACACCAAATGACTTTTCAAGCAATTTCACTGTCGCAGACAAGTCCGATTACAGTCACGCTAGAATTCCGTTCTCTAATAGCTAGAGTTCTGTGGCACTCTGTAATCTCCATAATTTGGCGTAGTCATAAAACTCCTAAGTCAGTCTTTATCTCATCGTGGTGTTCTTATCCAGTCATCCTGTGTCATTTTTATCAATCTTTTGTTTAAGTTTTTCTTTTATTTGCTGGTTTCAAAGTCTGACAGTTAAAGACAGGAAAAGACTGAATAGTATTGTAAAAATCTGCTATAAAATCACTGTAGTGTAACAGAGGGACCTTACTGTCTACTGTAATCAACAATTCTTATGGAAGGCACAAAGTATCCTGGCCTCCCCGGGGCATGTCCTTGCAGGGGAAGTTTCTCTGTTGCCATCAGGCCGTCATTATGCATTGCCTGCTTGTAAAACAAACCACCAATCAAAATCTTTCATCCCTTCGGCGGTCAGACTTCTAAATTCCTGTGAGTGCTATACACCTATACGGTGTGGTTTATATCGTACTGTATACGCTGTTTTTTTATCCCGCTTCGTATATTGTGAAAGCTGCTATGTTTGTTTCTGTGTTTCGTAGTTTGTTAACATGCTGCTCTAAACTAATTGCCCCTAGTGGGATTAATAAAGTTGTTTGAATTAATTGAATTGTATTAAATCAAACATGTTTAGTATTAATTTGAGATTTTTTGTCTTGTCTCCGGAAAGTACTGATGTTCAATGATACGAACATTAGCCAGTAGGCAATGTGAGGGCAGAAGAGGGAGGATGCCATTCCCCTAGCTAGAAAAATGATCAAAAGTTGCCTCCCCTTGTTTATCTGCCATCCCACTCCAGCCCCCCTGGTCTGGACCCAGATACCATCCTATCCGGACCCAGACCTTTAACCAACAAATTACTGAGGATTAACACATTTGAATGGAGCATTTCTATTTTAACCAGTGCAGTGTAGCCTCGTTTGGATTGTCAGCTCGGTAGCTATGGCATACAGCATAAGTGCTGGGATAATTACTTTTAGAATTTAATACATAACATATTCCTATTTACCTTTGTTTGAAAGTAATAAGTAGCACAACAAACAGACTGGCATGTTATTCAGTCACTTTGATGAGCAAAAATTAAAACATCGGAGCCTGGAGATGCCAGTTCCTGATGTCAAGTAAAAAATAAACCCAAGCCTAACTCCTCATGCCCACTTCTTTCAACCAGCCTTTAGATACAGGAGTAGAACAAGATACACTGTTAATGTTGTACAAATAGAAAAACACCGAACATGCTAACACACAGTACAGCTTAACCCACATGTGCACCCTTCTATAAAGACATGACAAGACACAAGAACCCTCAGGGGATATTTTTTCCAATGGTGCACTGGTGGAATTGGTGCGGTGTGGATGAATGCAAAATGAAAACAATAAACACTTTATTCTGGGTGGTAATGCATTCCGTTACATTGTAAATGTAATAATATTCCTCAACGCTTTTTATTATGTCATTACCATTAAAATGGAATATCGTTATGTAGGTGTTACAAAAGCAAAAAAGTTACCCCCAATACCAATATCATACTTAGTTGAGATTTTGAGGGCTGCAGCAATTTCTGTCTACCTTTTTTCCTTGTTCACTATATCATGGTACAAATAGGACATGTCAGAGACTCCACTCCACCAGTTTCTTTCTTCTTCACTGTCCTGCAGAACCAATCCCCAGTCTTTGCACTGTAGTCTGTGACCAAAAACTTTGCGACTTATGAGTCCACTGTCTTGTTTATCAGAAAGTATTGACAAGTTAAAGTCCAGTTGAGTGCAGATCATGGCAACAATTCATTAAAAAAAACTAATGAAGGGAACCATTATTTTATGTATGTTGTGTTATGTTAAAAATGTACGCTAGGAATTAACGCTCAAAAATCCAGTATCCAAAGCCTGCATAAGAACAGGTATACAGAAATGTATCTGTAGACAAATATGTACAGATATTGACACATTTCTGGAGGATATAGAAACAAAGCATCACTTCTGCACCAGAATGTGTCTTTACCTTGCTTCCTCCATTGCTCCTCTCTCTCTCCGTCCTTATCTCAGTCTCAACAAATGCAGGCTCACTGATGAATGTAAATGACTGCCCTCCCCAGCTCCATGCAATTAGAACAAACTCAACCTTTTTGCCTGTTTGGGATTAAATACCCACCAGTCAGCTGGCACTCTCCGTATTTAAGAGCCCTGTCTCTGCCTGATGCAAAACCATGAAAACCACCACATTATGTGACAATTTTTTTTTCTGCACCGGCTCTTATCTTTGTATCTTTTATCCCTCCCTGACTGTTTTTTTTTCTCTCTGTATTCCCCAAACATAAAAAAACACTACATGATGAAGCTCAAAGTCATGAGCGCTGGCACCAGAATCCCTCTAATATGTACAGCTTTAGAAAAAAATAGGAATATAACACAGTGAAAGTTTGTTTTAAGTTTGAACCCCTAATGACACTGAATGGTGAAAATTGTAGGAGGGTCATCTTGAACTTTTCGAGGCAACAGCACTGCCTTGAAGATGGGGCTTTGGAAGCTGTGGCAAATTAAATGTGCATGAACAGTGTGCTAAAAAAGGGAAAATAACAGTCAAAAGTACTGTAATTGGAGTGTATCGTGTACTACATATGAGTTAGTGCCTTAAGTATACTGCTACTTGGTAATAATACAAGATCCAGGCTTTCTTTACTGTACAACAGCTTTAATACTGAGCACCTGTTTTCAACGGATAAAGACTCCATGATATCATAACTGAGACATCTGGCAGAATTAATATGTTAAATCCCACTGGCAAACACTTGATGTTCTGATTTGAAACCAACACAGACAGTTGCTGTGACTGGCACGTAAACAGAATCAAACAGCACACAACCATCCATCACTCAATCTCATCAGTGTTCCTTTTTCAAAGGTCGTGGGAACAAATTCTTTGTCAGTCAGCAATCACAACAAATCCTCTAAACTAAATAACAAAATATGTTGTTTGCCATTGCCTTCCAAAACAACACATTTGAGTGTTTCCTATTCTGACATCTCCAAATGATTCATAAAAAAACTCCTTCTGATTAGCCACCGCTTTGGATTAAACTGCGTACATTACTTTTACGCTGACAATGTGTCAAATGACTACATAGAGTTGGAAAGAGTCGCTTTTTGTGACAAACCCACAGAGACATTATCTGACTCTTCAGTTCCCCTCAGCTTTCCCTCATCTTCACTGTTTGAGTTAGTATAATGGCTCTCATCAACTTTGTGTTTAGTGAAAAAGCTTTGATAACCCACTGCACGCTACCTAGCTCAGCACCAAACAGCAGCCAGACAGAGTTAGCGACTATAGTTGAGCAGAGTGAAGCATTTAGCAGCTAAAGAGGCAAATATTTCCCTCAGGAGAAACAAAGACAAACATTAGATTTACATTCATCATGTGGCCAGAAACACGACTCAAAAGGAATGCTAATGTTGCTCTGCGTCTGCTGGATGTGTAATAAGCAACTGTTTAAAAAAAAAGTTTGCAAGGTCCACTTTAATAGTATTGTGTTTGCATTGCATTGCCTCTGTAAAATGAATAAGTGCACTGTTAATTAATGTGTAATTAATACACACACCATTAGTCTGCACACTCCCCACACTTCTGGTGACACAGACCTGATTTAAAATCATTAGAGTGCCCCTTAAGAAAGAGTGTGGTTTTGGTTAAATATGAAGGACTAAACACATCCTGTTTCATACTTCAAGTTCAACTTCACTAAGTCTAAAGATGTCTGGGATCGGTTGGTTCACCACTTTGGTCCAGGCAGAAATATCTCAACAGCTATTGGATGGATTGCCATACAATTTAAAACAGATATTCATGGTCCAAAGAGAATGAGTCCTTCGGACGTTGGTGATCCCCTGACCTTTCCTCTACGCCACCAGCAGGTCAAAGTTTTGAAATATCCAGTTATATATTTTAAAGTTTCAGTTTGTCTATTACTTTGGTTTATGACCAAATTCCTGCAAAATTAACAGTATTTTCATTAGCATCACCTGTAGATTGTGTTAAGTGCTAATTAGTTCATGCTGATATGCTAAGCTAAGATGTGAACATTACACCTGCCAACATCAGCATGTAAACATTATCATTTTAAGCAGGTTAACATGCTGTTAGCATCAAGGACCCCAGTGCCTAAGCACAGCGTAACAGAGTCATCAGCATGGTTTTACACTCTTAGATTCATTTAATATTTACCACCAACTTTCCTTGACCTTAATCGAAATCTTTTGTTGCCCAGGTTAAAAACCCAATCCTTCCACTTCCTCTTTTTCTTGTCACTACATCTGGCTGTTTGGCGTGCTGAGCAGAAGCGTTTGTGATCACACACATGCACCTTAACATCCTCTGTTTCAGCGGTGAGTTATATCTGCATGTTTTATAAAAGACTCTCACCAGTAAAGCTGGTTATAACATCAGTATTGTGTTTTTTTGTATACCAATAGGTCTCGCTGGCTTCGAAACCATATGCAGTAAAACAGTACTAAAATGTATCACTTCCATCACTGGAAGGTGCCAGTTAACATAATCCATGCAGTAATTAAATTTTACTCTTTGAAAACATTTTTAGGAAAAGATTTTAGTAATATATAATTTATTTCAAGGAGACACAGGTGTAATTTCACTTCCCACTATGGTTGAAGTCTCAGCTAAAAAGTCAAGCGCAACAAGAAGTGACTTTTACTCTTGCTCATTATACAGTTCTTCCACCTCACAATATGTACACCAGCAGCTAGCAGCAGCAACAACAGCAGCAGCAGCAGCAGCAGCAGCTGGCAGCAGCAGCAGCAACAGCAGCTAGCAGCAGCAGCAGCAGCAGCAACAGCAACAGCAGCAGCAGCAGCGGCAGCAACGGCGGCAGCAGCAGCAGCAGCAGCAGCAGCAGCAGCAGCAGCAGCAGCAGCAACAGCAGCTAGCAGCAGCAGCAGCAACAGCAACAGCAGCAGCAGCAGCAGCAGCAGCAACAGCAGCAGCAGCAGCAGCAGCAACAGCAACAGCAGCAGCAGCTAGCAGCAGTAGCAGCAGCTAGCAGCAGCAGCAGCAGCAGCAGCTAGCAGAGAGCACTGTACAGCAGGTTTAGGTCACAACTTTGTGGAACTAAATGTTTTATGTCAGTGCTGCACCCTGAGAGCGGGCCAGTAAGATTGTTTTCAGAGTGCTCCCAGGAGCAGACAGATTTGCTCATCATGCTTTCCTGCACTCCCTCGTGCACGCACAAACACGCTCTAAAAATTTCTCCTTCTCCATCCTCATCACGCCCTTTTCTTTCATCCATTTCCCACCTCTATCCTCCTTCTCCTCACTCTCACTTCCTTATTGCATTGTTCTCTGAAACAGCACCACAAACTGTTTATGAATGTCGTCCCACCCTCGCTGTCCCATGCACTCAGTCCACACTCACACAATTGAGCTTTTTTCTGTACTATTTCCTGATAAATTTCTAAATTTTAATTGTGCCCTTCAAATGGGCCGCAAATGCACTTCTCTCCCTTTTCTTTTGCCTTTTCTCCTTCTCTCCCTTGTCTTTCTCTCCATATAATGAGTTCGTTTTATCAGCCGCTGTGCTGTGCGTGGACAGGATGAGTAATTTTGGAGATCACAGGAGACTTCTCTGTATTGCACTTGGTTACAACAGGTTGTCAGAAGGCTTTGGGAGCCGTACTTGCCTTCTCCCTGCCAGCAGTAACTATCTGGCCTCTTTAACATTCCAGCATATGGGGCCTAATTAGCCAGCTAATCTTATTATGTAAGGTAAAGATGGCATATTATTCAAATTAAATGAGATTAAACTTTTGTGACACAGAATGACAGTGTGGAGCTACTTCAGATTCCTCACAAGTTGATGTGTTTGAGACAAATTCAATTTAGATGTATTTACCACTGGGATTGTCCTCACAAGGAAAACAACAACATTAAGAGTCTGTTCAGATGCCTAACTTTTCTTTACACATCATGAAGTTCTAGTTACCATGTGAATGTGACTCTTGTCTGTCAGGCGCAAAGACAGAAGTGTGACAGAGCCCTCACCTCACCAGAAAAAAAAGCAAAACAACACAAAACAAGGTACAAATGATGGTTGGGTCATCAAAGCTCTCTTTTCACCATAACCATTATTACTCTGTAACCATTACCAACGGAGCATTACCATGTAACATGAGTCATGCTTAAGTAGCTATGACTGCATATTTTGAGGAAAATAAATGAAATAAGTTGTCAGTGAACATTTTGCAACTTGGCAGATAGATTTAATTAAAAATGAGCATCTCTTAAAACTTTTTAAAAAACTTTTTTACTCTTAATATTTGAACCCATGCTGAAACCAGTGCCTTCTTTGGTAAACAACTCTTTCTGTGGTAACAAAATGTGAGTTTTGAACAAGCTGCAGTGGTCATGTAGTCTCACTCTCTCTGTTAAGACAGTTAAGTCTCTGTTTGTCTGTCTGTGTTCTTGTGTCTGTGTGTGAGTCTGCTCGTGTCATTCACTCTTTGATTCGACACAACTGACAAATATGTAAATTAAGTACGGAATTTAAAAAACACAATCACAAACAGCAGTATTAATAGCAATAAACATAACATTTCTTTGAAAATGATCAGCTGCAAATGAATGTAATTTATACAGCTGTGGCTCAGGAGGTAAAATGGGTCATCTACTAATCATCAGATTAGTGGTTTGATCTCCGGCTCCTCCAGTCCGCATGTCTAAGTGTCTGTGGCCAAGATACTGAGCCCCAAATTGCCCCTGATGGCTGTTCCATCAGTGTAGCTGAGTAGCAGGTGGCACCTTGTATGGTAGCCTGGGCCACTGATGTGTGGATGTATGTTCATGTGTGTCAATGTGATATGTAATGTTAATGCACTTTGACTGGAAGGAAGACTGGAAAGATGGTACGCAAGTGCAAGTCCATTTAATTTACCATTCATTTCCAGGAAGCATGACTATATGAACTAAGGCCCTGTCTACATGCATAGAAACTTTTAGTTCACTGAAAATATTTTTCTAAGGCGCAGATTTTTCAAAGCTCTGGTTACATTGTACCCGTGCGGTTACTTGTGCCATGAAAAAAAGGAGAGTTTGGGAAAGTATATCATTTTCTCAAGTAATGCATGCCCACTGTTTCTTTGTATAATCAGCATGCAGAAACAACAATGACGGCAAAATACTAGCTTGTTTATGTTTTGTTAGCACTGCTATGTCTAATGACAACATTACATCTTAACATATTCTGCATTTCCACAGCACGGAACAGCGCTACTCGACTCAATTCATCTCGATGCCTGGCCTGGCGAGCGTTTAGAGTTGAGAGAGAGTGGCTGCAAAAGAGATTTTGTAAAGCGAAGGTCATTTGGACAGAATTCTTTTCATAAATGGATGATAAAAAATAAAAACATTTTCAAAAGTATCTGTATATGTGTAGGTGCCTAAATAACAAAACGGATCCCAAGAACACAGCCGTGGATGTTGTTACAGCCTCCATTGATTGACAGAGGAGCACTTCAAAGCTTTGTCGTTTCATGACATTACAGATTAGTGTGAGCTCTTGTGATTTTAGCTTTGAGAGACTGAAGGTCATGTCCTCATACATTATTTACATTTAGCTGTCAGGAGTGACACAAGAAATTTTATTTGAGAGCAGATTTTCTCCCTGTTCCAGCCTCCATCTGTTGGACTTTTAAAGGGTTAAATGTTCAGCAAAGCCAGCAAAATGGGGACATCAATCAAATTCAGACTGCCAAAGCATTTCACAAAGATAGAGTAGGTGAGAGAGAGAGAGAAAGTGTGTTCAAAGCTCTAATGGGATGGGATTAGTTTTACATGGAGAGGATGAGCAAAGTAATCATTACTGGAGCATGTCTGTTGTTTCAGTGCCTTCAAAATCTGTCATTTTATTCACTGTTCATGCCTCCAAAGTAATCCTAACATGTCCAAAAAATAATCCCAAAAAAGTACTCTTGTCATTAATGAAATCTGTGAGATTGATAACAACTGCTGCGTTATTTAAACACGTGAAGGACCACCAGCTCAAACTAAGAGCTTGTTCAGGCTTTTTCTTCGCTCTTGTAAACAAGCTATATTGTGGCTGTTGAAGTGTATCAGCATCAGCTGTGGAAGTTACATTTGACATATGGAGCCGTTTTGTTGCAGTGACAACGCACAAACGCAGCAGACTCTCCCGCCAATGTAATTTCTGAGACTGATCACAGAGGTGTCCTTCGCAAATTAGCTTTTCACGTTCCACACGTTCTCTTGAAAACTAATCCTGTCTAAACAGGATTTAAGATTGAGTTTGACAGCGTACTAAAGAATAATATCAGATAATAGCTTCATGAGGTGCAATATGCACATGTGCAGTTTATTATTGTAATTCTCTTGTCTTTTGGGATTGCTCCTAATTGCAAAAGGGGCATTACGGAGGCAGTCCATTATCCCCTCATGTACAACCAGGGATAATGGGATACATGGTGCATGCAGGATGAAACGAGGGGACTCATAAACCACAAAATGGGAATGAGAACAATAGGATGAGAAAATAGAGTGCACCCTTGGCTCAAACAATCGTGTCAGCTGCGTCAGATTAGCAGGGACCCAGCTACCAGCTAGTCTGGTTAATGTCAAATAATGTCGGTCTAAGTGGCCAAACAAGTCCCCAAAATAATTTACTTTCACAGTCATGTCTGTCTTACAAGAAGGCCTCGCACACTTCTATTTAAATGATGCCTATCTAAAGATGGAGAGGGTGTATAATTGTAGTAATCAATCAATAAGGCGTGGTGAATCGGTTTTCACTGACAGACGGTGCTGCTACTTTTCTGATGAAATGCAAAGCAGTTTGTAGTTACACGCAGTTTTTTGCCTTTCCTTTGATTGGAGAGCTCATACCACAAGGGAGCCATGTCGCAGTGACCCGTTCATCCATGAGTTTTTGAGTACTTAGCGTAGTGAGTGTATTACATACAGCTAATGTGGTCATCATGTCCCCAGTTTGGAGAAGCAGGCTGGAGACGGACATAGAAGCTCATCAACGTTCTGCTGTTGAGGAGGGCAGCAGCAAAAAGTATTTCAGCCACCTAAAAAAATCTATATCAGTTCAACTGTATGCAATTGTATTTTCACAGCTTTACCTTTCCGTCAGACAGCCCGTTTTGACAGGGAAGCTGTTGACGGCTTACATTCCCCATCTTTACTCTCGTCAAAGCCACCAGACTCCATTGACAAAAACAGTCATTTCAGCTTGCTGAACACAGGAGCTGCTAGTTTACTGCTGCTTCAATCAGTTAATTAGTTTGTGTTATTGTGTAACGAGTGCAAATGCGAACGAACCCTTTTAAACACCAAAGTCACACAATAACACAAACAGAAAAAGTATTTGAGACAGCAGTAGACCAGCAGCTCCTGCGTCCAGCAATGTTAAATCACTGTTTTTCTCAATGGAGTCTGGCTTTGAAGAGAGCGATATAATGGCTTTATTTTTTATGGAAATCACTGTCTGACATTACGGTAAAGCAGTGAAAATATTCTAAATATAGCATACACATAAACTGATATTGATTTTTTTGTATGAGGGACCTTTTAGTTGGTAAAACATATTTTGCTGCTGACCTCCATCCACCACAGTAAACTGTAGCTTCTATGCCAGACTCCAGCCTGCTTCTCCAAAACAGGGGTGTGTCGACTGGCATTTACTGAATGTATATACTGTGTAATATACTGTGTATGAATAAGTAACCCATACAGCCCCACTTCAGAACTCTGAACTATCCCTTTAGCCTCCTGCATGCTGAGGACTTACAGGAAGTGTTGAATGGAAAGCAAAAATCCTCTGGAAAAAAAATCAACTTTAAGGAGACGGGACAGTTTATGAGAAATGGTATCAGGATGCTGTGCGCCTCTCAGTAGCTCATTTGCAGTGAAAACAACAGCTATAATCTCCCAAAACACAGGCAAAGGGGTTATTATCATTGAACACCAGCATGCTCTACGTGTCCACACACGTGCACACACACACATGCACAAAAGCAGGCACAGCTGAAGTCCCGACAATAGATCTGGAAGACCTCATTAGTCTCAAGAGCCAGAGTTGAGTGCGGGCCGGGGCCAACTCTGTCGTCCTATTATGCCAATACCAACACATGGCATGGAGTGAATTAATGGCTAAATGGAAGCGTGCAAATTGTTTGGTGCATAATGGACCTACCTGCATCTGTCACTGATTCATTATAATGGGCTACTGGAAAGGAAAATAAAGCCAGGAGTGCTGCGGGGTATCAGGCAGGTTTATTTGGGCGCACCATTTCCACTGAGACTGTGAAGTATGTGGAATAATGCGGTTTAAAGATCAAATGCCATAAAAAGGACACACGTGTTCATTGTCGGAAATCAAATTGCTCAGTGACAGGATATGGTGAAATCAAGTGGTTTGCCCTACATAGAAGGACTTCAGGAGGATTTGGAGCACAATAGATCAGACCTAATTGTGGACTGATAAGGAATGGACTTGGCAACCTGAAGGGAATTGAGTTATTGATGCTGGAAAATCATTCACTCACTTGCTGTGCCACAGCAGATGTACGCACACACAGCATGTTCATGGAGCTCGCTGCCACGACTCTATAAGCTTCATGTTCCACCTCATCCACGCAGCAGTTTGTATCTCCATCTGTCTGTCACATATTTCCACTCTCCTCAGTCTTTCTGGCTACTTTACTCAAAATAGAATGCATGTTTTTTTTGTCCACCAAGCTCGTCCCTAGCTAAGAAGACATTGGCATAAAAAACCCTGATCAATGCATAGAGATAGTTACTGGAGTTACTGCAAGACCTCAGTTCATTCAGTCGAAACTGGCTCATGGGCTTTTTTTCTCGGATAAAATTACATATAATATTTGTCTTAAGGTACAGGTCTTATGTAGCCTGGGATCCAGCCAAATCTGTGAGCTGATAATTTATTTTCTCTGGCAGATGTGTCTGGTGCCCCTCCCATTCAAACAGATTTCCACCCGGCCACATGCCAGTCACAACCTTTCATCTATTACGGGGCATGTTGACACATCCTGTGCAACACACAAGGCTCATAAAACCAAGATCACACTGTCAGACCAAGCAGTGCTGATCATATATGAATCAAAACTTGGTTACTGCATTACCTATTTCTTGCCTCAGATGTTTTCAGAAACACTTTTAAGTGTACAGTTTAGCTGTAATTTAAGACAGTTTCTTCCTTTTGAAAATGGAGCCAGCACTGTCCCACATTGCATGTCTCATTCAGCACTACGTCATATGTTTAGTAACTCTTATTGGTTGTAAGTCTATTTGCGATAGAGACACTTTGGTCTGTGCCCTTTAATAACCCCCACTGGAAATGAAAAAAAATACTTACTGAGAGGTTCTGGCAATGACAGACTATGTCTTGTGTGATCACCAGCTTTGGCTTTATCCCATTAACCAGAACAGTTGGTCTGGTCAGAGGTAATGTCCTAAAAAAAACTCACCCACAATCCAGAAACTGCTATTTCAGGTTATTCACCAAAATAAGCAGTCTGTAATTTTAAGAAAGGTTAGTCCTTATTGAGTTATCTACCAAATATTTTTCAATTAATTGGGTGGTAAATAGTGGAAAAACAGCCATTACACTTTCCAAGAGCCTTAATATCTTAATATCTACCTTTTTTAAATAGAATTAATACAACCAAAAGATATTCACTTTAAGATGTTATAAAACAGAGAAAAACACAGCAAAGTCCTCCATTAGAAAAGCTGGAATCAGAGAAAGGGGCATTTTTGCTTTAAAAAAAGACTTTTCAATATTATTTTTTTTTAAAAATGAAAATTGTTTTTGATACATTTTCTGTTGAAAAACTATGGTAGTAATAGACCAATGTAATATGCTATAATGTTTGATACTAAAATCCTGCGTCGTGCTAAATGTGTCTGTGTAGGGATATACAGTCTATCTTATATAATTGATGGTCTTTGTGTTTCTTCTTGAGTTGGTATCTGAATCCAGTTTCTGCAAACACAGTACTGGTTATACACAGACTGAGTCTTGTCTTGTTTTGTTTGAATTTTCTCACAAAGTGCTCACACAGTCTTTGGTGGAGACAGGACAGTGGGCCCTTGTGTGAAATGAAATACTGAGTTCTATGGGATGACTTGTAATTTGACAATGACATAAGATTGCTTGTCATGAAGTAGCTTTTTTTCTCCTATTTTCTTCCACCTCGTTGTGTTTTGTATATTGTATTTATTAATTTCAAATAATTTGCAAAGTCTTCCATTATTGTGTGTTCTCTAAAATGTCATTCAGAGCCTAAAACGAAGTCTTAAAAACCCTTTTTGTATCTGACCAAGAGTCCGAAATCCAAACAGACTTAAAAAAACAATATTTGCATTTCATTTTGGTGTTTTCATTTTGTTGGGTTTTTTTGCCTTAAAATCGTTGCTTAAACTAATTTAACTGTCAAAATTGCTGTTTTTAATTGTCAAAATTGCTGTTTTACTTACTTACTTACTTTTTTAATGCGTACGGATGTTAGGATGCAGGGTGTTTGTTTTTTTTATTGTGTGACTAAGAATGTTAAAAAATAAAAACAAAAAGACACAGCTACAGTGGCACTAAAAGCACACTACTTCAACACAGTAAAATGCAGTTCACGTCAACCATCCTTCACTCTCAGCCTCACCACCCTTGATCCTCTGTCCCTGTGTTTCTACCTGTTTCTACGCTTTAAATTCATTATTCATCTATTCAAAACCTCACCTCAACCCCCACCACTCCATGGCTATGGTGTCCAACCCTGTACCAGTGCTTTTGTCATGCTAAGAAATAATCTTTCCTTTTCTTTCTCCCTCTATGACTGCTTTAATACAGTATGTAGAAATATATAAGCATGTGGTTGCCATGCCAACCCTTTGCACCGCATGCGACCCCTCCCTCTACCTATGTGTGTGAAAGAGAACATGTAAGAATAAAGGTTTAAGAGGAACAATCCAAGTGAATGGAAATCACAAGTACCAGGTTTTTCTCCAAAACTGTTAACCATTAAATGATGTGAAATGCAGGCCACCTCCCCCTCCACATACATCTTTCTCTTACGTGTTGTATTCCCTCAGCAGCGCTTGCGACGCTCTTACCTACACTTTCCCTCCTGTCACTCTCAGTTTGTGCCCTCTGTCTCTCTGTCAGCGGTAAAATGTGGTAATTATATGTTGAGCAAAATCCTCTTCCTCCTTCACGCCCACACAAGTTGTATTATTTCATAACCTTCACCCCCCCCCTCACTTGTTTATTCTCTCCTTCTTTATCTCTACAGTATTATCACTCCATTGTTCGTTTCTAACAACTCTACTTCTAATTCTTTCTTCTCTGTTGGATTTTCATATGCAACAGTCTTTTCCAGATGAGATGAAGAAAAGGCCCCATGGGTTTTACAGACCATTGGACGGATCGCCTTGCTGTGGGGACATTAACGTAATTCTCTTTGAATTAGAGCTTTTATTTGATTATTTCTTCATTCGAGAATTGAGAGACAGCCTTGATTTAAATGTTAAAGTAAAGGTGGTAGATCAGATTTCCAGATTATAGCAGTCTGTTCTCAGGGAAGTTGCTTATTATCTGCCATAATCACTGCAATTTATCAAACATAACCACTTTTTCTAATTAGGGCACTCAGTTGGCTGATAATGACGTTACTAAATATGTTTGTTAAGATACGTGACTTCACGTTACACAGGAATGGCATTAATGTAAAAGCTTTAAATACAGTAATTTCAAGATGTCACTCCCTCTAATTATCAGACAGATTTATGCAGCAAGGCCTTCCAAAATCAAATCAGATCAGGTAACTGTGGTCTGAGAATTAACTTTCTACATACTTCTGCATTTATGAAATAATACCCGTCTCATGACTACACAAAATCCTTTGTAACATCATGACTAGACAAAGTAGTAATAGCTGACAATGACCAACATAATGAGAGCAGACAGCCCTACCATATTATACAAAGCCAGGAGTTTGTGCTTTGTGACAAATTATTTAGGATTTTCTTGTTGAGAGTCAGTAGTTCACTTCTACAGTTTCTACATTTTTCTAGTTTTTTTTCCAGGACAATTTTACATTCTAGCTGTCAGTTACATTATAAACATGCACGCTGACAAAACACCAATGCACTTTGCTTCTTCTTGCACAGCAACATTTACTCCATTTTTTTATCCAATGTGTTTTCACTGTGTTTTTTCATTTATTTATGAGCCACAGACACATTTATGTAAAAGAAAATCAAGCTTTTCAGATCTTGAATTGCTTTGTACTCTTTTCTAAATTGCTGAAATTTTTTATCAATGTGTTTTAGTTTGGAGTTAAAGACATTGGAGAAACACCTTTTCTATCTCTTCACCACTGTCTAGTTCCAGAGAATCTTTGTCAAAAAAAAACCTTTACTCAAAGTACAAAAGGGGTCACATTTGTACATTTCTTTATGTATCATATCAGGGTTTCTAAACTGACGTACTATATGAGCTGACTTTGTGATCAGGAGCTTGTATGGATTATGACATGGTGTGTCACCTAAGCCACGGCCTAACTTCTACCAGAGCCAAGGTTTTTGTGCCTAAACATAACCACATGTTAAACACAGAGTTGTTAAAACGTAAAGAAACATAAGGTTTTCAACGTAAAGGCTACATAATAACATACAAATGCAACGTATCTGTGGTTTGAAGAAACATACAATGCCATCAGTTATTTCAAAAGCAGCCTAATCAACCACATTTAGTTGTACTGAATTCCATCTGTAGGCAAAGACCAGGAGATGTGGCTACAAGCTCTGGACAAACTAATACCATTTAAAAAAATAATAAGATTTAATTTGCTAAAGGTCAAAGTCAAGAATGAACTTTCATATTTTTGGCCTCACCTGTATCAATTAAACTAAATATACCTTGCAAACCAAACGCACACTATGTAACCGATGCAATGACTCATACCAAAAGACAACTGCAGAGAATCTCTATTGCACATCCCATTTTCTCCAAGAGGCAGGCTGCATCAAAAATCTAATAAAAACCCAACCTCAGCGTCGTATGGATTCTGTCATTCCTCTGTGAGGGACTTAAACATGGCTAAGCCTATTAACAACATTATTTAAGGATACATTTCAAAGCCATTGTTCCGTTTCTGGATCACAGATCCTGCTCGTGCGGCCTGGTTTGTGCCAAATCTCTCGTATCCCGATTCCACAGTGATGTGTTTTTTTTTAACTTGTTATGTACTCTTTTGTTTCACGCTGTGAGTCCTTTCAGAGTTGAGGCGACCCACTGACAGAAGATTCAACATGACGTCAGGCTCACAGAGGATGTCAATTATCAGCAAACTCAATCAGCAGAGAGGCTGGTTTAGAATGAGAAGCAGCACTGAGAGGTGGGAGGCTGATGCATCTTTGAAAAAGTGTGAAAGTGAAAGAAACTTCTCTATTTTTCTCTCCGTGTCCTTATTTTCTTAAACGTATCAAAGAAACACCTCATACTAAATATCCTAAATAAAACCATTATGACTTTTATGAATGAGTCATCCAAAAATAAGTCGATTATCTTTGAGATAAATGATCCAGTTATTCGCTATTGTCAATAAATCTTGTTTAAAACTGTTGCAGTTAACATGATTTTGCAGGTTCTTGAAGGTGGCTGTTAAATTTAATCCCACTCAGGTGTTTTATTCTCAATGCTAAGTGTTTTTGAAATGATCCAATATAAAAATCATATCCAAGAAACATTATTGTAATTAATGCTGGATGAAAAAGCAACAACGTGTCTCAGACATACCTGTTTAGATTTAAAGATGACTATTGTCGCTTCACTATTTACTATCAACATTTGGCCTTAATGATTGTGAAGTGCAATCAAATTATTGATGAACACTTTCCCTACCTTGGCAGCCATGACCATGGCGGAGCCTCCCCTGATGCCCAGGATGGGGATGTGTGTCTGGGCCGAGATGAAGTCCAGGATCTGAGCGATGGCCTCCTGGTCTGTGTCATCACCGAACACAACGCCTTGCAGAGAGTTCCTCGTCATTTGTGCGCAGATCCGATTGATGATACTCTTTGGATCAGTCTCATTCATGGTGACTACCTCAACTTTGGGAGGGTACGGGATGTGAAGGAAGTCCTCTTTCTCAAGTCCCACCCCCAGGGTTACTTCACTAGAGTTGCCCACCAGGATGACAGCTATACTGAGTGAGTTGATCAGTTTGGGATTGATTGGGGGAAGAGCCGGCAGGGCAGGGGAGTACTGAGGAGGGATAGCAACGCCCCTCTGGCCGCCTCCCCTCTGGCCACCTTGTCCCCCTGGGGAACCTCCAGGCCCTGAACCTGGACCTCCACCCCTGCGAGACTCGCAAACAGGCAAGAGGAGTACGGAGAGCAGGAGCAGAGAGAGGGATAAGGAGAGGAAGGGCAGGGTCAGCCGAGGCTGACAGTGAGGGTGATGAGAGGACTGGTCCGGAGGAGGAGGAGGAGGAGGAGGAGGAGGAGGAAGATGGGGCGAGGAGGAGGGGGAGACGAGAGGCTTGTCCTGAAGACGGGAGGGAGAGGGGCGGAGGCTGACAAGCATTGTGAAGGAGTGTAAACGCCGTCCCTAGAGGCAAAGAGGGAGAGAGGGAGAGAGACGATAAACAAGACATAGTATAAAAATATGGATTCAGCTTTTAAACTTATTGGGTCCATCTACATCTGCCAACATTAGCAAATCAGATACATGTCCATATATGATATGTTGGCTGATAAACAACAAGGAACTCCAGTACAGAAATGCCAAAGATGTGTTAGTCATGACTTATAAACAGTATCACCATTATACAGTGTGTCCACCAAAAGGCAGCTTAATTGTAATAGAATTATAAAAGTCCTGCTTAATACAGATGTTTGTCACAATTCAACAGCTTAAAAGGTCTCTGAGTGAAATTCAGAGCATATGAGTTGGCTGGACATGGTGCTCAACATGGTGGTGGCTGAGCCAGCATAAACGGCACTTAACAACAGCAGCTGTGCTGACACAGCTAATGGTGTTAACCAGGGTGGACATTACCCTTCAGCATCGATGCTATCCCAGTGTCAGCGGTAACCAGTTTTTGAACACACTGAAAAGCAGCAGCAATTAGCTAGCCAGTGGGATACACACATGGAGTAACATGCATGCGTGCACCAGCCTACCACAACAATCCACATTTACCACTTTTCCATCCATTTATCTCTGGTTCTTGAACCGGTTCTGTTCAGGATTCTTAAAACCTTGGCACTATCACCAACTTTGAACGGAAACACTATTCAAGGATGCATCGTTAACAGAGGGTGTTGCACAATACACAATGGAAGTAAAGACTTGTAGCAAGATGGCAGATGGCATTGATTACCTGCGAGGTTTTTTTCTGTTATAGATATTTGTTTTCATCCAAAAACAAGCATGGAGCAACTATTGATCAGACCACTGCCAACTCTTATTTCAGACGATTTCTCACTTAAGGTCTCTACTGTTGCCTTCCCCATCCTCTCCTTTCAACCTGTAGAGTATGACTTTGTCACCGTTCGCATGTCAGGTCAAGGAAAACCTGCTTGTTTTTGTTCCAACAGGAAACCAAAAACCGAATACTTCAAAATAAGGTGCTGAATCCGGGATGAAACCCATTCCATGTTGGTGGAAAAGAAGGGAGTAAGGTAGGCTCGGATTACATTACACACAAAGTCAGCATAACCTCATGCTCTGCTGTAGATGCCATTACCCTATTATATCTTTACATATCAAATAGTGGTTTGTTACTATATAAATGCATAAATGTTCTGAATGTCACATACAAAACCTTCAATTCATTAAAAATATTATTTCAATTTAACAACCAAATTTAAGGGATCCTTATAAAAAAAAAGTTTGTTCATGCTATTTGTTACATTAAAAAAACTAATATGGGCTGATAAATTATTCTAGATTTATTCAAACTCTTAAATATTAATATTGATATGAGCCTCAAGAATCCACTACACACATGGAAGATACAGTTGTGTTATTTTACACCTCTCTAGCCAGTTAAATTCTCATCTGCTTCATCTAAAATGCAGAGCGACTGTGGAGACACTCCACTAACACAAAAAGAAATGGAGCATACCTTTCCATTTTTCATTCTGTATTAGCTGCCATTTGGTAATATTGAGAGGAATAGTTGTTACCAAAGAGATGAGCATCTGTTGAGGATATTCATTTATTTCAGTAGCAGCAAAATACACTACCTGCAATTGTCTAAGTGGGCAAAATATGAAAAAAAACCCCACAAAAGTAAGAGTTAATTTTATTAGATGAAAAAGAAATGATTGAAATAGTTGAACTATATTAAATCAATCTCCTTCTGATAATCAGAGCTTTCTAAATTATTAAATGTATATGTATGTAATATATATAATATTATTTTTTGTTCTTTTCGTCCACATTGGGCAGAACACATTTCACTTACTGAAAAAAAAAAATATTCTGCAATTATACCACTGCTGTTGGCTCCAAGTTATGGATGACGTTAATAACGAGCATTTCCCCGTATTGGTCAGGACCTTAAGAATCACAGATGACTCAACCCTTTAATTGCTGAACCAAGTGACCCAGATAGCAAGGTATCAAACCGCACACTGAGAGGCCTGTGAGCTCTCACAGAGCATCAAGTGACGACGCCACATCCATTATACTGTGCTGTGACTTCCTTGGAGGAACCCTGTGGCACACATCAAAGACGGAGCAGGAAGGAGATGGAGAACTCTGTGTGTGTGTGTGTGTGTGTGTGTGTGTGTTTGAGAGAGTCGGGACAGCACTGGGTGCATTTTGACAGATTGACAGCCTCACAGCTTCATGGACTAGCTGCCAGGCTAAGTGACCATTAGACACTCAGGCTGGGCTCCACTGAGTGTCTCTCTCTCTCTCTCTCTTTTTTGTCTCTCCCCCTCTCTCTCCCTCCCACACTATGTTCATAGCTTTTCTCCCTTTTACCCTCCAAACATGTATTCTTTCAGTTGCTCCCTCCAACCCTCTGAGATCCCTTCGCTGCTCTTTGAAGTCAGCTGCAGACCTATTATTTACTATTATTGCTATTATTTACTGCTCCTCTATTAGCAGCTGTACAAAGAGCACTGGAGAAATGTTCAAGGAAAAAAGAGAGAGAGAAGAAGAGAGGCGAAGTGAAACATGTAAGCAGAGGGAGGTGACAGGCAGGGGAAACACAATTAGTCATAGCCTGATGTGAAAATTGTGGTTTCTTACTGTGTGTGTGTATTTGTGTGAGTGTACTGGGGGGGGTACAAATTTGGGCATATTTTCTGCATAGATAAAGACGTGGAATCTTAATGAGTATATGTTCATGCTCATATTCTAAATTAAGCACGGAGGAGCACTTTCAGAGAGGAATAAATGAAGGGCAGGGTAAAAAGGCTTGCTTCTCTTCTTCGCTCGCACAACACCTTTGCTAATCTTTTATTTATCAAGCGCCCAGTGTGTTGAGGAGCCGCTCCAGTCAGCACCAAGTCCAAACAAAACGAAGAGAGAAGTTGGGAGGAAATCCAACAGAGGTAGAAAACAGTGAGGAGTAATGTGTGAAATAGGGCGAGCAAAAAGAGAAAGAGGCTGGTATAGAAAATCAGAAGAGCAGGAAACGTGATCTCCACATAAAAAAAACAGTTTGTCTAAAAGGTCTAATTAGCAGAGGTTTGTCAGGCTTAATTGCAGGTGCACAGTTGTAAACGAGTTGAATTTTCCATGGGGGCGCCACAGAGGAGCAGATAGGGAGAGAGAGAGAGAGAGAAAAAAGAGAAAGAGAGAGAGAGAAGGAGGAGGAGGAGGAAATGAGTGGGAGGAAGGCAGCAGAGAGAAGAGAAGAGGAGAGAAGAGTGGGGCGAGGGAGAGAATAAATAGAGACATACACAAAAGAGATGGAGGTGGAGGAAGGAACAGCAATAAGAAACCCAGAGGAGGGAGGGAGTGAGGGAAAGGAGGTGTGGAAGGGCAATACAGCTGAGGAGGGAAAGATGAAAAGAGGACATGATTAGCACAGGATGATAAAAGAGGAGTCAAGGGTGGGGAGGAGGTTAAAGAAATCTGAAGAAAAAACTAAGTGAGGAAGAAGGAAATGATCTGAATCCAGAGCGTGCTGAGGGAAAAAAGGGAAATTCTGCTAAAGGGCTGATGAATCTACTGAGAGGGACACCGGAGGGAAACTATTAGAAAAAAAATCTTTGAAAATAATGCAAGAAGTGTGACAGTGAACAAGGGAGCAGAGAGAGAGAGAGAGAGAGAGAGAGAGAGAGAGAGAGAGAGAGAGAGAGAGAGAGACCCACTCGGATATGCGTTTCTGTATAACAGCAGTGCTCGGTTTCCATAGTAACAATTCAAATATGCCTCCACATAACACCCTGATGGACAGGAAGATACACACAACATGCACACTAATTCATGCAGCACACTACATGCAGTGCGTGCCCTCTCCTAATAATACACAATTTACTTTTATCTAAGCTGGCGCATATTGCAGTGCCGACTCTCCCTGACAAAAATAAAACGCTTGTAACATAAAATAAATATCACGGAGCCTTTGCACCAACGTGTGCACGCACACCCACGTACACACTAACGAGCAAAGTTAATGCACTCCTGCAGATAGAGATGATCCACTGCTCCGCCTTTTAGTGTACCTCACATTAAAAATGAATCTCCAAAAAGGGCTACAGGCAAATAAACAGAAATAACAGGATGGAGGGAGCATCCAGCCCGCAAACAAGCGGAGCAGGAGTGGCTACGCATGCCCTGTCATTAACAGCCCCCCCCCCAACCCCAAATTAATGACATTTAAATGGAGGGTGTCAAGGGTGGATCATGCTCACGCTGTAATAGGACAAAAGTAAACCACTTTACACTGCATCAGCGAATCAAAGGTGACACATGAATTTATGTGCTCTTGTGTGCACATTACAGCACTTACACAGCAATTACAGTAACATATGCAGCGCCAGGAAAACATGGGTAAGTGGCGCTGAACGGCTACACAAAACACCCACATGTGCGCATTGCTTGTATCCAGTAATTTACTGCAGACGTGACTAACCCTCTGCCCGGTGCTCCCATAAAGAAGCATGCACATGAACACCGCGCTGGCTGTGCAAGTGGTTTGAATGTATGCACTGTAGGTCAAGCACTGTTTGGGTCAGACATCTGAGCCCTCTTGTTGCATATGGCTTCTGTTTCTGACACACGTGCCCTCACATGCACACAGACAATCGGGTTCATGTGCAAACCGCAGGCCCTTGGTCGAGCCACATCATGCCAATAAGACAGCGGCACAAGTCATATCACACTTCAAATTTACAAAGCGCATTGATCACTGAAGTTTGTCAAATGGCACAAGCCACCAATAGAATAACCAGAGCTGCTTGTCACACGCAACTGCGCACGCTCACACTCAGGGACTTCCAATCTGCCAATAAAGATTCCACACAATCAATCAAGCCATGAACCGCGTGCCTTAATCAACTGGTCCCTCACAGTAATGAATGTGCATGGACTTTAACAGTCAGATGTTTTGTTTTTTCATGAGTATTGCCAGGAATTACTAGTGTTTATAGGCTCCCAGCAGCAGGCTGGGAGACATTTAAACTGAAACTGCCACGCTATCAGGCCCCTTCTATATCCCCGGAGACTTGATATGGTGGGCTGCACCGTATAGCATTTGAAAGGCATTGTGGATAACATAAGCTGACAGGCATATCTATTACAGAGCCCATTCACATTCAGTGGGTGGTCAGTTACAGGTAAGAGTGGTACTTTTGTTATCTCCTCGAAAGCACACACTAACATCAGACGTGATTTTTAAATAAAGAAATCATACTAAACAGCATACTTTAATAATATAATAAATAAAAGGCATTTTAACACTATAAAAGTATGACATGATCTGACAAGGTATAAGAAAAATATTTTGGAGTTGAGTGTGTTTTTTTCCTTTATCCCCTGGAGAGATGCCACAGCAGGTGACAATGTTTGACATTTCTGTCACAGCTCCAATATCTCATCTATAATTTTTTTAAAAAATGTACTTAATTTTACTAATTAGACTCTACTGCTACTACTTTACTAACTAGAGTCTACACCCAATGTGTTTCCTATGACAAATGCTTTATGAATACAAGACTCCAACTATTTCTGTTATTTATTTAATACTAGTAAACAAGTGACAAAATAAGGCCATTGTCTAATGTTAGCACATGACTCAGAATAATACTAGCGTTTAATGGTGTGTGTGGTCTACATACTGGACATCTGTCAAACCGAAGAGCCCCTCTGAAAACACCTAACCTAAAATAACCTAAGCATCACAGCAGCAAATCAGCAACTGTCTAACACGTATTGGTGTCTAGAGGGTCCTCGAATATAAGCAGAGAAAAAGAAAATGACTTAATGCAGAGAGGCGGATCTTCCCGTAGACGACACAGGCAGTCGCTCAGAGACAAAGATCTAATGGTAACAGTCAGTCTGTACTTGGGGTACCACCTCTAGTCCTAGCAATGCACTTTACAAGGTTCCCACACATTTCCATAGACAGAATTTCAAAACTTTTCAATGACTTTTCAAGGACCTTTAATAACAAAAAAAAAACTTGCCCTTCTTGCACAGGGTTTTTCAAACATCAGATTTTGAAAAGGAGCTGGCCTAGAGAGCCAAGTGTACTTGGTACGGCACTGTTTGTACATTAACATGCTGTTCACTTTTTCAAGGACAGTATCTGAGTTCTAATCATTCTGTCATATCTGTAGCTGTGATAAAATTGACTCAAAGATGAAGAGAGTTACGCCCTCGCTGTTTACTATTACTCAATAAAGAATCAAAATACTGCTTGTGAGTCCACAGCCTGCAGTCCTATGTCAAAAATCCTCCGCACCAAAAAACTAGAGATGTTTTGGAGGAATGATAACGTTCTGATCTGTCAGAGCTGTGTGACGTTGTGTTCAGTCAGGTAATCAGACATCATGCTGCTATAATCACTCCCCTGCAGGGGCGGAGGAAGTCAACACAAGTTCTATTTACATCCTGTGTAATTATTCAATTCACTCTCACAAAGTCAACTGCCGCAAAGTATACTAACTCTCTACTACACGGTTATGGTGAGAATTGCATAAAAATATGCCACACTGCTGTTGAATATCAAGTCACATTTTCAGTGGTGTTATTCTATATTTTGTGCTTTACCTTTTTCATCATCAACGCATCCTAGAAAAACACTGAACTGTACAATGTGTAAGCAGGTGTTCAGACTAGAAACAGCCCTGAAATATGACCCAGACAGATCTGAGTAACAGATCCTTGAGTTACAAAGGCTCAAATCAAAACACTACACAGTGATTCATAATACTCTGAAGACAGGATTTTACAACTCAAGTAAATTATTATGGCTGCAGTCACTTTATCTTTGCACAGATGACTTTGCTTTACAGTCCAGCAAAACGTTTCCTTGCTGTACGACCTTGTGTTTTCTTGTTTGAGCCCTATGTGCGGGCACCAAGCAGCAAAGTCAAAGCCAACGGGGAGGTGCCAAAAACCTGCAGTTCCTTGAGTAACCACTTGAGGCTGGCTCCATAGCGAGTTAATCCACACAGACCAAGCTCCCGGGAAGTGCGCCAGGAGTGGAAGTACACTGTCCGGGTCTGTCACACGATGGCATTGGGCCCAGAAAGACTTGACTTACATTGAGCGTCAAAACCTTGGCAAAATGTCTCATTTCATTACCACGATTTAATCCATTAGGTTATATAATATTTGTAAAGTCTAAAAGAGCCTTTAGATTAAATTATTTAATCAGTATTGAAGCTAGCAAAGTGCTAAACTGGAAGTCAGGCGCTTCTCTGGTGGAAGTTACAGCAGGCACAGTGTGCATGGTCTATGGACCTGGTGATGAGGAAGATCTGGGTACTTTCAGACTGTGGAAATAGAGCTTTTTTTTTTTTGCTTCATGCGCTACTGAGCAGTTGTCATATGAATGAACGGGGCCCCGCCTCCATGTTGTGTCAAGGTTTTCTTATTACATCTATAGCATAAACTCCATGTAAAAAATGCCCCTCTTTACAACAGAAATAAACATGTTTACAGCCTGGCACAAAAAACTATTTTGGTCTCTATAGCTAATTTCCCTCTTTGACAGCTGTACAGTGTATGATTTTTTTGGTACATTGGGTTATGAATAGGGTCACTTTCAGCTCCAAAAAAACCAAAACTGCTACTGCAAAAATGCCCAACTCGAGGCTTGAAAATGAGAATCCACAAACCAATATGTGATGTCACGGTAACTACGTTGATTATTTTTATACAGTCTGGCACCCACCTGTCATTGAAGTTCACAGATTTAAATGAATAAGGGGGCTTCTTTTTTTCCCTTCGCGTTGAAATGTATCTGAATGAGGACTTATTACATTTCTCAGTACTTTCCAACATTTTGACATTGTCTATGGCTCTCAGCACCAGCACCATTTGTTCCTAAGCTCAAACTTAAAAAAAAAACCCCAAAAAACAGCTAATAGTTTCATTTGTTAATCTGCAATTTCCAAAAACATAATGGGAACTAAAGTTTTTATCAAACACCACACAAACGATAGTAAATAGAGCATTTGTTGAGGACTATTTTCAGCTGTGGATTAACACACATTTGGTGGCCCTGTGAGTATTGACGGCAGCAGGAGGGTTATTTTGAGACTGACTGAAAATAAATTCATCGCATCACACAGTGCAACCATGTGGCTATATGGTTTTTATAGTTTTTCAAACAACAATGGAGGTCCATGTCACAAGCTTTGGCTACACAAACATTATTTTGGACTTTTTCATTAGATTTACTGCCAATGAGGAAAAAATAGAATATCACCCACCTCATCATTTAAGTCATGCTGATTCTTTTGGCTGCTTAAAGATTTTTAATTTAGTAATCTAGTGGGATGAGAGCGACTGAGAGAAAGAGAGAGAAAGATGTTCATGATAAAATAGGCAGCATAGCAGTGCAGGCAAGAGAAAACAGACAGTCGGGGGAATACAACATATAAGGGACAAACTGTGTGTATCAAGATAGTGCTATTGGAGTCTTTAAGAAATCTTCTAAAACATTGTTCTCTATTGAATAATCTGTCACCTTGCAGCTGCCTTGCAGAAGTGCCACAATAGCAGGAAAAAAAATCACTAGTTTATTGAAGAGGGTCTTGGGTGTTTCATTAAGTGCACTTTAGTCTGGTCAAGAATCCTCTCTCTGCTAATTGCACTTACAATGAGACACGCTATAGATCTCTACTGTTAAATTGAGGCTGCCTGAGCCCTCTAAATAACATTATATGGCCTCTTCATCAGAAGCAAATAAACTGACCAAGACAGAGCACACACACACACACACACACACACACAAAAAACAAACATGCAAGTGCACACACACACATACGCATGACCACAACTGTGCAATACATGCATGCACAAATATACACAATTAAATGTACACACTCAGAGGCACAGGAATGAAAAAAAAACGCAGGATTGAGGCAAGATCCATCTATCCCCCAGGGTCTTCATTACCTCATTGAAGCCATTTATTCCACTGAGGTTATATCTCCTGCTCTGGACTTAATTTAGCAGCAAAGTGACGTGTCCCTCGCTGCTGCAATACATACAGGGCGCTTTACAGCCCGGACCACCTCTACAAAGCACATGTAGACCCATGTCTCATGTACAATATGTCACAAGAGGCCATGCCAGATACTACAGGTCTCCAGCCTGTTTTTTTCTTTTCTAAACAGGATCATAAGTCACTCTGATGCAATATGTTACCCCTTTTTATCTGAGACAGCACAGTCTATAAAGAGCCAGTCACACGCTCCCTTCAGCCTCAGCCCATGATGTATTTTCTCAGGTTCTGTCCTCATTCTAAGCCAATTTAGTACCTACTACTTTACTGGTGGCAGAATCTGAGCATTCAGCAGCTACAGCTCTCCTGAGGTTTTGATAGCACGCCTATGGCGCCTAGGACTCAAGAGACTAGTTGTAATGAAATACCGACTTCCCACTTTGTCTGTTTTATAATTCCTTAATTACCCAAGGGCCTCACACAGGCCAGAGACCTCTGTAGTCCTGCACCTGTAGCTGCACTACCTGCAAACAAGCCCTCTGTGCCAGGCCATGTCAGTCTCATCAACTCATTTAAATTTTAGGACTGTCAAACAATTCACTTTTTTAATTGCAATTAATCAAAACATTTCCGTAGTTAATCGCAATTAATCACATTTTTTAGTCAAATGTTTTCAATTCCATTATTTTGCATTTCAAATCTATTTTGAAGCTCATTTTGACAGGATAAAGCAATTCTTAGACAATTCTCAACCAACTGTCTTGATTAGCAATCAAATGACAGCAGAAAAACTGCATGGGACGAGCATGGAGCGGGCATGTCTGTAAAGGGGAGACTCGTGGGTACCCACAGAACCCATTTTCATTCAGATATCTTGAGGTCAGAGGTCAAGGGACCTCTTTAAAATGGCGATGCCATTTACTGAGAAGCTAGTGTGAGAGGGCATGACTGGATTCCTCCCGTGTTCTGGTTTTGGATGATACCAGTATCATCACTGTAGCTTTAAAACTCAGCCCGGCACACTCTCTTACAGGCAGGAATGTCGGCTGGCGATTAACGCGATTTAAGAAAATGAATGCATTAATTACAGACCTTAATAACAATGCGATTAATGCATTAACGCTGGCAGCATTATTTCATTAATTTACTTATTTAAGTCTATGATGTCAACCCCTGCTGGTCACCAAACCACATCCAAAAACATCTGCTCTGACTTGGAACCAATCTTTCAACACATGTAAGGCTCTGAAATGTTGCTATTTTTCTTTTCCTGAAATGCGCTCTATCAGTTTGTTTGGTATTTTTGTGTCCTGAAGCATAGCAAAATAAAATATCATAATTCAAATTGGGCTTTTTGAGATTTTGGACCAGTTCTGTTTTCAACACAACTGCACATCACATGTTTTCACGATATTCTGGCGATTCCAGTGGGAAAAAAAGAAAATGCACAACAGAAACGTGTGGCAATTAAAGAATTATGCTGAATAAACACTTTCATGCATCTTCCAATCAGTGACCAGATCAAATAAAATGTTACTATAGTACAGATTCAAGTAAAATCTGTACTCAGTAAAGATTCATGGGTGATTTTTATTTGTGCGTCAATGTCCTACTACAACACCAACACACAAACTATGTACCAACATGACCTGACTTCAGCTGCATATTAGGGGCGCTATTTAATCAAACCTTTTAACTCTGAGTCTGCAGGACTTTGGAGAAGCTGGTTTGCACTCTCCTCCCTGTTGGGCGAGACAATCATACAGGCACCATTATAATCTGCGGAGCTATTTAAAAGGTGTGACAACTAATGTGACAGGCTGAGCATTAATTATTAATAATTAGCACACCTTTCTATTTATATTCCACTTCATCAACCCATTGTGTGCACAGCTGGCTGCCTTTGAAGAGAAACATTAAATGTGTTCAGTGATGACCTTACTGACCTTGAGCATGTGACCAATGCAGATTTCTGTGATTACAAGTTTTAAAAAGGTGAAAAAAGAAAAAAACTAATTTAAAAACATTTTTTGTCACTTGTTTACTAGTAAAAAACATTTTTATGTCTGTGAGGAAAACACTTAATACAGAAAGACAGTACATCTTGTTTTTCCTTCTCATTTTGTTTTCAGCATCTCGTCTTTGTGGATATTTGTCTGCGTGCAATTTTTTTTTTTAACTTATTTTATTTACATAAAAAGATGGTGTCATTTCTCATCTAAAATTTATCAAAATTAAACAAGCTCAATAAAACATAATAACTTGAGCACCCCGAGGGTTGTCCGTCTGGACCGGACCGACATCTCTGCACAGCAGCTGGTCCTGGTTCTCCACTCTTCATCGAGCTGAAATCACCAACCATCTCTTTCATTATCACCACCGCCTTACAAGCGTATGTGAGCCTCAAATCACGCTATGATTTTCATTTCAATCTAAGTAGATCTGTTAAACTACCTAATCTTAAAGAGCTTAAGATTTATTTTCTGATAACCTGAGATGGGCGACTGATCATATCATATGACTTTTTTTTAGCCACAGTCTCGTGAAATTCACGATGGTTTTTGAAAGAATTCAGTTACTAACTGAACCTAATTAAGGGGCCATTGGGTGTTTAGTCTTTTATTTACCTTTAATAAATAAATCTGGCTAGCTTTTGATCTGTCTACTTCACAAATACACAATACTAGTTGTGCTTGCTTATCAAGTACTGTATTTGTCAGGGAGTGTAAAATTAGATTACAGCCTACATAGTACAATAATAATAATAATAATAATAATAATAATAATAATAATAATAATAATAAACCACTAATGCAATATCTACATTTTTTATGTGAATTCAACAGTTCAGTCTGTCTTTTTTTTAATTTAACTGTGTGCTTATACCACATGGTGGGACTGATAAAGGATCATCTCATTTTATCATTTTTTAGTATTATTATCTTAAATGCATATGTTCTTCACATAAATATAGAGTACTGCACTATGGCACTGAAAACTAAATTCAATTCAAAGTAGGGCTGCGAAATTGATTGTTTTTATTACTTGTAAGTAGTAGTAGTTATTTTTATAGTGTAAAAGTATTAAAATATTTTTTTGTGTATTTCTTCAAATTTTTGCTTTTGTCCAACTGACAGTCCAAAACTCAAATATACTCAATTAACCCTTTTTATAACGATAAAAAACAGATACACTGGAACAAGGTAATATGGCCTTTTTTTCTTTTTGTTTTTTGCTTAAAAAATACATAAATTATTATTAAAATACTTGCCAATTAATTTTTTGATCATCTCAGCTCTTCATCCCACCAGGACCTGGAACATTTATTTTAAGATCCAATTGCACCTACACAAATAAATCTCAGTGATATAAGCCTCCACACTCGCCTCCACTTAGGCCTAAATGTGACAGCAGAGCCCCAGACACATCGTTACATGTCCTCTTCCTCTCTTTCCTCACCTTCCAATTTACCCCCTTGAGAGCTTTGCTCGACCCTTCAGCCTTGCCTCTGTCTCGCTGATCACCTGTTCCTCTGCTTCGTTAGAGAGAAGAAGGAAAAAAAAACCTCACTGACACCTGCAGCTCTTCCCCACTGAGCTTGTGTTGTTGCTTCATGTTTGTGTCTGTATATTTAGAGGGGAATTTCCTCCTCACCTCGACAGATGTCTGCTCTCCAAACCCACTCCTAAGTCTAAAGTCACGGCTAATTAATTGACAAGTTGCCCCAGCTGAGGGTCAAATGAAGACAGACTCTTTGACACTTGGAACGGTTTAGCAAACAAAGCCGCTGGGGATGTCAAATAGCTGCCACCTGCTAATAGCGCTGCAAAAAGGGTGGGAAATATCAACAACGAAAAAATCTGAATGTAGTTTTCTTCAGTGTATAACTTTACTCTTACATCCAAAAGGTATTACTATTATTGCATGAATGAATTACTCGCCAACAAACAAAATCTGAACCTGTCTAGATATCTTCCTCATTAAAATAAACTAACTCTGTTGATGAGCAACATCACACGGGCCCATTTCTTCTCCTGATTCAATTAAATATTTTTTGTTTCATTATTTCCCTCTCCCTCTCTGCAAACATAATTATCATCTTATCATCCCCTCCAAGCAAAGCCATCTGCACGACATGATTTCTTGTGAGTCCTGATGTTTGTCTCTTGTGTGCCTTTTGAGGACAGTATCATGAAATATTACTCCATCTCGTTCAGCTATCAAACCCTCCATCAGCTCCTCTCATCTCCGCACCTCGACCCTTTTCTCAGCCAGTAGATCTTGTCTTTTGTTCTATCAGTTTCTTCTATCCGCCTGAAAGATTATAAGAAAAAAAATTCTATGACGCTCTTCCCTGTCTGTCAGTGGAAGAGCTTCAAAAGGCCTCCCTCTGGCATGGCATGAAAAAGTGACAGTTTCTGATGAAATTTCTGCATGTGACAGCCCAGTCATTCTGATCATGTTATTAGTGAGCATACAAAGGGTGAAAGATAGATCTGTAGTTCCATCTCTGCATCAGTGGAAAATATAAAAGGACTTATATAGCGATAGCGACTGTTTGCATTGTGATCAGTTTAAGCAGAGCCTTCACAAACAGATATCAACGAAAACTGGTTGGATGCCTGCTGACTTCAGTAACAGAAAGGCTCAGCGAGAAGCGGAGCAACGTGGGTTGAGGCGGCATCACAGCATTGGGCCCCCTTTTCTCTATTCTTAGCTCTTCCTCCTTCTCTCACAGTCACACATGACTAGGTAAAGAAGAGGAGAGGTAGAAGAGGCATCTTGAGTTTCTGTCTCTAACAAAGATGGGATGGCATACTCAGTTTCCAGTTTATTAAATACTGTCTGACTAGACTGTCTTCTTTTTTCTTTTTTTCGAAGTTCCATTTCAACATAGGGGAGAATTAAAATTAAATCTCTAACCATCTGTTCGAATTTAATATTCACAATGTACAGTGTAAGTGATGGGACTGTGTCTTGTACTCGCTTGCAAAATGCACTGTCCATGTGAGCCGGGATGTGGCCTGTTACTCTGTTTGCAATATACATTTCTGCAAACTACAAAATGGTTACTGATACATGTGAAACATGTAAATGTGATATATTAGCTGACTTTTGTCACTGCGAGGTGGAGGGGACTGTTGATAGCATGGTGAGACGTCTGCCAAGTTGAAGAACACCGTTTGAAACCAGCAACACTGGTTGTTTTTCATCAAAGCGTTTTCCAAGAGAGTCTGTAGCACCGAACCTGGATGTTTTAAGCAAGGCATGTCCAAAGTCCTGCCCTGGGGTCATTTTCAGCCCCCAGACTGATTTTACACAGCCATTGACGGACTTTCAAGATATACTGTATATGTGGCCCGCTACACAATATTGGTTGTTGAAGCATCACTTTGGATTTTCCCATTATGTCCCCAAGACTATCATACCATTTAGAAACAATGATCAAGTAGAAACTATGCAGGTGGAACTGGTGTTTTTTAAACGTAAGCAAACCACATTTCCAAACAGACATGGCCACGCCAAAGAAGTATCGACAGAGAGGACTGCCACATTTAAGAGTGTTGAAAAGTTAAATTCATTTTCACTGAAAGATGAAACAGTTGTGCTTGTCCTGTTTTTTTTGTTTTTTTTTGAGGCCACTTAATGCGAGAAGCAGTTGGCCCCCGGGTATTTTCACATTATCTGATCTGGCCCCCCATTCAAAATGTTGGTACAAACCAGTTCTAAGCCAGAGTATGATCCTTTCCTGTCATTTTTGGGCCTGAAACATAACCACACCTTCACTATAGCGTTGTTGAGAAATGCACAATTTCGACTTGTCCGCCAAAAAATTATGTACACATGTAATGTGTCCATGGTTTGCAAACCAACATGAATTCATTTATTTGTGGCCACTGATATCAACATCTGGCTCTAAATATTGATTGTCTTTTTCTTGAGCTTGACCATTTATTCAGAGCGCTGTTAGAATCCTCTCAGTAATTCATTGCACCACATTCTCAACGCAAAGCATACTCTGGGCACAGACAGAGTAGCAGAATGAAAGGAGCAGTGAGAGTGAAACTTAAATGTTCATTTTGCCCTCTCTAAAAACTTGCTTTCACTCAGCTCTGCAGCAGCTGCTCCTCTCATCCATCAATCTGTTCTGACAGCTCTGATCGGATACACTGATCAATAAAGAAAAAGAAACCAAACAAAGTGCTGCTGAAGAAAAACAATAAATTCTTTGAGAGTCTTGTCTGCGCAAACCTCCAAATTTAAAGAGGGGACACAGAATGATACAAATTGTCTCACATAAAAAACTGATAGCTTGCTGACCACCACCCTGTCCCAACATCAGCTGACCACCACACATCGATATTAACACTGTTCCTGCATATCAAGCAAGCTCACTGGTTAATCCTACTCCAGTCGAGAAGCAGGTTTGAAACAGACATAAAAAATATAAACACTACACAAATTGTAAACAAAAGTATAAAATGAAAGGTTCACATCAACATCACATCTGTGCCCTTCACCTTGCAGTCCAGAGAGGCTGTTTCAGCCTTTAAAGACATTAGTTATTGCTACGTAAATGCGTTAATAGTGTATTCTAACTTTTTTTCCTAGATTGTGTGGATCATTTCTTGAAATAATCTGAAAATGCATGGATGATAGAAGCTTTTCTGCGGCACTGTGTAACTACTTTACACTTCTCTCCCTCCCCCTCTCCGTCTCTGAGTAAACAATAAACACCAGACTGCTCAGCACCTGTAATCCTTCAACGACTCAATCAACATTTGTAAAGCTGGGCACATGAGGCTCGCATCCAAAACTGAGTCAGTCTGCTGTCTGTGAGTCCCAGCGTCAACATCTCGGCTCCCATTTACTCATGGCACTTCACTGTGGCCGCTCTGTTCACGGTCCACCGATCAAAACGGGGGGACCATGCTGCTCGACTGACAAGAGAGCCAACGTTCAGATCCAGTAATCCCCTCTACCCAACCCACTCTCCAAAAACATGCAGCATCACGATGCTGCAACAGCACGCCCCTCCTAGGCCTTGTTGCTTACACACTCAGAGCTACATCTGTCTACAAAGCTTCCTCCTTCATCCACTGTCAGTGAAGCTCCCTCTGGATTTACCGCCTGCGCCTGGATCTTTGCCTGTCTGTCTCCTTTTCTGTCTGCCACGCCTTAACCCCTTGCTCACTCTTGGTCATGTTCTCTCCCCTCTTTATCTTTTTTTTTTTTTTAAGATGGAAAATCTGCCCTAGAAACACAGTTCACATGCAGCCATTTCAAGCCTTCAGTGTCAGCCAATATCCAACTGTCGAGACGCAGGGTGAAGTTTAGATTGAAATATTGCAGTGAGGAATGTGGGAGCTGTGGAGCTCAGTGTCTGTGCAGCATATGTGAGTGCGGAGCAGAATACAGTAGGTCTGCTCCGTGTTGAAGCTGTTGTGAAGGAGGGACATAACCAGCTGTCACACACCTCCTCTCAGTCACGCTCCAACAGAGGCGCATCATAATTAGATAGTTACATCAGATGCTATGAGTCGGTGAATGCAAACGCTCGGTTTAGATTTGTGCGCATTAACTAGTCTCACCCAGTGCTAAAAGCAATCCAGCCAAGAATCTAATCCGCAATGCCACCAAGAGACAAATCCTGGACCTGCTCCATTGGCAGCGACCGGACACTGTGACAGAACGTGGGATTTTTGAGCATTTTCTGTTGCAAAAAATGTTCACACACACACACACACATACATACATAATGAAAATGGTTTAAAAGGGAATTTTGTGCACATAAATGGTTAAACTTCATCTCCTCTCTTGTACTCCTTGTGACACCGCCTCTTAGACAAGTCTTTCCATTATCTTTACACACCCCTCCAACTTTTAAATGTGCGTTTTATCAGTCAAACTCCTGCTGAAAGGAGCACAAGCTCAGCAATAAAATAGGCTCCAGCTTCCCTGTTCTCCTGCTTTATACGCTTACTATTGTCTAGACCTGTTTTCCCTTGTGAAGCAGCACAAGTCGTCGTTTTGATGGGCTTATTGAAGCTGGCGCCTCGTTATCTCAACACTGGGCTCCCTCACAAAGCACCGCGAGAAAGAATGTGTGACTAGAAAAGAGACGTGTCCTTTCTTCTTCTGCACTATGAACGTTCATCCTTCTCTTCTCTGTGCTCTGGTTGTCTTGCAAAAAAATCAGGAATTGCTCTTAGCGTCTACACAACATTTTAGCATAAAGATATGCGCCCATACTGGGCTTCATTTATCAAACAATTTACTTATGAATCATTACCATCTTTGACAAAAAACCCAAAAAATCAATCTCAATACAGATCCTTGAAAAAAAAAGCTACTGTTTTTGTTTAGACTAGAGCCTTCTGGGAATTATATGATTATGAAGTAACATTCAGAATCACTGTCACAAAATTGTGCAGCCTAATGAACTCCCAGTGAGCTGCTCTCAGCTTTTTTTCCCCTTTATATTACAAATAAAGCCCAGTGATTCCCTAATTTCACCCAAAGCAAACCATAAATCACATCCATGCAGCCATTATCTCAAGAAGCACCAGATGTGTCATTGCAAATTACAAAATACTGTATGATCTAACATCCAAAATGACACATTTGTAGATGTATTTTAACCAATTATTTCCACCTCCTCTAATGTTTTACATGACCTGTAATTATCACAGACGAGGATAATTTCTTTGGGTGGAACGGAGAAAAGAAAAAAAACACTCACAAATATTGGATATTTTAAATATTTTACATTCTGGGATGCAGTTAGGACAACAGCTGAAATCATTAGTTGATTTATCAAATTGTCAATTGCCATTTTGACTATGAATTATCAAACCCAAATCCCACCAATTCAGGTTATCTGAAGATGTCATCTTGCACTTTTCGCAACTATGACGGGCATTTTTTGGAACCTATTTCCTGACATTTCATACACTAAATTGATTGATTAATCAAAAATTATTACAAAACAGACTCATCAAGACTGAAAATGATAGCTTAAGTTAGAACTATTACAAAAGAAATACTTCAGCCACAAAATGACAACTTGCATATCAGTTATTCAGGGAAACTGTATTTCCCGCATGCCTCCACAGTAAAGAAAGGATCCAAAATCGGAGAAGTTTAGTGATGGATTAAAGTCATAGGGTGCATTCAAAAAACAATATCAAAACATCTGTTTACAAATCCTCACACAACTCATGCAGTATAATCAACCTTGAATTCATCATGGCATATGCTCAGTACTTCCCAAACACATGCGTTTTCATTAAAACCTTTCTATTCAAAACACTTTGGTGTATGAGTGACACACCAAGGTGAGTGTGAGCATTTTAACGGTGCTCGTGTATTCCAATGAGCAGCATTCAAACACCCAGGTGCACTACTGATCTGTGTGTGAGGCTGTTTATGCGGAAGTGTTTAAAATAGTAACATTTTAGAGAAAAGGAGCATACATGTGGATAAATGAGACTTGAATTAAACTGCACAAGTTTTGCAAGAGTTTGCAAAAGGATATTTGATATAGTTTTGATGTTGTTTAAACATGGACTGTTTTTACTCCAATTCATCAAGAATTTTCTCCTTTTCTGTCTTCTTATTTATCTTGGAGTCATGTGAGAAACAAAGTTTTCTTCACAAATTTAACATAACATGGGTTGAGTAACTGATACAAAAATAATCATTTTGTGGGTGCAATATTCCTTTAATACAAGAAGTCTGAAGTAAAACTTCAGCCGAAATTCATCTCAGCAAAACATAGCAAGTGCTTTTGGGGGGAAAAAGCTGCAGGAAATGCACACAGACACACAAATCCAACCCAATTACTGGAATCAGTGGCCTACCTTGAACATTGCCAGCCCAGATCTCCTCTCTGCTCTTCAGAACTGGCATGATGGAGTGATCTGGGATTCGACTCCTCCTCTCATAGCCTCGGATGAAGGGATGGTAGACAGATGAAGTCACGCACAGACGACTAAGGTGGGGTCTTGCAGGGCGAGGGGTGAGCAGTCTCAGGTTAAGGTGGGCGATGCTGGGCGTTATCAGAGTGGGGAAGGGGCGGTGTGAAGATGGACTGTTTTTAAAGTGTGATAATATGTACAAAGGACACTTAATTGCTGAGAAACTAGTAAAGAGGCCAGAAAAGATGAATCTGCTGATGTAAGTTGGTTGAAAGATGCTTTTGACTCAGATCTTAAAAGACTTTAAAAGTTAACCATCAACTCAAAATGGCAGCGTAAGTGTGAACTCAATAAAAAAAACTAAAAGATGATAAATGGTAAGTGATGAAGGGATGCTCTTTCATTCGTCTCTTTCCATCCGAGTCTCTTCCCCCTTCCTCCAACGCTGGTGATGCAGCTCGCCAAGGTCTCCTCCCAGAAGTCTGCGAGCGTGTGAACACAGTTGCCGTGGAGATGAGCAGCAGTGGGTGTGTACGTACTCCTCTTCTTCCCTCCCTTCCTTCTTCTTCCTCTTTGGCTTTCTTGCCTTTGCTTTGCCTTAGCCGGTCATGATGATCAGTTTTTCGGCCCGAGCTGCGCACTCCTCTTCCTCAGTCTGGTGGGGAGAAGGGGAGAAGGCCAGAGTCAGATGGCGGGGAAAGGCGGTGGATGGATGTGCTGTTGGTGAAGGCTGAATGCCTCTGTGTACACAAGTCAATTGCCTCTGAGGTCAAGGCTTAACTCAGTCAAGCCGCTGTGTCTACATGCCCCCTTACACTGCAGTCTCAACGTGTTGAACGTTGTTGCCTAGTAATATCGCTGTGCTATTTTCTTCTCAGGAGATGCTCTCGGTGCTTTTGTTTTATCCTTGCTTTAATCCTGTTTTTTACACTATGGGTCCTTATTCAAAGTGGGCTGCAGAGATTTTTACTGTTCACATCAAGATATCAATATCTTTGTTTATATTGCTGCACTTCTTGCAATTCAACGAAAGGAACTACTTCTTGACTTACGGGCTTAAGTGGCTTTTTATATTGCAGAGTTGATGTGATGAAGTGCTTTTATTTGTCAGGTACTTAATTCATCAGATTTTTCCAAAACAGATATTCTAGTGTGTTTATTTTGTTTCTCTATCAATTTTTTTAGACTATTTACTGTACCACAATGTAGTGTGTAAATCAATAGTGTGATTTAATGTCAAATACACAGCGATAGGAGATTTTATTGTTATCACCCACTCCTAATGTTTATCTATAATCACTTCAGACTCGATTCGTTTACTTTTTTAGATTTCATAATAAGGCCCTCCCTCACACTGGAATCTGCTCTTTATTATGTGTTACAAGGACACTTTTATCCATTTATTTCCCATTAAGTTAATCACCATCAAATACATTAAAATTTGTGTATTTAAATCAATATTTGTGCCTTTATTGATAGTAGGCTAATGTTGATTTTAAAGAAACTATGCAGGAATTTACTTCTTATTTTTCTGGGCGCAGCGCGCAGTGTGGTCAGGATTTTACAACACAATTGCCAAAAAAAGTGCTGGCATTGTGTGTTCCTTCAAACAACATTACAATTGTATGTTATTATTTAGTAGCTAAGTTGAAACTTTAAATTTTTGTATTTCAGGTTTTTAGGTTACGGAACAGGCCACTTGATTGTGATTAGGAAACAATCATTTTTGGGCTTAAAAACAGTTTTGGTGGTTGCACTATCCCAATAACAAACACAGCAATGTCTTTTATAAAACTGTTGCTATCCTCTATGAGAAAAAACAAAAAAACAAACAGAGACGGGTCACAAAAAAACAACTGGTTTTGCTGTTTGTTGGTCTTGAACTTGGTCTACAGCTTGTCAGGCATCTCGCCTAAGTGCCATTCATCACCCACCATCCCCTCCACCTCCCGCTGATTAGGTCAGCTCGTATACCAGATCAAATTAAAAACACTGATACGTATGAAACGTGAAAATGTAATATATTCATAGATTTATTTTTGGCTACAAAAATTGCAAACACAGCCCCAAAAAGACGCTTGTTGAAAAACTGACAGTTTTGTTCCCCAGATTGAAAAAGGTTTATCAACCTGTGCTTTAATCCAATGTGGAAAACAACTTTGGGCTGACAATGAAATCTCTCTGATGCAGTTTAAATGATAAGTCGAGAAATCTATTAGTCAATCAGCAAAAAATGAATGAGCAACTATTTTGATAATTATATGGTTTGGGTTTTTTCCACAAAAATTGTTTTTAGTTCCATTGTCTCACTTGTGCCGGATCTCTCAGTCTTTGACAATAGTCAGTTCTGTTTTCAGATTTTGAGCTGTTGGTTGGAAAAAAGAAGTAATTCACCTTGGACTTGACAGATATATTTTCTCTCTAGAGAAAACAATCAACAGATTATTCAATAACTTTTGTTTATTCAATAATTGTTAGTTTCAGCCACATTAATGTGCTTTCTGTCTATTTCATCCTTTAAGTCTTTAACAGATCAAGCGAGTTGTCATTTTAACGTGCATATGCTCGCAGGGATATGTCTGTATCTGGAAACGCTTGTGTGTGTGTGTGTCTTTATCTGTGTATTTTGAGGAAGTCGGATATGTAGGTATACACAATTTAGCCTTAGGAAAATTGTCAGAGGATATCTGCATGTGTAGAATTTTAATCCTGTCTGGCAGTGTAATGAATTATTCATTTAACAAATTTTATTTACAAAAATCCATCTTTCTCTCTGACTGCCTCAAAGTCTAATTATCTCCAACTCTCACAGTAGTATTAAAGTGACACTGATAGCTTGGCTCACGCAGAATAATACAGTATTTCCTTAAATAAACCTTAGCGGAAAACAACTGAATGAGGCTTATTTGCTTGTTTGGTTCCCTCGCTGGGTTGTGAATCAACAGCTTTTCAAAATGCTGAATGTTATTTGATGAGTTATTCCAGAAAGACCTTTTCACTGAAGTACCTATGTAACTTCCTTACTTCATCAAAATGTCAAAATGTGTGTCTCTCTTTCTATCTCTCGATTTGCTACAACTTTTCAATTGCTTTCTGAGTGGCACCGTTTTGATGTGAAATCAACAAGCATTCGTGCTCCTGATGTGCTCAGTATTTAAAGATCTCCACAATCTTAACACAGTCTTAATGACTCCTCTTTTGAACATAAATCCTTCATTAGCCCGAAACCCAAGAGGTGAGCATGCCCTTTTAAGCCTTTATATTTTAAACTACTATGTGCTCACAGCGAGGCAACATCGCACCACTCTTTTGAAAGATGTCCTAAATCATTTAGTCTGTTTGGGCTTAAAGACACTGCGTTAAAATCAACTTGAAACTTTCAGGGCAGGGGCCCTCGTTCACTCTGTTAATGGAGAATATTTAAGAGGAAGCCGCAGTAAGACCCTTTTTATGTTTTAAGTTTGCATATGAGTAATGTCAAGAGATCTGATGATATTTTTACATACTAAGTGGAAACTAAATGTCTAATGACACGTGAGTATTTCATGTTGTAGAGGTTAAGGGTTATGGGTTACAGGTTAAGGGTTAGGTTTAAGTTCCTGACTGATAGGAATCACTTTATATACAAAGATTATAGTGTAGGCAAAAGATACTACACAACCTGAATTCAAACAGTTGAGGAAATGTATAATAATTAGCTTTTTATGTGTAAACAATTAACAGTTTGTTCTCATTTTGTATAATCATCTTTAGGATAATTATGCCGCTATTAATTAGCTATTTAGATGATTAGCAAGTTAATTAACATAATAAGACATCTGTTTGTAGAAATGCTAACACAGCATTGGATCAGCTATCCATTATATGATGCACTCTGAGACCCAGAGCCTACTATGTCGTCTATAGTGTGCAGTGGTTTTATTAAGGTCATGCTGAAACAGTAAAGCTGGTGTATGAGTCACAATAGATCTGTGATTCATTGTCAGAGATCTAGTCATTTATAGAGATCTGTAGCAGATCCATCGAGCAGGAAACAAGAAGAAATGTAATGGAGGAGGAGGAGGAGGAAGAGGAGGAGGAGGGCATCAACAAAGCATTGGTTAACAAACCTCAACCAACTAAAATGCACACTAAGGAGAGGAAGAGGGCTCAAATGAATGCATGTAAATGCATGCACTTGCACACTGCACACTGCACTGGACTAATTGAGTGAGTCAGCTGATGAAGAGGGATTTAACCAAATTGCCAGTATTTTGAGATGGTTTCTGCCACAGATTAGAAATCGTCCTTGAGTGAGAAATCTTTGTTGCTCAAAATCCCTATTGAGAGAAGTGATAATGCGTGAAATTCTTCGATATATAACGGTATATATATATAGAAAATGGATAAAGATCAAAGGCATGGTCTGATAAACAACCAATTAGTCACAGCGGGGTGAAGAAAGGTTTACCAGTACAAGCAAATGTGGTGGAAAATATAAAAATACCCTTCACAGAGAACCTGCTGATTAAAGTTCATGCAGAATATATATTCCCATCAGTATCATGCAGACATTCAAACACACTCACACATACACAAGCACATGCACACTGGATAAGCTGTCTTACACACACATTCAGTGCACACACCTACATGCATGTGCATACACTCAGTTACAAAGAAGAAGTGGGTGCTATATTAATTCACTACTCACCTAATTAACTCTTTTCTGTAACACATAATTTATAGACTGTAGTGGAGATGTTTTACAGAGGAGCAGAGTTGAGACACAAAAGCAAAGACAGAGCAAAACGAGTGGTCCTTCATATTCCTTCATGACGACATCCCACTCTCAGAACAATCAAGAAAAGAGGTATTTATTAAGCCTCTTTATCAGTCCGTAAGAAAGGAGGAAAAAGGAGACTAAAGTGGCTGGTGTGGGCCTAACGCTACTGAGCGAAATTTTTGAGTGCACAGGTTGATGTCCATGGATATATAGGCTAAAAACTTACAGTCTAGCAGTGTAATGCTTTAAAACAGCGCTCCCAAAAAGGTGTGGCAGTGAGAAGTAGGGACGAAGCATCAAACACAAACGTAAAGAAAGAAGGGGAATGTGAGGGAAAGAGAGAGGTAGTGATGAGATTGGATATTAAGTCCTATCTATTTTTTAATCTGTCTATCAGTCTGTCTCTATCTTACAACCTGCACACTGTCCATTACACCTCAAATCCACCGCAAGGCATTACCCACTTAATCCACTGTTCAACATCCAACTAATGCCAACTGGTCTCTCTTGCCTGACAGAGGATGAGGATGAAGACAAGTGGAGGGGGGGGGGGCTTTAAGGATGAAAAATGGCTAGTTCTGAATGAAAGCCAATCGAAGCGAGGGAAGGTAAAATTGAAAACATGCAGAAGCATGAGGATTGAATTCTGAAATGTACTTCTTTATGATAATAAGAAGCATATTTAAGGTTTTAGGATTATGTGTATGAGTGTGTGTGTGTTGGGGGGGTTGTATGAGAACTAATGGCTGCTGATGGACTGGCAGGATGAAAATAAGCACAAATCAAGCATGAAATGGGATACACTCTTAATGACCTGAGATGGCCATTAGCTCTGAACTTTGAATGCAGCTCAATAGATAACATGAAGAGAGTGTCATTTAGTTTAGACTTAATATTCCCAACTTTTCCCATTTGTAACCAAACACAAAAGGATGCCAAAGTGTCAGGAATTTGTTCTCATTCTCCATCAGGACTAAACTTGATTTTTCTTTCGTTGTTAATTCACAACAGGTTGCAAGACAGATTGATTTATTTAATTCTTAAATTGAAAAGGGGATGAAATGTGTCAACACATCAAAAATAAAACAAGATTTCTCAAAGACAAGAATTAAAAATGGGCGCAATTTGCCATGATGAGAACAACAGATGAGGAGGAGGGCATGAAAACGGAGCGAGACCAGACCGATATCAACCCACTGAACACTGTTTTTTTAGACATAGTTTAGTGTGCGAGCGCATGTGTGTGTTAATGTGTGTTTTATGTATACGTAAAGCACACACAAATACACACAGACAGACAGATGGACAGACACTAAACGATAGTTAACCTACCTAGAGTAACATTTAAGAATCCCGCAAGAGTGTGATGCAAAGAAAATGGGTGTGGAGGGACCAAAAGAGAAGGAAAAGGGAAAAAAGAGTCATTCATGAGGAGTTTTTTAGTTGTCTCTGAAGAAAATTCATCCAAGTTCATATAACATCAGAGTTTAGAGACAGAGAGAGGCGTAAGATGGGGAAAAATGAACTGACGGCAGCTGCTAGAAATGAAATGGCAAGGAGGGACTGACAGGTATGATATGGTTTGGTGAAAGGGAGGGAAGAGTGGAGAGGAGGAAAGAGAGGACAAAAATTAAAACAAAACTCCTCCCTCCTTCCTCTTTTCTCTCACTCATAAATAGAGGAAATTGTACACCAGGTAGATGGAGAAATAGATGAGGAGGCAAATGACGGAGAGAGAGACTATATGAAAAGATGAAGCACCTCCCAGCACCGCGATGAGGAATAAGAAAAATATAAAACGAAAGAAAAAATTGAATACTCCAAAGCCTTCCGTTTTTGCTCTGTTTAGTGAGGCGAGGGGGGGGGGATTGTCAGTTATATCCCCCCTCTCTCAGCAACTGGTCAGTCTTCTTTTATCTTCTGTCCTCCTCAAAGCAAGGTGCTACCTTCCCCTTCAGATGAGCTGTAACCCTTTGCCAACACAGCTGTTGGACATGGCACTCAGGCTGGCTGCACGGTGGGGTGCTGCTACCCAGAGATACAGAGAGTGGAGCCGAAACACACCTCTGGCTGGCACAGAGCGCAAAACACAACTCCTACTGCACTCACTCGCTCTACTCCTCCTCCAAGAGAAAGAGAAAGAGAGAGAGAAAGAGAGAGAGCGAGATAGTGAGATGTGGAGGTGGGTCCCTCTGTAGGATTGTGAATTAGAGGGATGCTACAGTAAAGAAGAGCTGTTGCAACAATTGTCAAGAAAATTTTCCCTACAAAGAAAGCAATGGCTCCCCCTGTTGTTCCACTGAGTTCAGAGATGAAAATAAAACTGTTAAATGTGAAGAATAATACCTCTGGAAACTATACATTTTTCTCAAGGGCAGTTTCAAAAGCATTGATGTTATAGTGTCATTTGCTGTGAACTGAGAGTGTGTTTACTTAACCTCATATTAGCCCAATAATAATTAAATTACCAGTATTGTCCAGTCCCGCTTCTTGCAATTAAGTTTAAGACTGATTTTCTAATAACCAAAATTGATGGACAATTTGTTTTGACCAAATGTTTATTGTAACATAAAACATGACTTTTTGACCAGTGAAAAAGTTAAATTATCTATGTTAAGTGTTGGAAAAACAACCCTTTTTAGAGTGGAACACATGGAAGACATTGAACATATTATATTGTCATAAATGTATCTACTTGCTTTGACAACATAAGTGGAAAATATCTGGGATTTCTGGCCTGCTTTCTGGATGATTTTGCATTTCTCACTCTGCATGTGAGATTCCACTGCTTGGATTTCTATCATGACAATTTAAAGAAAAGGAATTTATTAAATTACTTGCCCCCCAAAAAAGATTTTAGCAATTATTTTGAGATTTTATAGTGCAACATCAAAAAAAAAAGATTAATAAAATCCAACTTCCCATGTCTGAGTTTGTTTAAGACTTTTGAAAGACTGATTTAAGTCAATTTAATACTTATTAATGCCTTATTCTTAGATTAATAAATTTTGTCCCTAGGATCCACGGGAACCCTGTTCAGTTAAGTATTGTGTGTATTGCAGGGTTGTTGTTTTTTTGTTTGTTTATTTGGTTGTTTTTTGTCTAATTGTTTGATTTAATTTGCCCCTGTCCAATCTTCAGGGCAGTTATAGTTGCCAACATTGCTTATCTATTTAATTGGTGGTATTTATCTTTAAGGTTGGGGTTCCTGTTTCTTTCTGTTTTTTTTGTTTTGTTTTTTTTTTGTTAAATCCGGTCTCAATCATGTGAAGGAATTCAGCCATCATTAATTTAATAATTTCCACCCTCTGTGACATGTCGAGATGTCTTTATTGAAAAGTGTCTTTAAGTATAGTACTATGTAACTTACTTAAAATGTGAACGCAGTAGTTTTATTTGTAAATATGTTTTCATCGTAACATTATCAAATTTATTGAACTAAATCAACTTCTTTAACCACTGACTGAACAACATTGGTTCATGACTTTTGGTGGATATCATAAAGGTTTTATACAGATAAGTACGTCGATGTTGCGTGGCTTCCGTATTTCCTAATTACCGAAATTCAAACAATGGCAGCGCTTGTAAAAGCTAACGTTAGCTAGTAGCTAGGATAGCTAACGCTACTAACTTTTCACAAGCGACGTTAACGTTTGACACAGGCAAAACAGTCTTACCGTGTTGTGAATGGTCTTGAAGGAGGAAACGCTTTTGTGGGACACTCGGTGTTTTTTTTCACGCGACACATGACAAAATGATGAAAATATGCCAAATAGTCCCGGTACATTGTTGACGACTGAGCTGAGAGTGACAGTGACAGTGACGTAGTAGAAAACGTCCGCGAGGCACACCTGGGTGACGTAATAACGTTCTGTGGAGCGAGACATCAAAATGAGTTTAGTTAAAATCATTTATTTATCAATTAGCCTAATAATTTAATGTCCTTTTTGTCTTAACTTTATCATAACTAATTATTATTTCAGCAACTAATTTCATGATTGTTATTTTTATCTCATTATTTCATTTGTGTCTGCCTGTTCAAATAAAACCTACAGGCCTGTGTATTGAACTACTAGCTAAATATACTGTTATTGTTGTATGAGTAGGCTGAAATGTAACAAGAAATTGCATTACAGAGATGCAGAATAATGTTTCAGGCAATGTGAAAACAGCTTTCCCTCCATACATTGTGCACCAGGAGGTAATGACAAGTTGATATTTCAACTGTAAAAAATCCCTACTTGGAATTAGTCACAAAAAATAAATAAGCGCATTTTTTATTTGAAGGTATAAGTATCAAGATCGCTTGTTTATGTTATGTGTTTATGTAAAATAAATAAATAATAACAATAATAATAATAATGATAATAATAACACTATCATTATATTGATGAACTGGCAATATAAGTAATGGCTTAAAAGAATTGGTCAGGCTATACAAATAATCTATTTACTAGAGGTGTTCAGTACATGTACGGAATCTTCAAACTGAACTGACAACAGATTCATGTCAAAGGTTGCACAGTGGTGGAGTTGAAAGACTTTACAGGTGGGGGGGTCACACCTGAGGCCTGCCTTGTTTAGTCAGTTTAGTTAGTTTAACTGGCACTCCAAAATTCACTCCTATTTAAACACTCCTCTAAATATTTAATGTTTAATGTAGCTAAATGTCTGGTAGAGGTAGTCAAGGGCAATAGTGCAGATTTTCCCCACTAATTTTCTATCAAGAGAGCTTAAGAGTTAAAAAAATATGTAGGAGGTGGAGAAGAGACTGACAGACATTCTGAATGAAAAGCAGTATATCGTCTGCATACGGAGATATGTAGTGTCTGTTATTGTGAACAAAAATAGGTTCATGATCAGCTGATTGTCAAACAGGCAAGAGGCTACTGCAAATTTTATGCAGTATCACCATAGCTATTGCGACTGTATACAGTAGTTGAATGAGTGCAGAGAAATAATTTCCAAAATCAGTGCAACGCAATGAAGCCCATAAGAAGACCCACTGGAGAGGGTGAAATATCTTCTCAACATCTAAAGAAAGAACAGTATTTTGACAGAGTGCTTTTTTTCCCCTGACCATGAATTGTCACAGGGCTGCATCCAATAACTTTCTGGTAGCCTGATTATTTTGATATTTATCTAGTCAAATGATTGTTACAAGGTTGTGCATTACCTACCAGGCTTCTGTGTTAGCATGGTATGCCCCTTGGCGTGGCTGACACCATGTCTCCTTGGGTTTTCTCAGGAACTATGAGGTATGCATTTTGTGGGTCTACTGTTCTGCATGTTCACAGTGTGTAATTGGTGTTACATCTGCCTGCACTCCTTGTTTTGCAGGATTGATACTGTCCCCTTTGAGTCTTTGCTTCAGGCACCTTCACTGTTTGTGACTGGAGGCTAGTGTATTTTATGGTGCTAACTTCAAGTGGCTTCCATTGGGCCTGCAGCTAACCCAAATTCTTTTCTTGGTCTCTGTTCTGTTGTTGATAGTGATGAGCTGCAGAGTGACGGCTCTCACCTTCCTTGTGTCTGGGGAGACGTGGCTTCCTTCTATGGTATGTATATAGTCTCCTTTGAATTTGAGTGTAACTCCCAGTTGATAATGTTTCAGTGCACTTTGCAGGCACTTGTATGCCAGGCTGTGCATCATGGTGTTGGCCTTTTCCATGGTCCCCGCCTCCACTCCCCAGGTTAACTACTGTTTTGTCTCTATGTTTCCATACTTCCACGTGTTTGGTCTGTACTAGTGTGCTTCTGCATTCACACTCAACACTTCCATCCATGTCATTATATTGATCGTTTTTTTACTTCTATTGTTCTTTTGTTTTTTTGTTTTTTTTCCGTAAGTAGCTCTGCAGCTTTGTCCATGCTTGCTTCGGTGGAGTGATGAAGCTGTCCATATAGAAAACTGGGAATGTTATATTTTCCCTGTGAGAATATGGGCAGTGTGTAATTTGTTTCTTTTTCTTTACTTTGGTTAAGGTTGGTTTTAGGTTATGATATTCTGTTTCTTTTAAGTTTATTTTATTGCAAGAGTTATTTCTTTCTATTTGTGCTTCTTGTGTTTGATTCCGAACCTGTGTGACCTTTTTAGTCCTAAAGTGGTTAAACGTTTCAAGAATTTACTGATATTGAAAGTCCTTTAGGGTGGTGTTGCCAACAATACTACATTAAAAAACAAGCAAACAAATAAAAAAACAAAGAAATATGCCATAACTTAGAGAGGGGGTTTGGTGTCTGAGGTGAAATGACATTGGATGAAGCCTGTTTGGCCACATGTACCAGAGATCTCATAAATGGTTTAAATGATTCACTTGTATTCTCCTCTGCTTCTGCAGTTGAAGCAACAAATGAGAAACACGCCAGTATGCTTGCCACTGGCGCCCTCTTGTGGTGTGTGCAGCAAATGCAAAGATGAAAACTTTAAAGGGTCCTGTAGAGTTATACTGTCAACACAATTTATGTTTACATAAATTTTTCTAACCCAAATGTATTGCATCCACTTTTGAGGTGCTCATTAACATATTGTATTTCACCTGAGTTGGCTGCATTCCAGCACAAGTCAGAAAACGAAGATGTTAGCAAAACCAGTTGTAGCCAGGTTAGCCATTATTAGCAATACCAGTTGATAGCATAAATTACACTGTATTTTGGACAAACACATGTCAACAGATAGAAGTTGGATAGCGCTGTTTGAGCAACTGACTTAATGAGACATAAATGAGACCAAAATGCTTATAAACGGTTATTTTACTGCAGCTTTCAAGGTTGTTGATGTGTGAAGCAGCCATCTTGGATTTTAAGGTTGTGGTTGGTGAGGTTTCTCCTATTCAAAAGGAGGCTAGGACTTGTTCCTTGAACCCATGGGAGCTATGGGGTATGGCAAATATGCAATGAAACCGGAGCTGCGATGTTGGAGGCTTACAGCGGACAGCACTAGAAGTAAAGGGAAGGAATCCAGAGTTGCTCTTTGGGTGCACTATTTTTTTAGCCCTGATAGGTGCTTTTGGCGCAACAAAACTTTTCGGTACACTCCAATTGGCGGTGGCTGATATACAATGGAGTGTTTGCATAGAGAAAGTATTTGTTTATTGTCTTTTACTACGGACATCTTTGTTCTATGCTAGTGCGCCAGCCATTGAGCCTTTCAGCAGCTGCAGAAAAGGTTTTACTGCGCAAATGTTGTTGATTATAAATTGGAAGCTCAGGCAAGATCCATGTAGACCGAGTCGGTCGAATTGACATCACAGCACTTGTGATTTGTGTTTGATAGAAGTCTTGTAGTAGCCTACTAGCCTACTCCTCCCGTCTCTGTTACATCAATAAATCTGCATGTAGCCGACTATAAGATCTAAAAATCACCAAAAAGTTTTCTCCATCCATGTTTTCCCGAGCAGTTGCAATGGAACACATTTAAATCAGAAGTCGGAAAAACATACACAGAATTATCGACTTTAGACCTGCAATGGAAACGCTGCATGAACTCTCTTGGTTTCTCCTACTTTCCAAGTAGGAAACCCAACTTCATGGGGAATTCTAGTTGAAATTTCTGACTGAGAACTCCAAAATTCAGACTTCCTGGTGCAAATGGAATGCATCTTAAATCCAGCATCGTTTACATCCATGTTGAGCAGCTGCTTGTCTTCTTCTACCCATCTTTGCTGGTGCATTGCAGCATATTTTAGCATTTTACTGCCAACTGTTGATGTTAATGCAATTGGAACACAGTTGGTAGTACTGGGTGTCTTGTCATCCACGAGCATGTGCGAGAGAAACAAACTGGGGACCCACTTGTGGAAAACCGCTCCATAGAACAACTAGAGATCTCAAACTGCACAAAGAACTTCAATTGTAACAGCTAATCTTGGCAGTTCTTTGGTTCATCACTGGCTGCCAGATACTTTGTAGAGCAGCTGTGGGAGCTGCAGCTCAGCCCAATTATGTGAATCACCATGCAAGGGAAATAAAAAGCCTTCTTTCTTCTGCGCACAGCACTGTATATCCATTTGGCTCTGGTAAAACATGGGACTTTTGTCACAGACATCTCTGTATCCTGTTACCAAAGTGCCAACATCTCTGTGGGACACTGTTGTATTCAAAGTGGTAGATTGGGTTGTGTCTGTTAATTGCACTAAAGAGCAATGAACCAAAAAGGTGAAGATTAAATTTGTCACAAAATTAGAAAGCCAAGACTTTAATAAAACATTTTTATTGTGTTTGTCAAAGTCTGGTCTCCAGACAAAACTTACAAAAGTTATCATTCAGTTTCTACCACACATTTATACATTTCTGTGCAATTCAGAGTTTACACTGACAATCTGTCACCTACTCTCGAGTAAAGCAAAAGACATCCGGATCAGAGTAACAGGAGACAACAACATAAATATCTGACTTGGTAGGGGAGGGTGGGGGTGATGTATTTCAATTATATATAACAGCTTGAGTCACAAAAAATACAATACATACATTAACCAGACAAAACCAACCGTTTGCCGCTTCAGTTCTCCAAGTCAGTCAGAAGTCCAGTTGTTATGCAGAGAAATATTTACAGATACTGTAGATGTTCAATGCACGATATTTGAGTTCCTAACACAAAAAGAAGTAAAGGAAGTCAAGGACTTTCAAATGCAAAAAAAATGTTTCCATTCCATAACTGTTCAGCTAGAGCCAGAGCTGATGACATTTGTGCACTGAGGTTCACAGAAGGAGCCAAAGCGCCCGTAGATGTCTTTGGCTCGAACGGCAAAATGATAAGTGGAGCCAGACTGGAACTGGGTCAGTGTACAGGCCATAGGCAGAGGAAGGGCCTTCACCTCCCCAATCTTCTTCCAGTGCTGCTGCGCTGCATTGCTGTTTGAGTTGTCTTGATGGAAGGCATAGAGGTGATAGCTGTCTACAGTTGCGCAGGTCCGATCAGTTTCTGCCACACACCAGGACAGCACTATACCGGTCTGGCTTGGCACCAGCTTCAGCTGAGGTTGCTGAGGAGGTGAGGTCCGTTCAGCCTCGGGAGGTAAGCGCGGAGGTGCGGGTGCCACAGGGAGAGGCGGCAGTGCCATGCTGGAGCCCCGGGTTGGAGTACCACTGGTTACAGCACGGGATTTTATTGGGGAGTCCTAAAAAAAGAGCAAACTGTTGTCATGAGTTGCTCCCCAGGCAACACGGGCTAAATATGATTATGGCCATTTATTCTTAAATGACAGGAAAAGCAAAGCAGTAATCAGTCATGTAGAAAGCTGTTCTAGAAAGATGATGGGGAAACAATTTCATATACTGAGATAAATGAACTCTAAACTTCCAACTTAGAGCTTAGATAACTGGACAACTGGTACCATTATAAGACCCATCCATAGATCCATAGATTTCACATTTCATAACATACACAAATAACACCACCCCAAAACATAACAGATGGACAGTGGTGGATGAAGTACCTGAAAGCCGTATTTGAGTAAAAATAATGAATTTTTAATACATATGTAAAAATGCAGATGTATTAAAAATATAATACATAAACAAAATAAAAAAGTATCAAAAGCAATTTTATGATATTAAATGTACTTAAGTTAAGTTAATTTAAAAGCAGTCAGAATTTTGAGAATTATAATTATAAGTTTATTTCTGCGTATCACACTACCTGAAAAATGAGTGTACACGACTTTTTTTCTGAATGTAAAAAATTTAAATAACACATATCTAGTTTTCTATTTCTTCCCAGTCCTTCATTTGTCCATCCATCCCTTCCTCCCTTCCCTATTTTATAGTGGGCAACTAAAATGCTAAGTAAAAGTGATATATTAACTCAATTAAAGTACGATACTCCCAAAAAATACTCATGTACTGTAACAAAGTATTATTACTTTGTTACATTACATCACTGCAGACAAATGAAATTGATTTACAAAACTGTATTTGTGCAATATATGTAAAATGCAACTATAAATCCTCACCAGTGGGGGGCGGTGGTGGACTGTCAACTGGGGATTGGTGGACGAGTTCACATTGCTTTGTGGGGACGACCTTGCTCCTGCACCTGAGAGCACAGCGCACAAGAAAATTACAGATGTACATTTTAGACGTAAAATGCACAATATAGTCATATTATCACATTAATTATGTTTGGTTTTTTTAAATTTAGAACTACACCATTTTTTTATTATCATGCCATATAGCCATAATGAGGTGTAGAGCAATGGTTTATGTGTGTGCATGCACAAAATCACTTTTTCAGGCCCTCAAAGTAATGTAGAGGTCTTACTGTTGGGAATGCTGGTGACTTGGTTGGGACGCTGGGTCGGTGAGGGAGCTGCTACAGTGGCATTCTTTACTCCTGTCACTGGAGAACATAAAATACAACATAATTAGATGACAGGCTGTTTTTTGTTTTTTTTTTATTACAGGGCATGTTAAGGTTAAAAATCTATTTTATTGTAGGTGGGGAAAAAAGGGGTTGACTTTCAGCTTTACCTTGGACATCATCGTCGTCCTCCGTGAGATCGATGACGGAGCCTTTGGGTCGTGCTGCTGGAGCAGCTGCTTTGGATGGAGTGGATCCTGTAGCTTGGTTGTCTGTGAACATAGAGAGACAAAGATAAATGTTTAGATAACTTTAAGAAAAGAAAAAGCCAGTAACACTGCCCTTTTTTGGGCCAAAATAAGAGGGGCAAGGACATTTTTAATACTTAAAGACAGTGATACTCAACTTGCTTGGCTTGAGGGCCACTTTTGCCACATGACAGAAGACCAGGGGCCAGTCGCAGCAGCTCCATACACATTTCTGGAATTTTTGGGGGGAATTCAGGACGTTTCTCAGATTTTAGGACATTTCTAGGATTTTAGAGCTTTTCTGAGATTTTAGGATGTTTCTCAGATTTCAGGACATTTCTCAGAATTTAGGACATTTCTAGGATTTTAGGACGTTTCTCTGATTTTAGGACATTTCTTGGATTCTAAAACTTTTCTAGAAGTTTAGGACGTTTCTAGGTTTTTCGCATTACAGGATGTTACTAGGATTTCAGGACATTTCTAGGATTTTGGCACATCTCTAGGATGTTAGGACATTTATAGGATTTTAGGATATTTCCAGGATTTTAGGACATATGGGGTGTTTTTTTTTTTTTTTTTTTAGGATTTTAGGACATTTCTAAGATTAGAGGACGTTTCAAGGATTTTAGGACGTTAGGGTCTCAGCTAGGACCTCTGTGGGGGGGGTACAAGGGATCCTCCACTGGCACTTTTCAGTCTCTATTTTGATGTTGTTTTATGCACTGTGGCACCATATATATTCCTAAAAGTACAAAAACAATTCCAAGTGTGAATCACTTTATTTTCATTGTGAATTAGAAAATGGTTGGGGGAGGACCCAGCACCCAGATTTGCCAGATTTGGCCCGCGGACCATAAATTGAGTATCACTGCTCTAAGACAACAAACATGTTAAAATTACAGTACACCCTTGCCTGTCTTTGATGTCAGAGACGTCCCTTGTGGCGGTCCTGGAGCGGTGGAACCCGTTGCTGCCGGCCCGGAGGTTGCGGGTGAAGAAGCTGAAGACATAGCTCCTGCTACAGACACAGACTGAGCCGGTGTCCTGGCCGTCGTCACGGATACCCCTGCGTTGGGTGTAGTTATCCCCCCAGCACCACCTTGGTACACAGCACGGGCAAGAGAGATCTGGGCAGAGGACATCTGTCCAGTGGAGGCCTGGAGCGCTGGGACTGTGGTAACAGCTGGGACAGAGGACGAAGTGGTAGTAGCGGGAGCAGGCTTGAGTATAAATGTGGTGGTGGCAGCAGTGGTTTTGGCCTTGGTGAGAGAGCTGGCTGCAGACAAAGAGGAGACAGGGATGTTGACCAGCGTTCCCGGCTGGCCATTAGCCATTGATATAGGCAGCTGGATGAGCAGCGGCTGGCCCGCAGCCACCATGCCGCTCCCGGGAGCCGTCTTCAGCAGCAGGGTGCCTGTGGGACTCTGAGTGGTGATGCCAGTGGTCAAGGTGTTGCCAGCATTAGAGGTGGAGGTGATCAGCTGGAGAATGGGGGCTTGTGAAACCATGGCAGTGGAGGTGGATGTATGGGCTGGACCTGTGGCAGAAGCTGGTGGGGCAAGCTGGGCTGGATTTGCTGAGGAAAATAGGAAAAATGTCTTGTTTCAGAGTGTGACAGGAAGGATCACTGAGATTTTAAAATGAACTGTAGCTTGTATTTCGTTTGTTTACTCATCATTGTTATTTTTCAGCCTGGACTATATTTTCTCATGTATTGAGTTTAAGTGATATTAAGAAAAACATTTTATTCAAACTGGTCAGTATTGAGCAAGACTGCTGCTGCCTGCAGCCATGAAACAGGCTGCAATGGAATACCGAACTGCCCTGACTCCTCGCTCGATCAGCAAACGATCACGCTTGCTGAATACAAGTTGCTACAGCTGTAACTGAGGGCTAGTCTCTGGAGCTACTCTGACTCTCCTTCTGGTGAAGTAGTCTCATAGCTGCAGGACTGCGGCTGAGGGACCGACGGGTGTGCTAGCTGGCTAATTCTCGTCTGATTTGTTGCCTGATAAAAAGAGCGAGAGTGGGGCAAAGAGGCTCCATGCCACTTATTCCTACTGAAAGCGTTAACTTTTCAAACCATGTCAAAAATAAAGCCTTTCATGTTTCGAAAAGGCAAAGCCATTTCCTATGACATCTGGGCCTTATTGTTTTTTCCAAACATTACTCAAAAGTAAACAGGGACTATTTTCAGCCACAGATTGCATATTCTAAAGAGTATTTAACACAGCTAGACAGCACTGGTCCAATTGACTTAAACTAAACTGCTGTGCCAATGTTGATAGCAATGAGGGAACACATCCCTCCACGTTTGGCTCGACAGGCAATACTTGTTAGTTGGATCATTTCGAATAAACAGTGAGCTGAAAACATCTGAAGTGAGAAACATGCGACTCAGTAACAGAATCTTGGTTTATATTTGAAAAGCGCTGCTTAGTTTTATTGTTTGATTTCCTTTTTTTTCAGCCTCTGATTTTACTGAACAGGAAGCAGAGTGACGCCCACTTCCTGTTTACTAACTCCTCCCATTATGACAATATGGAGCATTAAAATACATTTCTGAAAACACTTTAGGTAGGAAATAGGCAGCATAGTAACGTAACCTTGATTTTTATTTGATCAGCACTGCTTAGTTTTACGGGCCAAGTTTGAGAGAGAGAAAGGCGGGTAAGTCTCGACAAGTTGTAACAGGCAATTGTGGGCAGTACGAAAATGTGGAAGTACAGCTTTTAGTTCAAACAAGAGCACAAGGAGCCGGCGAAACTCCTCCAAGTGAGGTAAATTGCATCATTTGGTGGAGATTTGGTGGAGTTTCTGTGGCTGGTGAGGAGGGATTTTTAGGCACAGGTTAGATGGAGGCAAGTTCACCACAGTTCATCTACACATACTACCCACATTGTTTCAACACAAAGCTGATAGTTTCCCTCGTACACAACATCCAGCATAAAGGAAATCATGCTACTCACCAACTGTGGAGGTTGAAGAAACAGTTGTTGGATTCTGCTTTACCTCCATTGAAGTGCGGACTGGCCTGTTCAAAAAAGATTGCTTAAGCTTAGAGCTGTTTGTGTCCGCAAAAGGAGGAGGACTGGATGTGGTGCTGACATGCCCTTTTATTCCATTTCATACAGTCATATTTAAACAACTTGTGGCAAGATCCCACCTCATTATAGAAATACATGTCTTTATCAGTATGTAAGTATAGTTTTCAAGCCAATTGCACAACATTTTGTGTACGAGTCATCGGGGATTTATATCCCTTTCAATGTGACATTAATTTTTAATGAAAGCTGCAGAGACTCTAATTGCAGTGAGAATAATATTCAGAATGTTTGATCATTTCAGTGATGGATAATGACAATTGTCCCAGTATGCTCCTGTTCCTCTATTACGAGACTGTCAAAATGTCGCAGCATGCCTGTCAGTATATTCCCGAAAAAATTCCGGTCTTCTCTTCACCCGCAGTATTTCATTGATAACATCACGTATCTCTCTCCAGCTGTCACAAGACAGTAGTGGGAATCGACGCTCAATGTACATCCTCATCGCCCTCCTCAAGTTCGAGGGCAGCGCCTCCTTGCCCAATAATCCAACATAGTTGACCTTTGCGACCCACTCACAGTAGATGTCGTATGGGACTAGGTAGCGGAATACGTAAGATGCGTAGCGGTCAGGCCTCGGATTCCCTGAGCTTCTATGGCAGTTGTGGTACAGCACTTTCTCCAATTGGGAAGTGATTGTGCGGAGCTGAATGTCTGCTCTGCATTTTCCCTCATTGTATTCTGCCAGCTTTTTTGCCATGGCAATATGAGGTGACATTTCTCCGTCCTCTTCCTCCCCCATTTCCTCTTCCTCCATGTTCACGACAGACAGTACGGGACTCTCAGCAACAGAGGGCTCCACTCCCTCGGGCACCTCAGGCTGCGGCTCTACTGTCTGCAGACGGAGCACGCTGTTGGGAGGAGAGGTGCAGTTTTAACTACACTCTGCACTACCCGAGGAAACGCTCAGGCTTCACATTGTAGAACGTCACAAGACTCAGGACCTGGACCCACACGGGTCACTTTGCAGGTACAAAACACAGACTGACACGTGTTTGTTTGTTTTTTCCCAACCAGTCTTAAGAAATATTTGGAGGTTAGGAGTTTAAAAGTTGATCCTGACAAACCGAACAAGGGACAAGGGGTCTTGGGTTTCCAAAACAGTCATGATTTGAAGGATGTAGGGATTCTTTATTCTTTCCATTCGTTCTAAATTCAGTCTCTAGTGATTACAGATAGCAACCTGGGACAACGTCAACTATTCATGCTGTGAACGGCTCTGTATGTGATACTGGCTTCAGTCCGGTATTGTCACGTTCATACAAAAGCCAAATTACATTCACACAATATACCACACACAATTTATAAGTGCACAGACTTCTGTATCAAAGATATGCGTTGATAAATCTAAATATTTTGTCACAGGATGGTCAGGCAAACTTGCAATGAGCTTGCAATTATGTGATAAAAACAACTTCTAACAGGGTTCCCCGCACATTTTCATCTTCAAAATTTCCATGACTTTTCAAGGATCCATACTAAAATTTCCATTTTAGAAAAGCATGCACTTCACTGCCTCGGCAGCACTTGTCTTTCTGGTAACCGTAGTTTACTACACACACGCAGGAGAGGCTCGCATCCCATAACAAATGCCGCCACACTACGTCAGAAAGACACATAACCTGTCAAAAACGGGAAGGCTTAGCTGGTAGTAGTCATGGAAAATGAAAACTGTGCAAGTTTTCCACTTTTATCAATCAGCAAATTTATTGTTTTAATTAATTTGCCTTGCTTGACATCGGATGTTTTTCGATGCGACTATTGCTCATCGCAGTGTTGATGCTGACACACGATATGGTGCAGCGCTAAGTCAACACATATTAGAGCAACGTTATGTCAACAGCTAACTTACCGAAAATAAATAGTGTAGTGTTATACTACATGGAAGGTTTTCCTCTGAAGAATAATTTTATTATACAAAATTCAAAGTTAAAAAAAAAATAAAATCAAAATTCCATGAAATTTCCAAAATTTTCAGTTATATTTATAAATTTCTTGATTTTTCCTGGATTTCCATGACCTTGGGAACCCTGTTCCAAAAAACCTTAAGAACCTAATTTCTAAATTGAAGAGTAAAAACTCAGCATGGTTAACAGGGTTTTTAGAAGAAAAAATTGCTCTCAAAACTTACCGTTGACCTTGAGGGATGTTTGCAACAGTTGCAGTCTTGGCAACAACAGCAGTAGCACCAGCAGCAGCAGCAGCGGCGGCAGCGGTGGCGGCAGTAGCAGCAGCAAGAGCCTGCAGAAATCACACCGCACGCTGTCAGAACATTTTCACACACATTCACTTATACTCCAGGTACAGAGACTTTAGCATGTAACAACGGGAAAACCATTTCTTACCTTCTGTTTCCTTTTGTTCTCTGAAGCCTGATTAGCCTCTCCGAACTTTTTCGTTAGCCGGTTTATCTTGGCCTATACAAACAGTAGAGAGAGGCTTCAGATTTGGGCCTTGCCAACCGTGGGTAGTCAATTCTAGCAGCTGCTTTACTACACAGTTGACAAAAAACACATCTTACAGTTATGTAGTATGTGTTATCTTCCTAAAAATATTACATTTCAACGTTACAGTTTACTTACCTGGAGTGTGTTAATGGCGGTTTGGTGTTTGGTGGCACAGTCGATCTTTTCTACTCTGTCCTTCAGCTCTTGGAAATGTTTGTCAAAAATGGTCAGCTCCAAGACCCTCAACCGTTCATCTACCAGCTGTTGCACAATCTGAGAATATAAGGTCGAGCACAAAAAGGCAAAATTAAGTCATCAAATATCCATCAGTGTCAAGACTTCAGAAAAAAAATCTGCGCTGCACAATACTTGCATACAAACCTTTTCAAGTTTATGGTGACTGCCAGCTTTTGCAGTGATTTTAAGTTCAAGTTGTGCCTCCAATTCCTCACGCTCCACTTTGGGCCTCTTCCCCTCCCTTTTTATCGGTTGTCCATCTTTTTCAGAACCCTCAGATAAAGTGCGCTTCAGTCCAGAGGTGGAGCCCCTCTCCTCTTGCACTGCTCAGGAAACAAAGAAAAACGCCAACTAGTACCCAGTCCATGTGTTCTATTCATTGCCCAAAAGCTTTTGTGCTTTCTGACACAACTCTATTTTAGATCAGTCGACAGATCATGCAACAAATTCTCAAAGAAAACACTAAAAACTTTACAATTTATTTTTGTCTCTAACTACACGGCCATGTTTATTCCTGGTATCTCAATACAGGAATATAAACAAGGTCTTTTGGGCTGGTCCTTTATATTATACCCAAAAGTTTACCATCTCAATTTATGAATTGTTCTTGGTAACTGTACAAAAATGACAGTATTTTAAAGGGAGCATTGATGTAATGTAAAATACTTCCTTGTGTGGTAGTAAGAGTTTTGCCAGTACAATATGTTGCCAAATAGTTTTTTTCCCTTTAAACTTAAAGGTCCAGTGTGTAGGGTTTAGTGGCATTTTGTGATAAGGTTGTAGTGCTGTAACTTCTCCTGTGTGCATGTAAGAGAACAAAGGGTGCTGTTGCAAAAACATGAATGGCCCAATCTGGAGCCAGTGTTTGATTTGTCCGTTCTGGGCTACTGTAGAAACAACATGGCAGGCTCTGTAGACGAGCACCTGCTTCCTATGTTAATATATATGGTTACTCTGTGTTAATGAAAACACAATAATTTTTTTTTCCAGGTGATTATAAACAAATGAAAACAAAGTTATGAATATTACACTCCATTGGATCAAGAGATTTTTTTGTATCAAATCTTGGTGGGAATGCCATTTTAATGAATATTACACATATTAAATTGATCAATTTAGTTTAAAAGGAAGTAAAAGTCTCATTCAGCATTACAAGTTCCTTTAACTTGGGACAATCTGGCCTGTATTTGTCATTATTTTGTGTTCGGCTCCTTTAACCATAAAAACGCAAAATCATTAGAGGTTATTTTCTGAAGATCAAGGTACATTTCTGGCTTCAAAGTGCCAGCACAGATGTCCTTTGTATTTTCTTGCTCTGCATAATAATTGCCATTTAATACAACGTGAAAGTGTTCTTAATACCCTCACCATTTGATTTAGCAAACGTACAGACTTGCAAAATAAATTCTGTTGTAGCATCTTAAAGTGAAGCTTGACTTTGTGTGTCAAAATCAATACACAAGTGATGGGGAGTTTGTCGCCGCCTGTGGAAACAGATTCGTCTAGCCTCACAAAATCACTCATGTGACTTTACTCGGGCATCTTGGCTTGGGATTGGAGACTACAAATCTTTGTGTGGGCGTGGAGTTTAAAGATCAAGGGTTTTTGTCAGGCAGGGATGATCTAACAAAAGAGTGTTTGGGCACTAATTAAATGCCATCTTTTTATAATGTAGTACAGCCAACATCTGCAAGCAGAGTCCTGTAATAACCTTGAACCTTAAAATTTCCATAGCCTTCCATTTCAGGGCTACATTAGTTTAACAAGATAGCATAAACTCTGCATGTATAAATAATTGAATGACATATCTAAAAATACTGCTTTTGGTTAATGTCCTTCAGATCTCTATTGATATTAACAATGTTAAGAAATTATCCTGAAGCTGTGCGGCACAACGTCCACTCTCTCATACCTGTATTGGATGGTGGAGTGGATGAAGGCCGTGATGGCTTTTTTGTTTGTCCAACTTCTGTTTTTTCCGTTTTGGGCTCTACTTTCACCGAGTACACCTCCATCTTTTCCTCATTTAGTGATGCTTTCTTCACACCCTCTTTTTTATCCTCCTTTTCTTTTATGTCCTCCTCTTTGATTTCCTTTTCTTGCTTTGTATCCTTAGAGGAAGAAGCTGGTTGAGACGGAGAAGGACAGGGAAAAGAGGAATCAGTGGTAGTGGGAGATTTGGGGGAAGAAGGCTTTTCATCTTTGATTTTGGCTGTTGAGGCCCCGGGGTCCTTGGCCTTTGTAGTGTCACTATCTGTATCCATTGGTTCTGTGCAGTCAGATACTGGAGGTGGTACAGGCGAGCATGGAGCCGAACCTTTAACGGAATCCTTCAACAAATCCTTGGACGGGTCCTCTGTTGTAGTCTGGTCCTCCTGAGGAAGAGCATAATTAACCAGTGATTAGTTAAAAGGTTTTTTGGACTCTCACTCTATCCACACTTCAACATTAACCCTTGTAATGTGAACAAATCCTGGATGTAGCTGTATGCAACAAACAATTATCTAAAAAAATTTCTGTGCATTTACCTCTTTCTTTTCCGCCCCTGGGGTCACTTCAGAGTCTTTTTCGTGTTTTTCCTTGGATTCTGTTGAAGCTGGTGTAACAGACTCCTTCGATGAGGACAAAGTTTTCTGCTCCTCCACTTCCTCCTCATCCTCCATCTTTTTCAGTTCAAAGTTCAGAGAGTGGAATGGTGATGCGGGAGAAGTCGGAGTTTCTTCCTTAGCTTTTGGACTTTGTGAGGAGCCCGGGGAAGGGGACAGATTTAGTGACAGGTAAGGAGCAGGAGAAGCAGGGGATGTCGCTTGTGGGGAGTTTGAGTCCGAGATGTTGTTTTGCTCTCTGTCCCCCGCTTTTTGCCCGTCCTCTTTGTGTGTGCCGTTCATTAGAGGTGACGGAGATGAGTCGGACAAACTTGGAGCCGCTGTCAACAGAGTGTTGTGAAGAGTCTCCAGTTGCTGTCGATCACTTATCTTCATGGTCTTCCTAGCTCGGAAAATCTTCTTCTTTTCCTCTGTCACAACAACTTCCATTGCTGTCTGTGGAGTGAAAAGGAGAGATTAGATGCTATCAAATGTTAAAAATGTGGAAGAACATCTGCAAACCTGTAGTGATAGTTGCAAGAGTAAGCAGCACAGTCTCTTCCGCTTATGAACCTGTCCTGGACGTTACGCACTGCATAGTAAAGAAATGGCTGCAAAGTTTCAGAGCAAACACTAGAGGTCACTGTAGAGCCCTATGGCTTTCCTGTTTGCTCTTTTCTAGAGGGTTCTTCTTTCACTGAGATCTGCATACCAAACTGCTCGGTTCCCCAACATCCTGTTTTTTTCTACTAAAATTTGACTCAGTATCCAAGCCAAATCAGAGAGATCCTTACTGCCTGATTGCACATTGCTCTATCTCTCCTGCAGTGACAACAGTGAAGGTGCAGCTCAGTAAGCCAGGAAGGCTTTTTCATGTCAGTCAGAAAAGCTCTAACTACTATGACCATTGCCCCTTAACTTAATTTTTCTGAGTAACCCATGGATTTCATGTTTACCTAAGTCCCGATCCAGAGAACAGAAATGACATTGAAGTTAACAGCAGCAACCCAACCTTCCTCCCATCCCCCCGCATTCCTATTGGTTCAGCTCTCAGCGAATGAGAGCGGTCAGATCGAGGCTGTGTTGGCAGCAGTAAAGAGGTTATGCAAAACCTGAAGGATTTTCCGTACATAGTTCTGATTGTTGCACACATTGTGGTTTTGAGGCTAGTTATTCTATTTAACATGTATTCATTTCATGTATCATAATTTTATATGAATACATAAATAGGATGATTTCATGTTCTTTTTAGGGAGTCAGACAAAATTAGAAATGCATTAAATCTGTGTGCTGCAGGAGATTGTGCTTAGCTGCAGTAAAATTCTCATTTTACATTCAGTAGCAAAGGAGAAATGCGTCATGATATGAAATTAAACCAATAATTAAATCATCTGTGAATAACTCACCTTCAGCCTGAAAGGTTCCTGGTCATGGATTGCCACTGAATCCTTCGACAACCTTGGAAAAAAACACAGATAGATTCCTTTTTAGTAAATATGTATTATTGCTTGAATTTCACAGGACAACATCAACTAAGCATGAAATCCACAGACCATAAAAATAAAAGTGTATCCCTAAATTTAGCTCCTCTGAGTTAAGCAGTCTATCTCCATCCCTTGAGCCGTAACTGAGCCATTGGCTTCAAAGGGAGATAATTATTTGTTGGGTCACTCCGAATTTCATCAAATTTTAAGTATAATTATATTGATGACAATGAAGTATATCCACATTTATTAAGAACTGATAGAGCACACATCTAGACACAAAAGGCTCGTACTTCATCAGGCAATGATATGATCCTGAGTGCCATATGTCATACGTTCTTTTATCATTTTTTTCCCGTTTTTTTCTGCTTTCATGTAATGTTTCTGCAATTTTTTTTAAACTGACATGATACCCTGATAAACTTGACGCCCATTCTTATACAGCATTACTACTTGGACCAAGCTTATTTTCAAGTTAAAACTGATGTACAAGAAAATGTGTCAGCTGATTCATTTGCTACTTGCAGGCAAGACAGCAAGCAAAGGGATCCGAATTAGAGACGTGACATGCTAAACAATCACACAAAAAGGCGAAGAGGAAAAAGATTCAAAACAAGGAAAAAGTTTGTCAGAACCATGGAAAGGGAGAGGCAGGAAAGAGGCTTTCATACATTATCCCAACCCATGTACAAGTGAATGTGAGCTCAAGAGTGTGCAGCTACAGGGGTTCATTTTCCTGTTAAAATGTTGACTGCATTTCTGAGATCAGTCTGTCTGGTAACATATTTTTATTGTTAAAGCAAAATCAGTCAAATTCAGATGGCAAAGATTCTGTATGTAGCTAAAATTGTTGCTTTCAGCGCAGGAACAGAACACACAGCCAGTTATCATTCAAGTAACCTTTAAGATCCTATCTGGTGAGAGCAAGCCGCTCCAGTTTTACGCTGTAAAGCTGGTTAGCTTTACTGTGACTGCAGTGCTGACCTGCAGACTGCAGCTGACAGAGCCACCTGAAAAGACCTCGATCTCCAACAATGTTTAATTTAGCCATGTGTATTTTGCAGCTTGGCAGGTTGTCACGTGTACGTGGAAAAATGCAACTTGACTAAGAGACTGATCTGGGCCGAGTGTATACTTTACACTGTAAAGCTGAGCAGCACTCTGAGAGGCTGGCGCATACGCACAACACTGAAAGTCAGTCCTATTCTGCTTTCATATCTGCAATCAAAACTTCCTGCAATGATACAGTTCTGATTTTAAAAATAAGTGAGAATATATTTTTGCCATACTTTCTTGCTATTTAACCTAGGAGAAGCATCACGCAAAAAAGTCAGCATCAACAAATAATAAATAAATAAATAAAGAGCGGTGTAAGCTCACGATCACTGGTACACTTCACATTCCAATGTTATTGCACACTGCGCAGAGCACAATATCCCCCCTCCCCCATCAGACGGCCTCATTTACTGCGCCTGGATTCAGTGCAGAACTAAAATGGCCGTCAGCTCTGCTGTTTGCTGCCAGACTGAGCTCTCAATAGCTAGCTGAACTGGATTCTCTATCAGACATCAGAGTGCAGCACCACCCTGCTAAATAACTATTTTTTGTTCAGCCTGATGTTTCAGCAAGCTTTCAGAGTAAAAAAAAAAAAGATTTCTTATTAAATTTAACAAAAATATGACTCAAGCCAAAATTAAAAATTTCAAAATGTTAATTTTACATTCATCCAATCTATCTAACTTTCATAATACATGCTACAGCTAATCCTCAGCCATTTTTCTGCACCGGTTCACTGTTTAAATAGATAGACAGTTATGGTTTAGGTAGCTTTTTGTATGGTTTACACATAATATGTACATTAACTATAAAACCACTGTGCTTAGTAAGAGAATTAATGTTTTTTTTCCCCCAGTTTCTAGAAAGCTCATAACCCATATTTGAAAACAGGGCTATCTTGAGCTAGGTCAGTGAGTGCACTGCTGAACGTGACTCGGAGAAATACAGGAAACAATCATAACACGTGTCAGATGAGTATGCACAAGCAGGGTGTGGCATTTGCTGCGTACCACTAGCTACTTGTGCTTTACCTCATGAGATAGGTTGACAAACTCATAGGCGCATCAGTTTCCTAAATGTATTCCAAAGCTTACACTAAGTGATGTCCCTGAGGTGAAGGTGCATGGCTCTGAATTTACACTATCATGCCGTTTCAGGCGAGTCACGATTGTTTTCTGCGATACTATCCCCTGACATTTGACTCAAAACATTTACAAGGCTTCCATTATTCCTCTGCCTTTCTGTTCAAAACAATCATGCATCTCATGTCACATTAAGATCCCATAGGATTGCATGTAACTGGAGTCAACAATCCAATATGCTCCGATTTCACTGCAAAAAAGAGAGGGCTTACATAACATCCAGCACATTTAAATAATTCATTTTAGATTCTTTAAATTATTTCTTGACTAGATTGTGTTTATTGTTATGGATTTGGTAACTAGGCTACCATACATAAGAGGGATCTTTTTCACGTATGCCCTTGTGTGACGCTGGAGGCATCAACAGCAGAAGAAAAGCAGAGATGTCCACCGTCTCTCTCTTGCTTTTGACAACTGCTTTTCTCCTAGTTGCAACATCGATGTCTGTTGTTGTTTCAGAACATTGCCTCTGCAAGCCACTGTTTCAACACCAGGTGACTAGCCATTGAGTTGCTGGTCAAATGTCATAAAGTTGCAGTGCCTCTGTCAAACTAGACACGCAAGTCTCTCCAACTTCAAATAATTAGAGAATAGGGTGACTGTGGAGTTAGTCCTGCTGCTGGAGGACCCAGCAAGAACCCTTGGCATTCCCACATCACAATAACATTGAAACAGTATCACACTACTGGTTCAAATTTGGGAAAATGCAACCATATTTCTGCAGTATGATATCTTGCTCATCATCAGTCAAAGCTGCTTGGAAGAAAATGGTAAAGTTAATCATACACCAAAAATACAAGTCACTTCTTGTTGGGATACAGTGAATGGACAAGCATGTGCAGCTTGCCAAAGCATGTTGGCCCCCAAAGAAAAACATCCAGACTGTGACACACAGCTTCAATAAATGAAGTATAATTTATCCAAAATACCAGTTATTAATGGGTGACAAACTAGACAGGTACTGGTACAAATGAAAGCACTTTTTTAATGGATCAGTGACTGATGTGCAGATGTCAATCCATTTCAAAACCTTTGTTTGTTGAATCTTGCTGTGCTCTGGCTACACCAGCTTTCAGAAACGCATCATTAAACTCCATTAAAACACTGGAACTGGAACACTGACTGTGTGCGTCAGCAACCGGAGCAAGTAGAGGCAAAAAAAAAAATAAAAATCAAGCACCATTTTGCAGGTGCACCATGGCTCTAACATGTTTGAAAACTGTATTTGCTTTGACTATTTGTCTGTGTCAGCAACAATGAGAGGATTCCTAAATCCTGTTCAAGGCATTTTGTCACAAAAGCGCACTCCAACGATATACACAACACCATATGACCCACCTGGGCCCTAATTAAATGAGTTGTGCTAACAGCTGAACTTCTATCTGAATGAATGTGATGCTATGGGTTTTATGTGCATCCAGACACTGTTGCATAAAGGAAAAACAAAAATAAAAAAATGAATGGCTGCCTTAGTGATTGTTAGCCTTTACACCTGTATGATATTTACAAAATTCACAAAATAAACATCTACAAATGCGACAGCTCTATAAAAACATACACATACATTAACTTGCAAGGGTGGAAACAGAAGATTCACGATTCAAGTAAACTTTCAGCACTGAGCCAAAAGATGTGAGAGCAACAAACAATGTTTACAAAGAATGCGTACACCTGAAGTTGTGCACAGGGTTGCAGGCATGTATTTACTGACGTCAGCTGCATAAGTGAAACTTTGCTGCCAACACCCTGACATATGAAGCATGCCTGAAATGAACCCTTCATGTAAAAAAAAAACCCACAACAAACATAAACAAACAAACCAACCTTCTTGAACTAGCATAGCACAATCTACAAGCATCAAAAGCTAACCTTGAGAAGAGTGTGAAGCTGCAATGACAAAAACTGAGTTAGACCTCAATGACAGAGGGAAATGTTAAACATGCTTTAAAAACAAAGAAATGTGAACCTTTAGCAGGAGGTGTGGGATTGCGGCCTTCCATGTATTTGGTGGTTGTGGGAGCAGGCTGAGAGGCCAGCAGGAGAACATAAAAGGAAGGAGGAGGGGCTCACTTAGGACTAGTCCATCTTGTTTCCTGCAGGGGTATGTTCTAAAAAGGGTGTGTGGCCTACATGCCCCTATAATGGATATTAATTAAACCCTTTAAAAAGAATAGTCAGCTCAAAACTCCAGGCACAGCACTCTGCCATAAAATACACCCCAAAATAAAAAGCATTTTTTTTCTTACTGGTGACACCTAAAAAGTGCATGATATATTTAGAGATAACACAAATACATACCAATCAAATCTTGTGCCTACAACATTATAAAGTACAGCGTGGTGATTATTAATACCAACTCTAGCTAGCAGCGCACAGACAGAGGGGAAGTACACTGCACAGACTGTTGCTTAGCAACGCCCATCCCCCAACTCTAGCACAAACTAGTCCACAGTATGGAAATCTACAGCCAGCACGGACTGAACCATTATGACAAAGGGCAGGGGGGGGAAACTCCCCTAAATAAAATAACACCATAGGGAAAAAAAAAGGTTAATGATAAAAAAGGGGTAAAGGACAACACACAGAAATACTACTGGAGTGCAGTTCTTGACCTTTATTGTTTTTTCAGGGTTCTCCAACATCTGGGTTAAAAGTTAAAGCTGTGTTTCAATCCATCATTCCTATGTAAATGTCTTTTCCTGGTGCTAAAATTGTTTATTTTCACAATAGTCACACAAAGATAAAATAGTAAAACCCTGAAAAAGCTGTAAATAAGCTCCCTCAGTGAAATGTGTATTGACTCCACTCGTCTGTCTGCTGACAGATTTTGTCTGAAATGCGACATGGTCACTCGTGGTACTATGTGCAATAAACTGAGCACTCGCTGAGCAGAGTGTCATGTTAGCCTCAACCTAAAACTATCCCTCTAAAGACTGACCACTGCGGACCACAGAGCTTACCCAGGATGCAATATAATCTCACATATCAGCACTCTTATAGATCACGCTAAGGGCTAACAGGATTCTGCTGTTAGTTAAACAGCTGAAAAGAAAATATCTAATGAGGGGGTTTAATAATATCAATAACAGCTCAGTCTGACAAGCCTGGTTATCAGGCCTTAGAATTTCATCACAGAATTCATCTGACAGTTAGCAACACTATCTAACTATAACTAGTTAAACTCCATATAAGTAAAATGAGGACTGACGGCACTTTTTTTTTTAGTGGTGAGGAAAGCCACTGTATCTCAGATATTTCCAACAAGAACTGCAGAAAATGAGTGACTTTGATGGTTTTACAGTTTTGCTTTTATGTTATATTTCTTAAAACAGCACAAACCCACATCCTCCTTTATCCTCCAAAACCATCCCACTACACTTTCCCACTTCTTCCATGAATGCTTCTCTCTATCTCCACTGTTACCCTTACAAAAAAACAACACAGGCTTGGGAGAATGTCTATTTTAACTTTCTGAATGCAAAAAGTAGCCTCAATGGGGAATGAAAATTAATTTGATTGGACAAAACAAAGATTTTGCAATATCCTTTCAAGCAGCTCCCGCTCCCAATCCTGCAGAGCCAGTTTTAATGGGAATAAACTGGATGAAAAGAGAACAAAAAAAAAAAAACCTTCTATGTTAAAAAAAAAAAAAATCTGATGGAAAACATATTTGTAAAATTTTGGAAAGATACCCTTTGAAGATGAGGACTTGAGAGACTGGTGCCATCCATTAGAAACGAGACTGATAATTAGTTGATGTCATCAGTGGACCACATGACTAAAAAGCCAAAAAAAAAGTTCAAACGGTCAAACCAAACAGGATATTTCTTTTAAGCAGCTTTTCCCTCTTAAAGGCCCATCTTTGGTAACAGTGACCAACCAAATAGCAGAAAACCTCCTCTTAAATATGCCATCAAACAATAACCAGTCAAACATATACAAAACAAATGAGGCCACTTTTAACATGACAAAGCAGCACAACGTGCACTTTAGTCAAGGCCTAGCTAGCGGCGCAGAGCCAGCGCTAAATTGCACACCCACAGCACAGTCAACGTAGAGGCAGCTGCACCCACCCTCCCCCATCTCTGTCTGTCTCTCAGCCATACACACACACACACACACACACACACACACACACACACACACACACACACACACACTCTCTCTGTCTTTCTCTCTCTCAGCTCTCCAAGTCAACATGGACTGAACCATTCTGATAGGGGGAAAGTGAGCAAGTGGGGGTGGTGCGTTAAAAACAAAAGAGATAAAAGGAAGTATGCAAGTAACAGAACAGTCAAAGTGCAGTTACAGGTTTCCTAAATGAAGGCAAGGAAGGTTTTTTTCTTGTGTTTTCACGCATATAGTGAAATACTATTGCTAGTTTTATTTCGCTGAGATTTATTTGAATGGTTCCTTAAAACAAGTTGATATAACACAAAATAAGCACTTTTCTCAGAAACATGAACGCTATCTCTTACAGTAAACTAAAGTCACCGCATCAGAGATTGAAAGATCATCTCAGTAAAATCTCTACCAAGTATTTCTTTTTTTTTTTTTTTTGGTAAGCATTCTTCATTTACAGGCAAGAAACATCGCTTTTTAGCTACAGAGTGTCATGCTAGCTGCGCACAGCAAGAAACTGAAGCACAGCATGACACATAAGCAGCCTCTATCCGCCCAGCCTCTCCCACAGCAGGGAGGGCTGCTGTCACAGGCCGAACCATTCGAGCACGGGGGTGCTTCCTCACTAAAGAGGAACAAAGAACATCCACACAAAAACTGGAAAAAAAAATAGCCTATTTTGTGCATTGTTACTTCTCTTTTTGTTTACACTAATGGATTTTTCACAAAAACATTTATCTAAAGTCATTTCCTGATTTGACAAATTGAGACTCAAAACAGAGAAAGGTTATGTTAATGAAGTTGTATTTTGGAGATGTAACTGTAAAATGACAATAAACTTTCATCTGCAACCTTCACCTGTGTTTGTCAAAAGCCCTGTTGTGAGAGTAAATAAAACCTTGCCGTGCGTTGCCCAGCCCCCCTTTCTGCTACTGCAGAAACACAAAATGGCCACCAGTGCTGCTGCGAGCAGCATGCTGAGCACAGGCTGGAGCAGCTCATATGACAAACCCCGCCTCCTAAAAAAAAAAAAAAAAGTACTGTATCTGCAGAAATCTCCATACTCATACATTGATCTTGAGGGAAAACTGAGCAGAAAGTTACCTCTAAAACAGCCAATGTGATTTCATGATTTCAAATCATGCTATCTCTACATGTGCCTGTGGCCACCTCGACACCCTGGTGTAGAGTTTCACTGTTGCTGCAAAGAGCCCACGTCTTGTGCTCACTGTTCAGCAAAAACCCTAAGCTATATGATTAAAGAGTCAACAAAAACCAATTACTTCCATTTTCTCACCTCACATGAGTTCAGAGCCATACTGCTATATGTTTCATGAATCTAAGTCGAGATGGCTGGATGGTGAAACAATGCTTTTTCTCCATGCGGCTGTAGTTAGTGCTTCAGCCACTATGCCAGTAAACCTGACACTTAGCTGTCCTCAACTGTCAGTCACACAGGATGCTGTCGGTCTGAAATTAAAAAAAAAAAATGCTAACAGCAATCTAGTATTAGACATTTTCTATGGAGGCTATATACTGAGTGAGGGGGAAAAAAAATATGTCGCCAGTGAGAGCAGAGCCAGCATTCCAACATTACTGCGCACAGTGCGCAGTCTTCCCCTCCCCCATGCTCTCCGCCTGCATCTGGATCCACTGAAACTCAAAATGGCCACCTGGTCTGCTGTGCGCAGCCACACAGAGCCCTTAGAGCCTGCTATATCTAGCACACCATCTTATCATGTTGCGGCAGCAGCATGTCATAGTATTTCCTATGTGCCTAATTCTCACCAAAACATTTAAATCCTGTTGCTAGACCTAAAATATTTAGCTAAATAAAATTTCGCACTATTCTAAAGCAGGTAGCCTACTTATGAGGCTGTTACACCTACCTGAGCTTCATCCTTTTTGAACTGTTTGCAAAGATCAACTTGTGCATCATCACATTTATTTGCTTTATAAACTTATAAAAAAAAAACTGCTTGCATTTTCAATTTGGAACATTGAATCTGAATAATAATTGTTATACTGACATATTTGATTTGAGCATCGGCTGTTCATGCTGCTTCTCGAGACATGCTCAAAAACATGATTACGGTCACACTAGTCTCCGTTGATATTCCCTCGCTACATTATTTAACCAGACACCTCTTGGCTACAAGCAGTGATTGTGTAATCAGGAGTCTGGGTAATGTAGTTTCAGTCCAAACACACGTATGTCAGGTGGAAACTCTAAACTGCACGGAGGTGTGAAAGTGAGTGTGCATGTGTTTCTCTGTATAGATGCTGGCTTTATGATGGACTGACAAACCCTGCCTCTCACCCGGTGTATGCAGGGAGAGGCTCCAGTCTCCAGGGTAAGCGGGGCTGGGGTAAGAGGCACAGAGTGCTTTAAAGGACGCACTGAAATGGGAAATCCCACAAGTAGCACAAATGAAGAATTTAAAACTGTAAAAGGAATAAATAGATACAGTTTTGTTGTTGTAACTTAATGATATTACAGTATTTCAAGGCGGTACATAAAAAAGGTACTTTGCAGGAGAGGAAAATTCATTAAGTAGACGTAATCTCTCATGACTTTTAAGAAGAGATTAATTTACAGGATTTTAACTTTGATAATACATTCAAGACATGCTAACAATTGTCGATAGCGCAGGCTGTCCGAGACCTCCTTTACAACCTTTGGATTGACCGCAAAAAGTAGGCCACAGCTGTTACCCACAACCCACATTTAAAATTCATTGCGAGTCCATCGGCCAAACCACTATCAGAGGTGGTCAGGGACATACTGTGACCACAGTGAAAGTGTAAATGCAATTGCGTTTTTAACCCATGCATATGTGAGCAGAGATAGGCAATCGTGTGCAATTGTTCCAAACCAGCCATGTAGCAGCCATTAGCAAGTTAGAAAGCTAAGCGTTTGACAAGAAAAACAAACAAACAAGATAGCAACGGATAACTAAGACACAGACAGATGGAGTCAAGACGAGAACGAGTGTCTGCTTTAAATTTGGTCTGACAGAAGTAAAACCAGAATTTGGCATTTATATCATAACTGAGGCATTTATGAAGCAGCTAAGCAAATAGTGGAAAATGACTGCAACCAATCCTGGCACCAGGCTTTGAATCCAATTTTACAGAGGCCAAAAGTGTAAATTCAAGTCCGTCATTTGATGACATGGGGCCCAAAACACTTTTTCTTATTAACTTGCATTGGGAAAGAGACGTAAATCAGTTGATACATTTTTCTGGGCACCAAAACCCCCGTGAAATCACATGTTTAAATATCAGGATTTGATTAGTTAGGTCTGATAACATTTGGAAAGTCTACAAGAGCCACAATATTAAATCATTTTATCCCCACTCAAATTAACTGAGCGCTAAACTGGAACACTTGAGTGCATAGGCTCTATGAGCACTATGGTACTTTCAGACCAGGGAAATAAAGCGTTTTTTTTGCTTCCAGCGTGACTGCGCAGCTTTTATAGGAATGAATGGGGTTATGCCAAGCCCCTGGAAGTATTTTACATAGAGGCCAAAAGTGGAATTACACCACCCGGGTTTGGTCATTTGATGCCTACGGGCCCAGAAAGACTTTTTATAATTGACTTACACTGGGAAAGAGACGTCTGTAAATCAGTGGATATTTTTTTGTGGGCATCAAAACCCCTGCGGCACTACTCATTTCACTATCCAGTTTGACAACATTTGGAAGTCTAACAGAGCTGCAAGGACCACGATTCAAGCTAGCGAAGCATTAAATCTTAAATCAGTCGTTCTGGCAGTGGAAGTCGTGCACTCGGGCACACTTGGCCCGTCTCAGCCGTCGTAAGTCTCTAGTGCACATGCCTCATGGGTCTGTAAATCCGGGTATTTTATACCCGGAAAAAGAGCTTTTTTGCTTCATGCACCAATGAGCAGCTCTCATAGGAATAAACGGGTCCCCGCCTCCATGGCTTTATCCAGATTTTCTTTAATACATCCATGGGTTATACCTCCAATGCTGTATCCAGGTTTTTTAATGTATTCATGATCTAAATCAGATCTATATGTGGACACTGGAGACACATATTATTACCCAGATTAAATGTAATCTGATTAAATAAAATCTAGATACAATCTGGATACGAGGCAGATTGTTAATGCAAGATGTAAGGTCTGCTGGTGTATTCACACTGTATGTGAAGCGAGCATTTCTTGCGGCGAGATTACATAGAGGTCAATGCAAATAATGCAAAAGACAAAAATTTACAGCGGGTGACATACACAAGCAAAGTTCATGCTATTCATGTATTTGCATTGGTTGAAAATTTTTAACTTACGCATATCACACTGGGCAATGTAAACATACATAGTTTGTTTGCTCCCGTAAGTTGAAATGTTTTTTTTAATAAAAAATAAATAAATTGAAATTCTTCAACTTGTGTGAAAAATGTGCATGATGCAGTGATGCAGATGCCGTCAGCGCTGAGATTCTCCCAATGTCACAAGGAATTAGCAATGGAGGACAAACTTATTGTCGCCGTCTGTGGACACACAGAGCTCTACGATTCAACGCACAGAGAAAAAAAGCTAAAAAAGAAGATTTATTCCTGCTATGGGTTGTACTTTAGTACAAACCAAGCTAGCCATTAGCTGCAATCCCCATTTAATTCAAACACACCGGCAGCTGTTTTAGCACGAATGACTTGAGGCAAAAATGCGTTGGGTGTGAACACAGCATTAGCCAGTCATTAATAATTAACACACACGTGCATAAAGGAAACTGCCTTGCAAAATAATTACTAATCATACATTTGAAGTGTTATCGCTTTCATTTCATTTGCTCACATTGCACTTCAAATTAATCTCACTCATGGCATGCAGAAAACTTATGATTTATGACCTATGACTCATTATTAATAACATAATTCCAATATCACCAACTGCTTCCCTATATGATCACACAGTTTTCTTTTTGCTGCTTTACAACAATCAGGGAATCAGATGGTAGTGTTATTCTTTTTCTTTATATATATTATTTTTCTTGGCAAATCGAGGACATAAACCACACTTAACTCAAAACTTTGAGTTATACTAAGCAGCAGCTGATTATTGATCTTTCCTGTGACATTGCTTCATGAATGTCTACTTGTTTCCCACTTTCCATCCAAGCTGGATTTTTCCCCCCTTAAATGTTAAAGTCAACAATGTGTTTTTGCAGCTACATTAGTTAGTCTGCTGCCTTCACTGTTGGATTGTGTGAAATCAAATGGTACTGTATGCATAGAAACAACAAATAGACAGGATGTAAGGGTGAATAATTCAAACATGCCAAAAATACCACTGTCAAAGAAAAATTATATCAAAACATGAATGACCTGTTCAGCAATAGTGTGAAGGCACTGCTTCTTAGGCTACCATTGCCCAAACATTGTACGCGTGATTTCTTTTGGGTTTTTTTTTCTTTTCTTTTGATTAAGTGGAGACTAGCAAGAGCTGGAAAGAAGGAAAAGAGGGAAGAAAAATAGGGAGGGGGTGGAGGCGGGCAAAACCAAGAGTTTCCATGAGAATCAAGCAAGCACATGGTGATTATTCTTTAGCCATGCGCCACTGAGGGAAGCTCCTATCATGGCTTAAAAAAAAGCCAATGAAGGTTGATTGCCATACCAAAGAATAAAAAACACACACCAGGCATAAATTTAAGTAAGCTAGGTAACCTTGGTAATAATAATACCCTTGGTTAACTGCAAAACTGAAATAGCTGCATGCAGTTACTCCCTCCTTTCTCTGGTAAAACTCTGATAACCTAAATATGTCATTTGGAGTGACTAGTGTTAAAACCAGATCGCATAAGCTATAGCTAGCACCACACAGTCAGAGCTGAAGTCCTCAGCCTTGCACAGAGCGCCAACTCCCCTCCCCCATACCAGCAGTCTGCTCCAGTCTGGAGTTTTACAGCCGAGCATGGACTAAACCATTGCAGCAGAAGGGTGTTTTCACTAACAAGGGAGGGAGCTAGAGAGGTGAAGGATAAATTCAATTCCCTCTCTATGTTTTTATGTCTGTATTTGAAGTTAGAAACTGAATTAGCCTATGTTGAACATGAAAACACTCTTGATGGATTCTAGTTCTCCTTAATTTGTAGAAAAAACTGTCCCTGACAGAGCAACTCATTCTCCTTGAGCTATTCGATCAAATTTTATTTCTGTCTCTGCAGCAACAACACCTCCTCTTTATGTCTAAACCTGGCACATTTCTCAGAAGTCGAGGCAAAATTTATATTGTTTTCGTGGAAGGATAAATCCAACGCTTTAAACATCTGTTTCCCTATCTGCCCGAAACACTCATTTGAGAATGAGTAAAAAGTAGCTATGAGAAAAATACAGACTGTTTTCTGTGAAAAACTGACATAACAAACAGCTATTTCCTCATCTTAATGATTTGACTTCGTCGACAAGCTAGCTACCCGACACCTTCCCCACCCCCACTCCTTTCCCTTTGATAGATTGCTTGCAGTGAATGCTACAGCACAAAATGGCTGCTGCACACAGCTAGAGCAGGAGAGCCCCTCTAATCATGAACACAGCTGACTGACTGCACTCTGTTTCTCTCTTCAGTTAGAAATACTGCTGCTTTTCTCGCAGCTGGTTTGTCCGCTTTAGGTTTTTGATTTCTTTTGATCTGCAAGGGGTTACATAATTTCTAATCTTGTATTCAGCCTGAAATAGTCATTTTTATCATGTTACTTTACATCTCTGTATTACATCACATTTTACATAATGACAACAATACTCATTATTATTACAAAAGATTAACACAATTTTGAATATTTCAAACAATTTCAGTGTGGCCTTTCAGTTACATTTGTGACATTTTTTTTAAACGCAGTTACTTTAATGGCTACATCACTGGTTAGCTAGGCTGCGCAAGAACAGTCGCTTTAGACACCACTAACAAAACTAATCCATAAGACTGAATTTAGTATGACTGAGTTTCTTGTGGTTTTAAATGTATCACTAGGTAAGTTTCTCGCAAAAGAAAGTTTTGTCGGCCATCAATTTTAATTTTAATTTTAAAAATTTGGATTATTGCAGAAAAAAAGCTGAAAACAAATGTTTGACGCTCACATGTTTCGTTCATCTGGATTATCTTCACCTTTTTTAGGATTGTTGAAGCCTAAATGCAATTGCCAAAAGTAAATTGTTAATGTTAGGCTCTAAATTAATTACATTACTGTTGCATAACTTCAGCATCGCCACCACAACAAGGTTGTAAACAACTCATTTGGCCGATACCGATATTGACAGATCAATGTTTTCTCCCACCTAATTTTAGTGATCATCAAGTCTCTTCAGTAGTGGAAATAATATCATATTATGCATACTCTTATCGTAGCGGCCCCCCAGCAGATATCTGTATTATAATGCATCCCTAATAAAATTGTGAAATATCATCTGAAACTCCCTTTTACCAAATTTTTTTGACGTTGGAACCAGCTGGTGATGTGTTGGGCTCTGTTCAAGGTAAATGTAGCATAACGAGTAAGCTAATTTTGCTAGCGAATGTCACTTGTCCTGCATAGCCCCAGGAAGCTTTTCTTAGTTTTCGTAGTGGCAAAACAGTTGAATAACACTGTCATGAGATGCCCTGTGTCCCAATAAGGACTTTTTGCAAATGACTTCGCCAACATGGCGACGGAGAAGTATGTAAAAAAGTTGAAAAATTTTAGTGAGCATGACAACCACCGCAAAATAACTCACTATCAGGATTTAAATCATTTGTTCCGATAGCATTTTTGAAGAGCTGCACATTTAAATTATTTTATCTCCAAGTTAGCGGAGCACTAAATGGTGGAAGTTAGCTGCACGGCTGTGCTCAGCTGTTGTAAGTCTCTAGTGTGCTTGCTCAAAGGGCCTTACAGTAAGAAAGGAGTGCTGATGATCTCCTGATCATCTGTGTAATGTTATATCAGTTAGTTGAACTATTTTGGTTTCATGCACCACTGAGCAACCCTCTTAGGAATGAACGGGGCCCGTAATCTTAATACATCCATGGTCTTGCATGTATAAATTAAAATCAAACACATTAGCAAGGTACTTTTTTCTTGTAGGTTAGTTTTATTATATGGCAACAAGGTTGTTTTTACCAATGTAAACCACAAGCGAAGCTTCTTCTACCACTACTGTTAGGGTCTAATCACAGCAAAATATGAAGCTAGAAAAGCGTTGCTAGCAAAACCATTGTTTCCCTATAGTGCGCATGCAACTGTCAGGTGCTCCTCTCTTGCTGTTGCATGATGTGTTTTTCTGGCGTTTATTTAGGCACGCGTAAAAGTTAAAATATTTTTTTATTTTTACACTCAAGGCGCAGAATCGCACTGCTCATTAGTGTCACTTTTGGCCACACGCACACAGTATGTGCATGCAGCCCCGCTCCAGGTGCTCCCAGCTGTTTTTCCAGATGCGTTTCCAAGGCTTTTTTTTAATAGCAGTTCCGCCCTGCACAATGCGTCTCAGTGTGATCACCCCTTTTCACCTAGCTATTTTTGTCATTGCACCCATGTGATGCTTAGGTTTTGTAGCACCAACTTAACCAAAAAAAAAAAAGCTTGCTTCATGAGAAAAGAATGCCTGTCGATACCTGTCTATCACCATCAACAACACTGTGGCTTTGCCAACGTGGACAGCAAACTAAGTGAGACCCTATCACAAATGACTGATTGCAGCAGAAGCCCCTTCGGTAGTTGCTCCTGTATCAGGATAACTCCTCTTGACTACTGATGCGGCCCAAATGCTCAAGCAGGTTCTTGTCAGACCGCAACTCCCTCCCTATGCTTCTGCTTCTGGCACCTGAGATACCACGTGGAGCTACTCCAGAATGCTGCCTCCCACCTGGACTTCACCCTCCCTAAAGTTTACCACACCACCCCACTTGTCTGTTTACAACACTGAATCCCTGTTCCAGCTAGCAACAAGGTTAACACTCTGGTGCTAGCCTACAGGGAAGTGAAGGGTAGTGCTCCTACCTACTTCCAAACGACTTTCAAATCCACCGGTCCAGCTTGAAAATTGCATTTGCCTCTGGGTAATTGGTCACACCATTACTCAGAGGACTGTGTGGTCTAGCTCTTCTTTCCATTCTATCCTATCAGTGAACACAGCAGTGCGCTCTTGTCCTCATTGGTCGTTGATTTACTTTACCACAAGGGTGCATCTTTATACTGGTCAAACAGAGGCAGAGAGAAAGACCACATAGCTGAAAGTGAACCAGTCTCCTAGTCTTTGTAGCCCCAAACTTATCTGACATCACATATCGGGTGCTGTGACTGCCCATTTCTGTCACTTTCTGAAACCAACAAACCATTATCCACACCCTGATTGGCTAAGAGTAGAGCACTGATAAAGTCATCAATGTCAACGACCTGACCCAACCTGCAAACAACAAACTCTACGTATTTTAGTAGCACAGGGGAGGAGAAGATGGACGGTGGACTGTTGCACTCAACATTTCAGTAAATTATTAAAACCTTACAAAACTGCTTGACCCACCCACCAGAGCCTATGATATTTGTATACAAATACATTAAAAAATGAAATAAATAATGGCAATGTGAGTGGATACTGATCAGTGACGGTAGCAAAGTTCATGATAGCAGCAGCGAACTTGGACCAACCATGCCCATCTGGCCGCCTAAAGTTCATCATGTAGATAATCAGAATTTTTACTTGTGTAGATGGACAGATGGGAAAGGGGTTTATAAATCCCAACGTTAAACTCAGTGGTGAATGACTGATAGTCATCAGGAATGGACAATGATGCCAACACTTGCCAAATAGACATAAGAACAAATTTATCCCAAGTTTAGTAGCGCTGACAGATAGACAACTGGAAACATCTGCATTTAGCTAGGCAGTAAGAGATGCCTAAGACTGTACTTTTAGAATCTTCAATAGCAGTTCTCAGCAAATGACACTTCATTCAAGACTTGCACCTGGCAAACAACCTGAACGAGTTTTTGCTTTGAAATACAATGGGACACATCTGACACCATCCCCCTACGACACCATCCACCAGCTGCAGAACACCTGCTGCCCCTCCCCCACCTAAGCATGGGCCTGGGCTCACAGCTACTACGCACCTCTGAGTCCCCCACCGCCACCACCCCCACAATGATGACCCTCTCCATCCTGGAGAGGAACATTAACATGCTGTTCACTGCACATAACTCTACCAAAGCAGATGGACCAGACACTGTTACTCCACCTATTTTGAAGCGCTGCGCTGATCAGCTGTCTCTGGTGTTCACAGACATCTTTACTAAACAACTGACACCCTGACCTCTGTGGTTATGAAGTCTTTTGAGTGTTTTGGCGTGTCCCAACGCAAAACCATTGCATATGAACTTCAGGACCCCCTACAGTCACCCACAGAGCCAACAAATCTGTAAACGACACAGTCAACATGGCCCTCCATGTCATCCCGCAGCACCTGAACTCCTTATGAATCTACCTCAGGACCAACTGTGTGTTTGTACTTCAGCTTCAGCTTTAAGACCATCATTCTTGCTCTGTCACCAATGGAGCTTTCCTAGCTGAATGCGCCTGAGTCCACCTGCAGCTTGATAACAGACTTCTTGTCTGACAGGAAGAGGAACATGAAACTGGGAAAGTCTCAGACTCCTAGACCATCACCAAGGGTTCCTCCCAAGGCTTGTCTTTCCCCTCTGCTCTTTCCCCTATACATCAACAGCTGCAAATCTAGTCACCAGACTGTAAGGCTCCTGAAGTTTGCAAATGACACTACCCTCTTTGTGCTTACCACTAGTGGGAACAAATCCCCCTACAGGTGAAAGATTGATTCTCTCATGACCTGGTGCATACAATTAAAACTCAATGCTCTTAAAATAGTGGATATGGTTGCGGGTTTCCGGAAAAACAAAACCCCACCCTGAAAACCTGAATATTAGCCCCTCACCAAGAAAAGCACAGCAGAGGATGTACTTTCTGTAGCAACTGAAGAAGTTCAACCTGCCAAAGACTATAAAAGTACACCTCTACGCTGACATCATCAGGTGCATCCTGAACTTCTCCATCATCATCTGATATGCTGCTGCCACTGACAAGGATAAGGCCAAAGCGTTTTCTTTCACTTTGCTGAGAGGGTGATTGGCTGCACTCTGCTGTCCCTCCAGGACTTGTACGCCTCCAGCACCCCAAGGCTAGCAGGATTGTGGCTGACCCATCCCACACCAGTCACAAACTTTAGCCCCTTTTCACATAGCGATTGTCCTAAAGGGCCGCTACAAATTCCCTTTGTGATACCTCCTTTGTATTTTTATACAGAACCAAAGACCGGCAGATTCATACCACTTCAGAGTGTGATTAAAGACAGCACTCCAGCATTGTGGAATAAAAAGAGGTGTGATGGGCGTGACACTTAACACAACCGTATCAGTCTCTAATGTGACATAAAACATATCCTTCAGCAGCACTTTCTAAACCATACCAATTGCATAACATATCAAGAACAATCTTTTACTATTTCTGTTGTATGGCTGTGGATCTCGTCATCTGCTCAGAGGGTAGGAAGCTCCTATATCTCATAGTTTTCCCAACTTGCGGATATTTACAGCTGCTGTTCTTTCTTTTTGAATTAGCCTCTTAATGCTAACAGCTACTTTTTGAATCTCCAACGGTGGGTCACACACATAACACATCGTCAAACATCATGTCTATCCAACCCATGATCCCGTTCTGCCGACTGTCCTGATTTATACAGACACAGTTGCTGAGCCGTTGGTTATATTGTACAGTTAGAGTTGAGTTTCTTTCACAAACAATCTTTAGCCAAGTACAGACACCAGCTACAGAAAGCACACAAGCTTGACACATTTTAACTTGCAAACGTGACGCTCAGCACCAGCTAAAAATTTGAGGCGGCTACCAGAATGTTTCATAAGACCTTTTAACACAGAAGATCAACACTACAGAGCAGCTACAAAGTCCCTTCTTTAAGCCTGTTTTGTGTTTTTTATGCACAGAACAAAGCAACTGTACCATATCCCAGCATCCCCGCAATCAAAAGACGGGTGTGATGACACAACAGCATCAGCAGCGCATTATAAACAAAAACAATGGTTCTGCTCGGAAGGTAATAAGCACCCGAACATCTTTTTCCCAATTTGCTGACATTCACAACCACTGTTCTTCTTTGAATTAGCTGGTAATTTCTAGCATCCTTTTAAAATTTCCTGCATTGTGATCTGAAACATAATACCTAATCAAAACGTCATAAACCTTACCACCCATGGTCACGTCTTTCCGGTTTTAAGTTTTACACAGAACTCATTTCAGCACTATTATTACCTTTGTTTGCGGCTCAGAGGGCGGGACCACTCTGCCCCTCCTTTCAGCAATTGGATGTTATATACAAAACGATTAGGTGGCATAACAACATGATATTCCCGCCCTGAACTGGCAGTATAAAAATGGCTCTTGACTGCACTTTGCTAGTGGATTCGGTGGATTTGTTAATGCTGGAATTGAGTGAATCTGTGTATTCTGCCAACCTTCTCTTTTTTTTATGTTCACACTTACTAATTTTCATTTGCATACTGACTTTTAATATCATTTATACTTAAGCAATATTTAGCACCTGGTACACTGCAATGAGTTGGATATAAATTATGTGAGGAAAGAAGTGTTCTTTTCAGGCTGCACCAGTGATAGATTTTAAATTTTATTTTAATGTTTAAGTTTTAATTATTCACCAAAGTGGGCATGAGGCCTTCTCGCCCCTTCTCTTCTTATAGTGATTCCAACAATACATTTTCTCATCGATTTTATCATTTATTGTATAAATGAATCTGCTCAATATTTGATAAATGACAGCACACATGCAAAGAATGACAAAATACTAACTAAATACTAATTAAATTCTTATTTGATAAAATGCTTTATGTAATGTGTTATAGTGGACATTCATTTAATCATATATGAAGCTATGAGAACAATCTTTTCAAAAACTTAAGCTCCTTTGTGTATTCTGGTTCATGACACAGATTGTGTTCTCTTTATGCACATGATTTATGATGACTGAGTGATCATTCATAGAGTGCTCCTGGTAAGGCCAACAAGAAGGTGTATGTAATTTCTGTGTCTGTGCATGTTTTACCTTGCGCTGCTGTAGCCTTGACGTTAATATAACAGCAATACAAATGTGTGTCAGTCATTTTATTAGATCAAACCTGGATGGATTGCCGCCATGACCTAGGCACTGATTCTGATGTGAGCGACAAGTTAAATTGTCATCTCATTTGGATAATAAAGTAGTTGTCTAAACAAGGGGCTAAATACTGATATATGGGGCAATACTGCGCAGAGCCGATTGCCTTAGAACTGACAATTCAGGCAGCGGGCTACCGAGACTAAAGCAGTCACACTGAAACATAATGCACAAAGCAATGGGAGTAGGAGATATAGGTGTATGTATGTGCAAGCTTGAACATGTGAGACATATTCCCCTTTCACTTAAACCTTAAACGCTAAAAGATCATCAATGTCTTTTAAAGTGGCAAAAGAGTAGAAGATTTTTAGTGGGGTTTATTGAAGCAAAAATCAAAGAAATAATGATGTCATTGAATTAAGTCAATGTGTTGCAAGCAAACACATATGCACCAGTATAGTCCATAAAAATCACAAACAAGGGTAACATTTGCAATAGGGTCCCCTTAAAATAGACGAATATGCCTGACTCAAGTTGTTATGACTTTTGTGTGAAGTGCAAATTACTAATTTGAAACATGCCAATCTTTCATATTCTAATTGAGATAACGATTGAATAACAAACATCGGGTATTTTGAAACTGAAGCAAGATCATATTTCCTATCACTCTCACTTACAGCCTGAAGCACAGAAACTGGCTGTAACTGGTTCTTGAGTATTAGGTATGATTTAAAAAACTTAAAAACAAGATGAAATTTTAGGTGTGGACATTTCATCATTGATTTTTTTTTCTAAAGGACAGGAACCTTTTATCACTCCCAAATTGTCTTTAAAATGGGATTGAAATGAAGCAGAAATGCTCAATTGTGATTTGATGAAAAATGCACAAACTGCAGCTTTTTAACAAATCAATTCTGCATTTAAATTTAGTTCACATCTATATATGTTCAAAAATATAAGGATTAGAGGTGGACCTTTTAATCAATATTTACACACACAGTGGAGAGCTGTATATGACATGGCTTGTTCACCGATTCATTTACGGTGGTGCATTCTGGTCCTCTTTTCTAGCAATATGAAATGGATGAACTGTCATCCCTGGTGTGGGATTATTTTTGAATAGTAAAAGTAATAGTTACAGAACATCTGGTAAGAAAAACATTTTCTGTCCAACATTTATGAATGATCTAATGTGATAGTGACTCAGCTGAAATGAACGATATTATACCCCCTTTTTAAATACTGCCTGATGTTAGCAAATTTTACATTACATGCATCTCATTTATGTGGTTGAACTCACTGACATATGTTACTGATAATACAGAGGCAGAAGACTCATATAGCTAGGGTTTCCGTACACCCATGATGGTTCATCAGCAACAGCTGCACAGCACTGATTTAGCCTACATTTGGCACCAAACCTGTGAAAAACAGGACTGAGAAAAGTGCCTCTGCTAGGCTCATAATCTCATCTGTTTCTCAACATTAGGGACATCTAGAGCTCTCATTTTTAAAATACAGCCAGGCAGAACCTCAGAATTGCCCTACATTCTCATTTAATATCAATTTGAATGTAGCTAGCCCTACAAATTGCTGTAGCAGTTGTGCGATCAATAGGAAAATCCCATTGTTTGTATTTGATATGAGGTAAACAAATTTAGTCTCAGTCTCCAGGAAAGCTTTTGAAAAATGTAGGAGGAGCCTTTCAAGGCTGCTTCCTCTTGAGCAGAAAAAAACACACTGTGTAATGAATTGCAAGTGCACCATCTGAGCACTGCCACTGGGTGAAGTGGGGGAGGTGAAACTAGAGACAGGGGTGTACTGTTTGCCCCAAAGGTAAAAGGAAACCTAAAAACAGTTAACTTTGAATGTAAAACATATTTTTAAATATCACAAATATGATAAAACACTCAATTCTGCAGATTTCCAAATTCCCAACTGTGGATGACTGATGGCTCTCAGGTTCATAGAGCAAACATTCATTTGTCACTTATCTGTACATCACTTCACCTAAATCAAAAAAGATGCAGATTTTTTTCTCTCTCTTTTTGAAGACCCACAGTACAGGGCAAAGACAAAAAACTGCCTTTCACGTGCATTGCCATTGATATTAAGCCACACCCACATCCTAGGACAGTGTGGTGCATGGAAAATTACTGGGCTGTACCACTTTAGACCAAGAGGGGGGGGGGTTTAACTGCACCCTGTAGGGAATGCAGCAGTTTCCTCTTCACTTTAGCCCATTTTTGTAGTCTGTGCTATTGCGGCCTAAATTTAGTGTTGATTTTCAAATTGAGGATATTTTATAATTTTCTGCATCATTTTTATAAGAGGTAACAACCTCTTAATTAAAACTGTGCCAAGGTCAATGGTTAAAGTGACAAAGGTAGAATATTATTTTTCTATTGCCCATAATACTGATTATCTCAGGGTAGACAACTTCTCATCAAAACCTCTCTTCCTTCTTTGCCATTCCTGCAAACTATCACCTCTGGAGTATACTGGATGTGTTTCTTGCTTGTTTTAGCACCAACACACTAAAGTCGCTTCCCTGACTTGGTGGGGTCAAAGACTTTGGTGCGTTACAAATGCGTCAAATAGAAGAATATAATTCCAGTTTCTAAATGGGGATGCCCTTTTATTACATTTAAAAGTGTTTTAATGACTTGTCTCAGACTATGGGCGACATAAGTGATGTGAGGGCAACTCATACTTGAATCAAGAGATGTGGAACACTTTTTTCTCTTTCTTCATGTGCTTGTGTGTGCATTTGTGTACACTAGTTCATCAACCAAGTTGCCACTGCTTAGCGGCAACAATAGCGTCAAGCTTAAAAAGCAGCTATGTGCAAAAGACAGTTCATTTTATTTAAATAAATAACAAAGAACATCACTTGTGTTATTAAAAAAAGTTGCCTTAATGTGATATTTAATTTACAATCAAATAGCATCAATAACCTTATAAAAGCAACTTACGCGACTGCAAAACTCGTGACACTGCTTTCAAGACAGAGAAAACTCCAGGGAGTCGTAACAAAAAAAAAACCTACCATAAAAATAAAAGTAAGATAAAAAGAAAATAAAAATTAACAAAAAAACCCAAAAACATTTCTGTTAAAATGTCATATATGTTTTATCTATGGAACTTGTATCTAGGTATTTATTCAAGTGCTAGCTTAAATTGCTATCTACGCTAACGCTACAATCCCAAGAAGGCTAACTGTGTACCAAAACAAATTAAGAAAAAAAAAACTAATTCATGATCAAATGTTTATAATCTTAAATCAGAAAAGTTCAAACAACAAGCATATTATCTCTTTGTGTTGAATATTAAAGGCAACTGATAGTTTCTTTTTTTTTTTTTGGCTAGCAAATTAACAAAAAAAACCCCAAAAAATTCTGTTAAAATGTCATATGTGTTTTATCTATAGAACTTATGTCTAGGTATTTATTCAAGTGCTAGCTTAAATTGCTATCTACGCTGACGTTACAATCCCAAAAAGGCTAACTGTGTACCAAAACAAATTTAAAAAAAAAAACTAATTCATGATCAAATGTTTATAATCTTAAGTCAAAAAAGTTCAAACAACAAGCATATTATCTCTCTATGTTAAAAATTAAAGGCAACTGAGAGTTTCTTTTTTTTTTTTTTGGCTAGCATGCTACTTGCAATACCACGACTCACCGACTTTTCGCGTCGCCTACCGACGTTCCCGCGATTTTCCGTCTCGTCTATAGCAGACCGCCTGCTCCTCCTCCTGCCACTGGCGAACTCTTCCGGACCCGGTTGGGTACAAGCCGTCGCGGTCAGGATGCGGTTATCAATCCACCGGTTTCTGCATTCACCGGGAAAACAAGTAAGCTGTGCCACAACAACCGTGTAGTTGTGCTTTAGCGGACTCAGCCGACTGATCCCCCCTCTCGCTCACAAATAGACTCCTCCTCTTTTCGAGCACAAAAAATCCTCCATTACAATACGTCACCGTCGGTGGCGGTTGGTCGACAGATTCGGTCGCGTTTGACCAACCGTCGCGCGCTGAACGTTTTCAGTTTTTTTTTCAGTCTCTCCACTGACGGCGTTGTTCAGGTCGGTGGTTGTTAAAGCCGGCAAGGTAGGTATGAACAGCAGCAGGACGTGATGGCTCAGTTTGTATGGAGGGTCTGGAGGGACAGACACAAGTGTGATTTGGAGCAGCAGCACCTCTGCTTGGAGTAACTGCAGTGTAGTTCAAACCGGAGCCGACGGCTGGAACAAGGGACCACAGGGAGCAGAGCATTAGCATGGAGAGGGAGGGGTTTGTGATTTGTCCCCCGACGGTGAGACAGCGCGAGGCTGAGGGGGAGGGGTTATGGAGGAGGAGGAGGAGTCAGCTAAACAACAAAAAAAATGTCTGAAGATTTGTTTTTCAGCTAAACTACAGTCAGTACTGTTATTGTGGTTTACACATCATATAGGAATGTGGGTGTGTTTCATTTATACTGAAGGCTGTATGCACAAGTAAAGCAGCATTTGAGTGACCTTGAGTAGTTTGTGTTTGGTGTTTATCAAAAAGTGTTAAAAATGGCACACGAGACGAGAAAATAGTCCTACCTTAAGTTGTAGAGAGAATACTAATCCAGCTGGACAGAAAAGAAAATGTCTTTTTTCTTTCTTTCTTTTTTTTTTAGCCTTTGCTACAAATAATTTACCATTTAAAATAAATGGATTCTCACAACATGACAAGAAGACAAGGACGAATCCTTTTATTCCCAGTTTCCAAAAGATCATTACATTAACATATGGTGTGTAGCTCTGTCTTCTGACATGACAGCACAGACAGCCATTTTGTTGACTCACTTGTGTGTATGAAACGTGTACTTCCCCAAAAGGCCAGCAGAGGGCGAGTAAAGGTGATCTTCTAATCATAAGCGTTAAGATGTTCCTGTCGTCATGGATACTCCCTTGCTCCTATTGTAGTCTGTCATAGCTAGTCTCCTCGCAGGTTGTATGTCCGTACCTGAAAATCCCTGTGATGTGGAGTAGGAGTTGGGACTCTCCCTTACCCTGTGCTGCTCTCACACACTCTTGCACACCAGACAAGGTCTGCACTGCTCGTCCAAATGACAGAAACCTCAAGGTTAGGCAAGTCTCTTTTGTCATCTACATGTGTGTGCACAAATCCAGCTAGGCTACACGGTAGCACATCGCCTCTTCATCGACACGGAAGATAAATGAATGGACGTTCTTCAGTATGACAGAGCTCTTGTGTCGAGAGAGCACTGTATGCAGTCAACAGGCTCCATCAGGCAGCACACTACGCAAGATTATCTCATGAAACTGTCTGTGGATCAATAACACATCTGGAACTGCTAATGTGTGATTAGAATCAGCAGTAAACGATAATAATCAAGTAAATACAGATGCTGCAATGGTGGAGGACGATTTCGCACACATATTATTACACAATAAAGGGAATAAATAGGCTACCCACAAAATTAGAGAGCGCAAATAAATATTGATTAATGTAATACTTACAAAATAGTATCTTTCTTATCTCTAAAATCTTTTTTATTGTAGATTTCAGCACCAGTGAAGCAAACAAGTTACAAAAGAGCTTTGTTTTGAATTTTTTGGCTTAAAGCACAGATGGACATTTTTCTTTGCATTTGTTTGCTGTCTTTTACTTGTGGAAGAAGACAGAACAAAGGGGAAGTGAAGAATAAGGAGAACAAAAATGGCCATGCTGAACAGACAGCCAACAGGAAGACTGGCTTTAACCCCAATTTGACATGATGAATAAGCCAAAAGGTCACCGATAAGGGCAGACTAATGCCAAAGGAGCCATCCACAGCACAAACACTAACGGGTGATGGTCAGTTACAGACACTCACGGCGTGCCAGGGCCTGTAGACCCCCAGTAAAAGCAAATTTAAGAGAAAACAACAAAGAGTTGTCTATTAGGCCAGCTGAGGGCGCAACAGTTCAAAAATAATCAGTTGGACAATAACAATGATGGGATGAAAGCCAACAAAGAGAAACACTTGAGTTGTGTTTGACTCAGCTGGGACAGCGTTCACCTTCACTGCTGTAAAATAGCAGCAGAAAATGAGAGGTGAGCGCAGTATTATTACAACACACAAATGTTGCATCAGCTCTGCCCGCTGACATACTGACTGACTTTAAACAGGGTTTGTAAGTACTACTGTAGTTTTAATTACCACTTATCAAAAAGCTCCCTTAATATTCAGTGTTGAACTAGACCAGGGTACCACGGGGTACTATTGCCAAATTTAAGGCCTTAAAGAGTCTTAAATTCAAAATTACGTTTACTAAAGTCTTAAATTTTATAATGTTTAATGTTACAAGAGTACAAACACACCCCTCACAAAGCTACATAAATCATATATAAAAGTGTGTATTGATAACATGTTTTATTAAATTTAATTATTTAGTAAATAATCATTTCTACGGCAAAAAATCGACAGATTTTGAATTATATCTTTAGATGTTTGCCAGTCTAGCCTTGAAGTTGGCATTAAATTTCATTCTAGGTGGTATTAAAAAGGTCTTTGAAAAAGTTTAAAAAATGTCACTTTGAGATCCCTCAGGGTACCCTGTAACCTTCCACACATTACACAGCCCCTGAACTTCCTCATGTTGTAACCATGCCAACCCACAACAGTGAACACAACAGCTGCATGTGGCTCGCAAGCGCACAACAACGTTTTTGGTTGTCCCACATCCTCTGTGCGTCACTCACAGGTGTGCTACACAAGTCAGCGTAAATCACAGCCTCACTGATTCACGTCTACTATAAACCGCCGTTACTGCTCCTGTTGATGAAAACATCTGGTCAGCCTTTTGCATCTTTTGTTAATGTGTCACACAACTATGCCGCTAGTAACTGCCGCTTATCATCGCATTATTGGTCAAATGTACATTCGCCTTAAGGTGGCAACTCTGAAACATGGGTGCGTGTTGGTTGTGGTCCTTAATGCTCTGAGGCTTCAAGTAGGAGCTAGTACAGGCACAGTCTCAAGTCCCAAGGATGAATTTGGTAAGTCGTGTAAGCTGCTGCCACAGCAGTTAAGCTTTGAATGACGTGTTGCTATTCATAATAATTGATTTGAAAAAAATCAGTTGTAAACAAAAACAAAAAAAAAGTAAATAACAAATTAAAACCAGAATTACCGCCTTACAGTTGTATGCCTCTGCACACCAGTGGGTTAACACATTACATCCATATCTGTAAAAATATTGATGCATCTCACACACACACACACACACACCAGCATCACAGAAGATCTACACATCAGCACAGTTTTAAGGTGGACACCCAAGATTGAATAATGGCCAGATAAGTGTTTTTGCAGAACATTATGATGTCACAGTTAAGTTGACCTTTGATCTTTTGGATATGAAATGGCACCACTTCATCATTTAATCTTATTAGACCTCTTGTGAAATTTTGTCATATTCAGCATACAAATTCTCAAACATTTTGTGAGGACACGCTTACCACCAAAATCTAATCAGGTCATTGTTGAATCCAAGTCAACATCTGTGTCAAATTCCCTCAAGGTGCTCTTTTATGGTAAATGGACCTGCACTTGTTTAGCACTCATTTAACCACTCAATTCAACTTATCCATTCACATACATTAACACACTGGTGGCTGAGGCTGCCGTACAAGGTGCCACCTGCTGCTAAGATTTCATGCACATTTACACACAGTTGGAACAGCCATCGGGAAGAATTTGGGAATATTTTGACATGGAGGAGCTGGGGATCAAGCTGTCAATCTTCAGATTAGGAGACAACCTGCTCTAGCACCTTAGTCACAGCTGCCCTGATTGAAACAGCTCATACACAAGAGTGCCATGGACAAGGTCAAGGTGACTTTGACCACCAAATTCTTAACAGTTCATCTTTAACTCAAATTTGATGAAATTCCCTCAAGACAAAATATAAAAGAATGAAACAAATGCAAGGTCACAGTGACCTTTACCTTTGACCACCAAAATATGATTCATTTGTCATTGAGACCAAGTTAAAGTTTGCGCCAAATTTGAAGAAAATCCCTCAATGCAAAATCACATTGACCTTAACCTCTGACCACTAAAATCGAATCAGTTTACTGTTGAGTCCAAGTAAACTTTGTGCCACATTTGCAAAAATTTCCTTCAGGTATTATTGAGATATTGCATTCAGGAGAATCAGACAGACGGTGAAACAGACAGCCCAAAAACACAATGCCTTCGGCAGAGAATAACAGCGGCTAGAAAAAATATATTATTTAAATATCAAAGTGTAGCGTTTTAAAGGCATAATTCTGAGTTCTGAGTTGCGATTTATAAACACATCATCAAAGCTGATCCCTCCTCTCAGGCTCAGTGTCTCCTCTTGGATATGTGTTTATGATCTGGTACCTGGAGTCTATATTTTAACAGAATCACGCCCTCACATCCTGCACACTGTTATTGGCTGGGGGCTACACATCACTGTCCAAAGGTTAATGCCCAAAAAAACGTCCTGATCACAGCAAAAAGAGAAAATACAGACAGAGGATCTCTGCAGATACAGACTACAACACACACTTGAAGTGATGATGATTGAGAGGGATTTTTTGTTTGTTTGAGTCAGGGTGTCCTTTTTTTTTTTTTTTTTAAGGAAAATCCTACTGATTCAAGCTTTAAACATTTTAGGCCTCATGCAGGAACATTCTCTTAAATTTGTCTTATATTTTCTTTTAATTGTCTGGTAAGAGAAAATATAAGAGAAGTCACCTCCAGACGCACCAAATGTTCTTAACCACCCAATCTGCTCTGACCAGGTGTGCTCAATGACGAATCCCACATGATCATGTTATATATTATAAAGTATTAAAAGTAAAAGTACACATGCAAAAAGATTTAAATAAATTTAATACATCAAAATAATTAGAAAGCAGCAAGTCCTAATACATACAGTTTATATGAAAAGCTGTAACCATGAAATGTTTTTGGCATGGTAAATTACTTACGTGGTGATTTAAATTCTTGCAAATTAATTTTCTAATTTAATTAATTTACTAATTGTTTCAGCTACACTTGTATATTTTAAATTTCTTAGTTTGTGTGTAAAAATCCTCATTTGTAAAGTATTTATCTAATAATACAAGTGGAGTAAAAAGTTTCCCCTCTGAAGTGTAAAGGAGTTGAAGAAGAAAATGGCCATGAGATTCAAATACTCAAGTGAGGTAAAAGTGCCTCAGATTTGTACTTAAGTACAGTACTTGATTAAATGTACTTAGTTGTATTCCACCACTGGTCAGCAGAGGGACGCACAATAACTGAAATTACAGTAACTGGGATCAATGCATAGTAGTACCGTAGTATTTCTTTAGCCCTTCAATTTAATAATCCAGTCATTATTAATACTCTAAAACCCTAACTAAATTTGATTAATTGGTATTCATGCATTTCTTTAAATGTTCCTCAAATATAAAACTTGTTTTTCCTTGTGTTCGACCACAAATTGTTGAACTGTGAAAGTAAGATGTTTTTCTCCTTTCTTGGTAACAGTGCTGTGGGCCACTCGTAAAATTTTCTCTTGCCAAAGAGAAAACCAAAAAAAAACCCCCAAAAAATTGGTGAATCCCAAAAATCAATTGGTACTAACAAAATAAGAACAAATCGTTGACACTAGCAAAAATAAGAGAAAATCTGTACGTATGTTGTTTCTAGCATGAGGCCCATTGTCACAAATAACAATGACAAAGACCTGTCTAAAAGAAGTAGAGGACCTGACGTGCTGGAGTCAGGACTACAACTTACCCCTGAGGGTCAGCAGAACTAAAGAGATGATAGCGGACTTTAGGAAGAAGCAGCCAAGGAACTACGCCCCCTTAATATCAACGGATCGTTGGTGGAGAGGGTGGATAGCTTCAAATACCTTGGTGTCGACATCACTGAGAGCCTGATAGGCGTTCACTAACTGGTACAGAAACAGGACTGCAAGGCCCTGCCAAGAGTAGCTCCTTTAGCTGAACACACCATAGGCGCTGCTCTACCCTGCATGACGGATGCTGCAAATAATAAGGTCAGGAGGATTCAGGTCAGGATTGTTAAAGATCCCAGCTACTTGGATAACTGCCTCTTGACCCTGCTGATATCTGGAAGAAGGTACCGGTAACACTAGGCCAGCACTGAGAGGCTGAGGAAGGGCCTCTACACTCAGGCTACACAGATCCTAAAATGAAGACCCTGCCTAATCCTAAACATTGACATTTAGTCATCACTGCTACTACAAATTGATGGATCTGACAACCTTTTACTGAAACCATATTTTCTGATTTCATGAAACAAATAAATTGACTGATTGGTTGACAGCGGATATTGTTAGATCAATCATGGTGTATAGTTCCTGAATACAAGAGCTCCATCAGGAACTTAGCTGAAATGGAGTACAAAGAAATGCCCAGGTACCTTAGTCTAGTGACATCTAGAGGCAGCGGTGGGCATTTATTACAGTAAAGATAACATATGTATACAAATTGCTGCAAACCAATTGTATGTATTTTTAGAGTTAGGACGCTATCCAGCAACTTATCACAAGTAAAGTGTTTCTTTTAGTTCTTTCTCAGTGACACATACTAGAAGACTAGTATCTGCAGTATCTGTGAAATAATGATTCAAATGGCTCATGAAAACATGCAGTAATTTTGTTTTTCTTTCATTGTTATGATTGCTAGGGTTAAAAAAATTAGTTGGAGATGTTTGAACAGGCAAGGCATTAGGTGATTAAAATAACAATGGGTGTGTTCCCTCAGATCATGAACACGCTCAGTTACTTTTATGGTAGTTTGCAAATATTCTTGTTAACTTGAATCAGGAAACATGGTAGCATACTAATACGCTTACAGATATTGCTTATCTATCTGGTACAATACTTTTACCATACTCTTATTGGTTCTTTTTGATATTTTTTAATTGAAAACAAACATGACAAAACAAAAACCTCAACAAAAAAAACCCTAATCAAATTAAGACATGGTAAACATTTATTTATTTTGTTCGTCATACTGTATATAAATTACCAGTCTAGAACAGAAACTGCATTGAACAAATAACAAATAATTCTGCTTCTATCTATTTTTATTTTTAAGATTACAGTGAAACTGAAATAGCATTAAACAAATCAGAAATTATTCTATATATGATTATCATTAAGAATGCACCCATATTAACAATCAGCAGTCTAATGGTTGTTTAACGTTATGTGAGTTCTAGGCTTCAAGCATACATAATGTTCCTCAGGTGGATGCGGTAAGGGCTAAACTACTAGCAAGGCATACTTGCCAACCTTCCAAATTTTACCCGGAAAAGGTTTTCCATCGCCGCTTCATTGACCTCCTCGAAGGGGTCACATGTTTTCATACACAAGATAATTATTATGTAGTCTGAAATAGGAAATCTCTTTTGTTTTAGCCTCCACCCTTTGGATCTTCCCCAGTCAATCAGATTTGCTGAGTCCTTGGACTGTTTTAAGCGTAGAGTAAAAACCTAGGGAAGCCTTTCTACAGAGCAACTCCATGTGTTATGTTTTTATTTGTTTGTTTCAGTCTTATCTGTCCCTCATTGTACTGTGTTCTGTATTGTAACTTAGTGAAACCTGATTCAAACCTGAAACTCATTCATTCATTTATTCTTTTATTCTTCTTTGTGTGTGTAAATGTGTGTGTGGAGCACCTTGTAACTGCATGTTTTTAAAAATTCTCTATAAATAAATCTTCACTTAATTACTTACCTAGATCTCCAATACCGAGGGCAGAACCAGCAACTACAGAGGCCATCAATTTGGCCTACTCCAGTCTTAAATAATTAAAATCCGGGGGTTTAATTAATACTGGGTTTTGATACCCATTCTAGGTCAGAAAAATGGGGGGCAAACATCAAAAAATTGATCAGGCAGGCAGAACAAAGGCTTTACAGCTTTGACAAATGAGTGGAACTGGGTTCATATACGTACTGCAGGCTAATTAGGGCAATGGGAAACAGGTGAGTGTGTATGTGTGTGTGTGTGTATGTGTGTGTGGAAGGTCAGGTGATGTGAATGGCGGGAAAGGCAACTGCTGCAGGGTGGGAGGGAGTGGCTGGATCTGAACTGACAAAGAGAGTAAGTATGGCAGAGAAAACAAAGCAGACTGCTGAATGAATACAAACTGGCAGAAGTCGAAACACAGATATGATTGTTGGTCTAACTTAACAAAATAAAGTTGCTTGTGTGAAGTTGTGCCACCATCTGAGCGGTAAGTGTAATTTCTGTTTAGTGGAAAAATTTGAACCCTTACCATCAAATTTGGTTGCTTGTTGCAGCTGTTACAACACCAAAAAAGAAAGAAAATTACTACTAAAAAAAAAGTTGCCTGTATCACTTTTCCTTCAAATGACCATAATTGTTCTTGCTCCGTATTTTGTCAGCGTATAGAATTTGCTAAATATCTTAACTGATCTCTATATGATTTACACAGCCTCAGCAAATAATGCGTAACAAAAGTTACATTGTTTATTTATTAAGAAGTCTTTTGCATTCGGGACCTGCGCCCGCATCAGAGTACATTTGCCCCATAGTTCAGATTGATTAGTAAGAACACTGTGCACCGTAAGCGGGCATAAGTTTGGCAGTCATGCCCAGATCCACTTGAAATGGTAGTCTTGAGTACAGCTCATGTGTACTCAAGTACTGTTTGCATCAGGTCTAAAAATCAAAACACTGAACTGGAGTACAGTTGATGTATAGAATGACAAAGGCATCTCTCAATGCCACCAGTCAGCTCCAAAATCTCACCCTCTGAACTGTACAGCCGTGGGTAATAAAGTGGGAAGGCAGGTGAAAAGATGGTTCCTCTCAGGGTGAGCAAGGTACTTCAGACATCCCTCTCTCCAGGAACACTTTCTAGCTCCTCCCTGGAGATCCTGAGACATTCCCAGGTCAGATGAGATACAGAATCCCTCCAGCATGTTCTGGGTCTACCTCAGCACCTCCCACCAGTTTTCCGGGCACAGAAAACCTCCAACGGTGCACAGGAGGCATTCCTAATCAGATGCCTGAACCACGTCTACTGGCCCCATTTAATTAGAAGGAGAAGCGTATCTAATTTGTGCTCCCTCTTGATGTCTGGGCTCCTCACCCTATCACTCAGGCTGAGCACTGTCACCCCATGGTGGAATCTCATGTCAACTGCTTTTATTTGTGACCTCATTCGACCATAGGTGAAGATCTTGAAAAATCAAGAGCTTTGCCTTCCAGTTAGGCTCCCTCTTTACAATCTGGTGCAACACCCGCATCACTTCTGCCACCGCTTCAAACCGCTTGTCCATCTGATGCTCCATTTTTGCCCTCACAGATGAAAAAGACCCTGAGATACTTGACTTTGATGTGTTTGACTTTGTGCCAAGTATGCAGACAAAGTTCTCACTATGGTCATACAGGAGCCCCAATGACGCGTAGCAACATCTCTGATGCCCCATATTCCCACAATACGCCCCCCCCCACAGGACTCCCCGTGGGATGCAGTCATGAGCCTACTCCAAGTCCTTAAAACACATGTAGATTGGATCAGCAAACCCCCACAACCCCTTCAGCAGCCACAGACAGAATCCACATTGCTCCTCCTGAATTCGAGGTTTGACAGTCGGTCAGAACCTCCTTTCCAGCACCCTGACATAAACTTTTCAGGGGACGCTGAGCAGTGCAATACTGCTTAGGTGCTTGGGTTGCCTTCATGACATTCACTGATGACCCTTCTACCACAAATTTTGGCAGCTGCCTCCACAGTGGAAGCTTTGAGCATGGACCACTCAGATTCCATGTCCCCAACCTACCTAGGATACCCGAAAAATTCTTCCATAGGTGTGATCTGTAGACCTTGCGGAGGGGCCCTGAGCCCCAGTTCAGTCATATTACACATTTGGGTTTACTAGGTCTGTCCGGCAGCCACCCCCCACCACTTAATCCAACTCACCAACAGATGGCGATAAGTTGGGAGTTCTGGTCCTCTCTATAATCGATTTTCCAAGACATACAGCCGCAGATCTCATGATACCACAACAAAGTTTTTCATCGATCTTTGGCCTGGGGTGTTCTGGTACAAAGTACGTGTATGAACCACGCTAAAATGGTGTTTGTTATGGCTAATCCAAGACAAGTACAGAAGTCTGATAACAAACACCGATCGGGCCGGACAGGCCTTTCCTCCCCCCAGAGAGGCCGTTCCAACCCTCAGAGACTCCAAGAGGCTCAGGTACTCTGGACTGCTAATTGGTGCATAAACACAAACAACAATCAAGAGACTTCCTCTCTTCTTTATTGACCCTCTTATTCCCCAGGGAGAACCCCAACACATTGGCGCACAGCAGGTGGGCTCTTGAGTATCCCCACACCCACCCAGCGCCTCTCACCCTGGGGAACTGTGGAAAAGGTAAGAGTCCAACCCCTTTCCAGGAGTTTGGTTTCAGAATTCATGCTATGCATAGAGGTGAGTCCAACTATATCTAGCTGATTCTGCTCCACCTCCCATTTAACAAGAAAAGATATTCACATTTGGTGGTTGGCAGTGAGGTCCCATTCAAGGCTATGTATGTGCCAAGAAACTTTTGGGAAATGATTATAACTGATTTGCTGTTATTGAGAATAGGTTCTTTTATCGATTCGTTCTGAAGTCTATGCTTATGTCAGTGATCTCTTTCTTTTATTCAGGACCAGGCAAGTTTCCCGATTATATAAACACAAATATTAATTTGAGCATTTTGAGGGTATAAATATTTATAATATAATATTTAACAATATTTTGTATTCGTTATTGAGACATTAATGACAACAGCTCTTTCAAAAAAACATGGGAATGTGCTTTTATTAAATAAAGAATAAATTACAATAACACATTAATGTATAAATAACTCAATATAACACTGAAAATTATATCTCAATGTGTCACAGCAACGTTGAGAAAGTGGTTATTAAATAAATATAATACATTGTGAAGTCATATTGATTCAGGGGGATGAGTGATATGTAGATAGTGGGCTGTCAATTTAGTTGCAGGAGTTAGGACAGCAGTGTTTTTACCCCATGAAATAGCGATTTAATGAACACATCACACATTCAGAAGTAGTTGATAAGTTGATGTAAAGTTGCAGTGATGTGTGATCTGATTGGCAGTAAGCAATCAGGCAATATGAACACAAGCATGCACACATAAATTCAAATTTCTGCTTGAAAACCTTTGACTGCACTACAATCACAGACAACTATCATCAGTTTCTTGTAGACGTCACATTTCATATCAAAATCGCACAGACGAGTATGATTGTATAAAATGATAATTCCACTTAAAACAAAAAAGATTGATACATATTGAAAAAACTGAATTACTTGTAGTTTTGGCATATTTGTGCTCGACTGCAGACACTGCATGGCAGAACAGTATAAATCTTGAGTTCCTGAAGAAGACTTGGTAAACATGTTTACGACTAAATAAATCAAACTGATTGGGAATAATTACACCAACACTTAGAGTGCATACCATTGGGGTAATATAATTAAAGCTTCTTGTAAACTTGAATTCGAAAGATATATTAGTGGCAAGAGTGGAGGAATCAAACTCTGTAAACTTCATCAGCAAATAAGAGTGGACTGTGTAAAAATTTAGCTGAAAATCTCAGCTGTCCAAATGACAGAGGACCTGAAGCCGGGGATTTGTCTTGCTCTACCAAGTCACTGCTAATACATGGCAGAGTGCTGCCCCCAAGTGGTGAACATGCAAACTTCAATTTAAAATGTTATTAACACAAATACTGCTCACCACATCAGCGTTCTGTTATGTTCACAAAAACTTTGTACAACACATCAAAGAATCTTTAAAAAGGTTTTCTGTTCATCTATTTTAAGGTATGGTGATTACACCCTTGGTCAAATTTCTTTTGGGTCAGAAAATATTATTTTAAGGAATGGCCAGTGGGCACAGTGAGAGAAAATGCATTAAATTTACAGTGCCTAACAAAAAACATGAGCAAAGGGCAGTCATTTTCAAAGACTGGTTCCCACTATGTATGAATTACTCCAGCTGACTGAGCTTGTGTATGAAATTTGATTTTTTTTTTACAACATTATTGGCCATGCTTAGCCTTTATTTCTATAAAGTAACGCAGCGTAAACTACATGCTGCAGGCTTTTAGATTAAAATTTAAGTTGAATGCATATTGTCCAATTAGCAGTCAAAATATGTCATATGTCTGAGTCCAGAAAGCATATGCAATATTTATTAAAACCACTGATCTGTTTTAGAATTATCCTCAATGCAAGAGCATGCACAGCTAATGCAGATGGGCACAAATGCAATGGAGCACATTTCTTCCCTCCAAACCCACTGTGGTGGAACAAAGCATGCCGAGCGTCGTCGTCCCACAGTGTTCAGTCTGTGTGCACGATTACGGTGAATCATGGAGTCACAGAATCTGCAGTGTGCACAGTAACAGTCAATTACACACACACACACACACACACACTGCCGCCCACAGAATTATATTCAATATGTGACTGATGTTGCAGCTTTCTCCCGTTTTAGTATGCAGGTCTGTGCACGCAAACTATTTTTAAATGGAAAATGAGATGTGAACAGGGTGGGAGAACATTAGAGCAATTTCATTTGTTTTCTCAGTGAGGGTGGGTATGGAAGAAGACAGCACAGCTTGCAGTGTTTGTTAAGCCCTCCTGACAGTAAAGCCATGAGGATTCTCTCTTGGTAGAGCAGTTGCTGATGAGAAACTTAAAAAGCAATTTGTACTGAGTCAACTGCAGAACTGTCTCATGCATTGCTACTGCGCAAGAATTGATTTTAGTATCTTGCAAATCAAATCAATAATTTTATTTGTCTGAATTCAGACATCAGTTGCTACACAACACTAAAACTTAAAAATTTGCCTCTTATTCACAAAGCCTAAGAATGTGGCACTTTCTTATCTTACTCTACCCGCTCGATGATACAACAAGGTATTGGCAGTCGATAAATTGTCAGCTTAATAATGGCACTAAGTTATCTGTTTTGGACTTTCCTTTCATTCAAATATTCACAGGAATTACTGTGAAATGAAACCAGATGTGTTTGATATGTGTCTGTCAGGAATAAAGTGTAGGAGACAATGGATGGAGTTAACGATCAGAAAAAAATGAAATGTTTAAATGACTGAATTTACAGATATAATTGTTTCCAAGCATGCAGCGATGCCGCGGTGACGATAATAATAATATTCTGTGGATTCATCTACCAGCTTCATTGCACTGTTTTTAGTCTCCTTCTCACTGAACTGACTACAGGTTGCTTTCTTGGGTGTCATTGGAGGATATGGGGTGAAGACCTCCGTTCTCGTTCAGTCTCTTGGCACGATAGGTTTCATAATGAATGTTGTGAGTGACCTCCTTCAGATCCTGGAGGTGAGACCTGAGGAAAACAGATACAGGAACACACAGTGGGACATGTTACTAGTTATTTATATATCTAGGCGTCAGAGTTATTGTGTTTTTTTAAAAAATATACACAGGTATTTTCTAAAATGTTACTGAAAAAGGATCTTTTCTAAAACTCCTTCCATGTTGAAGATGTTCAAAAACTTAAAGTTTTTTGCCTTTGTGAGCCATCACAAATGAGGCAACATTTTGTGCAGTTGCATAGGAGGCTGAAATAGCGCTGGTTCCTGGACCTCACTAACCGGACTTTTCACATGTTTACACCCAATAGCACCTTCCTCTAATGGCCACTTGAGGCTGTCTCCAAGAAGGAGTCAATCCCCAAAAATTCAATCTTGATTGCCCCCTGGTGGCTGACTGCAGTATAGGTCATAAAGCCCACCCCTCCATGTTAGTAAAGGGGCCAAACTAAAAACTAGTACATGCCAAATAAAATTCTCCCAAAGATGGTTTCTGTCACACCCTCATCACCCTCATGTTTGTTCAAATGTGTGTTCTATGATGAGTTCGGTTTTAATGAGTTATTAAATTACACAGAGACGGGATTTTCCACCATGACTGACAGCTGTGACAGCCAATCCATGCACTTGCATTCAATGGGGCTGCTTGGACGGGTATTTTGGCGGGAACTCCCCCATCTCACATATCCCTTCTGCGCCGAATCCGGCTCTAAAAGACATCACCATCGCAAGATAGAAATGCCCATATCTCGGGTATTTTAACCTCACAGCATAACGGGGGTAAGTGGGGGTGTGTTGTCCATGCTTTTAGGCGTAAATGTACAGTAACCCTTCCACTATATTGCAGAACAGAGACATCAGAATGTGCTATGTAGAAAAAAATGATTTGTTAAAAAATCACCATGAAAAATTACCATGAAAAGGTCTTTAAAAAGCATTAAATCTAAGTGTCTGATACCTGTAGACATCCTGATTAATCTGCAGATTACTCCATAATAACAATTAATATTAGCTGCATTTTTTTAACCCATTATTCATGTTGCTAAAATAATAGCACTGATTAAGTTTCCCAGTATGGTATATCCTTTTATTTCTCAATGCTCTTTAAATCCAGTTTATTGCATCACAGTGGGATTTTAATAATACATTTAAAAGACTATTTTACCTGATCACGAAATCTCTCAGCAGGGCAAACTCACAATGGTTTGGATTTTCAACTGCAATAAAAATGGACAATATTAAATGTCATATCTCGTCCTGTTCCTGTCACCATCACCATCTTTTCTATATATTATGAATGTAAATGTTACTTATTAAAAAAGGCCACCTTCTACGATGCCCCACGCTGTCTTCCTCCCCAGAACTCGTTTGCCATTCACTTGATATTCTTTGTCGCTGCCCACCACAGCAAAGGGCATCGTCTCCTATGGACACAGACATTTCAACATGGGTCAGTGTACCGAAGAGGGCTGCACAAGCTTTATGAGACGAAACAAATACACGGCCCCAGCGCCCTGGCATTCTGTTTGGAGGAAGCAGTGTGTGAGTGTATGAGGGAGACAGCGGGTCGAGCTGGGTAGAGAGGGGAGGTTAGAAAGACTCATTGGACAAATGTGTGTGGAGGAAAGAATAGAGCCACTTACTCTGATCTTGTCATTGTCGCTCTTGTCCTCCATGTCCTCATCAAATTCTTTCTGCGGGTAAAACTCAATGCCGCCCATCTCCAGCTCCTTCCTTACCTACAGCACAAACCAATGTCAGGAGACAGCACACATCAGTGACACGTCTCATCTGAGCACTGTCTTTAAGTCACTCATGTACACTCTGGAGAGGCTGTGGGATCTAAAGTCTGGAGACTGATACAAACACTGATAATAAAGCAAACACTAGTATTTATGGTACTGATAATACTGATACTAATACAAACACTGGTTTGTATAATATTGATAATACTGACACTAATACTGGTATTTATAATAGTGATAATACTGATACAAATACTGACACTATTACAAACACTGTTTCTTATAATAATGATATTGACACTGGTATTTATAATACTGATACCGATACAGACATTGTTATTTATAGTATAAAAAAGGCTATTGTCCAATATTGGCTTACAGGATTATTAAATCATTTAAATATGACATTTTTCACCATTGTTGATATTTTATAGACCAAACAACTAATTGATTAATCCAGAAAATAATCGATGGAATAATCTGCAATAAAAATAATTGTTAACTGCAGTTCTAGTGCATATGAAGGACGAGTGCAAGTAACAGAGTGCTGACTGCACTTCCAGTAATGGCCATCACTGGCATCAATAACAAGGATTACATATAGAACTTTTAAGAAAAAAATTAAATCATGCATTAGAATTTTTTGGCCACTTAGAGGCAGAAAAAACAAGCTCTAAACACAACGTTGACAAATTACTACCCTGTAAAATGGATACATCAAAATTGTTAGCAAACAGCTTTTTTTTATGCATCCAGCAGAATTAGACAACATTGGCATTCATTTGTGCTTTTAGTCACATGATGAATGTGACATGCACTCTTCTTTTTTCATTTTTTTTGTCTGTACCAACTCCTCAGGGAAATATCTGGCTCTGTAGCTGCTAAATGCTCAGTGTTTACCAGCTGGTCACTAATTGTGTCTGTCTGCAGTTTGGTGAGGAACAGTTAATGTACAGCGGGTTTATCAGAAATCTTTCACTGAAATCAGCTGCCTGCTGCAGCCAAAAACGGCACATGAGAGCAGAGAGACTTAACCAAAAAAAAAAAAACCTTAAACCTTAAATCCCATAGGCCGTGTAAAACAGTAGATGTTGCCACTGTTTATGCTGACTGGAACTGAAGGGCTGAGTGATGAGTCTTTGTTGGTTTGTCACTATGAGCATTCCTATTTAGTTTCTATTTAGGATCCTCATTAGCTGCAGCATAGCTGCCACTACTCTTTATGGGGTCCAGTACATATTCATAACATTTACAGTGTATAACATATACCGTACATAACAGATAACGGTAAAAAAAAAAAATAAATAAAAATACAAAAAAAGACAAAAAAAAAGGAAAACAAAATAGAAAAAACAAAATAAAATTATGAAATAGATGTAATGATAATAACCAGAACAACTTATAAAAGAAACAAAAATAATAATAATTAATATATAATTTTAATTATGATAATATAAATCAAAATCAACCCTTTGCAGGCACATCAGTTCATCAAACACATTTCCCTTTTTCAGAACTTAATTGGTTCTTCTAATTTGTTGTATTTTTTTCAGCAGATGCCATTTCACCAACACTGACTTGCATTTTACTGGTTCTTTGCTTGATGCATGTAGGGAGTGAATTCTATTCATACATTGCTTGATACATTACTATTTGTTTGATTGCATTTGTCTCTGTTTTGGGAGGTGTAAATTTACCCCCAGCAGCATGTCTCATTCACATTACACATAGTTATCTGATCTGTTTTTTAAAAAAAATATTGATACGAGCAGCTTTATAGACCAAAACATGCACGAAACAGGATATTTTTAAGAGGACATATAAATTTGTCTCTGTTGAGAGCAAATGATGTAAAATGCCTCAAATACATTGTTTTGATAACTACTGACATCGACACTGACATATAAACATATACCGTTACATCCATTACGTCTACCTTTAGTGGGATCATCATTGGTGAAACTCACCCGCTGTTTGAACTCCTGTCTCTCCTCAATGGTCATTGTGTCCGCCTTTGCAATGACAGGAATAATGTTGACCGAGTGACTCAAGCGCTTCATGAACTCGATGTCTAATTGCCGAAGACTGGGACGGACAGAAAGAGAGCAGAAAAGACAAAGAAGGAGAGTGAGTAAGTAGACTCAGGAGCTGTGATTCTGCAGGAGGCTCGCATGCGACAGTGAAAAGAGGGTCAGGATAACAAACAGCAGAGGGAGGCACGGGGGTTTTATTTGTCATGTTTCATACGTCTCATTACCTTTCCCCAGTCTTGTAGCGCTCACAAAAGACTTACAGTGTGGATGCTATTTGAAAAGTGGGCTTATCATTGGACAAAGCTTGTGTCCCAGTTCTTGTTCGCCTGCACACAAAACACCCTGTCGCTCTCAATTACCCCGGCTAAGAAGGATGGGATACACTGGCTGTAATACACAAAAGACTGTATCCGTTTATCCATTAAAGAGCAATTTCACAGTTGTCAGCGGCAGCTAATTGTGAGTTGTTCAGAGAAGAGAGTGTTGTCTGCAATATAAAGTAGCTCTCTTGATTTAAGGCTTTGTTAATCTAAAATGAAATGTTTTTGGATAAAGGGACACGAATGCTGTTACGCCGTATGTACGCTGCTCTCTCTGCCAACAGATTACAAACAACGCTTTTTAGACCAGATACCTCCTTTTACTTGTCTCTAGTTCTGACAAAGTTGAACTCACGAGTGTCCAGTTGGGGAGATGAAATAGAGACAGCAGTGCACCCTGGTGTCGGGGATGCGCTTCTTTCTGGTGATGTTGACCTCCTCCTTCAGGAACTTCTCATACTGCTCATTGATGTACTTGGAAATTGGCTCCCAGCTGTGGATATGACACAAGAGGTCAGCTCGAGAGAAAACGATTACTTGAGCAAGAAAAGAGAAGGAGGAAAAGAAGACTTAACCTGAGGAGAACCATACAGGAAGTAAATGCATTGTTGCATTTTGTAAGGTGACAAGTGAACTAGAATTACTAACTTGTATGCCTTCGCACACCAGTCAAGCTGAGCTTACAGTTTATATTCATGTCTGTGAAAACACGAATGCGTCACACACATGTTCCCCCCAGCAGCACAGAAGATCTATACAATCAGCACAGCTTCAAGGCGGACAATCGAGTTTAGTGCCAGTTCAGAATCGATGTCTCCCCTTCTGTTCCTGAGATGTGACGTTGAGTAATGGCCAGAAAAGTGTTTTTGCAGAACATTATGTCATCAACTTTTGTGTGAAATGTTGTCATAACTAGTGTATGAATTCTTGAGTCAAAAACATGTTTTGTGAGGTCACAGTCACCTTGACCTTTGAACAACCAGATCCATCAGTTTATTCTTGAGTTCAAATGGATGTTTATGCCAAATTTGAATAAGTGCACTCAAGGCCCTCTTTAGATATTGCGTTCATGAGAGTTCGACAGATGTGAGGTCACAGTGATATCAGACCAACAAACTCTAATCAGTTCATGTTAGAGTCCCAGTGGACGTTGAGCCAAATTTGAAAAAAGATCCTAAAAGATTTTTTTCTTTTTTTTTTTTTAAAGATTATTTTTGGGGCTTTTTGCCTTAACTTGTTAGGATTGCTATAGCGTGATAGTTGGAGAAAGAGGGGATGACATGCAGGACATAGACGTTGTACATGGTGCGCCTGCTCTACCAGGTGAGCTAATGGGCTCTTCCTGAAAGGTGATATATATATATATCTATCATGTTCACGAGAATCAGAAAGATCAGGTCACAGTGACCTTTTAACTAAGACCACCAAAATCTAATCAGTTCATCTTCGAGTCCAAGTGGACATTTGTGCCAAAAAGAAATCCTCTCAAGGCCTTCTTGAAATATCATGTTTAGGAGGATGGGATGGAAGGACAGACAACACAGCAGCATGCCTCCAACCAGGGCTATCGCCGACATAGAGGCATAAAAACAGATCTTGCTAAGTTGAGGCAGTAATGATGACATTTATGAGACTTTAATCATGCACAAGTTGGAAAACCCACCAGTTGTCGTTGTTAATTTGGTCTCCGAAACCTGGCGTGTCGACAACTGTCAGCTTCATCTTCACACCACCCTCCTCAAGAACTTAAAAAAAAAACACACACACAAAAATGAAGAAAAGACAAACATAAACCACAGCTGTAGCTTTGTGTGTGCAAAATCAATTTTAAGCAACTAGTCTTGATGTGTGCACAGAAACAGCATTCAAGCTTGAAAGACAGCAAGCAAAGTATAAACGATCTCATTGAGATATTTTTAACATGTCGGCTGTGTCTCTCTGGCAACGTCTCTCTCTGGCAAGAGCGTAATGTTGTCAGGTCACTGTCGACCAGAGGCGATGTGTGCATGATCATGTCCTAAAACCGTAGCAACCAAACACTGAGCTCTTTCCAAGGGTTTGGCATTTCTCCATTTTTTCCCTGGTGCTGTTAAACCATCAAGGATGTGGAAGAGTTCAGTTTCTTCTGGTCCTAGATGCCGTAATGAAAACAGTACTACAGAATGCTTCATAGTGAAGAGTCCCCGTCTGATTTCATAAACAGCATGTGGAGCTGTCTGCCAGTGACTGATTTGATGCTAACACTGGGGGACGGGTGTCAAAGTCGGGATATTTTCAAATACAACACATAGTGGTTTGAAATAGGAGCAATCAGCTCTGTACTCAGGTTAATTGCGACTCTTTTCAAACCAAAATCATGGCTGATTCGTCCTGCACAGTTGGGTTTATTCCAGCAGCAGAAAGCTGGTGCGTTGTGGATGAACATCACAACATGAATGTTTTATGAGAAAGACTCAGTGATGAGCGAAACAAGTCTAACTCCTCGCTCTACAACATTGTTAGCGAGCCACAAATTGAGCCATGTTTACCTCTTTGTGTCGTTTGTCAGCAGGGGTCATTCAGTGTTGCCATGGAAACACAGCTCTCAGTTCAGAGACTGTCTGGTGTTATGGTAGAAAACTTTTAAGGGCATCTTTAGTCTTATGCAACTGTCTAACTTGTGATAGGCAAAGTAAGAAAGCCTAAATCACACCTCATCTACTTATGAAAGTAGATTTTATTTTCCAACTGCAAAGCCTGTGTGTCTCGTTCGAGATGTCTTAATATTATAATGAAAATGTCAGACAAACGTGGACTGCTTGATAGCTGAAGTCTGCACCCTGAGAAGGTGGAAAAATTTGGGACATTGTGTAACGTCCAGCAGGATGACAGGATGTGTGAGACAAAAAAGAGACCATTCCAAAAGCACAGTCTGTCAAACAAAAGTCAAATGAAAACGAAAAGTAGTTCTGTAGTATGCGTGTGAACAAACATTATCCAGGCTTAAGATCAACAAGTCTGTCCACACAGGCCTGGCGAGACAGAAAAACACTTTGAAAATCCTCACAGTTAAGGACCTCACTCCAAGGATCCATGAATATGTGTCAATTGAAAGCTGTCTAAAAGACATCTCAAGAACAATCTGTTCTTGCCGATGACTAAAAAACAATTTTCATGATGTTTAAGTCACATTACTTGCTTTTTTAGACACTATGCCTCCCTGCCTTGACACTATTGATTTGGTTGCCTTTCCTGACTAACCACATTTAAACAAAACCCACTTTATATCATGGACACAATAGACTTTGAGCTCATGCTGGCACATTGATCAGAAAATTGAGTAACAGCAGAAGTCCCAAACACAGATTATCACAAAAATCTAGTGAGCTGATCCTTGAACAACAATCTGTCCACCAAATTTCAGCCTACAGATGCACCAATTTATCAACTGAACATTGATATTGGTCAATATTAACCTTTTTGACTGTCATTGGCCTATCTGTAAATTAGGTAATATTCACTGATGTCAGTGTCACTAACGGCTCCCCTAGAAAAAGCGTTTGGGACCAACAGAGATTGTTTCCTGGAGCAAATTTGCATCTCCTAGGATGGTGAAGGCATCATCCGCCCTACTCTGCCTCCGATTGGCTTATCATCACATTCTGACCCTGAACGATCCAACTCCTCTTTCCTAAACCTCACCAGTCAAAGGCAACAAGTACTAGCCAGTCAGAGGCAGAGTAGGGAAGGTATTGCCTTCGCTATCCTGGGACACACAGATTTGCTCCGTAGCGCAGGACGCAGGACGCAGGACGAAATGATGTGGTGAACTCACAATAACATTAGCTGTTAGCAGTCAGTGGCCAGAACTAACACTAAGGGTTTGCATTATGTTAAATTATGATGCATTCAAGCTTTCTTTAGTAAAAAACAGTATTGGGTGAAGGTAAATTGTAATATTTTCATGATGTGTGAGAGAAACTTGAATAAATACAGCTGTTTGAAGGAAAATATGTAACAACAACAGCAACAACAACAAATTAGAGGGAGTGACCATATATTACATGTAGTAAAAAGGCTTTTATAGCGGTTCCTTTTTTCAACAAAAAAGTTTTTTTTTCATGTAAACATAGAATATATTAAAGGTTCGTATTGTGCTCATTCAAAGATAAAGTAATGAAGGTCTGAATATCTTTTAAAGAGTAGTTATTTTTTTCTGACAATAACGATTTATTTGTTTTCCTGGCAGAAAAGCAAATGGACCTGACTTGACTAAAATCACGTTATTTTGTTTTCCTGGATTTATCTGTTTTCCTGGCCAAACTGTCATTTTAACATTGGTGCATCCCTGTTTCAGCCTAATCCATTTATTGATGCTTATATTCTAACAGGCATATGAATTCATAACTTTCATCCTACTTTGTTGGTAAAGCTAACTCCTCAAAACAGACACAAGCTGGGCAGGATTTTTTGTGATGTATAGTATAATATTCCAAAGCAATGTATCCAGAGGGAAAAATTAATTCCCCTGAACTCTGAGGGAACCACCAGCTGTGACAGTAAATGTGCCGTCACAGTAAACAAATCATCAAAGCCTCTCGCACAAAGTAACTGCAGAAGACACAGAAGTTGGCCAGCGCGTCCGTAGCTCAACTCGAATAAATGAGAAGCTCACTTGGCAGCTTCCAGCGTGCACTGATGGACTGTAAGTAGGCTACGTGGTACTTTTAAGAACACGGTCAAAGATCGTTAATTTTCTCTGTCAAATTAAATGCTGCTAAAAATGTCTGGCTCTAGAGAAAGAACAGAAGCTTCTCTCTCCCTGTACTCACCATGAGACATCGCTTTGATCTCCACAGTTTTGGGGATCTTCTCATCACGGCCCCATCCTGCGCTCCTCCTGCTCACCTGGGACTTGAATAGGGTGTTCACCAGAGTTGATTTTCCGAGACCACTGTGACCTGACACGAGAGGGAGGGAGAAAAATGTAAGGCTGCAGAGGACGGAAATGTATAGAAAAAGAGAGAAATTTATATTGCTTTGCTGTTCTCTGAGAACAAAAATCTTTTTTTGTGTGTGTTTTATTTGATATTACAGAAATAGACAGCAGATGACAGTTCATTATACAATTATGCCCACTTTCCTCTACCCACTCAAGCCTACCCTCCACAAACCACCCTCTACCCCATGGCACGAGTTATAATAATAATAATAATAATAATAATAATAATAATAACAATAATAATAAAAGTCATTTAAAAGACACAAAATAAACAGATTAAAGAAAAAAAACAAATAATGCGAAGGATTTTTTTTTCAAAGATTTACATGATTTGACTGACATTTTGATAATAAGAAAGGGTGCCATATTACATCACAATTTGCACTGGAGATCCAAACAATATCATTCATGGCCACAAACGACAAATGCATTTTAACACACACTACCAACCAATACTGCCTAAGCTGCCCTTCTTGCTATAAAATCCAGATGTGGTTACCATATTAAAAAAAAAAAAAAAGTCCTGAGACTCACATGTAAGAGAACAACAATCGTAAAAAGAACACACACACACACACACACACACACACACACACATATATAGTATATACTAATTCTGTGACTTACCGACCACCATGATATTAAAGTCAAAGCCCGTCTTCATGGTCTTCTTCCTCATCTGCTCAATGATGGTGTCAATTCCAATGTACCCCAGCAGAGTGGATCCACCGCCGGAGCTGTGGGAGCCTGCATGACCTCCATTGTGTGCCGCAGTGTGACCTCCAACATGACTCGCAGCATGGCTCGCAGCATGGCTCGCAGCGTGGCTTGCAGCATGCCCCACACCATGGCCCAAATTATGACTCACAGCATGGCCTGGGCCGTGACTCCCGATGGGCACTGGAATGGCACTTGGAGGAGGAGCTGAAACACCGCCGCCTCCTCCTCCCATACCTGTGCCCTGGGGCGGGAAGGGGTTGGAGGGGGAAGGACCCCCCACATTTGGGGGTTTGGCAGGGACGGCTGGTTTGGGTCTCACTTCTGGAGGAACTACGTCTGACATGTCTACAAAAAAAAAAGAGAGGAGGATAAAACATATAATTTGTCATCAACAGAAAATACTGCCACATCAAGAAGTAGGCCAGTAGAGCGAGCTGAGGCCTCCTCCCTTTAACTTGCTCTACATTAAAGAAATGGGTTCTTACGTCTTAAAGGGTTAGTTCACCCAAATCACTTAAACAACAGATTACTTATATTACAAATTACTTTCATGTACATATATGTCCACTCAGTGAGTTTTGATTTTAAGATACAGTATCTGTTTGTAAAAACAGATGTTGCTGTTGAACCTGAGTGAATTTGGGATTGGCCAGATCTCACCGGTCTACAATAAATACAGTGGAAAAGATATGTTTGAAGTAGGACTGGGCAGTATATCGATATTATATCAATATCAGTGTTTTCCACAGAATTAGAGTGTATGTGTCGCAGTTGCTGATGACTTAAATGTGTGTCATGTTAGCTGTGTCCCAATTCAGGGTCTGCATCCTTTGGAGGCTGCATTTGAAGGCTGATTACGTCACAACGCCGCGTGAAGGCAGTCCTAATTCGATGGCTCCTTCAAATGCAGCCTTCTTTTCCGTCATTTTGGAGGATACACTGCTATTATCCTTCACGGCCTTCCATATCCCAATATCCTTTGCGCGCCCCTGTTCAGCATTCGGAAATACTTTACATCATGGTGGCACAGAGCGGAGACAGTGATTGGCGAATCAATTTCATTTTTAAATGTAAGTTTTCTTTTGTTTGTCTCTCTTTTGTTTTTCCTTTCTTCCTCTCTCTCTCTCTCTCTCTCTCTCCTGGGCAGCAGAAATCAATTGTGACGTGAGGGTAAGGGCAGGAACATCTGGTGACACAACCAGGAAATCCTCCGAAGGCTAGACTGTCCCGAGGAGCCTTTGAAAGAGTCGCCTCCATAGACCGCATAAGCTGGGTTCTTCAAAGGATGCAGACCCTGAATTGGGACACAACTTTTTTATCATTCAGTCACCTCTCTCTAAATTCAGCATTTTTTGTGGGTCTGTCTATCCGTTTACAGCTGATCTGATCAGATCTGATCGGTGGATGAGAGGAACAGCTGTTGTGAGTTATTGCAAACTTTTAGATCCAGCAGAATAAATGATTAAGTTACACTTTTACTGCTCCTGCTGGTATTTATATTCCAACAGCGCTCCTATTAAACGGTCCAGCTCCAAAAATAGAAATTCTATTTGTGGAGGCAGATGTTTTATTTGTGGTGGGCCACCACAAATAAATGAATATGAGGGAAACCGTGAATATCGTGATATGAGATAATCTTAGATTGATGTTAGATTCATGATCTTAGATTTTGGATACTGTAAGTGTTGTCTTTTTTCTGGTTTTATAGGCTGCATTACTGTAAAGTGATGTAATTTTCAGAACTTATCAGACTGTTCTAGTCCTTATATTATTTGCCTTTACACACTCAGTCATTATATCCACATTTAAAATAATGTGAGCACTAAAGCTGCAACAGTCAAGCAACTTCTCAATTAGCTGATCAACAGAAAGTTTATGAGCGACAACTTTGATAATTAATCAGTTGACTGGAGTCATTTTTAGGAAGAAAATGTCTATATTTTCAGCTTCCAGCTTCTCAAATTTGAATGTTTTCCTAGTTTCTTGTCTACTGTGACAATTCACAGAATATCTTTGTTTGGATAAAACAAAACATTTCAGGATGTTACAATGGCATGGAGTGAGGTGGCACTCGCTGAAAATGTAAAAACCAAATCATTAATTCATATTGCTAAAAGAATAGATAATAAAATTCATTGGTACTTCCTAGTGACACCACAACTGAAACTATGTTCACCTCTCTTTTTTTAAAAATCAGCATACATTTTAGAAATAGATAGTAAATTATGCATGCCTTGACACCACTAGAGCTGAGTTACAAAATACTGTGCATTTGTGGGAACTGATCCTTTAAGTGGAGCAACAGTGCAGAGGGGCAGATGGTAACAGTAACAGGCATGTGGTTGATCACCTCATCCCTGCAGGGGTGTACACATGGATCAGCCTGCTGCCACGCTTTAAGTCACTGCTACCACGCTTTATAAGTCAGTGCATCCACAGCGTTAGATCCAGATGATACAGGTCAGTGAGGAAGTAGCTGTCACTTTGATTCATGCAGCTCTGTCCCCTTTCTCTGCCCGGCCCCCTGCTCCTCGCTGCCATCACACATACACTCACATCCACAGAATTATTTCAGTATTAACTGTGCAAGAAAATCACACTTTGAAGACTGAAACACAACTACTGATGTTAAGGCTGTTTCCTTTCTACAGTAAAATGTTGGATCTGGATCACTGTCCTCCAGAAGACTGAGCATCTCCTCTTGTATCTCTCCCTCCCTCTGTGGCTGTGTTTCATTCTCCTCTCTGTGTAAATGACGTGCTTCAGTTTTACTCTTTCTTGTATGTTTTGTATAATAACCATTCCAGGTCACATAGTGGTGAGATCTCAGGCTGGAGACACCTGGAAGCTGTTTGACATCCTCTGGATCCACCTTTTCAAAATGTGATCACATGCAATAACATCATGTGAATAATCTATACTGTAATTTTGTTGTGTCGGTCTGTCGACATCTAATGCACGTCTGTTCTTACAGGGAGAGGGATCCCTCCTTAGCTGCTCCTCCTAAGATTTTTCCACCGTTGAATGTTTTCTTTGAGGAGTTCATACTTACCCAAAGAAAAGGGGGCTTAAGGTGTCGTATGTTTTACAGATTGTAAACCCCCCCGTTAGGAGAAATTTGTAATTGTGATACGGCGCTACAAAAGCAAACGGACCTGACTTGACTAAAATCGCGTTATTTTGTTCCGGTTGGCCGCGCTTGTTAACGTTAACGCACACCGCGGCTCCATATTAAAGCAAACCATGTTTTATTTGTTCAAACACAACACATGAGGTTAGCTCCATCACAGCCTCTCCACCCCCATTGTCTCCCTCCAGTCATGCTGGATAATAACGTTACCGGCTAACGGCAGCTCTGCTAGCTGCTAGCTACAGCCCGCTAGCTAACGGCGGCTCGCGGCGCCGATGTGGTGTCACACTCACCGATTCACGTTCAGTTGACCCGCAGATCCGCTTTTTAGCTGACTGACTGATCAATTGTCGCTCTGACTCCGAGAACAAACGGTGTATGTCCACACAGAGAGATAACAAGATGAGGAGCGGTCATGTGATTCGTCCGGGTACCTCTCCTCTCCTTCCCTCTGGCCCCGAGCCCCCCTTTTCCGTTACCAAGGCGACAAGAGGAGAGGGAGTGGGGAGATGCAGCGCGCACGCGCAGTGTAACTTTTCATCAAATTGACTTTTTTTTGGTACAGTGCCTTCTGTCAGTGATACAGACTATTTTTAGGGGATATCTCGGATTGAATTATAATTCGATGATATGATATGGTGAAAATACAGCGCTTAGAGAAGTAATCAGATCCTTTACACGCGTAAAAGTATCAGTATATGAAGGTGTAATAATACACCATTACAAATACATAAAGCATTTAAAATTGTACGGAAATATTATCAGCAGACTGTGCTTAAGCCTCCTTGTGGAGGCAGAATGACTCCTGACATTGCTATTTTACTGTATATTTTTGAATTACTGGGCAATTAAGCTACTTATGCAGATTAAAAAATAGCAATTATTTATATATAATAATACATCATAGGCCAACATATAATATAGTACTGTATTATGTCTCATAAAAGCTTACTGTGTTGCTAAAGACTTGTAGCTATAAATGCAAGATAAATGTAATGGAGTAAAAGAAGCAACAACACCATCTAATTTTGAGTAAAACTAACAAACATATATAAAAAATAACATAAATTAAGATTAATAGTTATATTTACTTTCGTTTTTCAAGGTTATCAGTTTCCAAGTTTATTTTAAGTAATATCAACTTGTCAGATTTTACAGTGTGAAACCCTCTGACAATTAACTTAACTGGACTACACAACACTGCTGGACATACAGTTTACAACCTGTGGCAGGAAGATATTAACATCTTATATGTACTTGGTGGTAATTCTTTCTCAATCTCTATCCCTTGATAGCAGGATTTACAGTAGTATACTTTTATTTAACCAGCAGTTATTACACAGCATTTGCATGCTATTAGCGTTATTTTGATTATATTTAGTGACATTACTTTCTAAAAGGAAGTGAACCTCAATTGCACCACTCACATTTTACCTCTGAGTTGCCCTCCTGTCGTCCTTCTTTTGCTTTCCTTTCTGCATGTTTCTGCTGTGTTTGTTTGTCTCTGTGGAGCACTGTGCTGGCATGTCCTCCTGGACTAGTCGTCACTTTGATAGATACTTCTAACCAGCGTTGTCGTGTCTCTCCTCAGCATGTCTGTTACTCTGCTGATAAGAGCCGACATTTTGAATCCCTCTGCTCTCCTCTTTGACCGCCCCCTCATCTGACTGCCCCCCCCCCCGAAATGTATTTAACTCTAAAAAACAAAAAAAAAAGATTAAAAACAAAAATGAAAGAGTTGTATTATTTGGGGGATTGTTAACTTTTTAAAGTCTTCCAAGTGGTTTGGTTATCTCTGTACTCACCCACATACACTGAGCCCGGGTAATACATGGTGACGTAATAGGGGTCCTCTGGCTCCTCCATGATAAACGCTCTGCCTGCTGCAGAGTAATTTGGTCGGTCTAGTGAAGGGGAAGCTGTTGTTGTTGTCTCGTCTGCTCTCTGGTGCTCTGTGTGGGACTGCTGGGCCGGCAGGTCAAACACCCCCTTTGAACTGATGCCAAACCTGTTTGTGTCGAATTGGCAGTATTTCCCAGAGGGATATTCTGGTAGCTTTGCGGGTGTCCCATGACAGTCTGAGGGTGCAAAAATACCCGTTTGATTCAGTCCTGTGCCACTGAAGCTCACCTCTCTGTGGATTTTGTTTTGTTTGTAATCGAACTGATGTTTGTGTGAGATAATATCAGGCTCGGAGAGGGTCGTTTTTGAAGTGGCACACTCGACAGAAGCCTCCTGTGTCTGAGGTGCCACCAGACATGTCTTAAGTCGATTTAATCTGTGCGCACACTGAGGAGACTCTGTTTTGCGATCAATGTCTCTCGACTGGCAGCTGTAATCCTTTGAAACACAGTGGGACTGACTTATTGCACTCTTCACATCCATCTGTGCCGTCTGACTCTGAGCCTTTGACCAGAGTCTGTGTGTCTGAGGAGACTTGATAGTTTGTTCACAGAGTTTAGATGAATTTCCTGCAATTGTGCGCGTGATGTTTTCTTCTTGACTTCTCTTGAAATTAGAAAGAAAAGTATCCGCTTTTGTTTCACTGCTGATGTCGAATCGTCTTCTCCTGGTCTCAACATTGGGTGACTGTCTCAACAAAGGCTCCCTGGAGAACAACATTCTGGGAGTCGTCAGTGAAGCTGCACTTCTCTCAGAATACATCTGTTCATATGATTGGTCACCGGATGTGTAATTCCTCCTCTGAGGGTGCTCTATATGTCTCCTGTAAAGGCTTGACTGAGTAGCCGGTACATCAAAAGCCGGCTGCGACTCTCTTTGAACAACATTAGCAAACTGAATCCCGTCAGACTCTGAGAGAGATGTTTGTGTACCTGTCATTGCACTTGGCAGAAATCCCTGTTGCTGTTTGATGTTTGTCTTTGGTTTAAGGTTTGAGGTAACATCTGCACTCCTGGGCGGAGGTTTTGGTTTATCTTTTGCTATATTGTCTTTTTTACTTAAACCAACTTTGCCTTGTAAGAGGCAGGAGTTCTGAGACATGGCTGCGTGTCTCTGGGACTCATGTCGAGACATGGGACATGGTCTCCTCAATGCAGGGTTAGTGAAGTCCAGTAAAACCTCCTGATCAAGAATTTCATGCTTCGCCACATCTGAGGAGCTCTGTCCTCTGTCTTTTTTGTATTCGCGCTCAGTTTTAGCATTGGATATGGTAATGGATCGAGCACGTCTTTCTTTAGCGACAGGAGAAGGCTGCTTGCCTCCATGGCCATCCAAGGAAGTCGGAGATGGAGTCAGTCTGGGTGTTGGGACAGTAAGAGTTGGAGATACACTTGGCTTCGGCTGGTGCAGTAACGAGAAAGGATCACTGAGATGAAGAGAATCCCTTGGCTGTGGTTTCAGAGTGGGAGAGGTATTTGGCTTTGGAGCAGGGAAAATGGAGATGCTGGGCCGTGCAGGGAGAGTTGGAGAGCTGTATGTTTTGGGCTTGGCTTTCGGGAGGGTTGAGGCTTTTTCTCCGCGGTTCATCTGTAAATGCTGGCATGATTTACTCCAAGAGGGCTGACCGGATGTCTTGGAGGAACAAATTGGGACAAAAGATCTGTAGCAACAAGAGGGAAAAAAAGAAATATCAACTGGGAAATATTTGCTGTATTACATAAACCTGAGCTAGAACAGAATTTCATTTACCTGTCAGTGTTTGTATGTTTTGTGTCGTGTTCGCCATAGACGAGTCCCTTCTCATCAAATGACGAAATTTTAATAGCTTTCTTTTTGATGACAGGAGAAGAGAGGGACAGAGGGGGAGACAAACAGACTGACGGATGCTCCTTTGTTTGTCTGGAGGAGGCAGATACTTGAGGGATCAGAGGGGCCAGACGGTCAAAAACACTCATTCTGTTGTAAGGGGAGGAAATGAAAAGAAAGACAGACTCAACTGGTGGGAGTGGAGAAATGAAGGGAAATCATATTGTCAGATCCTTTTTTTATGTAAAAAGTGGTAATACCTCAATGTAAAAGTACTAAATAACAAGTAAGAGCTATATTAAAATATTACTTCAAGGAGAGCACAGAAATGTCTGCAAGTTCTGAGAGTAAAAGTACTGCTTTTCCAAAAAGTAGTGCCTGATATGACCATATTTAATATAATTAGACTGTTAATACTGAAGCAATAATATGTAGGTAGCATTTTATTGTTGTAGCAGTTTGAGGTGGAGCCAATTTTATCCACATGGGGTAGTTAAACCCTAACAATGCAGCATATTCTTTACGTTTTCGCTTTAAAATTTCTATCTGAGAAGAAGCAAGCATAGCTGTAAATCAGAGTAAAAATGTACATTCATTATTTCCTCTGAAATGCAGCAAGATAGAAGTATAAACTATGTAATGGGAGGAATCAAGTGCAGAAAAAGCATCTATATGCGTAAGGTAGTGCTAAGGTATAGCACTTCAATAATTGTACCAAGTTACTTTCAAAAACTATGTTTTTGAAAAATTGCCACTATGTGGCAATTAAATAGCACTATGCACAATTTTTTACAATCAAAAGCACAACTTTTGTGAAATCACAATTGAGGAAAACAGAGAACTAACCTGGCGTCTGAAGTGCTGTCTCTGTTGTTGACACGCTGAGCGAGTAAATAAGTCTCAGAGTGCGAGACGGGGAACTCATCAGTAGGAAGTAGTGGGCACAGAAGTGCCATTCTCTCCATTCCTCGACACTGAAGCTGCTCTGTTTCACTCCCACTCAGCTCTCATCTGGTTTGGTTCATGGGACGTCTGTGAAGTCTGACTGTGGTCTTATTGTAGTATTCTGTCAGAACACAGACAGATCAGTGGTGGAATAAGTACTCTGAACCTTTAAAAGTATCAAAACTAAAAGTACAGGGTCCCTTGATGTTATTATGGGTCATTTTATTGGATTGTTGATATTGATGCATCTGTTTTTGAGCAAGATTTTACTCTTGTAGTGATCAAGGTGGAGATATATTTGGCTCATGTGTGGTTCTCAAAGGGTCAGGGGCCCCTCCAAAGAATGGGGTCATAAGATAAGTTCACGGCCATACCACCTTGAGCCTGCCCATCTCATCTGATCTCTACAGCTGAGCGGGGTCAGGCTGGCTCGGATTGGAGACCGCCTGCTGAAAGCGTTTGAGGTCCGGCCGAAAACTAAAGGGGAAAGAGCGTTTTTGGTCAGGGCCCCGAGGCTCGGGAGTGATCTGCCTGAGGACATGCAGTCGGCTGAGTCTGTGATCGCGTTTAAATCCCTTCTTAAAACATATTTTTATTGGAGAGCCTTTCCTGATTAAATCTGAATTTTAACCTGCTTTCAACTGTTTTTCTTTTGTATAAAACCTGTTGATTTTATGCCTTTTCTGTTTTATTTTGCTGCCTTTTGAAGACATTTAATGCTTATTTGAAAAGTGTTTTGACATTATTACTACTACTACTACTTACTATTACAAATATAAATCTGAGGACTCATGAGATAATAAAAAGTAAAGTAGAGGAAAAAAAACAAAATTCTGCCACACACACTTTTATGTTGATTTTGATTTTTCTTTTTTTATTTGTTACATTTCCCTCTGTTTTTATTTTTAGTGGTGAGTGGAATTTGACACTTTAGGCTCAAAAAGTTTAAGTAAAAATAAGAAAAACTGTGGTGCAACTGTTTTTTTTGTGAGTTTTTTTTCCCTAAGCTTATCAAATGTTTTTAATGTATATTCTTAATTTTAAAAAATAACTAAAGCTGTCAAGATACATGTCGTGGAGTAGAAGTATAAAGTAGCACTAAATATAATTACTCAAGTAAAGTACATTAAAGTTGTACTTAAATACAGTACTTGAGTAAATATACTCCACCAATGTTGCAGCCATAAATCAGAATATTTTCAGAAATCCTAAAATATGATGGACTACATAATAACAGTGTGAATCCAAAGAATTGAGGATTAAACAGTTTTATTCTGTATGAACAAAGAAAGCATATGATCATCAAAAGCGGGCTGTTACACACCCACAGTTTCCTCACCATGCTGTCAAGTAAAAACAATGAAATCAAACAAAATATACACTTTGAGCTTTACCAAATACTACTTTTCTGTAATCTTGGTCCATCTAGAATAATCTTGGCACCTTGAATAAATCTGGTTGCATTTATTCAGAACATATTAATTTTTAATAAAGTCACTACTAACACCATTTTGGCAAAGTGGCACTAACAATCCACATGCTTCTCAGCAGCTGCCGTGCCGACATCGCCAGAGAGCGAGGATTAAAAACCCTCCCTGCTGGCTGCCAACAAATTCATTGCACTTCTGTCACTAATTAAATGCACAATAGAAGTAAACTTCATGATATATGTAAAGTGATTGTCAAAATACAAAACGTATGTAAAAGTTGGCACAAGTGTAAGATGGCGTGAAATTTACATCGTGTTTTAATCACATTTCTAAAGGGCAACGTGTCCTCCTCACAGTCCTGCATCAAGTCTTCTCCTCCTTTGTGCATTTGGCTTCTACTTTTCCCTGATCTCTACAGAAAGTGCGTTAGAGATCAGAGAAAAGTTGGAATGACAGGACAGGGCGATCTCTCCTCCATCCTTGTCACCCTCCTCTTCCATTCTCTTTCTCCATCTTTTAGGTGTTGGCTCCCATCCCGCCGGTGTCCTGGCAGCACCCCTGTCCAGATGGCCTCCCGCCCTGCTCCGCCTCGCCCTCTTGATCATATCAGGGCATTGCTATCGTCATCTCTGCAGTTCACACTGGCCACCAGCGGGTGATGCCGGACTGTTTTGTTGCTCCACTTGTGGGCATCCTGCAGCCCGGGCTCGAGGAAGTAAAGGCACGCTCCGAAGCCTGCCAGCACCAAAACCGACACCAGCAGGTAGAGCGGGACGAACCAGTCCAAGAAGAGCCACGACATTGCTGCTGTCGGAGGAAAGGGGTGGGAAGGGTGGAGGAGGGAAGGACGGAGAATGGATGAAGGGATGAGGAGGAAAGATAGGACAAAGAAATGGAAGGAAATGAGAGATTGTTTTTTTTTTTAATTTAAAAGTAATCCTTCAGAGTGAGAAATCACGCATGACAAACTGCCGCATCTCAGTTTCCCATTATTTCCAGTCATTCCTTAGAAAGCCCTCCTCATTACAATCACAACTGTGGGATGAGGCACACTGGAACGAAGACATTACACAATCAGCATCCAGCAGGCAGACTGCTTCTATCAGACAATGATTTTTCATTTGCAACACACACACACACACACACACACACACACACACACACACAGGTGTAACACTCTATAAATAGTGCTCCGTAGTAAATAAAGCCACGGTGCTTACCTGCAGATGCTGCCGAATCAGTTGCTCTCTCTGTTTTTTGACTGTATGTGATGTGCAGCAGCCTCCGAGTCAAATCAATCAGACTGTTTCCAGCGCCGCAGCTCTGACTGTTGCATGCGAGACGGCAAAAATCACAGGTGCTCTCTGAGAGGCACAAGAGGCAGAAGCTGCATGCGGCTTCATCCTCCGAGCTCCTGGCTCTGACGTGCAGAGAGGAGGGGTGGGGGTTGCTATGACAACACCCCTGCTGATGGCGGAGAGGATGGAGGGAGTGGGAGGGAAACTTATATAACTATAATCATTTTTTGGGGAGGGGGGGGAGTGGGAGGAGGAAGGGCCCTTCAGATGTCTGTGGATGCTCGCCGCCTTGCTGCTCGCTGCGTAAAATCAATTCCACTCCATTTAACAGCAAGGCCATCACACAGTTTATGTGACATTGAGAGAGAGAGAGGGGGCCATTTTTGTGTGAGCGGCACCCCTAATATCTGCGCTGACTGACAGCAGCTGCAGTGTTTTATGGAGTCATCCCCCCACCGGAGTCGAAGTGGGAAAAGATTTTTTTTTGTCTTGCTGGCTCCGAGACAAAAGCTGAGTACAGAGAGGATTGGCCTACATGATGAAAAGTTGTCAGAGGATGTCATCGCTTTTAATGACTACCATTTTTAGCTCATTCTGCACAAGCTTCAGATTCATGAAAAGCAGAGGAGTTAAAACAGACTCAGATTAAATTATGACATGTCCCGGCCGCACAAGTTAGAAGAAGAATAAAGGATCATTTGAATGATGCAGGATTTTATTCACTTTGGAGCTTTTTAAATATTTCCTGTCCTGAAAGCTGAAGCTGGTTTAAATCAGAGTTGCCTCATTGACAGCACCGTAATATATTTATACATTTGTCACATTGCGTCAGGGACAGAACTTGGAAGTCTTGTCTTTTATTTATTTTTTTATGGTATTTACTGCCTTGACTGATGCACCTAATAACTTGAGGTTTGGAGAGATAAACATATTATGTATTCTTTTTATTATTAAAGTCTGACTTCCACCATCGTCCCTGGTGTCTTCACAGTCCACCAGTCTTTATAAAGATTGGACAGGCACTTAGTCACTTAAAAAACATCAGAAAATAGGACCTTGTAAATTTACTTATTTAATGTGGGGAAAAATGAACACAAGTGCTGAAAGGTGTCCGTTTCTGTTCATTTTTGTCCACATTAAATAAGTAAATTTATTTGTGAGTGCTGGTGTTCTGTTTGTTTTCCTCTCCACAACTGTGCACCTCCATGTACTGTTTAAGGATATTGGAGTTATACACGCTGCTATTTTTCTTCATAAAAACTTAATATGAGGAGGAACAATAGATAAACAGACCTGCTTCTATCTGTATGTAAAACAATTTTAGTAACTAGTGTGAATTTAAATCAGCAGCAACCTCAGCAATAATGAATGCAGTGATATATTAAGATATGATTATTCAAAGTCTCTAAAGAAACTATAGGACTGTTCAAACGTAATACATCAGAATTATGTTAACGACTGCTCTGAGAGAGATGAGAGCAGAGTACTGAGACATAAAGTGTGCGTGTGTGTGTGTATGTGTGTGTCCACTAAGCTGTCAGCTGCTGTGAGAGCACTTTGGTCTGCAGGAAGTCAAAAACAAATGGAGCAACGACTTCAGGATGACTCAGATGGACGTGATGATCGCCTGGTAGCATCACCACCGTGTGCTGCAAGAGAGACCGAGACAAAAGATGATAAGTAAAGTAGAAAATCTTAAAGTTCAAGTTCATTTGTTCTGTCATTTATTGCTTTTTCATACACAACTAATTAAGCTAAAAGTTAACTGTGGAAGATCTTTTGTCTTCATCCCTCTGTTGGTTAATTCCTTTTACTACTTTAATGTGGACTGTAAACAGTATTTTCTCGTCCATGAGTAGATGCACACTTCTTTTGCATGTCTAGTTTGGTAAAAAAGAAAATAATTTTTGCATGAAAGTGCTCACAAAGGTCTGTGGATTATCTTGAGTAATCCGGTCATGATTTCTGGAAAGACACATTGCTGTTAAGTTTTTCAGATGTTAGAAAGATAGAAAATTCTACAGCTGATATCTCTTACACTCACACCAACAATCTAGGCTGACAAATAGCACTAAAGATAAGAGGAAAAATATGTATTTTTGTTTTTTTTTTGAGTGAACTCTTCCTTTAAGTGTTCCAGTAAAGCATGCAAGAAAGCCAGTATGCAAAATACCAGGACCCTGAAACTATAACTCACCTAAATTAAATAAAGTTATATGAAAGGCTCCTGTGCTTTCCCTGCTTTGATAAGCCAGCACGTATGCTGTGAAAAAGGTCTGATCTACTCTGAAGAAGGCACAGCTGAAACAAAAGTGCATTTTTCTCCTGTGCTAAATTTTAAAAAAAAAGAAAAAAGAAAGAAAAATCTGATTTTGTGTGTGAACTCTTAAGATTCACATCTATAAATATTTGCTCATTCTGAGACACTGAGCTCTCACCATGGTGCTGCTGTCAGATCTGTGCAGCTGCCTGCCACATTAGGTTTAACAGATCAACACACAAACACACAGCCAAAGTGTTCAAAACACTGACTTGTTTTAGCCTACATGTGTCGGCTCTGGGTAGCTCAGGTTTGTCACACACATCATCGCAATGAATGCACTCCAATGACTTAATTTCAAATGGACAATGTGTATTTTTATTGTCTGTATGCTTAACCCTATACCCTCCAGCTACAATGTTGGTTAAATCATGAAACGTTTTCCAGCATATATTTATTTTTTTAATCCAGGATTCAAACTCACATTTCTGTCACGGTATCCTTGGAGAAGTATGGAGGAAGCTTTCTGTTGGTTTGTTTCTGAAATCGGTGGATCAAAACCTCGGTCTCCTCTGGAAAACAGAGATTTTAAACAGATTTAGCATGACATGCTTTGATAATTTTATTAAGGCACATCAAGTTATTGGATTAGGATGCACAAAGAGGCATGCGACTGGCATGTTCATATTGTTTAAGTGTAATAACATTATAATACAAACATCCATTTCAGTATAATAATCAGTATATCTTACAGAACAACAAGAACAGAGGCTTGAATCTTTAACTGCAGCTCCAGACTCTGCTCCAAAGTGATGCGTGCTGTGCTTTTCTGAAAACGTCAAACAAAACACACATGTACTGTACACGCTGAATGTTAAACCTCTGGTGTAGAAAATATAAGCTCTCAGAAAGGAGATGGTGAATGTGGAGGAAGGTTTGGGAGATGAAAAGTGACTTACAAAATTAATTCGCATGTCTCTGGAGAACACAAATCCTGTTGAAGAGAAACACATTCAGCTGCCAGCAGATGAGAGAAAGCAAAGTGAGATTATTCCTCTCTGAGAGGACGGGGAGAGATAACGACGCACCTCCCTCAACTTGAACTAGACCTCGCTCTAAAAGGATGTGCACTGACTGTTCAGACAGAGTCGGGTTTACAGCCAACAACCTGAAAGAAATAAAACACTTTAGCCAACAGCAGCTGACAACAGTATGCCAGAAACCAAAGAGCCATATCTTTTTTTGGTCTGTTTTATCTCTCTGTGTGATTTATTGTATTATGTTAAATGAGTGAGCCAAACATTGCGTAGCACCATAACATTGTCAGACTAAAATATTATGCAGTAGAACCAGTATGCATTCTTCTTACTTGTCAAAATGTGGTGCCTACATTACCCACAACTGAACACTGACAATTTGGTCAAATTCAGGTGTGTCATACTACCCTCGGACCGGGTGAGTTAAGTCCATAGGAACGACCCCTCTTATGGTATTCACAACCCTTTCACAAAATTTTCACAAAAGCTTTGAATTCTGGCATGTTTGCTGATGCATTCAGAAATGGCAGAGGCCATTGAAGTTATTTTTTTAGTGCACGGTAATATAACAGAGTGCTCCCAGGAATGATGGTTTCTATAGTTGAAGTTGGCATTGTTCTCTTGTCAAACAGCCTGTTGGATTTTTTTCACTGGATTTTGGACTGGGGCAGAAAATCAGCTCTGTGGCAAACAAACATTTATGATACTTACACATTTTGTTCAGCAAGATCATTTTCACAAATGAACGTGACTTTAATCCTTTTTTAAGTTTAAATTCAGTCGTCAAATATATAAAGCTAACGTTAGATTATAAATAAACTACACCACGGTGTAGTGGTGACTAACTTGACTAACTAATAATTTAACAGCCCTCCCACACAAAGACTGTAAAGCTGTGTTTGGTGTGATGGCATTCTGTAGTCTAATTCAGCCACCTGTGAGCAATCATCTTTTTTAAGACACATAAAAGCTTAAAAATTCACAAGTGGGGTAAGTCTTTTTATTCACATATTTTTCTTTTTGTTTATTTAAGTCTCTTCAGCTCATGTTAACCAAAAACCCATTCAAAAAACACATTGACTGCAAGATGTGGGAAATGGGAATGCTAAAATGCTGACTCATTTCTGGGTTTTAGGACTCATTGCTGCGGCACTCAATATATTTGAATTTTAGTTGTGCAGAGTTTTTTTTAATTCTTTTTTTTATAGTATGTCTAAAGAAAATATTCCCAAAAGCCATTTTTTTCTCTACTGGTTCTCTAGTCTTCAACCTCAGCCGACTCTGACTCAAGTGACATTACTTGAAATTACTGCAAAAACGTTAAGTTCCCTTTGAACACTCCTCAAATCAGCACAAAAATCCCCCAAAAAGGTTCAGTTAATTCACATTAGTCACAAACTTGAGTGGTGCAGTACCTCTCAGCTGCCTTCTCGTAAGTGTAAACTTTTTTCTTCACCTCTGTTTGTTTTTCAAACTGAAGCATCTTTTCCATCCCCTGTCTCATCAGTTTGGGCATTTCTTTCTGCAGGAAAAGACACAGAAACTACTGACAGGAGCAGAATATGAACAGAACTCGGGAATAATGCAGTGCTACTACAGCAATAATGAACATCTTTACAATTAGATCATGTTCCTTATAGAGGCGTGTCATATGCAATACAACGATTTAAAACTGCTGAAGTACTGGATCTGCAGGCAAGAATCCAAAACAGTCCAGCAGTATGACGGCCTCCACCATCTCAGGATACAGTGCACTGAACTGTGGAAACATAATACGCACCATGCTGATGCAATTCATCGCTGATAAATATTCTCTGTATAACGAGTGAGAACAGTGATAGGTTGCATGTGATGAATCTTAGTTACCATTCCAGCGATGTTGCCACCTGGAAGAGAGTGAACAAACGATTGTGCTCAAAGATTTGGACACTGGTCAAAATCATTTCTTGTTAAGGACTTACTTTTAAATGGATTCTGGCTTTGACTAAGCCGTTTCATCATCAATCATTATGTTAATGCATTTTTGGATTGATCAAATACTAATTTAGTCTATAAAGTGCTGGGGGAATAAAGAAAAAGTGATAAATGTCCAAGGTAGCATCTTCTAATTGCTTGTTTTGTCCCACCAGCTAAACTTGAAATGATATAAATTGCAAAAAAAAAATTTTTTTAAAAAGAAGCTGCAAATCTTCACATTTTAGAAGGTGACAGTGTTTCTTTGTAAGTGACTTAAATGCTTCATTTATGATTTTTAGCAAAGCATTTGGGGGATTCATTCTCTCTTGACTAATTGATGAAATCACTTATGGTTCCAGCATCGTTTGATGGATCGTTTTAAACACCACAGAGTATAATTACACTCCAGTGGCGAATTTAATCAGTTGGACCTGATTTTAAAAAGCTGCCATGTTCCAATAATAAAAAGAACATCTTGTCCCTTTGTATTTGCAGTTTTTATGATTGTGAATGTGAAAATGCACAGTGTTGGTGTCAGTATGTCTGCACTCACCCATACTGTGGCCTATGATGGAGAATTTTCTCCACTGGAGACCTGAGTGTTAAATAGAAAACATCTGATTACATCTAGTTTCACTTTCTGCTGAACATCACAGTCACAAAGACACACCAGAGTCCTGAAGAGATCCAGCCTCATGATGGAAACAGATTTGAGTAAAACTATTGGCTGAAAAGCGACCTCAAGTACTCACACACCCTCAACGATTCTGCGTACGTCCGCCACGTGTGTAGGTACTCCATAGTCGACTCCAGGAGGACGATGGGAGGACAAACCGTGACCTGCCATGTCCACTGCTACATATCTGCACTCTGAGAGGAAATGGAAAGGGAGATGGAATCATCTATAATGCAGATATCCTAAACCTGGAGGAGTGGAAACGTCCACAGGCTTTAGTCTGAACTGTAATAACTTTACTGATCCGCTAACATGTAGTGTTTGGATTGTGACCAAATTCCTGCAAAAGCAATGACATCAGCCGCAAACTGCAATTTGCAAATGTTAGTATAGTGAACAGAGATCATCAACAGGTTAGCAGGCCTGCGTTAGCATTTAGCTCAAAGTAGCCTCACACAGCTGCTGGCATGACTGTAGATGTGGCTGTCCCAAATCAAAATTTCATACAGTATATACTGCATATTGACTGTCACAATATGTGTCACAAATTATCGGCCCGGTCGATTATTGGAGCCGATATTTGGCCTTTTGTAGATTATCTATATCTGCATTTTATTTTAATGATCGATGACAAAATTAATGAATTAAAAAGTGCAAAGATAGTGTTGGCATGAGAAGAACTTTTATTTTGTGAAACCTCAGGGAGCTATTTTTACCAATGCATTTTTTATTCATATTTTCACTTGACTTTATTAAAAGAATTGCCAGGAACTTGCTGTATAAGGAGTTTGTTATATTCTTAATTCTAAATATTGACAGAAAGATTTTAATTTTTATTGTAAATGCATATTGGTTCCAAATATCAGTTCTCATTAACAACTAATAATCAGAATCAGTATCAGCCCTGAAAAAACTATATGGGTCAACCCCTAATTAATATACAAAAATATTAACATATTTAACTTTTTATATTAAGAGGGCATTATATACGTGCTATTTTGAAAGACAACAAAGAAACTTCAAAACAGGTTTATTGAGATTTAATACTTTTTTTAAACTGTTTAACCGGCATCCGCATTTTTGGTGTGTTCCAAATCAAAAACTTTTTCTTTTAAGTTTGAGTACATTCTGCTGCTGCCCTTACAACGTCTGTACTGTAACATGGGTAATAATAATAATAATAATAATAACTTTTATTTATAATATAAAAAGTAACAATAAATACCATAAGTTAAGGCCAAATGATAAAAGTGGGTTTTTAGAAGAGTTCTAAAAAAGGTCACTGAGTTCGCCTGCCTGAGATCCTCGGGCAGGGAGTTCCACAGCAGAGGGGCCCAGACAGCAAAGGCTCGCTCACCTTTAGTGACAAGGCGAGATTTTGGAACCATTAGTAGAACTTGTAGATCTCAGGCAGCGATCAGGCTCATAAGGAGTTAACAAGTCACAGATATAGACAGGAGCCTGACCATTCAAGCCTTTAAAAACAAGCAAAAAAAATCTTAAAATCTTGGTATACATTAAAAGCCTGGCAGCTGTGTTTTGGATGAGTTGCAGTCTTTGGATTTTACGCTTACTGATGCCAGAATAAAGTGCACTGGAATAATCAAGTGTGGAGAAAATAAAAGCGTGGGTTACCTTTACTGAATCTGCACCAGAAAGAAATGACCTGATCCTTGTTAAGTGTCTCAGTTGGGCAAATTGAGACTCTACCACTTTAGTTACCTTAATTATGAATGCAATTGGGACAACTACTTTGTCAAAACTTGCTCATATTCCCGTTGCAGTGCACAGCGTGAAATTTGCTGTAAAAAAAAAAAAAAGGGTATGCAATTTGAAACACAGCTGTTATCACTTAACATTACCACGAGTACACACAAAACAGCACTCCCAAAGCTTGCCAGAGATGGAGGTCAACCCAGAGAGCTCAGCTGTCATCTCTTTAAAGTTAAAACTGCATACAGCACATGTGTGCTGCTTAGGAAGCAACTGTTTCAACTTCCATAATGGAAGTGTTTGTGATTGATGGATTCATTAAAATCATTACAGCTTTTATCAGCTGTCAATTAGCGTCATCTGCTTGCTGCTCAGTCGATGTGACGGATCTACTGCAGTGCAGAAGATTTTGGGTCAGAATGCCCAAAAAATCATGCGGGCTTGCATGCTGCAAAATGCGAGCAGCATTTGACATACTTGGCATTGAGACATACAAAATATTCTTCTGGAACAATAAATAGTCTGGTAGAATGCTCAATGGATGCAACATGAGTCATAATTTTTAAGCTGCTCTTCAATTTCCTTTCTGCTTTACATTGTGGGACAATAGTAGTAGATAATAAATAGTATTTCGTATGCATGCTGTCTGCTTCTAGTGTACTTTATTTTACCATTGTCTGGTGTGAATAAACTACACACCAGTAGTGTAGTTCTCAAGACCACTTTCTGTCTTGGTTTCGCCACGGAATTGACTATGGTTTTTCTCAGCTTTTGGTCTCAGGCAAAGATATTGCTTATGTGCCAATGCAAAACAGGAGTCCTGAAGAAAGATGATGAAGTTGATTTTGGCTCCATGGTGTTTGTATTTGTTTAATTAGAGAAAACATAAAAAGATTCCGTAAAATTCTCCTCTGCAAGGCTATTGATTATTTTATTACAACATTTCTCAGGCTACACTTATACATACACACATATGTAGGGCACAATAAAACGATAAAAGATGTGAATTAAGAAAAATCTACATGTGTTTTCTGTGGGTGTTTCTGTGGGAATGTAACACTTTTAGATTAATTTGAAGAGTTCCTATGGTTCACATGTTTCACATTGGTCTTGTCTCAGTCTCAACACACTCTGGTCTTGGTCAGGACTTGGTTTCGATTTAGGTAGTCTCGACTACAACACTGCTTCATGCTAAAAACCTGCTTAGACTCAGAGGGTAGTGCTGAATAGGAAACAGCTATAGTCTTGTTAAGATGGGGGTACAAGGTGGAGTCAGAATTACTCAGCTCTGCTCTGTTAGAGTTTACCTCGGGGCAGGAGGGGAATGAGGGTGTTGAAGGTGCCACAGTTGTCAGCCCAGCCGTGCAGGCACAGCACAGGATAGCCGTGATCAGGACCCCATACTCTCCCTCTGATCTCTCCCCATGAGAGCGGGACAGACAGCTCTGAAACTGCACACATCACACAAAACACCTCAGAAAACCAAAAACCAAACCACGACTCCTGAAAGTGGCTAAATGGTGAAACTTCACATGGCTTGTGTTTGTTAGTGAGACATACTACCTGCTTGTTTCATTGTAGATGACATTGCAGTGTCTGATGATCCTCAGTTTTCGTCTCTGAGAGTTTGAAGATGAAATCCAGCAAAAGCTGAAGGAGTGACAATAAACGTAATCTACGCAAAGCTTTAAAAACCACCCCTGAAATGTCTGATTAACAAATGAAACATGACCGCCCACTTTGACCTTTGGAACCTGAAGGCAACATGTTCTACCACCGATGATTTCATTGGATACTCAAAAAAATGGGCTGCTCTTAAGGCCAATAATCACCAACTGTAGAGGTGGGTCTTACCTTCCAACAAGCCAGGTGACAACCCTACTCTCCTATGTCTTTTTATTCCCTCAGCACTACCTGTCAGGCAGCCTCATGCCAGGACAATGCACCTGGGACAGAGTGAAATCTGCTACCTGCTGAGAGCAACACCACCATTCAATCTTCTCTGTAATGACAAAATCTCGAGTACACTGCTCTCCTGCCCAAAATGTACTTCAAGATAAGTGCAGCCTTGACGGGCTCAACCAGTCTGATGCTTTAAAGTTTTTAGAGATTAAAGTGGTCTGTTCTCTGAGAGGAAAACGTTTTTTTAACGCTGGTAATGTGCACAATATATTTTGGATTTTTGGGTAACAAGTATGATGTGTGGTGTTCTGTTTGTTATTTTTATTTACAGTCCGTGTATGTGATAAAACCTGCAGACACATAAACAAAGAACCTGTCAAAATGTGCTATAAACTGAACATTAACTGGATTGATCGGACCACACTTGTTTGTATCACTTATCAACTCATTCATGCAATGGAGCACTGAGCGCAAGATTCAATACAGAAGTGAATCTAGAAAAGAAAGCTCTAATTTTGGAAATAGGGAACAAGCTTAGTTGTTTGATGAAAACTCAAATATGAAGCTGCAGCCAGCAGCCAGTCAGCGTAGCTCAGCATTAAGACTGTAAAGATGGGAAATAGCTAGCCTGACTCTGTCCTAAACTGTGAATCGGGAAGAAATAGTCCCGTACTTAATCCACTGTAAAATCCCAATTCCTGATCCTTTAGCTACTGTCCTCAACTGGCTTGTAAGGGGTGGGGATGGGGTGGGGGGATGCTGGTTTACTCTCTTCAAAAGGGCAGACATGTCATTCCACATGGTGTGATTTGATTGATTTTATTTGATATATTAAAGTGGCTCTGTGAGTCGTCTGGACACGGTTTTCAACATGGAGCTGGCTGAGCTAACAGCTGGCTGCTAACGGTGCTAAACCTGTAAACAGTGCAAAAAAAGTGACATCGAGGGGCGCGCGTCATGGAGTAGACGTGTCAACCGCGAGGTCCCAACTTACAGGCACAAATAAGTTTTTATTCTTTTTAATGGTCTGATTAAGTTGCTTTGTTTTTTGATATTTTGAGAGTCAAGTATTTCAGTTTTTGAGAGCGATTTTTGACAAAAAATGCCTCCTAAAGCCTCCTAAAACTGTGCAGGCTTGTAACTAACACTGCCAGCAAGACCACGGTGGATAAAAATATGTGACAGACATTCTGAGAGGTAGTCAAAAGAGTCATTCAAGAAGAAAACGACTGCAGACGACAAGAGATAAACAGTGCTTAACAACGGCAACAGTGCTGACAGAGCAAATAAATTAACCAGGGTAGTGGAATAAATGTTGTTTTTTAATGACACAATGTTTTTTTTTTGTTTTTTATTAAGTGCATTGATGTAAAATAGTATATTAGTAAAGTATACATGTCAGTCACTATTCCTGCCTGCCTCCTGACTTAGACTTTAGGACTGCTATGGAAATGAGTGATGTGACTTTATAGTGTTATCCTGTTGAATTTAGTACGGTGTGCACATTTGTGTGCTGTGGTTTTTCAAATAAAATCAATCAAACGGAACTTCTTTAAAAACTGTTATCTCCCACAAAACTGTGTTGCTGCTGTGGTGAACTCACAATAAAAAGTGGGACCCACAGATTAAAAAGGAAAGGAAAAAGTTAAGGCTGATATGTATGTGCAGAAGTAAGCCCCCCCATAAACTTGCTTCAACAAGAATTACATCACATTATGGATCACATTTTCACACTATTGTTCATGTAAACACAAACAGTTTGTTCAACAGAACAATGTGTCTCCAGTGTGACAGTGTGAGTGTGTTTGTATCTTATAACTTGTGCCCTCTGATGTTAGGCTGGGACAACACTTTGGTTCGCAGGAAGTCAGACACAAGCGGAGCGACGACTTCAGGCTTATCCAGATGAACGTGATGATCGCCTGCGACCTTTGCCACCGTGTGCTGAAACCAACAGAAACAGAGAGGGATATTATTAACTGCACATACACAGAATCAACAACCATTAAAGGGAAACTTCTGTATTTTTCAACCTGAACTCTACTTTCCCATGTTTTGAATGATTTTAAACAGATGTAAATTGATGGCCCACACATGCCCTGACGGATTACATTACAGCTTGTTATGCAGCTGCAGCACTCTAGTTCAATACTGGACCAATTTCAAAAACTGTTTCCATTAGTCACTCAGACACAAAACCATGGAAAAATAGGGTCGAGGTCCAAAAACACATCAGGCTTTTTTAAATTGAATTTTCACTCTGTCCCAAGATGCAAACTCACGTTTCGGTCCTGTAAGTGTTGGAGAAGCGTTGGGCTAAATTTTCTTTGAGATGGCTCAGAAAACATTCTATCAAGGCCATTTTCTGCTCTGCAGAAAGAGATTTTGAACATGCAGTGTGAGAAAAGGCCACATACTTTTGATGAAGAGCATGTTATTGACAGAAAGCTGTGATATAGGTTGAGATTTGTGACTTCATACAGAAAAACAACAGAACACATCAGCGAGGCGAGGATGGGATATTCATATTGTTAGCTGTATTTCAGCTCAGGGCATTAGCTACTTTATGTTAGCTGCTGAAAATGTGTCTGCTATCACATTGTCATTCTGCAGTCACAACATTATAAAGAAAACCTCAGTTTCAGTGTGCTGATCAGTATATCTTACAGAACAACAAGAACAGAGGCTTGAATCTTCGACTGCATCTCCAGACTCTGCTCCAAACTGTTTCGCAAAATGTATTTCTGAAAACATAAAACATACATGTGCTGTAAAATCTGAAACCTCTCATGTAGAAAATATAAGAAAGCCGGGAGGAGGTGGTGAATGTGGAGGAAGGTGTGGGAGGTTAAAAGTGACTTACAAAATTAACTCTGAGGTCTCTGGAGAACACAAATCCTGTTGAAGAGAAACACATTCAGCTGCCAGCAGATGAGAGAAAGCAAAGTGAGATTATTCCTCTCTGAGAGGACGGGGAGAGATAACGACGCACCTCCCTCAACTTGAACTAGACCTCGCTCTAAAAGGATGTGCACTGACTGTTCAGACAGAGTCGGGTTTGCAGCCAACAACCTGAAAGAAATAAAACACTTTAGCCAACAGCAGCTGACAATAAAGACAAAGTATCTAAAAATCCAAAATAAATCTCTGCAAATGATACCTCTCAGCTGCCTTCTCGTAAGTGTAAACTCTTTGTTTCTCCTCTGTCTTTTTTTCAAACTGTAGCATCTCATCCATCCCCTGCCTCATCACTTTGGAAAGTTCTTTCTGCAGGAAAAGAGACAGAAGCTACTGACAGGAGTGCAAAGTACAGCAGGGCTCTTTTTTTAATTTTTTTTTTTACATGAGATACAGTGTGTGAATAGAGCACAATGCAAAAAATACTGCAAGAGTCATTTTCAGCACCTGAATGAAGATTATTCACTGAAAGTTCTTTCCGTAAAAGCCTAAAGTTGAATAAAAAAACCTCTTCCGTACATTTCAATGAGGACAGAATCTAAATTTATAATGAATTTATATGAGTTTGTGCATTTTGTACATATTACAAATCAAGGACACTGAAGTCTTCTGTATTTGTCTGTGGAGTTTTACATTCTGTGGTCAATAAATTCCAACTGTTGGGCGTGAAAAGGCCATATTCAGGGATTTTTAGAGTCAAATTTAAATTCCACTCCTTATAGCAAAGACAAGAAAGAAAGATAGAAATAAAAGAAAGAAAGAAAGAAAGAAAGAAATACAGGATTCACTGGCTCTTTGGAATTTCCTTCCTTAAAACATTTTTAACATTTAGCAAGGAATTTGACTGGAAAACCAAATAATTTAACACAGCTCTCACAATTTCTTTATATGAGAATGAATCTTTGGCATAATGTTGGAAAACTGTGATTAATAGGAGACTACACACAGCTTCTGAGTCATAGGAAATCATATATCATATTTTATTGTAAGCAGGCTTAGGCTCTGTTACACTGAATAAAATGTTAACTAAGAAAGGCAAGCTAATTGCTAACATGCTTGCTTATAAAGGATGCAAGTCAATGTTTGAGTCAGATATGACACAGGTGTGATCCTGTTATCCCGTCTGAGGTGCATCAGGTGTTGTGTTCCACATGATTTGTTTCCCAGTTGCACCAGGAAAGGGGATTACAGTTCATGGTACCATTACCACTGGAAAATGCACCAATATTTCACATAAAGTATGAGGTCTTTGAATAAGGTGAATAAAACTTTTTTGAGACTAACTCCAAGATTCTCTTTGTGTCTTGTCAGACGGTCCTAGCTGAACATTTAACACCAGAAACTATTAAAGCTTCACAGTGAGTGTAATCTGAGGAGTCAAAAGGATTCATACTGAGTCTGTTGGAAGGAATCCGTAAGCGTCCAGAATCACGAGAGCTTCCACCGTCTCCGGATACAGTGCACTGAACTGTGGAAGACAAAGTATGGACAATATGATGACACCACACATGAAAAAACAGCAAAACAGCATCCATATATTGTGTAAAATGACAATGGCACTCACCATCCCAGCAATGTCACCACCTGTAAATAAAAAGAAGCTGCATGTAATTTGCACTTTAATTGACAGATGAAGATAAATTCTGCTCTGATGGTGGACTCACCCATGCTGTGGCCTATGATGGAGAATTTCTTCAGCTGCAGAGCTGTGGGAGTTAATTTCACAGATCATCAACCAGGTTCAGTATCTCATCACAGAACACTGAGCTACTTTTTAGTTGCCACAAGTCCTTCTGTGCTTTAATTATACACATAAATAGGGACACAAAGTCCCGCAGAGGTTAGACCTCTGCGGGACTTTGTGTTCTTCACTGATGTTTGGATTAAAATCATTATGAGCTCACACACACACCATCGACAACTCTTCGTACGTCCGCCACGTACGAGGGAAAAGAGTAGAAATCTCCAGGAGGACGATGTGATGACCGACCGTGACCTGCCAGGTCCAACGCCACATATCTGCACTCTGACAGAAAGAGATGTGTAAAATACTCACACAACACAAATCCCAAGAACATAAATCACAAGTCTGGGAAGTAATTTATTTTAAGGATCCATATTTTCTTCATTGTTTCCTAATAATTTGCAAAGGACATTTCTAAAAAGAGAGAATTCGTTGAGCATTATAGGTAAATATAAAGACAAAGTTCTGACATAGTAATAATAGAAATTAGTTAAAGCTGATCAAGACTGCATGTAATGATTATTTTCATTATTGCTTTAACTGGTGATTATTTTTATGATTAAGGAATTTATTCTTTAGTATATTTAGTGGCTATAAAAAAGTGTAGAAAATACTGAAAAATGCAAAGGCCAAAACCTAAAGTTCTTAAATGTACATGTTTCTTTTTCTCCTCATTTACTCTCATTTCTTATACCTTTTCATATCAAGTAATATTACTTTTTATTACTATGACAATATCACTGTAAGAATTACTTTTCCTTACTATTCAAGTTTACAGATTTTACTAAATTTATCTTACATTTATTGTTATTCTATAAGGCACTTGTGTTAGCGTTACTTGTCATACGCTTTACATTTGTTAGTGTAGTGTTTCAGTTCTAAGGTTGTCATTTTTGCGATATCTCTGACACAACAATTTCCTTTGGGATTAATAAAGTTCTGTCTTATGTGATCTTTTCACATTTCACAAATGACTTACATGATTGATTGATCAAAATTGTTGATGATTATTTGTCTATATCCATCTATTTTTATTCAGGTTCTTTACCTAAGTATTATTACCTAAGTGTAAAAACACTCCATTACAAGTAAAACTCCTACATTTACTATGTTTTACTTAAAAAAAAGGTATGAGAAAAATGTTATTGAAGTGTAAAAAGTACAGGTACTCTTTAAGCCGAACGTGCATTTTAATAAGAATCACAATATGGTTTATTGTTAAGTAGATTTGACTTAAGGTTTTTTAAAGCCTTGGAGTTTTGGTGCATTAAATAAACACACTATAAGTAAATTTAAAAAAACAAACAAACAGAAACAGTGCAGCAAAAGTCAAGAAGTTAAATATAGAACAGAAAAATTATAATTTAAAAAAAAGTAAAAAAAAAAAAAATACTGTATAAATGCCATTAAAATATGTACAGTATAACTATATAAATGTGTAACATCTAATTATTTTTTTTCACCAATATATTAACATGAAAGTAGCCTTTTAATGTTGGGCAGTTAATTTGGAGCTATTTTCAATTTTTTTAATATGATGATCATACTGTGTTTCTTTCTCACAATAATGACATTTCAAAAATATCCTCCTTTGTAGTTTTATAATTTCAACCTGTTTCCAAATCAATTTAAGACGTTTTTTAGCAGTAAGCCTAAGAATCTCAGTAATAGACTCAAATGACCTGCAGTTTGCACAGAATGAATGAAAAGCGTTAATCTACAAAGTAACCCCAGCAATCAATGTTTTAAAGTGAAAAAAACCCCACACTATTACCCATTAAATTAATAATTAGTGTACAGTAGTACCAAATGGAAATACTTACGCACAGTATTTAGTGTGTGTAACTTTTCCACTACAATCAATTTGTCATCAAAAGACATAAACTAATCAAATAAGTATTAAATCATTTCATCCCTACAATTAAGTACACAAAGTATACCAAATGAAAAAAATCACCTACAGCCTGCCTTTATACCAATCACTTGAGCTTTGTTTTGACACTTTCTGGAAAACCATAAGACACTTACAGACCTGTAAAATAAAGTGTTAACCAGCTTCGTTTACAGAAAGTCTCCTTACTTATATGCCAGTAATGACAGAATATGCATTACCATTAGGTAAAAGCGGGATGAGGGTGTTGAATGCACCACAGTTATCAGCCCAGCCGTGCAGGCACAGCACAGGACGACCGTGATCAGGACCCCAGACTCTCCCTCTGATCTCTCCCCATGGGACAGGGACAGACAGCTCTGAAACTGCACACAGGACACATCAGAGCCCTCAGTCTGCAGCTCACACACACAAATCATTGACAATTTACCACTCAACTGTTATTATTATCACTAATGTATATTAGACAACCAGGACCAAGAAAACATCTGCTTATAAGATAAAAATAACCTTTCAGAAAGCCTGCAGCTCAACGCTCATTTAACAGATAAGAAACGAAAAACAGCTCTATTACCACACATGAGCTTAAAAAAAGAGCAGTATGGATGCTCAGATCCAGAAGACACCTTATAAGTTAAATATTTGACTAGTTAACTGTCAGTGATTATAACTGCTGTAGGTCTCTAACTGTCAACAACTTCTTAAAGTCTCCACAGTCTGGCTTTGTTACCTTGTTGAGCCATTGTGGTGGATGTCGCACACTGTCTAACGCCCCGTAAAGTTTGCAGTAGCACTAGCATCTCTAAATAAACATAAGAAACAGACCGTGAATGACACGTCCGCGGTCCATGGCATTTATATAATTAACTGGCTTCCGTGTTGCCGCAACACAAACATTTCATTGGATGAAGCGGTGCAAACATTTAAAGGGACAGGTATCATTTTTCACCCGAGCCTTGCAGATATCCCCTCAGTCAGGTCTCTTACCTGTGGATGTTTCTCCCAAAAACAGATTCATCTTTCAAACTGCCAATAGACTTTTAGAAATAGTGTCTCTGTCACTGTATTTATCCAGTCTTTTGAAACTGGAGCCTTTGTTTGTAAACAATTCATTAAAGTCATCCATAGACATCACACCAGTCAGCCTGAAGATGGAAATTTTGATAAATGTGGTGTCTGACATCTTTCCTCCAGCAGGCTAAATATAAATCAGGAGTAACAACAACAGACCATATTCACAGCAGAAGTTTTAACCCATCATTGTAGTAAAAGTACAGGTGTTACTAATGACACTGATGATGTCTCTGTTCCATTCAAAAGTCCTAATGGGAGTGACATCGAGCAACCAGGACCCTGAAATTAAAGCAGCTAAATGGTATTCAGCCATCGTTCATTTCATTATTTGCACCTGCACATGTAATAGTCTTCAGTGAAAAAGGCCCATTGCCACCCAGTTACCATTGAGTTGTTGGCTAATGTTAGCTGCTTGAGCTAACGCTAGTTAGCCAATAAACTGTGAAAAACAAATAATTTACATGTTTAAACTTTTGTCAATATGGAGATGCTGCACATCACTGTTTTTTTTTTTTATTTTACAGTTGAGTCGTTCAGTATATCTTACCGAAACCACCCACCTAGCAGCGTTTATATTAGCAAAGTAGCAAAAGCATCTCAAAACAACAAGCGTGGCTAGCAAGTTTGCTGCAACTTAGCTGTAACATTAGCTGCGATGTTAGCTTCAATCAGTGACAGTTCAACGCTCAGTTTGTTTTTACATAACAAACTCACCTCTCGTCAAGCACACTTACAGGTTGTGATTTGCCCAAAAAAGAGCCAACTGCCTCGTCTTTCAGGGGTAACGTTGTGAAAATCCAGCTGTAAACTGTTCCCAACCGGTAAAGCAGTCCTTTAGGAAACTGAAGCATACACAATATAATGTTCGGGTTATATTTTTGAGGAATACTTTTAAAAATAAATTTCAACCACTTATTCGTGGTTTAGTCTTCCCTTGGCAGTCCATTCATGCTGCTCTAACTAGACTAGGAAGCATGAAAATCGTAGGCCTAGGCAGTGATGTAGGCTTTATTTGTTACATTGTGATGTCACCAAATTATGGAAGTAAACACAGACTCAAATGAGCTGTTTTAGGAGCAGTGTCTTTTGAGGGAGAGAGAGCTCCCTTTGGTTTTGAATGCTTTATCACTTAGGAGACCTTTTACAAGCACAGAATGCCACACAAAACAACAAGAAAAGGGAAAAACCCCAAAGCATAATAGGTCCCCTTTAAGCCTCAACACAAAAGCATTTGATTGTATTTCTCTGCTCACAGTACAAAAGTACCCACTTCCATTTAATTCTGTGGAGTTTATAGTGGGATATGAAATATCCATGTGTTATTTTTCTGTTTTGTTTAAGTTTGTATCCTTATAGGTAGATAATCACACCAGATAGCCCGTAAAATACACTAAAATATGGAGAAAAAAAATTTGACTTTTAAAATAAGATCATTGAAAAAAACAACATAATAGATTATGATATTAGTAAAATGTTCACTATTGGTAAAAAATAAAGGAAGTGTAGTTTTAGAGATTTCTAACAGATTAACTTTCAAAATAAGTAATTCTTGACATAATATAAATGCTTTATTGCCCAAAACACACTGTAAACAAGACACTGTGAAACTCTTGTTAAGATTCATCCTCTGCTCTCTGTGGCACTCAGGTACACACTCTTTCTCCCCACAGCTCACTAACTTTTGAGATTAAACATGAGGACACACACACACACACACACACACACACACACACACACACACACACACACACACACACACACACACACACACACACACAGACACACAGACACACAGACACACACACACACACACACACAGTTCAGAGAAAGTGTGTAACTACTAAAATATTTACAACAGGCAGCAGACTTTCGAGACACCTGAGCTGCCACAGTGCATTTCAAACAATCCTCAAAGACAGCAGCTACAAGGTGATAAATCTGCTGCCTGCTAATACACAGCAGTGTACTGCAGGGCGGCTGGAAGACACCAAAAACACTTCAGCAGCACCAATGACTAAGGAGAACTTTATTAAGTACACCTAAGTGATCTAATGTAGTCCTACACAACAGCTCAGCCACAGCAGTTATCTTTACAAAGCTGAAAATGTGTGGTAATATTGTCAGAAATGTGTACATTCAATAATATGTTTGTTACTGAGGTCATAGAGGTGATGTTGTATTAGACTACATGATGCTGAGATGTGTTTCTATATTTTTGTGTTACATACATAAAACATAACACTTTTCTCACGTTGTCATTTGATTCATTGTTATATAAAAAAAATATTGATTATAGCAACAGAAATCTGGTTAATGGACCTTGACTTGAGTTACACGAGTCGAACAAATTTTGTTTGAACTTTCACATTATCTTATTTAACAGTAATTGAGAGGAATACTATATCCCCTAAATGACCAATTGTAAATCCATCACTCTGTCGGTGTTAGGTTGAGTTTGTGAGGAAAACTGTTTTTCTCACATGCTTCTACGGTGAACAAATCGAAAACCCAATCAGAGTCTTGATGACTTGAAGTCATGGGTGGTTGTATCTGACAACAGCAAAACTGTATCAAAACATCCATTCACAAACTCTTGCACAACTCGTACAGTGTAATCCAGTTCTCTTTTATTCAGTCTTATGCTCAGATCTTCCCAACATAGACAGCCCTCTCCAAAGAGAACCTAACTAAGAGTGATGTGTACTCTGTTTAAGGCCAGATTCCATTGACAAAATAAGTAATTTTACCTCATGAACACAGTAGCTGCTGGTCACCACTGTGCTGATCAGTAGTTATTTGTGTAATTGTGTGTCTTTTGGTGAACGTGAAGAAACACTTTTAAATGCCACAGACACAAATAAACATTAATGATCAAGGCAGTAAAAGAACAGCAGCACCTGTGTTCAGCGAGGTAAACATATTTTTTGTCAATGGAGTCTGGCTTTGAAGAGAGCACAGATAAGTTTCAGTTCAGTTCAGTTCCCCGGCGTAAAGAGCTGTCTGATTGGGAAGTACTTACGACTGTATAAATGAGAGTTGGATTATACAGCACGAGTTGCGTGAGAGTTTGTAAATGGATTTGCTGTTTTGCTGTTGCAGTCACCGATGTCTTTGATTCATCAGAAAAATATCTGTTGTTGGATTCTTCGTTTGCCATTGAGGCATGCAAGAAATTAAACTTCACACAGCGTGAGCATCAAATTAAACAACAAAATCTCGTCTTTGTTGACCATCGGTGTTTTTATCCTCTCAACTTGCTGCTGTGATGTACAGGTGGACATCAGGACCCCGTGCAGTCACGGATAGGTGTAGTTACGGTTGCAAAGCACTCCTCCTATCACAGCCATCAGAGGTGAAACAGACATTAAACTTTCAACCAGAAAGCAAAGAAAGACTGATTTTCAGCCTGGCGTTCAGGTATTTTTCTGAAACTGTCTTTTTAATGGCACTTTGCTTTTTAATTACTTCAGGTAAAATTGTATGTAAAAGGTTTCCATGGCATTAGCACATAAATAAACTTGTCATTCAGAATTCAGAGAAGATAACGTTTAATCTAACATTTTAATGTGCGCCTACAGTTCATGACAGGACACCTTATGTGTTACTGACCACATTCCCTCTATGGCAGTGTCCTGCTGGCTGACTGGTCATGTTAGCTTTTAAATAAAAGCACCGTCTGTGGTTGTGTTGCATTGTGGGTGATCAAGGCGCCGGGTTTTGACAAGGAAGAGGACGTATGGAACATAAAAGATGATCTCTCTGGTTCAGCTGCAATGATTTTGATCCTTCTGGTTTTTCTTTAAACTGTCCATCATGAGTCCAGCTGTGTTTTAGGGATTCCTTTAGTGTAAAATTCCATCATCAGCCAAACATTGTTTCCAAGTGTTACTTTTTCACAGTTACTGTCAAACTGTCTCAACACTTCCTGTGTTACACACGAAACACCCCATAAAAGCCAGGTGTTGACTTCTGTCAGGACAACATCTGACTAACACAGACTTCATATGACTTCACTGAATCGAGTGAACCTAATTGTGAACGCTATCTGTTCACTTGATCAAAAGGCAAAAAATACAAATGTTTGCCAAAAACCATGATTTGCTTGTTATTGTTTTTTGGCTGCTTTTTCTCCTCCTCTCATCCAACATCTGACAGACCATCTGGAGTTGAAGAGAAGCAGCTTGGAGTGAAACATGGATTATATTACCCACTGAAACTTGGCACTGAAACTCAACAAAACATACACATCAATATCTGTTAACATGCATACAATAACTTAGGAGTCCATTAAAACTAACATGAGTTAATGTTTGCTTACAGTGTAAACTGTGCAGTATGAAAACACATTTTTAAGAAATATTTTGATCAGCATAAAAATATGTTTAAAGGCAAAACTGATGTGTGTCTGGTTGTGTGTATTTGCTATGACGTTGAGGCCTGTTTTTCTGTTAGTTTGGCTGACTGCGTCAACACTTTGTTCTGCAGGAAGTCAGACACATGTGAAGCAACAACTTCAGGGTTATTCAGATGGACGTGATGGTCGCCTGGTACCGTCCTCACCAAGTCCTGAAAGACAAAGAGATGAGTGTGAGAGATTTAAGTCTAATTATTTTAACCGTAAAAAACTGATTTATTTGGCCACTTGGGGGCAGCAGACACATGTTGTGCACACAATGTTGACATACCATCTTTTACGACACCAATTCCGAAAGTTGGGCCGTAAAATGTGAATAAAAACAGCATGCAGTGGTTTGCAAATCTTTTTCAATCTATATTCAATTAAATACAGTTGAAAGACAAGATAATTATTGATGCTTATGTAATGTTTTTGTAAAATATACACTTATTCTAAATTTGATGCCTGCAACATATTACAAAAATGTTGGGACAGGAGCAACAAAAGGCTGGGGAAGTCACAAAATCACCAGTTTGGAACATATCGCAGGTAAACTGGTAACAGATGATAGTTTCATTATTGGGTATGAAGGAGGCACCTTCAAAAGGCTCAGCTGTTCACAAGCAAATATTTTCACTTTTTGAAAAACTTAGTGGGCAAACCGTCCATCAATTAAAACAGTTAAAAACCACTTTTCTCAACGCACTACTGCAAGAAATTTAGGGATTTCACAATTTTACATTCCATAATATCATCAAAAGATTCCAGAGAAATCTCTGAATGTAAGGGGCAAAGCTAAAACCAACATTGAATGCCCATAACCTTTGACCTCTCAGGCTGCACTGCATTTAAAACAAACATGACTGCATAAAAGATATTACAACACGGGTGGGGAACACAAAAACATCAGTTCACACAGTATGTTGCTGCATCTACAAATGCAACATTAACACTTTACCATACAAAGTGAAAGCAATATATCAACAACATCCATAAAACCTGCTGACTTCTCTGGGCCTGAGCTCATCTGAGATGTACTGACGCAAAGTGTGCTGTGGTCTGACGAGTCCACATTTCAAATTGTTTTTTGAAATCATGGATGTCGTGTCCTCTGGGCTACAGAGGAAAACGCTCGTCCAGATTTTTACCAGTTAAAAGTTTAAAAGTCAGCATCTGTGATGGTATGGGGGTGTGTTAGTGCCCATGGCATCATGGGTAACTTCTCATCTGTGAAGGCATCATGAATGCTGAGAGGTACATACAGGTTTTACTGCAACATTTGCTGCCATCCAGACGACGTCTTTTTCAGAGACGTCCCTGCTTATCCCAGAATGACAATGCAAAGTGATACAACAGTGTTACAACAGCGTGGCTTCGTAGTAAAAGAGTGCGGGTTGTAGATCGGCTGAAAGTCTTCCACTGAAAAGCGTAGTGTGTAGCGTATTATAAGGTGCAAAATATGACAATGGACTGTTGAGCAACTTAAGTCATATATGGGAGAATGGAAAAGAATTTCACTTTTAAAACTACAACATTCAGTGTCATCAGTTTCCGCTTACTGAGAGTGAGTTAAAAGAAGAGGTGATGTGACACAGTGGTAAACATGCCCCTGTCCCAACTTTTTTTGGCACGTGTTGCAGGAATCAAATTCAGAATGAGCATATATTTAAAAAAAAAAAATCTATTATCAGTTTGAACATTACTGTCTCGTTTTTTATTGTATTCAATTAAATATGGGTTGCAAAAGATTTGCAAATCATTGCATTCTGTCTTTGTTTATGTTTTACATGTCACACGTTTTTAGGAACTGGGGTTGTAAGTTGATATCTTGTTTGCAAACGATTGCTTATTTACACATCCAACAGTTACGGAGCAAAATTACCATTCATTTAAAGCTGTGTTTAATGTCACCTGATGCATTGGAGTCCAAGCCTCACTGTCTTTTTGTTGTGTTTTTGGTCTCTACCAACTCTTGAGGGAAATATCTGTGTCTGTCTGCTCTTTTGTACTGAGCAGATAGCGTAGGCGTTTGTATTTTTTGTTTTTTTTAGAACCTTTTCTCTGAAAACAGCTTCCTGCCTCTGCTGAAAACAAAAACACACATAAGTTGCACTCTAACAGCTAAACAATGAGTTAAACTGTCTAAAAAGCTCCATAAAGCCGAGAGCAGCTGCAGATTTAAATGATAATTATCTTCATTTCCATCCCTACAAGTGATCCCTCTCACTTTGTCATTTATTATATTATTAATATAGAAATATCAATTATAGCCACTTTAAAATCATTAGCATTCTGACATCCCAAGCCTCTTTTATGTTGCACTATAGCTGATTTTTTTTTCTCATTAGCTGACTTGGAGATGTTTAGTTGACGCCCATCTTCTGTTCTCTCTCCCTCATCAGCAGCACTTGACCGAGCTCCAGTATGTAGGTCAGTGTTTGAGGTTCACAGCTAGAAAGGTTTCTGCTGCCTCTGAGACATTGAGCTCACACTACGCAGCTACTTTTGCATCTGTGCAGCTGTCTTTCTGTCTGTCTGTCTGTCTACTAGGCACAATTACACACACACACACTGGCTTAACGGCTAAAAATAAACACCAATATGCAAGCGTGCTTACTTTACACAAACACTGTAAAAACACACTCACATTTCTGTCCCTATAGGCCTGGAGAAGTGCTGATATAAATTTCTTTTGCTCTGGTTCCGCAAATATTTTCTCAAAGCCGTCCTCTGCTCTGGAGAGACGAAGAAGAAGAGAAAAAGATTGCATGTATATTTGGTGAGGTATCATTTAGTGGTACGTGTAAGAAGGAAATGAGGTGGAGGAATAACTTACAGGATAACTAGAATGGAGGCTTGTATAGCTGACTGCACTTCCAGAGCCTGCTCCAAACTGATGCGCGATATATTTTTCTGGGAAACAAGAGACAAGACTATACAATGTGCAATACACTTCATGCATTTCATGGGCTGTATGCGACACTCGGCTGGTGCAGTTTGTCAAAAACATACCAGATTAATACGAAAGTCTCGGGTGAATGCCACACCTGCAAGAGAGAAATGCATTGTAGTTTCAGCGTAGAGGGAAAAAAAGAGTTAATTAATTTTGTTCTGTGAGGAACGAACAAAGTGAACATCAAAGCAGAGAAGAGGAAGATAAAGACATACCTCCTTCAACTTCAACTACACCTCGCTCTAAAAGGATGCGCACAGAGCTCTCAGACAGAGTCGGGTTTGCAGCCAACAGCCTGAAAGAAATAAAAGACTTTGTAAGAAAACACTTGCATCATTGGATACGCGGATCATCAGTGCTCTTTTCAAAACAACATAAATAGGAAAGTGTAGCACCTCTCTACTGCTTTTTCATAAGTGTAAACTCTTGTCTTCTTCTCTCCCATCTTTTGTTCAAACTGAATCATCTGATCGATCCCCTGCCTCATCACTTTAATCATTTCTTTCTGCAAGAAAACAGACAGATCAATGATCAATAAAGCAATTATAAGCTACCGACAAGAGTGGATGGCACAGCACGGCTCTGAAATATTAGGCAGTCAGGCTAAAATGGTAAATGAACACTTCGCACTGACCCAAAGGACACAACAGCGTCAGATTCAATTACACTGGCGACTAAAGCATTTATTAAATGTGATGCCTTTTAAAATGTCAAACCACCTTTATATTCTTTCCATTTACTCGCAATCCTGACGCATTAATCGTTATGAAGTCGTACAGTCTTCAGAGAGAGCTCAGGGGGTCTCAAACTCAGATTATCTGGGGGCCACAAGAGATGTTTCTCTCAAAGCGGGAGCTCCTGTAACAGTGCTGGTTTTCGTTTTCAACAATACATTTTTAACTCTATAGCTGAACAACTTTTTTGTTGCCTTCTCCTTCGTACCCACTGCTCTGCAATAAGTGGAGTGATGGCAGGGTTCACCAAGTTAAATTTAAGACTATTAATACCACACATAACATGATTTATTTATTAATTATTTATTTATTTCAAAGATTTTTTGGAGGGCTTTTTGCTTTTATTTGATAGGATAGCTTAAGCGTGAAAGGGCGAAGAGAGGGGATGACATGCAGCAAAAGACTGAAACGCTGCAGTCAAGGATATTTTGAGTTAGTTAATACTGTATAATTAGAAAACTCCACATTAAAACGTACCTTCGGTCTTTAGTTGATTGTTCAATTTTCAATTTTTTGTTATTATTCTAAATTCAACAAACAGTTTGTTTCGTGGGATACTGAAAGCAGCAGGAAGGCAGAAGTGAGTCAACTACTATCGGGTTATCGCAAGTAGCATAGTTACCGCTATATTCAACAACGTAATCGTACATTTTTGTCACATCATGCGGCCCTATCATTTAAATGCATGCAACTTGTATATGTGTCCTAAAATGGATAGATGGATTAACAGCTTAAAAAAAGATTGAGTTTTGGCCAATATGAACACTTGAGACTTTCTTTTTTCACGAAACTAAATTCAAGGATTTTTAAGACGATTCACGACCTGCAGCTACACTGGGATTGTATTCCTGAATAACGGCAGCTTATTCTTGCAGATGAGACAGGAAGCCGTGGAAACAAACTGACTTCTGTTGAATCTGTCTCTGCTCTTAGTTTTAGGCTCTCCAAGAAATATTTTGTGACTGGTGGATAGTTTGTTGTTAAACTTTTTTTTAGTAAAGACTAGCAGAACAATCTTAATAGCAATAAATTCTTAACATGTCGGAGGACCGATGCAGCTACTCTAAAGCCTTGTGTAAATACAGTACATGTAATTAGATTTTGCATCACAACTTCAATGTACATTGTAATCTTCTTCACTCTCAACTAAACAACAAACTACAGCACGTTAGTTACTGTAGTCTGGAATTTAAAAAATGTTTAAGTACCGGATCTGTGGGTAAGAATCCGTATGAGTCTAGCAGTACGACAGCATCCACCATGTCAGGATACAGTGAACTGAACTGTGGAAACACAATATACAGACTGAGTAACACACAGTACGGCAAAATACTCTTTACAGATTCAGTACATGTATTGTGTAAAAACAGTGGTGATACTGTCAATTACCATTCCAGCAATGTTGCCACCTGAAATTAAAATAAATAAATAAATAAACGTAAATATACTTAATATAACATGCTGTAAATATCTGAATGGCTCTAATTCTGCTGTAAAGCTGGACTCACCCATGCTGTGGCCTATGATGGAGAATTTGCTCCACTGCAGAGCTGCGGGAATAATTTCACAGATCATCAACCAGGTTCAGTATCTCATCACTGAGACTGTTTTTAGTTGAAAGAAAATGTCGCTAATGTGGCTGCAATACAGATTTACTAGAGCTGGGTGATTAAAATATACCACTATAATGATCATAGTTTTGTTTTACGTATTAAAATATTATATTGGCAAATGTACGTATGCAATGCAGCATAACATGTCTGATTTGACAAAAAATAATGTTAACGGGTAACTTTGATTATTTTCAACCTGGACCCTATTTTTTTGATGTTTTTTTTTTGCCCAAGTGACTAATGGAGACAACATTTTTGAAACTAATCCGGTTTTGAGTGAGAACGCTGCGCCAGCAGCAGCAAAACTGGTGGCAATGTAATCCCTGCAGGAATTTGAGCTGCATCCACTAAAAGTGCTTGTTTTTTGCGACGGACAGGCTCAGATTGTTATTCTAAGTGTCCGACAACATTATGGAAAGGCTCCCGACAGAGAAAGACCTTTGTTTAAAGAGTAAGATCATTTTTGTTTCACCAGAAACAGTCCTGAAATCACTATTTTCAGCCACACCAGACTCATTGATTCATTCAAAGCCAACAGAAACAAATAAAATTCACAAAAAGCCGTTGTGTTTTGTCTCTCCACTGTTCCAACAATCACCAACTCCATTTTGGTTAAAATAAACCTTTAAATTACCCAGTTAGATGTGAAAATATACTGGCTATACACACACTTAAATGACTGTTTATTGAAATGGAAACTGGTGGGTTTGGCAATGGCGATTTTGGGTCTGTTTTTTGGTGTTACTGGTAAAACTAAAAAGGACATTATTCTCTAACAAAAAAGGTCCATCTGTGGTGGGTTCCAACCCCATTAGTGGCAAAAACAAGCAAAAAACTGGACCAATTGTTCCAATTAGTCACTTAAACAAAAATGTGAGGAGAAAACAATACATGATGAAAAATACCAAAATTAACCTTTAACTTAATACAAAAATCATAATGGCAGTTTTCTACTGCTGTCTTCTTTAGACAGATGTGGTTGACAGCTCCAGAAACAGCAAGTAAGTGGACCTTGAGTTAAGATTTTTCTTTGTCCCAAATTACTATTTCCAAGGTCAAGAGTGAACTTTTCCCTCTTAATTACTGTCCTACGCAACAAACTGTGTAAGCTGTTTCGCATTAATCTCTTCAAATGTACAAAAGAAAACGCTTCAGTAACCACATAACTCTCAGGCTGTAATTAAAACCTGCTCAGAATAATTAACTATGGTTCATATAATCCACTTAAAGATATGTTTCCACTTAAAGTTGATGACCAATAATAATGAAAAAAACCCAGCCCCAGGACACACTGCATCAAGCTTGATCGAGCCTGTTGCATGAATGAACACTGATGTGTCATTCAGTTAGTGTCTTAACCTCACACACCTTCAACGACCCTGCGCACGTCCATCAAATACGCAGGGAAATTGTAGAAAACTCCGGCAGGACGATGTGACGACAAACCGTGACCTGCCAGGTCCACCGCCACGTATTTGCACTCTGAAAGGAAGAACAGAGGGCAATTGTCATGTTATCTCCTCAAAAACAAATCTGATGCAAATCTGAATGCGTGTGTGAAAGACAGAGCATCTGTACAAAAACAGTCCCTAAAGTCTTGCTAAAGGAGTGATAATAAGATCATTATCATGCAACGTGCATATTGGCCAGAAAAGGCTTTAAACCCCGGTCATTTTGGATAGGAGGCAGCTGCTGTAACAGCTGAGTTGCGGAACCGGCAGGGAAAAGCTGCCAGGTTTCCCGCAGCTTACGGCAAGTTAGATTTAAGACTTTTTAAAAATGTTTTTAATGCCACTTGGAATAAACTTTAAGGCAAATTTTTAGGTTTCATTACTGAAACTGAAGAGGGACAATTCTATTTTTCTCAAATGTTTATTGTATTATAAAATGGGGCATGGGAGATGATGAACATATTATCATAATAGTATCCACTTAGTTTACCAATAAAAGTGGGAAAAAAATCAGGCATTCTTGCTGATTTTTAACAAATTTGTGTTTCTCGATCTGCATGTGAGATTCCACTACTTCAGTTCCCATCATGATGAATTTAAGGGGAGGCATTTATTAAATTATTTAACAAAAAAATACCAATTATTTTGAGGTTTTACAGCACAGCGTCAGAAAAAACACAATTCATTAGATCCTATTCCCCTTATATATGCAATTATAAGACTTGTAAATCAGTTTAAGTAATTTTAATACAAACTAAGGCCTTGTTTTAAGATAGATGTTTTTAATGCTTTTTATGAGTGTTTAAGGATCAGCGGGAACCCTGTGATGTGTGCTGAGGTGAAGTCTAAATAGCTAAATACCATCCACCTGCACGAGCTAGTCTTGTGAAATTAGTATTGAATAAGCCAGGCTCAGTTATCAGGAAACTGTTTTGGGAATGGGCTGATGTGAGGAAAGGGGGGAAATTTGGCTGTACTCAAGGAATAACCAGAGGGCTACTTTTTTTTTTTATTTGCCTTTGACTATTTGACTAAATTGCTGAGAGGCACTTTAAACGGTCCATACAAGTGCTAGCCCCTAGGCCACTGTCCCGACATCACCATGGAGCTTCTTATTGTGAGGACACCACCCACCCTTTTACGTAATTAGCCACACACATAAACTGCAATCATTTTCAAAATGATGTTGCAAAAACAACTTTATCGCTTCCGTTTTTACGCTGTGAGTGGCAGCAGGAATTGAATGACGTGTTGATATATAGAACGCGTACCTATAAACACAGAGAACTTGAACAAATGTTTGACGGTCTCTTACAAGTCCCCAAACTAACTTTTGTGAGTTTGATTTTTAAATAAATGAGGCTTGCGGTAAAACTTTTGGTATGCAAGTGTGAGGAGTAAAAACTGGAGTGACTGTGTTCACTTTTACATGATCAACATTTACCTTTAGGTAGGAGGGGAATGAGGGTGTTGAATGTGCCGCAGTTGTCCGCCCAGCCATGCAGGCACAGTACAGGACGACCGTGATCAGGACCCCAGACTTTACCTCTGATCTCTCCCCATGGGACCGGGAGGGAGAGCTCTGAAACTGGACACATAGCCCTTAGTTTAGTCCTCCTCTGTGGTCTACAGCTCTAGAACCAGTGTGGTAGCAATACTGGTTTTACTATCACCTGAAAAACTAACAGAGAGATAAACAGGATATTTCAAAATGTACAGGTTTCTGATCCCAGTGGACCTGCCACGGGAATAACGTTGTGACCAGTGTTTGCTTTTAGGAGCTTCTTTTTTTACTGATAAAACAATTACAAGTCGACATACAAAAATTAATAAAGGTGGGGGAAAAATGGATACAACAAATTATAGCGATGTTTTTGTGTGGCTTTATCGTTTCAATACATGGACCACAATATAAACTTTTTATTCAATAAATTATTAATATTGCTGACACAATTTCAACTTTTGGTTGCCTAGTAGAATAACAAATTGACTTGTGCTTTGCTACAATGACGACGACTAAAGTGAGATGAACGGAGTGAAACTTTTTGTTATTAGATAAAACAGATGTTGACAAGGTGTTCCTTTCGAGCCATAATATGGAGCTGTAAAAATATACAATAAACAAATATTTTAGCCATACTCAGCATATTACAAAATGTTTAAAATTACAATAATATTGTATCCTGACTGGTATCTGTATCGTTAATATTATATTGTAGGGCCTGTAGTGATTCCCATCCCTAGAAACTATTCATTAACAATTTTGATAACTGAGTTATTGCTAAGTTAACAGGATTTCCTCCTATTCTCTGTATGATGCTGTATGATCACATGAGAAATGTTCTGAGCTCTGAGAAGTAGAGGTGGGCATGAGTACTTACTTACTGCCAACCCTCTTAAATTTGAAAAAAGTGAAATGACATATGGATTCCCAAACTGGTCCAACTAACATTTATTAAAATTACTAATTAATCTGTTGATTATTTCTGCCAAATATCAATGAATTGTTTAGTCCCCAAAATGTAAAAAGTGAAAAAAATGCCCAGCACAAGTTCCAGGAGCTGAAAATTACGTCCTAGAATTACTTAAATGCACAGATCTTTGACATGTGGGAAGCTGGAACTAACAGATGTTTTGCATTTTTGCATCAGGGAGAATTTAAGCCATTCATTAAAAAATATAGATTGTATTTTCTGCTGAGCAACATAACACAAGTGCAGTTTTTTATTTTCTTTTTTTGTTAATATGAATATACATTAATGTCAACCCTAGTTTAACTAGCTTTTTTGAGTTAAATAAATGTATACACTGATACTATTTCTAAAACTCATTATTTAAAAAAAAAAAAAAAATCAATACTAGCTTAAAATCTACGTCCACACCATAGACTGTAGTACCTCAATGTCTGTATCAAACATTTCCCCTGGCTAAAGGACGTTAATAAGAGGACCTTGACCACGGCCTCACTCTATCTCATACACACTACTTACAACACGCAGTTACACACCATTCACTTCACTTTCCTGTTTCCTGTCACTGTTTGAAAGACGTTAGGTAACACACACACTGCAGGCACACAGATAACAGATAACGTTAGACAGGTATTTAGTTACCTGCTTGTTTCATTGCACTGGACTGTAGATGTCTGACGCCTTTCCAAGCCCGCATCATTTTGAAAAACACCTCTGCTGAGCAAACGATATTTTTTACAACCTATAAAAGACCAAAAAAAGAAAATATCTCCATTGTTTTGACTTACATGACTTCTCCATGGACTTCTCAGTCGGTTTTCCGGTTGTTGAGAAACCATGTGACGTGAGCTGAAGATGCTATTGGATAAATGGAAACGTGGAGTTACTGTCTGGACCAATCACCGCCCAGAAGAGGAGGGGCTTATCTTTCACCAGATTAACCAGCAGAGGGCCCGCTAGTACATAGTTCACCAACTTCCGGTCACAAATACTGTGAAATAACAACATACTGTGATAAGATTGGTAGATAAACACACAGTAAACAGAATGAGTGCTTGTTTACATCGAGTAGAAATAGCAACAACAATAAATGGGAAATGTGCTATATACAAAACGGAAAAAAGCCACAAAGACCAGATATAAAAGACAAGAAGTAAAATAAGTATACACATATTAGTAGGATTAAGGAAAATAGACTAGATGACAAAGCTAAAAAAACAAGTTACAGCAGTAGGCTGACTGTGGGAGATGTGAATAAGTAGTCTTAAATTTAATTTAATTCTTTGAGACCTGGATTGACATCAGTTTTTTTTGTGTTGCATTTAGATGCCTTTTACAAGCTGTTTAACCCCATTGCAAATTGTTTTGTTTTTTTTAAATCGGCTATTGGCTATTTTTTTTGGCAAAGACATTAAATTGCAAGAAATTAGTAAAAGGTGACCAATTAAAAAAATGTCCAAAAAACTAAATTTATAATTATTATAATTGTATATTTGAAATGGCGGTATGGGGAGTAAATCACTTTTTTCTTGCTTTTTTTTTTTTGGCACTTTGTTGGGGCATAGATAGGCTTCTCATGGTCAAATATTACTCCAGTACAAGTGAAAGTTGTGGAGTCAAATTATTACTTGAGTTAAAGTACTGGGGTATTTGCTAAAAAAAAAACCCTTAAGTATTCACAGTAATTTAAAAAAAAAACAACTCATGGCATTGTTGTATATTGTCACAATGTATTTACAACCTAATGACAACCATCTGAATGCACTGACCTGCTGTAGACTGCTGGATATGCTGCAAAGTCTATAGAACTGTCCATTAAAACAACAACTGTTGTCTTTCACATGTAGCGGAGTCAAAGTAGCCTAATACATTTCCAACAATACTAATACTGACGTAAAGTACAGATACACAAAAACTGGGCTTAAGTACAGTACTTGCGTAAATGTACTTTGTTACTGTCCACCACTGTAGTTCATAACATTGCAGCTTATCAGAAATTTCAACTTTCAGCAGACACACCTGCTGTGTCTCACAGCAGAGAATGCTGGTAATTTTTTCACAATTTTGAAGCCTGATTTTATATAAATGTTGATTATTTTAATAATTCAGATTTAGATAGGTGGTAATACATTTTTTTAATAGTGTGATAGACTCATTAAGTCACACATATTTATTTTTGCTTTAATAGGAATTGAACGGAAAACAGCACCACAAACGACAACCTCCAAACTGACTGGAAAATTGACACCTAACTCATAATCATCCCAAAAAATGATTTATTGCTTAGTGAGCGTCGCCAGTCCAGTCAAATTACTTCATGCAAGATCTGTACAACACCGTCTAGCTGCTCTAAAAATCACTGTGAATCTGACAGACAGCACATGAATGCAACCTTTAGAAAAGCCGCTCTCTGTTTGAGAGGATCAATAATGAGAAAAAAATGTTTTAATTGAAGCAGAAAACCCTTAATTAACTTATCATGATGAATTAAGTGTTGATAGCGTCATTTAATGGAATAATGACACTTGGCTTCTTCCTCTGAATACTTTGTGTCTCCCTTGAAGTACTTGGCTTCTTCCCCAAAGTATTTGGCTTCTTCCCCAGAGTACTTTGTTTTCCCCCTGAAGAATGCTTCCTTGTAACGAGGTTCCCATGGATTGCTGTTGCTCCTGGATGACAGCACGTGGATGTGCCTGCTGCTGTCATCCTGCTTGACAATTAAAAAGATGTCTCTTTCCACTTGAAAGACATGTGCAACTTTTCTCCAATTTTTTTTTTTTTTAGATTATCTTAAAATCTAGTGATTGGCCTAAACACACAAAGAATAGTTAAACAATAAAGAAAACACTTTGAGCTCTGAACAGATACAGGTGTTTGTGAACAATTTATCATGTTTCTTAGGGCCCAACCCAAACATGCAAGGCACAAAAAAAAAAAATAATAAATAAATAAATAAATAAAAAAATTACAGGGAGTGAATTTTTGGAACACACTGATCTGGGCTAAAAAGTTTAATTTAGATTGAAGTAGTCTAATTTTGAACACCCTATGTTTACAATGTCATGTGTTTACACATTTCTTTGAGAAAAAGAAAACATTTGCCAATTATTATATTTTCATAAAGTACTGAGATATGGAATATGGCTGTTTTCTGAGTGTTCATTTCAGTGGCACCTATTAATGTGATTATCAGAGGCTACATGTGGCCTAAAGGTTTATGTAGGCTGAGATTGGTTTATTTTGCAAAAACCAAACAAAACCAAATCCCAAAGTCAATAAAAACAATTTGAGAATTACATTAAAAAAAAAAACTCTGCACATTCAAAATATAATATTTTTTAAGTGACATAATTAAAAACAATATGGTAGAAAAAAATAACAAGATAGATAGATTCATACATACATTCATACATACTTTATAGATCCCAAGCTGGGATATTCTTTTGTAACAACGGCAGGTTATCAAGGCATTGCCCTGAAGCAGTAAACAGTGTATCACAGCACAAGAAAAAAAAATATATATATATTAATAGAAAATTAAATCATAGCATATTCTATAGGAATAAAATATATATCTATAGATTATACAATATAAAGAATATGACATGGAAAAACTTTAAATACAAAATTGAAAATACTAAATTGTAAAAAAATGATTTAAATATGATAAATACACAAAACATTATTTACATAAAAACTAGTGTGCAAATTGGGAGAGGTTAGCTTAAGCATACAGGCAGGCAGAGTGGGAGAATTATAGTTCAAACAAACCATGTACAAAGTTTTTTTTGTAACAGAACAATACAGCTGACAGTTTTCTGTTATACAGAGGGGTGTGTTGTCAAGAGTCATCGCCAAAAATGTACTTACATACTGTAAATCTAAAAACTGTGAATAACATGGGGAATCATCGGAAGGTCTCCACTGTAAGGTTGAAAGTGAAGAGGGTGTGGCTGAGTGTGAACATGGTGAAGGGCACTGAAGCCTTTTAAGGTCTGTCTCAAAGTGGGGACTGGCCAAAATGTCCTCACTGTCAAGGTCTAAAAGTCAAATTGATTCTCACAAAGACATACTCAAGTACACACACACACACACACACACACACACACACACACACACACACACACACACACACACACACTGTGGGCATTTAAATGAGATAATGGGCATATAAAGGCTCCATGAGATGAAACATAAAGTAAAAATATTCCTAAAGTGACATTTAGTCATATCACTGACGACGTTCACGTGGAATCAAAAGTGTCCAGATTAAGTTTAGAGGTGTTGAGAACATCTGAAGTGACATGTTGTGAGACAGACGGGAGGACTGGAATAATTTGGTGACAGGACGGAGGGAGGGAGTATAAAAGGTCAGTTTTGGGGGGAGTTAGTCTGGCCAAGAAGAATTTGGTACAATCACAGAGGATATTTTACTCCGCAGGCAGGTACTGCTTTTGAATTCACATTTATTGATACAATGTGTTGATTTAGGGTATATTGACAGAGAAGAAAACTGATTTAAAAATAAATAAATAAATATAAATTGGAGGGGGGGTAAAGACATGCTTCATGTTTCATACATTCAGGGCGCAGTTTTTAAGTGCCAAGGTCATCAAATTGAAACTATCATAAACAAGAAAAAAATACTGTTAGGAGAAATAAAATCCAGACAGCTGTCCTTGAAGAAATATTGAAGAATATTGAAAAGAGTTTTTCTTTTTCAAAATGCTTTTTTTTTGGTCATGTGACAGCCTTAGAAGCATCATTACCAACAGTGTGTTTGCTTTCACTGCAGGGACACAAACAAGTTACATAAAAGACTCCGTGAGAGCAACTGAGTTAATGTATTCACCCACTGCCGGTTGAGACTTGTACTGTAATTTAGTGGTTTATGGCCTCTGGCAATGCAATCAATCACAACAAATACTAAAACAATATGGGTGTGAAAAAAAGGTGTGAACTTAGTGTAATCCCTAAACTATGTTTTCTTGTGACATGTTTCTCACCCTCCTCAGATCATGGCTGACTATGACATGGTGCTCAAGTATTGGGGCCCAGTGGAGGCAGACTATGCCGCCCATGGGAGCCTGGTTTTGACCCGGTGAGGGGTTTTTATTTTCCAGAGATGGAAGACAATCAGTACAATACAAACATCATCAAATATGATGCCCTCCTCTAACATAGTAGTCCTCTAACTAACATAGTTCTGTACATGTCTCGATGTGAGGACATGACCTCAGAGTCCTCACTTCTCACTTTTCCTCTTTTTCTAAGTTTATTCACGGAGCACCCTGACACCCTGAAGCTGTTTCCCAAGTTTGCTGGCATTGCCCAGGCTGACATGACGAGTGACACAGCTGTTTCTGCGCAGGGTGCCACTGTGCTGAAGAAACTGGGTGAGCTACTGATGGCCAAAGGCAACCACGCTGCCATCCTGAAACCTCTCGCCAAAAGCCACGCCTTACAGTACAAGATCCCGATTGTTAACTTTAAGGTGAGGCTGAAGTTTGAATATATGCAATCCACTGTGGTGTTATTGTTTTCTCCATAGTAATGTAACTCTTTGAGCAAATTGGCTTGATTTCTTTCAAAAGCACGTGAGGGTGACGAGCAACTTAACAAGAAATGAAACAAAAAATTGACAGAAATTAGTAAAAAGTCATAAGAAAATGACCTGAAAATAAGCAAAAAAAAGACAGAGAGAGAAAAGAAAACTAAAAAAGAAAATGAACGGAAAGAAAATGTACTCATGAAAGTTTAGACCCCCCCCCTTTGTTCTGTAACATAATTTTAAACATTTAATTCAGAGAATTTTGAATATAGTTTCTGGACATCCCCCCTGTTTTTTAGATCATGTCTAATAATCTCTCCAGCTAACGTTCAGATTATTTTCTTGTCATATTTGATTTATTTTTTTGTGTGGTTTGCTGGACATTTCTCACCAAGGTCCTTATTATGGTTTGTCCATTTTTAGGAGGGAGAAACAAAACAAATTTTCTCTGATTTTCAAGGTTGCAAGATAACTGATTTTGATCCGGGTCTTAAAGGTTTAACTAGAAGTAACATACTGCATTCCATCTTTTTGTGTCCTCCTGCCTGACTTTCACTGTACTTTCTCTTCAGCTGATGACAGAGATCCTCGTTAAAGTCATGGCGGAGAAGGCAGGGCTCGATGCCGCTGGGCAGCAAGCCCTGAGAAACACGATGGGCACTGTCATAGCTGATATTGAGGCCAACTACAAAGAGCTGGGCTTCAGCGGCTGAACATTCAAGTTATATCAAAGTTAAAAGACCATAAACAAGAAAAATAAATGGTTTGATCTTCGGTAAACGACTAATTTGCAATGAAAGGAATACCATTATAGCACCAATGTAAATTACAGCCTCAAATATCATGAAGAACGTAACTTATCTTTTATTGCAGTATTATTAGATTCTGTTTGATGGTGTAGGCGTTTCTGTTGCTGTGCCTGCTCATCTAACTTCTTATTACAGTCATAAGCATGTTATTTATTTCAATTTAATGAGATTGATCTTATCTTGGACACTTGACTAACAACAAACTGTAAACCTTTCACGGATATAACCAATAAAATTGTGTTGCTCTTCTCTGCTCATTATTTTTTTTGTCTTATTTCCAAGTTTGATTCCTCTCCTGAATATTACAACACAGAGATTGATTGAGATTGCTCACATTTTTAAGCTAGCCCAAAGGTATGTGGCGATGGCCATTTATGATGACTTACTGTAAATGTGTGAGGGAGGATGAAAGTTTGTTTTTAGTGTTAGCACTGACATTCATATCCGATGGACAGCTTATTGTCCTTCCAGTTTCTGACATGATGCCATGGTAATTGATGATAAGCTAACTATTAATAACGTGTGTGTGTGTGTGTGTGTGTGTGAGTGCATCCATGTAGACGTGACACCAGGCACTGGTCACACTCAGGGGGAACAAACAGGACATAATTTTTCATTTAAATGAGTTGCAGTCAAAGCGGTGATACCACATGTATTCTATATTTTTTAAAATCTACACTGATATTCTTATGTATATTTTGTATAATGATTCTTTTGTCCCTCTAGCTTGGTTTTCCACTACAGCTGACAGGGAGGCTGAGGTAACATAGTCAAAATCATTATTCTATCATTACTATTGTCATCATCACTATTTTAACAAGATGTTTTTGCAATGCCAATATATTACAACATAGACAATTTATGAAAAAAATAAAAAAATCTCATTACATTATCCAACCACAGTTTAGATATACCGTATTAAGGACTTAGTGTCATTTGGCGGTGAAGTTGCAAAACTGAAACTGTCAGAGGACTGTGATGGTCAATGCATGAAAAGCAAAAACGCAAATAGCCATATCAAGAGAGTGTTTTTTTTTTCTCCGTTCGGTGCTTCTATAGAACAACATGGCAGACTCCATGGACAAGGACCTTCTCCATTCAAATGATTATAAACAAATCAAAACATAGTTATGAAAATTTTATTTTATTTCTGCCAACAGATACCTTTAATCCTACACACTGGACCTGTTAATGGTCACAAAGGAGTGAAATAAACAATGACAAATATTCTCCCCCCATTGACTTCAATTCAGTGTGAGTAAACGGGTTAATAAAACACTTGTTTCCACTCGCAAAGCATCTTTGTGTCAATTGGAGTTCAACTTTGGTGAACTTTTTCCGATGAAGTCGCAGTGTCCTCAAACACCAACAAAGAAGTATGTGTGGATGAGATTTGACTGTTCCTGTGTTAAAGCAGACAATATTGTCAGTCAGCACCATTAAAAATACAAACTGCCCCACATAAGAGATGCTGCCTGGCAGGAAGTGAGTTGAGAGACAGGCATAAAATGGTAGAAAATGGAAAATGTACCAAAGACATCATATTATTTTTTTTTTATTAGCAATGCTAGGTAATTTTAGCAAGCAAGCTCACTTTCCATATGTGTCTGATCTGGCACTGCCAGCATTCAGGATGAATATTGCCCCAGCAGGTGTGATCACTCACCTGCATTTGCTCATGTATGACTATGCCCTAATTTAAACACAGTGTCAGAGTATCAGTCTTAGTATTACAGGAACTCAGTGCTACATTTGACACGGACTGCCACAACATATAACCATTGGCACAGTACCAAACTGGTTTGAATCCTACTGAAACAACAGGGACTATTTTGTGCCTATAGGTAATTATACATCTGATCAGACAAAAATGGTATGCTGAGTTTTGCAAAGCTCTATATTGCCTCTTCTGATTAACATCTACATGCTTCCATCGGCTCAGAGTATGGAAAGCAACAAAATACGTTACAATAATTATGCAGACAACACACAAATTTACATAACCATATCACAAGGGGACAATGGTCAAACACAATCTCTGACTGAGTGTATTAACCAAATGGACAATTGGATGTGCCACAAATGTTTTCAATTAAAGAAAGCTAAAGAAAAGAGAAAAGCCAAGCAGAGACAATTCAAAGACTGCATTCAGCTGGCAATTATAAAAACAACAGAATGAGCCATAAATCTTGGTGTAGGTGTGAATGAATGTAACCTTGCACTGGAATGACCTTACTGAAGCAGTATTGCGCACCTTTGAATCAAGATGTGTTGCTTCATGCTCTTACTGGCTCTGATATACAATAACAAGCACAGTATAGAGAAGAATTAGTTTGGCAAAGACATGCTTAATGCTTCTTATTTATTATACGTTCAGGAGAAATGTCCTGGTGGAGATTTTCTTGGTACATCACGTTATAAGAAATATATCAGTTTGAATTGACAAGGTCATCAAATAAAAATATTATAAACAACAAAATACTGTTGGTAAAACAACTTTTAAAAAAATCCAGATATCTGTCCATGAGGAAATATTGAAGATTTCTTAAAAAAAAAGATGCGTATGTTTTACATACTCTTTATTATAATGTGACAACCTTAGGAGCATTAAAACTGCCAGTACAAGTGATGTGACTTCACATTCAGGGCTACAAAGATGTGACAGATTCTGAGAAAACAACTGATTTTACGTTTCCAACTACTCCTAGTTCTAACTTGCCCTCTAATTTAGTCTTAAATGGCTGTTTGCCCTCAAATCAAACAGGACAGTTACATGACGTACGGAGGTGTGAAAAGAGGCGTGAACTTGTGATTGGTTTTAATGATTGTTCTTTCATTTCCCAAGCAGAAGGGTTTCAGTCCTCAAGTCTGCATTTTTGTGACACGTTTCTCTGTCTCCTCAGATCATGGATGACTACGACATAGTGCTCAAGTATTGGGCTACAGTGGAGGCGGACTACGCCACCCATGGGAACCTCCTGTTGACCAGGTGAGTAGCTCTGACAAGACAAGATTGTTCTTTCCTGTGGGTCAGATGCTTCGCAGTAGCCAGGATATTGGAAACAGCAACCTTGGATGCTTTAATTCATTCACTTAACTGTTCCATCATAATTTCAGTAGGTTTTATTTCGTGATGTAAGGACATGACCTCAGTGACCTTAGTGGTATCCACAGCCCTGTTTTGTGGGTTATTTCTGATGAATCCAAAATTTTGCTTTTCTTTTCAGATTATTCAAACAGCACCCTCATACCCTAAAGCTGTTCCCCAAGTTTGCTGACATTGCCCAGGCTGACTTGACAAGTGACGCGGATGTAACTGCCCTAGGTGCAGCTGCGCTGAAGAAAATGGCTGAGCTTTTTAGGGCCAAAGGCAAACATGATGCCATCCTGAAACCTCTGATCCAAGCCCATGCCAAGCAACACAAGGTCCCTGCGGAGAGCTTTTTGGTGAGGGTGATGCCTTATTATAGATAAACTGTGTCCCAATTCAGGGTCTGCGTCCTCCGAAAGAAGCAGACCCTAAATTGGGACACAGCTATAGATCTCTGTGGTGTGATCCTTTTCTCCCACGTTGTCTGTTTCGCTAGAAGTAGTATCTGTTGCATTCCACCTTTTTCTGTCCTCAAACCTGACTTTAAAGCAGTTTGGTTAATTTTCACTGTATTTTCTCTTCAGCTGCTGACAGAGATTGTTGGTAAAATCCTGGTGGAAAAGGCAAATCTCGATGCTGCTGGGCAGCAAGCCATGGAGAACATCATGGGCGTTCTCCGTGCTGACATGAGGGCCAACTTCAAAGAGCTGGACCAAAGTGGCTGAAGATTAAGTTATGTCAAAGTCAAGCCAGGACCAGACCATAGACAAGGAAATGTTTTACATAAAGAGCTTCCTTTAAAAATAAATGCTTTGATCTTCAGTAAACAACTAATCTGCAGTGAAAGGAAATTAATTACAGCACCACCGTAAACTACAGCCTCAAATCTTACTATAAAGTTAAACATCATAAAGAACATAATGGATCTTTTATTGCAGCATTATTGCATTCTATTCTGTTTGATGGTGAAGGTTTTTCTTATGTTGTGTCTGCTCCTCTAATTGCTCATCACAGTCAAAATAATGCTTTTTTAATGCAGTTAAAATAGACTGATCTCGTCTGGGAAGCTTGGCTAACAACAAACTGTAAAACTTTGACAAATATTACCAATAAAATTCTGTTTCACTGCTCATTTTTTGAGGTGTATTTCCAAGTTTTATCTCTCTCCTTAACATTAAAAGTCAGTGTAAACAGATTTTTGAGATTGTCCAAAACTGTAGGAATTAGATGTTGGCTTCATTTAAATCCACTGTATATATGTTGGGATAAACACAGAGAGGTATACTCTATAAGGGCAATTTTTATCTTAAGGGTATTATAGATATTAGTGTTGATTCCACAGAAAATGCTAACTATTTCTCAAGGCAAACTCAACCCCCGAATTACTGCACAACTACAAGAAAAAATATCTAGAAAAAATTATACACACACACACACACACACACACACACACACACACATATATACTTATACATATACACATATAATAGTAGTAGTAGTAGTTATATTATATATTGGGCAAGGGACACATCCATCCCAATATTCAAAGACACCCAAACTAACATGTCATAAATAATGTCACTAAAAAGTCCAAAGAATATCATAGTGTGTGCATATTTCTTGTAAGGCCCTCAATCATATGCTGGCTTCATAAAATTGCTCTAATCCCTTTGCAGATGGGGTTTCATAGCTGATTTAGGTCCTGTCTGAAAGCCAGTCCAGATAGGAATCAGGTCAAGTAAAACTCTTAACATTAAGTGTCTGGACACACACATGCATGCATTCACTCTCCCAACAAATGCACACAATACACACACACACACACACACACACACACACACACACATTAAAAAAATAACTTGGAACACTTCACACACAGCATTATCTGTCAGTTCTTAGTCACCTGCTCTAATGTGGACGTGACTCCTGATGCTGCATGTGCCCCTTAATTAAGCCTCTACAGTCCATTCAATGTGAGGTAAATCTATACTTGTAAACCCTGACAACAGAGCAGCATCTTCTTGCAACCCTTCGTCACAGAGGCATAATAATAACAATTTCATAGCAACCCATCAAGTAGTTTGCTTTAGTCATTCATTGTAATAACTTTGATCCACTGACTTTCTATCTAGTGCCATCATCAGGCCAAGTTTTCCTTTTGTCCAGGCATTTTGCATTACAAAACAGTTTTGAAGCCCATGTTGACAAGGCAAATCAATTCTTCTAAGATTGTCTTGATTAGGAATCAAATTACAGCAAAAAACTGTGTGGGACTCACATGAAGTGAGCATTTTCTGTAAAGGGAAGACTCATGGCGAGCCACAGAACCCATTTTTATTTAGATATCTCAAGAGATCAACCCTGTGAAATGACCATGCCATTTTCCATCGTCAAAATTTAGCTTAAATTTACAGCATTAGGTAACCCCCTTCCTGAGACGCTAACATGGAATTACTGGACTCCTCAGGTCTTCTAGTTTGATTCAACACCACTATTGTCACTCTAGCTTAAAAAACCCGCCCCGCATGGCCTCTTCAAGACAGGAATGTCAGCAGGCAATTAACGGGATTATGTACAGACCTAAATTGCATCGCAATTAACGTGTTAACTCTGACAGCCCTTCTTTAGTCTTTTGGCTCATGAACAAACACCTGCAAAATGAATGACATTCCATGCTTTTGGCTAATTAGCAAATGTTGGCATGCTAACATGCTAAAAGACAACGAATATAATATAAATATTACACACGTTAAAGCTCTACATTATAGCATTATTATTGTGAACACGTGAGCATCGAGCTCAGGGCACTGCTTTTTTATGGCTGGTCAAGTGTTACTATTTATGATGACTTACTGTAAATGTGTAAAAGAGGGTTAAAGTGTTGGTATTTGTGTTATCATTGACATTCACATCCCACAGCCTCCTTGATGTCCTTACAGTTTGTGACTTGATGCCAAAACAATGTTTGATTGTACGATGGATGATTGCCATGATGATAATCTAACTATTAATAGTGTGTGTGTGTCAGTGCATGTATGCAGACGTGATGCCAGGCACAGTTCCTGTGGTCACACTCTGGGAGGGGGGCAAACCTCTGCCTCCCCCCACATTGTCCGCCCTCTGAAGTCTGACCAATGGCTGATGGCACAGAGGTCAAATCAATTACAGGCACCCTGATACGATTACTGCTTTAGTGTCTCTAAGAGGCTGTGGCGCACTGTGAAACTACACAACCAAAGGCATCCATTGGTACAACCATGACTGCTCATTGTAAAAAGGGGCTAAATAACACTCCAAAGTTAGGTTATATTTTGGTCAGGGAACAACTGACATAGCCATTTTTATAGGGCCCCTTAAACTCTCACCTCACGATATCTGAATTATCTGTTCTATGGGAACCCTGCAATCTTCTTAAACTGTGAGAGGGCTTGTTCCCAATAAAGATTTTGTTCCTTACAATCAATGTACTTATTCAAACTAAAGCTGTATATTTGTCTTTCAAAGGAAAGGAACAACCAGCCAATTTAAAGAATTATAAATCACCTAGGTAAGACTTGTTTTGTTTATGTATTGTATGTGATCGTTGTGGCACTAAAAATGTTAACTATACCAGTATAAGTCAATGCCCAGCAGATAGTTAGCATATTAACTGTTAAATGAGAAATCAAAGTGTATCAGTATGCAATTTATGAAAGGTGCCATGTTGAAAAATTCAGATTTCCATGTTTTGTTTTTATTTATTATAAAGCAGGTTAGTGCCACATAATAATTTGAAAGTATTCTGATGCTGTATGCATTTCTCTGTATACAGAGAAATGCATACAGTTTGAATTCACAAACTGTGCCTTTAAACAAGCTGTTAAGACCTCCTTAAAGTTGTGATGTCACAACTACAGCTAATTTAATCTTATTATTTACACCTGTTTTTCTGCTTTGACATGTCAAAATGTCTTCTGTGAAAAAGACCTGCTGTGCTCTTCATGGAACAAAAGGAAGAACTGTTTATGAGGTTGATTGTGGTGAGTTATAATATATTTGTGCGGTATTCAGTTCTAGCTATTTAGTTCAAGTGATTACGTGTCAAATTCTCACCCCACAGATGGTTAAAAACCTCTCACAAACCAGTAGTGCTGATCTGCACTTATGGGAAAATACAAACGATGACTGCAGGGAGAAGACAGAAAACTGCAGTGGCTTATAGTCAAAGCACAAACATGTAGAGTAAAATGAAGAGAGAAAATAAAATACAAAATGTGTTATCAGTATGGAAAGTCCAGTCACAGTGGACAACTACACATAAATATAGACATGAAAAAGCCAGACAAGACAAAAGCAAAGATCCACGGGAACTAATCGAAGCTCGGCTGGTCGATGTCTGGGGGCACGGTGCAGCAAGTCAGGTTGGACAGGTAGAGAGCGGTAGCCATGGGAACAAGGCCGGCTGCCACCTTCAGGATGGTCAGCAGCCTCTCTGTAGCATTGGTCACACCATCTGGTGTCTGGAGGGGAAGAACATCACACAAGACTACTTTATAAGAAACAGAACAACACACTAAAGACAGGCCTCCTGCAGCTTCAGGTAAATTAGACTTAAGATATTTTAAATCTTTCTAATGCCACTTGGAATTAAATTTAAGACCCATTTTCTAACAACCAAAACTGAAGGAACTTTGAATTTTATTTTTCCCTAATATTTATTGTAACATGAAAATCAATGGGGTTTTTTGTCCCTTGAAAAAGTTAAATTATCTATGACAAATGTGAAAAAAACAACCCTTTTTAGAGTGGAACACATAAAAAAAATTAACATATTATATTACAAAGTAAGTATCTATTGGGTTTACAAATAGAAGTGGGAAACCTTTATCTTTGGCTGTTTTTTTAATGGCAATTTTGAGCTTCTCACTTTGTGTGTAAAAATCCCATCATGGTGGGTTTAAAAAAAGGAATACAATGAATTTCACATAAAATAGATGCTACCAATTTTGGGGAGATTTTACAATGCAACATCAGAAAAAAGAAGATTTATAAAATCCTACTTCCCATGTGTGAGCATTTGCAATAGAATTTGCTTCTATAGAACAACATGGCAGACTCCATGGACAAGGACCTTCTCCATTCAAATGATTATAAACAAATCAAAACATAGTTATGAAAATTTTATTTTATTTCTGCCAACAGATACCTTTAATCCTACACACTGGACCTGTTAATGGTCACAAAGGAGTGAAATAAACAATGACAAATATTCTCCCCCCATTGACTTCAATTCAGTGTGAGTAAACGGGTTAATAAAACACTTGTTTCCACTACTTAAAGCATCTTTGTGTCAATTGGAGTTCAACTTTGGTGAACTTTTTCCGATGAAGTCGCACTGTCCTCAAACACCAACAAAGAAGTATGTGTGGATGAGATTTGACTGTTCCTGTGTTAAAGCAGACAATATTGTCAGTCAGCACCATTAAAAATACAAACTGCCCCACATAAGAGATGCTGCCTGGCAGGAAGTGAGTTGAGAAACAGGCATAAAATGGTAGAAAATGGAAAATGTACCAAAGACATCATATTATTATTTTTTTATTAGCAATGCTAGGTAATTTTAGCAAGCAAGCTCACTTTCCATATGTGTCTGATCTGGCACTGCCAGCATTCAGGATGAATATTGCCCCAGCAGGTGTGATCACTCACCTGCATTTGCTCATGTATGACTATGCCCGAATTTAAACACAGTGTCAGAGTATCAGTCTTAGTATTACAGGAACTCAGTGCTACATTTGACACGGACTGCCACAACATATAACCATTGGCACAGTACAAAACTGGTTTGAATCCTACTGAAACAACAGGGACTATTTTGTGCCTATAGGTAATTATACATCTGATCAGACAAAAATGGTATGCTGAGTTTTGCAAAGCTCTATATTGCCTCTTCTGATTAACATCTACATGCTTCCATCGGCTCAGAGTATGGAAAGCAACAAAATACGTTACAATAATTATGCAGACGACACACAAATTTACATAACCATATCACAAGGGGACAATGGTCAAACACAATCTCTGACTGAGTGTATTAACCAAATGGACAATTGGATGTGCCACAAATGTTTTCGATTAAAGAAAGCTAAAGAAAAGAGAAAAGCCAAGCAGAGACAATTCAAAGACTGCATTCAGCTGGCAATTATAAAAACAACAGAATGAGCCATAAATCTTGGTGTAGGTGTGAATGAATGTAACCTTGCACTGGAATGACCTTACTGAAGCAGTATTAGCACCTTTGAATCAAGATGTGTTGCTTCATGCTCTTACTGGCTCTGATATACAATAACAAGCACAGTATAGAGAAGAATTAGTTTGGCAAAGACATGCTTAATGCTTCTTATTTATTATACGTTCAGGAGAAATGTCCTGGTGGAGATTTTCTTGGTACATCACGTTATAAGAAATATATCAGTTTGAATTGACAAGGTCATCAAATAAAAAATATTATAAACAACAAAATACTGTTGGTAAAACAACTTTTAAAAAAATCCAGATATCTGTCCATGAGGAAATATTGAAGATTTCTTAAAAAAAAAGATGCGTATGTTTTACATACTCTTTATTATAATGTGACAACCTTAGGAGCATTAAAACTGCCAGTACAAGTGATGTGACCTCACATTCAGGGCTACAAAGATGTGACAGATTCTGAGAAAACAACTGATTTTACGTTTCCATCTACTCCTAGTTCTAACTTGCCCTCTAATTTTCTAATGGCTGTTTGCCCTCAAATCAAACAGGACAGTTACATGACGTATGGAGGTGTGAAAAGAGGCGTGAACTTGTGATTGGTTTTAATGATTGTTCTTTCATTTCCCAAGCAGAAGGGTTTCAGTCCTCAAGTCTGCATTTTTGTGACACGTTTCTCTGTCTCCTCAGATCATGGATGACTACGACATAGTGCTCAAGTATTGGGCTACAGTGGAGGCGGACTACGCCACCCATGGGAACCTCCTGTTGACCAGGTGAGTAGCTCTGACAAGACAAGATTGTTCTTTCCTGTGGGTCAGATGCTTCGCAGTAGCCAGGATATTGGAAACAGCAACCTTGGATGCTTTAATTCATTCACTTAACTGTTCCATCATAATTTCAGTAGGTTTTATTTCGTGATGTAAGGACATGACCTCAGTGACCTTAGTGGTATCCACAGCCCTGTTTTGTGGGTTATTTCTGATGAATCCAAAATTTTGCTTTTCTTTTCAGATTATTCAAACAGCACCCTCATACCCTAAAGCTGTTCCCCAAGTTTGCTGACATTGCCCAGGCTGACTTGACAAGTGACGCGGATGTAACTGCCCTAGGTGCAGCTGCGCTGAAGAAAATGGCTGAGCTTTTTAGGGCCAAAGGCAAACATGATGCCATCCTGAAACCTCTGATCCAAGCCCATGCCAAGCAACACAAGGTCCCTGCGGAGAGCTTTTTGGTGAGGGTGATGCCTTATTATAGATAAACTGTGTCCCAATTCAGGGTCTGCGTCCTCCGAAAGAAGCAGACCCTAAATTGGGACACAGCTATAGATCTCTGTGGTGTGATCCTTTTCTCCCACGTTGTCTGTTTAAGCTAGAAGTAGTATCTGTTGCATTCCACCTTTTTCTGTCCTCAAACCTGACTTTAAAGCAGTTTGGTTAATTTTCACTGTATTTTCTCTTCAGCTGCTGACAGAGATTGTTGGTAAAATCCTGGTGGAAAAGGCAAATCTCGATGCTGCTGGGCAGCAAGCCATGGAGAACATCATGGGCGTTCTCCGTGCTGACATGAGGGCCAACTTCAAAGAGCTGGACCAAAGTGGCTGAAGATTAAGTTATGTCAAAGTCAAGCCAGGACCAGACCATAGACAAGGAAATGTTTTACATAAAGAGCTTCCTTTAAAAATAAATGCTTTGATCTTCAGTAAACAACTAATCTGCAGTGAAAGGAAATTAATTACAGCACCACCGTAAACTACAGCCTCAAATCTTACTATAAAGTTAAACATCATAAAGAACATAATGGATCTTTTATTGCAGCATTATTGCATTCTATTCTGTTTGATGGTGAAGGTTTTTCTTATGTTGTGTCTGCTCCTCTAATTGCTCATCACAGTCAAAATAATGCTTTTTAATGCAGTTAAAATAGACTGATCCCCTCTGGGAAGCTTGGCTAACTACAAACTGTAAAACCTTCACAAATATTACCAATAAAATTCTGTTTCACTGCTCATTTTTTGAGGTGTATTTCCAAGTTTTATCTCTCTCCTTAACATTAAAAGTCAGTGTAAACAGATTTTTGAGATTGTCCAAAACTGTAGGAATTAGATGTTGGCTTCATTTAAATCCACTGTATATATGTTGGGATAAACACAGAGAGGTATACTCTATAAGGGCAATTTTATCTTAAGGGTATTATAGATATTAGTGTTGATTCCACAGAAAATGCTAACTATTTCTCAAGGCAAACTCAACCCCAATTACTGCACAACTACAAGAAAAATATCTAGAAAAATTATACACACACACACACACACACACACACACACACACACACATATATACTTATACATATACACATATAATAGTAGTAGTAGTAGTTATATTATATATTGGGCAAGGGACACATCCATCCCAATATTCAAAGACACCCAAACTAACATGTCATAAATAATGTCACTAAAAAGTCCAAAGAATATCATAGTGTGTGCATATTTCTTGTAAGGCCCTCAATCATATGCTGGCTTCATAAAATTGCTCTAATCCCTTTGCAGATGGGGTTTCATAGCTGATTTAGGTCCTGTCTGAAAGCCAGTCCAGATAGGAATCAGGTCAAGTAAAACTCTTAACATTAAGTGTCTGGACACACACATGCATGCATTCACTCTCCCAACAAATGCACACGATACACACACACACACACACACACACATTAAAAAAATAACTTGGAACACTTCACACACAGCATTATCTGTCAGTTCTTAGTCACCTGCTCTAATGTGGACGTGACTCCTGATGCTGCATGTGCCCCTTAATTAAGCCTCTACAGTCCATTCAATGTGAGGTAAATCTATACTTGTAAACCCTGACAACAGAGCAGCATCTTCTTGCAACCCTTCGTCACAGAGGCATAATAATAACAATTTCATAGCAACCCATCAAGTAGTTTGCTTTAGTCATTCATTGTAATAACTTTGATCCACTGACTTTCTATCTAGTGCCATCATCAGGCCAAGTTTTCCTTTTGTCCAGGCATTTTGCATTACAAAACAGTTTTGAAGCCCATATTGACAAGGCAAATCAATTCTTCTAAGATTGTCTTGATTAGGAATCAAATTACAGCAAAAAACTGTGTGGGACTCACATGAAGTGAGCATTTCTGTAAAGGGAAGACTCATGGCGAGCCACAGAACCCATTTTTATTTAGATATCTCAAGAGATCAACCCTGTGAAATGACCATGCCATTTTCCATCATCAAAATTTAGCTTAAATTTACAGCATTAGGTAACCCCCTTCCTGAGACGCTAACATGGAATTACTGGACTCCTCAGGTCTTCTAGTTTGATTCAACACCACTATTGTCACTCTAGCTTAAAAAACCCGCCCCGCATGGCCTCTTCAAGACCGGAATGTCAGCAGGCGATTAACGGGATTATGTACAGACCTAAATTGCATCGCAATTAACGTGTTAACTCTGACAGCCCTTCTTTAGTCTTTTGGCTCATGAACAAACACCTGCAAAATGAATGACATTCCATGCTTTTGGCTAATTAGCAAATGTTGGCATGCTAACATGCTAAAAGACAACGAATATAATATAAATATTACACACGTTAAAGCTCTACATTATAGCATTATTATTGTGAACACGTGAGCATCGAGCTCAGGGCACTGCTTTTTTATGGCTGGTCAAGTGTTACTATTTATGATGACTTACTGTAAATGTGTAAAAGAGGGTTAAAGTGTTGGTATTTGTGTTATCATTGACATTCACATCCCACAGCCTCCTTGATGTCCTTACAGTTTGTGACTTGATGCCAAAACAATGTTTGATTGTACGATGGATGATTGCCATGATGATAATCTAACTATTAATAGTGTGTGTGTGTCAGTGCATGTATGCAGACGTGATGCCAGGCACAGTTCCTGTGGTCACACTCTGGGAGGGGGGCAAACCTCTGCCTCCCCCCACATTGTCCGCCCTCTGAAGTCTGACCAATGGCTGATGGCACAGAGGTCAAATCAATTACAGGCACCCTGATACGATTACTGCTTTAGTGTCTCTAAGAGGCTGTGGCGCACTGTGAAACTACACAACCAAAGGCATCCATTGGCACAACCATGACTGCTCATTGTAAAAAGGGGCTAAATAACACTCCAAAGTTAGGTTATATTTTGGTCAGGGAACAACTGACATAGCCATTTTTATAGGGCCCTTAAACTCTCACCTCACGATATCTGAATTATCTGTTCTATGGGAACCCTGCAATCTTCTTAAACTGTGAGAGGGCTTGTTCCCAATAAAGATTTTGTTCCTTACAATCAATGTACTTATTCAAACTAAAGCTGTTTATTTGTCTTTCAAAGGAAAGGAACAACCAGCCAATTTAAAGAATTATAAATCACCTAGATAAGACTTGTTTTGTTTATGTATTGTATGTGATCGTTGTGGCACTAAAAATGTTAACTATACCAGTATAAGTCAATGCCCAGCAGATAGTTGGCATATTAACTGTTAAATGAGAAATCAAAGTGTATCAGTATGCAATTTATGAAAGGTGCCATGTTGAAAAAAGTCAGATTTCCATGTTTTGTTTTTATTTATTATAAAGCAGGTTAGTGCCACATAATAATTTGAAAGTATTCTGATGCTGTATGCATTTCTCTGTATACAGAGAAATGCATACAGTTTGAATTTCTAAACTGTGCCTTTAAACAAGCTGTTAAGACTTCCTTAAAGTTGTGATGTCACAACTACAGCTAATTTAATCTTATTATTTACACCTGTTTTTCTGCTTTGACATGTCAAAATGTCTTCTGTGAAAAAGACCTGCTGTGCTCTTCATGGAACAAAAGGAAGAACTGTTTATGAGGTTGATTGTGGTGAGTTATAATATATTTGTGCGGTATTCAGTTCTAGCTATTTAGTTCAAGTGATTACGTGTCAAATTCTCACCCCACAGATGGTTAAAAACCTCTCACAAACCAGTAGTGCTGATCTGCACTTATGGGAAAATACAAACGATGACTGCAGGGAGAAGACAGAAAACTGCAGTGGCTTATAGTCAAAGCACAAACATGTAGAGTAAAATGAAGAGAGAAAATAAAATACAAAATGTGTTATCAGTATGGAAAGTCCAGTCACAGTGGACAACTACACATAAATATAGACATGAAAAAGCCAGACAAGACAAAAGCAAAGATCCACGGGAACTAATCGAAGCTCGGCTGGTCGATGTCTGGGGGCACGGTGCAGCAAGTCAGGTTGGACAGGTAGAGAGCGGTAGCCATGGGAACAAGGCCGGCTGCCACCTTCAGGATGGTCAGCAGCCTCTCTGTAGCATTGGTCACACCATCTGGTGTCTGGAGGGGAAGAACATCACACAAGACTACTTTATAAGAAACAGAACAACACACTAAAGACAGGCCTCCTGCAGCTTCAGGTAAATTAGACTTAAGATATTTTAAATCTTTCTAATGCCACTTGGAATTAAATTTAAGACCCATTTTCTAACAACCAAAACTGAAGGAACTTTGAATTTTATTTTTCCCTAATATTTATTGTAACATGAAAATCAATGGGGTTTTTTGTCCCTTGAAAAAGTTAAATTATCTATGACAAATGTGAAAAAAAACAACCCTTTTTAGAGTGGAACACATAAAAAAAATTAACATATTATATTACAAAGTAAGTATCTATTGGGTTTACAAATAGAAGTGGGAAACCTTTATCTTTGGCTGTTTTTTTAATGGCAATTTTGAGCTTCTCACTTTGTGTGTAAAAATCCCATCATGGTGGGTTTAAAAAAAGGAATACATTGAATTTCACATAAAATAGATGCTACCAATTTTTGGGAGATTTTACAATGCAACATCAGAAAAAAGAAGATTTATAAAATCCTACTTCCCATGTGTGAGCATTTGCAATAGAATTTGCTTCTATAGAACAACATGGCAGACTCCATGGACAAGGACCTTCTCCATTCAAATGATTATAAACAAATCAAAACATAGTTATGAAAATTTTATTTTATTTCTGCCAACAGATACCTTTAATCCTACACACTGGACCTGTTAATGGTCACAAAGGAGTGAAATAAACAATGACAAATATTCTCCCCCCATTGACTTCAATTCAGTGTGAGTAAACGGGTTAATAAAACACTTGTTTCCACTCGCAAAGCATCTTTGTGTCAATTGGAGTTCAACTTTGGTGAACTTTTTCCGATGAAGTCGCAGTGTCCTCAAACACCAACAAAGAAGTATGTGTGGATGAGATTTGACTGTTCCTGTGTTAAAGCAGACAATATTGTCAGTCAGCACCATTAAAAATACAAACTGCCCCACATAAGAGATGCTGCCTGGCAGGAAGTGAGTTGAGAGACAGGCATAAAATGGTAGAAAATGGAAAATGTACCAAAGACATCATATTATTTTTTTTTTATTAGCAATGCTAGGTAATTTTAGCAAGCAAGCTCACTTTCCATATGTGTCTGATCTGGCACTGCCAGCATTCAGGATGAATATTGCCCCAGCAGGTGTGATCACTCACCTGCATTTGCTCATGTATGACTATGCCCTAATTTAAACACAGTGTCAGAGTATCAGTCTTAGTATTACAGGAACTCAGTGCTACATTTGACACGGACTGCCACAACATATAACCATTGGCACAGTACCAAACTGGTTTGAATCCTACTGAAACAACAGGGACTATTTTGTGCCTATAGGTAATTATACATCTGATCAGACAAAAATGGTATGCTGAGTTTTGCAAAGCTCTATATTGCCTCTTCTGATTAACATCTACATGCTTCCATCGGCTCAGAGTATGGAAAGCAACAAAATACGTTACAATAATTATGCAGACAACACACAAATTTACATAACCATATCACAAGGGGACAATGGTCAAACACAATCTCTGACTGAGTGTATTAACCAAATGGACAATTGGATGTGCCACAAATGTTTTCAATTAAAGAAAGCTAAAGAAAAGAGAAAAGCCAAGCAGAGACAATTCAAAGACTGCATTCAGCTGGCAATTATAAAAACAACAGAATGAGCCATAAGTCTTGGTGTAGGTGTGAATGAATGTAACCTTGCACTGGAATGACCTTACTGAAGCAGTATTGCGCACCTTTGAATCAAGATGTGTTGCTTCATGCTCTTACTGGCTCTGATATACAATAACAAGCACAGTATAGAGAAGAATTAGTTTGGCAAAGACATGCTTAATGCTTCTTATTTATTATACGTTCAGGAGAAATGTCCTGGTGGAGATTTTCTTGGTACATCACGTTATAAGAAATATATCAGTTTGAATTGACAAGGTCATCAAATAAAAAATATTATAAACAACAAAATACTGTTGGTAAAACAACTTTTAAAAAAATCCAGATATCTGTCCATGAGGAAATATTGAAGATTTCTTAAAAAAAAAGATGCGTAAGTATCTATTGGGTTTACAAATAGAAGTGGGAAACCTTTATCTTTGGCTGTTTTTTTAATGGCAATTTTGAGTTTCTCACTTTGTGTGTAAAAATCCCATCATGGTGGGTTTAAAAAAAGGAATACATTGAATTTCACATAAAATAGATGCTACCAATTTTTGGGAGATTTTACAATGCAACATCAGAAAAAAGAAGATTTATAAAATCCTACTTCCCATGTGTGAGCATTTGCAAGTATTTTGAAAGATTCATTTAAGTCATTTTAATACCAATTAAGGCCATTATTTAAGATTATTGAATTCAATGCCTTTTCTGACTTATTAAGGATCCACGGGAACCACGTAAAGACACATTTAGTGTTCTATAAACAACATCAGCACAGACCCTAAACTGCAGAAACACTGCTGCATAATCCACATGCAAATATTGCTTCCACATATTTTCTGCAGGGTTCATCATGCTCTATTTGAGACTAATCTCACGATGACATACCGAGACTAATCGAACTACAACAACCACCCCGTGGTTGTATGCCTACACTAACAACTCAAGTTGCAGTTTACATACAAGTCTGTTCAGACTTCGTTGCCACGACAGTTTACAATGCCTTGAATATGTAAGTTGCTCCAAAGAAGTTACAAATTGTAAAACATTAGTGTCACCAATTCAGTACCTGACTAAATGTCTCCCCTTCTATTCCTGCGATATGATATTGAATAATGTTCAGCAAAGTGTTTGTGATCTAAGTGTTTTTTGATATAGAATGCCATCTCTTCTTCATTTTATCTTATTAGAGATTTGTGTGAAATTTTGTCATAATCAGCACACAACTTCCTGAGTTCTGGCCAAAAACATATTGTTAGGTCACTAATCTGTTCATCCTTGAGTCAAAAGAAAACATTTGGGCCAAATTTGGTGAAATTACCTCAAGATGCCTCTGAGATTCTACAATTCTACAATTTCATTTAGCAGACGCTTTTATCCAAAGCGACGTACAACACAAGCAAGAATTAAGACTTAAGGAAAAAAACCCTTAGTAAGTGCAAAAAGTGCTTCAGGTGTGATTGGTCACAGGTATTGCCGTCTAGTGGCAGAAGAAGTGCCGCACAGGTTACTGGTTTTTGAACTGCAACTCGACAAGTTCTGGCAGCATACAACCCAGAGTTGGTAATTCTAGTTTTATGAGGGGTTATGTATGTGTGCTTTTTATCTTGTTAGTTTAGCCCTTGTTGGTTGTTATTGCGACAGCAGTCATCCTTTTTCCACTGTGGTAATCATCATCATAAATCTGAGTCAAATCACAATGTCTATGACAAAAGATGATGCAAACCTGATCCTCTGCAAACAGCAAGGGGCAATGCAGAGATGCAGCCAGCTTTCTGACAGCGTCCAGGCGCTCCGTGGGGACCGAAGCATTACGAGCTACAACAGACAGATGGAGGAGAGGGAAGCTGATCAGAGAGAGAGAGACACAGACAGGCTGGACTAAAAGTTAGTCACTGTCCAGCAATACAGAAAGGACTGAGGTACAGTATATAGAAATGGTAAAAAAAAAAAAGACCCATCTTAGAGAACTGACGCTCCATTTCATCCCTTATGCTCCTGTTTTGTCCTCGTTCAAGTGATTTATTAAGGAGCCGAGTGCAGCAAATAAAAAGTTAAAAATTGAACCATACCATTAGTGACCATGAAGCAGACTTTTCCGAGAAAATATCCAGGGTCCAAATATTTTAGGGAAGCTTCTGCTGACTGGAAACTATGACAAAACAATAAATACATGTCACAGAATGAGATCATTTTATATTTTAACAATTAATTAGGAACAAACCATATTTGAGGAATTAAGAGCACCTTTCTATACAATGATGAAATTAGGTCTTGTAATTTAATTGGATGTGAAAATGTGTGTTTACATTTTGATTCAAGGACAGACTAATTAGGAAGTCAATAGTTCTATTTTAACAAAGAAGTGGACACCATGCTATCGAGTTCTGATTTCTCTCATCATGTAATAACAACTGGTCTAAGTTTAACACTAATGTGTGGGTGAAGATGAAAAGAGAAGCTCTTGGTGTAAAAAAAAAATAACAAACCCAGCTCTGGCTGAGAACATTATTGAAGGACAACATGCAAACAGAATTGAGTTTCATTCAGGCAAACTTAATCTACAAATGTAGATATTTTATCTGTGTGTGTCCAGGTGAGGGGATTAAATTATAAAGCTGAAAAAGATTTGAAAGTTACCTGAGCTCCGAGGCTAGGTTGATGATAAACACCACCAGGTCTATCCTTGGACGGCTCTCATCATTCTTCATGGGCAGAGGAAGACTCTTAGCTAGTCTCCTGATGATTGCAATAAAAGGGTTAAACATGGTTACCAATATCAATAAAAGGGTTGAATATGGTTACTACCATGTAGCAAACGGGTGATAATTCTGTGTTCACGTCACATAGGATGGATAGTGTCTAAGGGAAAGACACCCATGTCTTACCGCTTGTGTGTTCATTTAATAAGACAACTCGAGGTGGTCGTACATGGTTAAATATACTATGGACCTTTCTCAATACTAAGTTCGCCAAGTTCGGACTTGTGAACTTGGAAGTTTGAGCTCGGCAAGCTCAACTGAAGAGTGCACACTCCCGAAGACAGGAGGGCACAGCACTTTCACTCTGCAATTGGAACAGCAGTGTGCTTAGCATAACCAAATATCTTCACTGTAGTGTGTATAATTACACAAAATCTCATATAAACACAAGCCTGCCTCCTTTACTTTTCATTCATTCATTCATAAATAAATATTTCTGTGTGTGTGTATCCTATTAATCATTATTATAAATAATATTTATACATTTGTATATATTTTGAGTATTTCTAGGTCAAAAGTCATCATATAAAAAGCCTGGAGCAGGAAAAGGCCCATCGTTGAAAAAAAAAATTGTAAAGCAGCACTCTCCAAAACGACAACTAGTAATTTCAAAATTGTAATTGTAATTGAATTGGAACAGCATTTGGACTGTGACTGATGACGCTTCACGAGTCCACAAGAACTCAGGTACCGTCAAGAACACAGGCTGAGAAAGGCCTTATGCATTCACTATACATGTATTCATAAGCCCTATTATTAAGTGCTAAGTCTGATATCAGAGCTTTCAGAAAAAAAGTTTCCTGGTTGTAAATATAACTTGATGTGAACAATATTTACCTGCCCAAACTGATAATTATGATGTCTCCAATATACAATGAACACAGCATAACTGTGTTGTGCTGAACCTTCAATTGCTAGTGAATAAATAGGTGCAGTTGCATGGTTTAACATATACACAATAAAAAAACAACATGCATTATCTAGTTTCAATAGCAGTATAGCAGATGGTGTTTCCAGTTGTGTGTTTAATGACCATGTGCTGTAACACACAGCTGATCTCAGCAGTTCGTAAAGGACGGAGCTGTACTCACACATTCACGGTGACAGCAGTCTCCTCCACCAAGGCGTCTGCTAAACTCTGCTGAAACTGCTCCTCGCTCTCCACCAGCTGGAGGAAAAACACTTCAAGTCAGCACAAAACTGGGTGATAACACTTGGCACTTTAACACACTGCTATCAAAAAGTGCAAAAGAACACTCTTAACACCAACTAAAGATGCATTTTGAAAACATGGCTTAATGTGTACTTGAATATGTGGGGGGAAGTAACACAGTAGCCTAAATTTTCTTCAGTGGGTGCTGGTACCATATTTCAGAGAGCAATTATTTTTAACGTCATCTGATGGCATACGTCTTGATTAAAGGTCCAGTGTGTAGGATATAGTGACATCCTGTGGTGAGGTTGCAGAACTGAAACTTCTCACATGTATCAAGCGTGCAGGAGAACAACAGTGGCTGACATGAAATTTGGCCCTATCATGAGCCAGTGATTGATTTGTTAGTTCTGGGCTACTTTAGAAACAACACGGCAGACTCTGTGGTCAAGGACCCATGAAGCAGGTCCAGTTCTGGACTGCTCTGAATGGGGGGGGGGGGTTATTGCTTAAGACTGTATGCTAAACAATCTCGTGTTTTATTCTAAGCTAAAAGAGTATTATCTTGATATCTTGATGGCTTGAGGACATTTGGGGCCTTGAACTTTTTTTTTTTTTAAAAAAACAAGCTCAATTTTGTGCCTTTTTAAATGCACACAATTTACAGCCTGCGGGCCAACTCTGTTCCCCTATAGGGTGCCAGGTGGCCCCTCCTTTTAATTCCCAAAGTAAACTGACGCACATTGGGAACTGTTTTTGTACTTTCAGAATGCATAAGGTGCAGAGTGCATAAAACAGCATCAAAATAGAGCTTTTTTATCAAAAAAAGTAGAGGATCCCCCAAATCCCCACCAGAGTCCTAGCTAAGCCTCTAATGTCCTAGAAACATCCTGAAATCCTATAAACATCCTAAAATGCCAGAACTGTCATAAGATTCTAGAAATTGCCTAAAATCCTAGAAACATCTCAAAATCCAAGGAAGCGCAGTGAGACAGACAAACAGAGCGGAGCTTCTCTTCATAGCACCAAAGTGTCTGAAACAGCTAAATTTGCAGAGGTGGGAAGTGCCTCCTTTAGACATCCATAGACTACTTTATGTTAGCTTCTGGTTTTAATCAGACTTTGGATGGAATTATTTAGAAACACCAGGACGCATCACTCATGTTTCATCCAGCCACTCGCACTGAGCTCTCATTATTAATAACAGGGGCAAATGTAATTTTTGGAGGGCCTGGGGCCACAGGGATATTACCTTATTTTCACCCATTCTCTAACTGGGAATGTTGGCAAGCTGTTGGCAGCTATAGGAGAAGTAGGCCTACTCAAAAAATGTTTTTCCTGAGTAAAATAATTAATAGCACAGACGTTTCACAGAAGTTCAAGTCAGAGTCCTGCAGTCAGGAGAGGTTTGAACTTCTGTGAAAGGTCTGTGCTATTAATCATTTTACTCAGGAAAAAAACAACAACTTTTGAGTAGATCCGCCATGATGAAACGCTGTGGAAGCACATATGACTCGGTTGTCAAACGCTCAGCTGTATTCTAGAGTCAAAGTCGTTTACTGCATTTGGTTCACTGCGGCGCTAGTCTTATTATCATTGGCTGTTCGTGTTGTCTGTCAAAACATGGCTGAAATGCGTTCTATCGACATTCTATTAACCTTATCTCATAGTTCAATCGAGGAAAAGTTATTTCGGGATTGAAATCATTATCGTTTTATCGCTCAGCCCAACATGCGTGCATCAGTTCTTCTTTGTCTGTGGGGATTAATTACTCTTACACCCCAGAAAGTAACTTTTTGGGGAGTAAGACTTGACTTTATAAAATTGGTCCTCACAAGTATGGAATTACTAATGTGCACACACACCCAGCTGTCCGGGGAAAGGGGATCTGTCTTTGAGATCTCTCCTTCACATGTCCATGAGGTTGTTCTGATGGTCATTGGGAGTTTTTTTCTTAGAGAGCTTGGGCTGGGCACCTGTTGCTGATTTGGGTCTATCAGGCCCAGCAAAACACCTTCAGCAACAAAAATCTTATTGGTTCCTCAAAATTTGTAATTTCCTCAACAAAAAAATACACAGAAATTATTCCATGTTTGTATGAAAAGTTGCACTACAGTTATGTGTAATATTGACTGCTTTGTTTGATAAATCATCAGGGGACAGGCACTTATAAGTTGTCCATTGCACCATGCAGCCTGAAAAAAGAAGTGTGCCAAGTATGTGCTGGTTCAAATATTGCTTTTTTGTCAGCGGTTATATGGTTATATATTGGTAAAGAAAATAATTATGTCCAAAGATGCTAAAGGGCTTAAGGAAGGGCAGGTTTATTTAGTCTTTCGAACACTTTTGCAGTTCTAAGTTTTATGGCAAAGAAATGCATAACCATTTTTTTAAAACACAAGAGAAAAGTATTAATCAGAAAAAAAATACAATAATCCAAATGGTGACATCTATAAATCTCTATTTCTAAGTGTCAGCCAATGGTGGCCCATGCACTTATTCAAATGGTTCAAAAATTGGTGAAAAAGGCAGAATGCCAACAGAGAAAATGTGAGTGAAAGGAGAGAGAAAGACAAACATACTCAGAAACAGTTTAACATGATAAACAAGTTATTGTTGTGAAACATGTACAAAAATATCCATAAATGTGCAATAGAATCCACTCTAGTGATTGAGCTATCGTATACCACTTTGAAACACGGTTATTTTCCTTTTGGCTCCACCTGAGAGCAGCTAAAACAGCTTCAACATCGTATCAGCTGGTTTGTTTTCAACAAGTCGACATAACAGATCCCAAAACACGGCGGTTTGACCGCAACTGTCAGTGGCTGAAGATAAAATGCATAAAGACGAACTCACCAAGATGTTCGCTGTCTTCAACCCGGGCAGCTTACTAAACGGCTTCAACAACGACATCTTGACATAAAGGCTAAAAACAATCCTACGTTTGGTAAATTTACGACGTGAAGCCAGTCTCTTGTCATTTCAGGCATTTCATGCTCCCTCGCGCTTCTTTTCCGAACGTGCGTCTGACGTCACGGCGCTTACGCCGGATGACGTCATGACGTTTTCCCAGTACATGCCATGGATCTATTACAAGGACGTACATGCAGTTGTCTTCTGCCCCCTACAGGCTGCTGGCTGAGCTGCACGTCACTCCTTATGGTAGCACTCCTGGAGCAAAATGCTGCAGCAGTAATGCAGCTGTTTTTCTTCTTGACCGGGAAATATCAGCTTGAAAGGAACCACAGCTGCAACTACTGTACACTTTAGTACAGCTTTGAGGTAACTTTTTTACGTGCTTTTATATTTTCCATTTTATTTTACTTTATCCTTGTTTTTAATTTGAAAGTTTTATATCATAGCTACTTTGCAGAATCATAATATTAATGCAAAGTATCATCAACCAATGCATTATAGTGAATTTTTATGGACTGAGCCACTGTACATGAAGTTGTTAAATACTCCCAATTTTTACCAACTATAAGATTAGTGATGCTTCCACGGCATGCACCAATAACTATAATGCAATACTATAGCATATTTTATTCCTAAATGGGCTGTTTTGCATGAGTACTTGTAATTTGGTACTTTGAGTCCATAATAATATTAATATTTTTTGTACATTTACTTAAAATAACTTTCAGAGTGGGGAAAAAATGCAACACCACACAAACACCAAATATGGATTTTTTAAATTATGTAAATGGTTAATATTGCAAATACAAATTAAACTTAGCTGGCCTACTAAAATAATAAAATCAAATGTTTTCCAGTCCTCTAGATACAAGTTGCTGCAATTACAGTGACTGAAGTGAGATGAACAACTTTCACTTCAATTTGCAGTTGAAAAGAGGTAATAAATCACAGCATTTGTTACTGCAATACTCAGCATGTCAGAAAACGGGTAATAATCGCAATAATATAGCATCATGACCCAGGTATCATGATTATATCGTATCTGTGGGGCTCCAGTGACCTCCAGCTTGAACTTTTAAGACAGTAAAAAATGCAGGATTTTTACTTGTACAAGGATTTCTATCCTGTGGTGTTGCTACTTTTATTTAAGAAAAGATTAATACTATTTCCACCACTTCACAGTTAGATGCACAAATCATCCCATACTATTACCATACAATAAAATTAATTTTCTGGTCTTAGTGGGATGAATTTTTATAAACCTAAACATGCAACAAACCAAAACTAATTTAAACACGTTTTTATACTTGTGATTAATAATAGGACCAAAAAAAAAGACAAACAAAACCTTTTTTTTGGTTTTCTTTGTAAAAAAGTTTTTGTATGGACATCAGTAAAGCAAAAGGAGGGTTAACACAAGCTCTTTAACCTCATTACTTTAGTTGTCACACACTGTATTTGTCCAAATTGCATAAACAGGAGGTGACGTTAAAGAGAAATATGTATGAAGCATGGTGTTTGAATAGAAGCAGAAAATTTTATTCACTTAATGGTGGCACAGCAAAGTACATTCCCGCAGTACATCCAGGTTGAATCACAGCAAACAGGACAAAAAAGTCCCTGGGCCTTTACGAATCAGTATGTAAATATGCACGTGGTCTGTATGGCATGTCAGGAGCTGAGTGGAGATATTTGGATGACTTCTTTCGGGGGGGCGAGTGAGTGTACTTTCAAAGTGTAACTTCATCACTGCATCCTGAATCAAAGGCAGGCTCGGGGATGCGAATCGGATTTCCCAGATCAGATTGTTATGGCTTAAAGGCAGCAAATAAAACATTAGAAGTGCCTTCAGTCATTCACAGCTCATTTCAAACATTACTGTGAGGGATGCCACACCAGTGAGCCCAACCGGTGTAAATGAATCCGCAGCAACTGAAACCGATTGATTCCTAATGGAACGAGAAGAACTGCATCGACATTAAAGGTCCAACTAATGATAAAAAAAATAACAGCACTTCATGTGAGTAAAATAAAAAACAGACAAAGTAGGGCAGCTGTCTCCTTGCTCGCTCATCACTTCTAAAAGAACTGTACATGAGATCAACAAGATGGCATTAATAAAAAATGACTGTACTGCTTCCAGGTCACGCTAGCGTCTCAATTCAGTCTTATTAAAGTTGATTTTGCATGTTTTCCTTTACCGCCACCACAGAGGTTGTTCCCTCATCCCCATCTTACCTTCCCACCATTCACCCCCTGCTAATGTACATGTCCCTCTTTAAACATGAACACACATACAAAGCCGACACACACACACACACACATTCCCACCGACACACTCTCAGCTCTCCATGCTCCTTCGACTAATGAATATATCCAAATCAAAGACTTTGGAGGTGTCCACTCCTGTTCATATCTCGCCGGACTCTCGCTCCTCGGAGCTGGAGCGTCTGTCCCGCTCCAGCGACAGGGATCTCTCCCGTTCCCTGCCCCTGGCTGTGTTCGAGGAGGGGGACCTCTCCCTGTCCTCCCACTCTCCGCACTCCGCTCTGTCCTCACGCCACCCCTCTCCTGCTGCGCCCTCTCTACACCTCTCCTGGGATGGCGAGGGTTCTCTGTCGCGGGTGTGAGATGATCTGTCTCTGGAGGACCTGGGGAAAAACAATCAGCCACAGATTGATTATCATCGCAAAAAATAATTTTTAAATACTAGATTGGGGACTTATATTGTTCACATGAAAGAGTGTAAACAGTGAAAACTCAATTTCATAGCCTAAAAACTGGATGGCTTTTTCAGCACAACAAAAATAAGGAGTTCATGGCGATGTCCTTATACAACTATTTTCTAAAAAAAATCTAAAATTATGTTTCTGAATCTTGAATGGTAGTTGTGACTACTGTGATAAAGCTGCAGTAGTAATTAAATCTTGATTCATTTCTAAATTAATCTAGAGCTGAACATGATTATTTTCACAGTTATTTAGTAATCTTTCATAAGACTGACTGTTTCACTCTAACAAATGGCCAAAATGGTTAAAAAATACTATCACAATTTGTTATGACACTGCTTAAAGTAGAGACAGAAATAATGATAACGATACATTTTATCTACTGAGCACTTTTAAAGCGAGAGTTATAGCTCAAAGTATTTCAGAATTAATGTGCAGCACATAAAAATGCAAAACAGAATGATGTTGTGGAGATTTTATGATCGACTTTATCACCATCTATTGACTTTGCCTGCTTTCCCTCAGTTCATGTTTTCTCAACATGGCAGCTGCTGCACTGGTCACTGTTACATTATGAGAACTGTATGAAGTTGAGTTTAATGCTAATTAAGGAGTTGGACTCTCAGTGATGGATTAAAGCCACACCTCTTTCTTTTGCGCCTGTGAGAGTGGGAGCGTGAGCGATGCCTGTCCTTGTGTCGATGTTTCCTCTCTCTCTCCCGATCCCGATCGCCGCCTTCTTCTCTGGAACGAGAAGCGCGGTGACGTCTTGAACGGTGGGAGGATGAAGTGCCTCCGTCCCTAGAAAAATAATTAAAATAAAAAAAACAGGTAAGCTGCACTGCTATAAGCGACTGATTATCAGATAAAGGCTTTACACTGAAACATCCTCATACATTCTGTCTCATACTCAGTGTAGCTGGTAGATAACAGCCTGCACAACAGCTAGTCCTGCTATGCCACACAGCACAACCGTTTTATTTAATATTCTATTTTCTGTGATTAGCTGGAGGTGGTGGTGTCTTCACTTCAAGCAAGATAATCCAGAAGCTCATTTCTTTCAGCTCCACCACTGAAACCATCTATGTAACAGAAACCCTGGTGACACTATTTCCACAGAAATCACTCAGTTTTGATTGACCAGATGGGGTACATTAATTTTAGATCACTGTATGGCTCTGCAAAGAAGTTAGTAAAAACCAGTTTTTTTAAAAAAATTATTTACACAATTTTTAAAATTTGTTTATTTTTTTATTATCATTATTATGCCATTATTATTATGGTTACTGTTTTTGTTGCTATTATTATTTTATTTATTTATTTATTACTGTGATTCTGTGTCTGAACACTGTTGGCGCCCCCTGCTGGGATGCACTGTAGGTGTTTTCTTATAATTAACTTATAATTAACCCCACCTGTGGGCTGTCTTTGTGATATTGCCGAACATACATGCTGAAGAGGGGCCTCTGGCCTGAAACGTCCGTGTGGCAATAAAAAGTGGTATAATCGCACTGCTGTCCTGATCTTGACTGCTCTTACAAGAAGCTGCAGTACATTCTTAATTAATACTGACAGCTGTTACTCAAACTACTTCACATGTGCCATTGCATTATAGTAGATCCATGTCAGCCTCTAAACTGTTTCCTGCTTACTTTTTTGTGATACCAAGTTTTGGTACAAAAGCAAATATCTTTTTCAATATCAACACTGCTGTATCACAGCTGGCTTTCTAAACAAACCTTGTGTTGATGTTTTTAATGCTAATAGTTCTTCATATAAAACTATATTCTTAATAAAATTACATCATGACACACAACTAGCTACTTGTCAGTCTTGTGTTGAGTTTTCACAAATGTTTAATGTCTAAAGTTTTTAATCGGTGCACAAGTTTAAAGCAGTATGTTGCGGCGTGAATTGGTATATTTGGTGAAATTATTATATCAATCGCACGTCTGACAAAGAGATTCTGGTCAAAGCAGACATACCTCGCATATCGTTCTCCACTTCTGGATCTCGACCTACGACAGGAGCACAAAATCAGACAGTTTGCAGACGACACTGAAATGTTTCTCTGTAAGCAGTAATGATTGGAGTCGGACCGTTTCTTACCTCCTACGCTCCCTCTCCCTTTCTCGTTCTCTCTCCCATTCTCGCTCTCTTTCCCGTTCTCGTTCCCGCTCCCTTTCTCGCTCCCGCTCCAACTCCCACTGTCGCTCTCTTTCGTCTTCTCTTTCACGTTCCTCTCGTCTTCTCATTCGCATTCTTTCTTGCTTCTCTATAACTGCTTTCTGCATTAAACAAAAACAGCGCTCAACGGAAAAACACTTGCAGCTGATACTGTTCTACATTCAGTAAAATACAAATAATGCAAAAGACGAAATGCCTTTTTGAACAACAAACATGGCATTTAAAGCAGTTCTCTACATTTTCAGTGCGCAACTTACCCTAAGCTTTTCAAGCTTCTCGCGGATTTCAATGAAGCCGAGGTGCAGTTTGCCCCCAAAGTGGTCAGCTAGACGACGGTCGTTGTCGTGAAGACCCAAGTAGGCAGAGCACACCTCGCACACCCGTAGTTTTTGTTGTTGAAAGCTGGAGGCTGGCATTGAGTTTCTGTACACATCCTGCAACAACAAAAGTTATATAATTGTGAAGCAAATTCACAGAAAAAAAAAAGAGACTGGACTAGAGTGTACGTTTTGTAAGGAAATACAACGCCTATTAAAATCCAAGACACGCCTTGTTAAATAAAAATGATGATTTCTGACATTATCCACTTTGATAAGAGATTATATTTTAACTGCTTTTACTTACACTCAAGTGAAAAAAAAATGATGAGTCACTGTTGACACAAATCATAAAATTTTCACAGAATGAAACTAATGTCTCCAGTCTTGTTGGTGGCGTGTAAGTAAAAATATCTATCTATTCAAAAACAATGAATCACTCACAGCAAAGGAATTATTAACTTTCTAACCTCTGCTTCTTTCTTTAAGCCCCGAGTCTTCTCCACCATTTCTAGTAGTTGCTGGGCCTCATCTACATTCCCCTCACCCCCAAGTTGCTCCGCCCGAGCCAGCATCTTCCCGATCTCTTCGTTCAGCTCATGGACACGTTCAGCCTTATTTTAATGGCAGGAGAAAAAAGAGACAAAAAATAAGCTCCAAGCTGTAGAAAAAAAAAGTTACTTTGCACAGATTCACGATAACCAGGTGGAGTGGAAAAGATGAATTACACCCCGTTTTAAAGGTGCACAGCATTCATAAAGACCTGATGATAATCGCACTAACAGTGTCCACAGTGAGTTTGTCACCTTTGCGGCCACTTCAGCGCTGATCTCATCCTGCGTCTCTGCTAGTCTCTTCTTGGCCAGCTCAGTCCTGCGGTCGCAGTCAGCGATGAAAGACTGAAGGTGTTCAGCAGCCTGCCAGAGAACACAGATGTTGTTAAGATAAATGGGTTTTTGGGTGCTTTAAATATGTACTAAACACTGTACATGTATGTGGCTGTGTTGCCCGTGTCTCTCATATGTCCAAGACAAATTTCTCCTGAAGGATACAATAAAGGCTATTCTAATCTAGAGAGATGTTTAACCTGTTTTGATTTGTTAAAATGTTTTTCTTTGCTGTACAAAACTTTATTAAACAAATGTGATCAGTCCTAAATAGAATTCTTTATGTGTATATGTACGCTTGGTCTCTGCCTGCTATTAACTGTGTGCCAACAAGGTTCATCTGCTGAGCTCACACCAATCCTCCTCAGACACATCATGTCCTCCCATCCTGCCCTCAATCATCCTTAAAATTTGACTTCCAACTACTCATAGTGTCGGTCACAATTCAACAGAAGCACTTTTATCAGCAAAGACTAACAAGTTAAATCCCTAATCTAACCAAATCAATTTCCATACCAAAGCCAAATACTATTCGTTTGTCACGACAGTTCTGCAATCTGTGCAGCATACTGTTATCTTTAGACTTTTGATTTGGGCAAAGATAAACTCCATAACAGAGAGCAGTCTGACTTGACCTGCTTATTAACATTAAATCCCCTCCCACAGTCAGTTTTGAGGCAGGAACCATGGAGACGTCACTGTGAGACAGCTTTGACCTGCTGCTCTGGAGAACAGTCCTGTGAATTTACTGAGCAAAAGTCATTCAAAACTGAGCTGTTAATTTTATGCAGTCATTAGATCATCACGTAAACAGCGTAGGAGGTGACAGCCAAACTACTTTCTTCAAGATGGTCATTGACTGACACTTTTACACAGTCTGAATTAATTTAAAATTCATCAAACTTACTCTCCTTGGTTTGACACAAAGCAGCCTCATCAGTCAATTGGATAATATTGGCAACCAATTTGTAAGACTTCGGATGCTGGATCAAAAATATTAAAAGGCAATAGACAAGATGAGCAAGTGTAGTTTAAGTAAAGATACATACTACTGGGATTAGCAGGTGTTGAAACTGAAAAACAGAACTGTGAGCTCAGGAAAACAAAAAAGCTGCTGTATTGACGTTGCTATGAGGATGGGTGAGAAGATAAAATATGATCCATGTTATAAATCTGTGAGTTTTAAAACAGAGCATGATGGGCTACAACAGCATGTGACAAGATTTTACCACACAAGTCACAAAGTGACAATCATTTCATCCTGCACTGTGATGATCATGAGATAAACAGTAAAATCACAATGTTCATGTGACAAACTAGTTCAACAAGAATCTGTGCTTGTTTGTGTCCAATAGTCCAACAAGCTGCGATGTTTCTGAACAGCAACGTTACAGGTGGTGCTTGGTAGTGATCTGTTCACATACCAACGTCAGAATATTTTATCAGATGTTATAGACAGCAAGGGTTGTATCATTACTAAAAGACTCACAGAGGTCCCAGTGATTTAGGCGTGACAATGACGACTCGAAAAAAAAAAAAAAAACACATCAATGACCAGTGATTCTAGTGTATGTTTTTTCAAAACTCATTTTGGCAGTTGACCTGTGCTCACTTTAGATTTGTGTTACTCAGTACAAGGAAGGGGTGTTGGGCTGTGTGTGTGCGTATACTACTCACATCAAGTTCGAAGAAGTACTCCTGTTCCTTAGAGGCGATCTCGTAGTCTGCTCTGAGGGCCAAGTCATGGACTTTCATGCACTCTCCCAGATCCATTCTCTGCAGAGATCAGAGAGACATCCATGCACTGTGTTCATATGCTTTATCATTTCACTCATCTTGAGATTTGTCTTGCCAGTAATTTCCAAATTTTAAATGCCATCACCTTAGTACCTGTAAAAGTGACAGCCTTTGAATCACGGTGCTGCAGGGCCAGATTTTTGAGCTGACTGTTGCTGCGTTCAAATGGGGTCGTGTTTACCGTGTTCATGAGAAGCGACCATATGAACCCTGATGTGGTATTAACGTCCTCAGAAATTTCCTGAGTGCTCCGAGTTCACAACCCCATGTACACAACTTTCCACGTCATAAACACTAGCTCCGTTAGAACGAAGCATATATTTCTGAACTGCATCAATACTACATGGTGATGTACACTGCAGTCTTGAGACACAAGCACATTTTTTGTGTCTGTTTTTAACTCCAGCATATTTGAAATGAACTAGTGATTTTGAGGTAAAATTGCCAGCTCTGCTTTCATTCGAGGGTGTTTGTATTTACATTAGATTAATGGAGTTGGAACTGCAGCTGTTAAAAGTTACATTCAATTGTTTACAGGCAAAATCTGGCTGTGATCTTTGACCTAAACCACAGCGGACATATGGTACTATTCATAGGTCAGGCCTGAACTGCAGTTGTCTCCCCCCCTTTTTTTTCTTTTACTTTTGAGGCTTATTAACATCAAATTTAATAGGGCTTGACTGATATTGGGTTTTTATTTCGGGGCCAATACTAATTATTAGTACTTAATGAGACAGAAACTCCAACACAAAACTCTGTTTAAATGCCTTAAACTTTCAACATCACATTCCACAAGTTCTGTCATTTTTTTTTTTTCGAAATTTAAGTGAAAATTTAAATAAAAAATGAACAGATAAAAATAGCTCCCTGAGGTTTCACAATGTTAAAGTTCCTCCCATGCTTACACTTCATTTGCATGTACTGCAAACTGCCTTCCCTGGTGTTGGTTGAGTGTACTATCCACACTTTTCTATTTGTTAGTTTTATCGGCTCTGATGATCTTCCAGGTCAATATTCTGTCGATCACTAAAAGGTATCGTTTGAATTGGGGTCAAATGCTCAAATAATATAATTGTGCACCCCATAAGTGCATAAAGGGACTGTGTGATTTTAAGTTCAATGTACTTGAGTAGACCAATGACAGCAGCTGTACTAATACTTTATGACTGCAGAGTCATGATGTAGTAATGCTGTGTCATAACATAATAATGCTGTTTCATGACATAGTAATGCTCTCTGTTTATAGATGTGATACTCACGGTGCCAGACAAAATGTCATGAGGACATGAATCCAGGAGGTGGCTTTTGCAGACTCTCTCATCTGTGAATTTTATTCTCTGCCGCATGGTATCTCCTTAAAAAAGAAAACCACAAGAGCAGAAAAACATGTTGACTTGTCCGACAGTCCACGACTTAAACACAGCAAGATGCTCACTAACTCACTGAGGCGTAATGAATAAGTCACACATTTGATACCTTACCAGTTAATACAAAAAGTTAGCTACCAGGATACAGTCTGATCAATGACAGATTCTGCTGGCGAGAAAGGAAGCCACGAAGAGAAGAGCACACCCAGCATGGCTAAGTACAGAGCTAACATTTCTAATGTTTGTTACGGAGGATGTTCGAAGCGACTTGACTTGCCATGTTCACTCAAACACAACAGGTAGCTAGCCGGCTGGCTATCCTCATGTTAGCTAGCTTGATCTGCAAAGCATGCCTCACTGCCAGTCTGGCATATAGGTTAGCTTCCCGGCTAATGCTAGCAACAACACAAACTCCTGATCGGATCAGACACAGATCTCAGCCTCTCACCGTCTCTCCCCGTCCCCATGAGCTGGTCCAGCATCGCTCGCATCTGCGCCTGGGCCGACATGTTTCTGTGTGTTTAGCTAACGCTGTGTGAGTCACTCCTCGCCAGCAACAGTCTTCACACATGCAGCCTCCTGAACCGCAGGCCTCGGCGGCTCCTCAACCACCACCAACCGCGGACAACTTTTCCCACGAGGAGAAAAAACACGCGAGCTGGTTGTGTGTCACGCTGGCAGAAATGAGTGGTTGTCCCAGCACTCTGACAGCAGCTAAATGTAACTTTGTGGCGGTGGTTGGCTTCAGGTCGGCTGAGCAAGTGCACCGTCTGTTTGAAAACTGCTGGAGTCCCGTGCTCGTGTCGTGCGGCGAGTAGAGCGAGCGGTGACTGGTGTAGACGGGCCGGTGGGTTAGCTATCTAAATCTGTGTGGAAATAAGTAACCAGTTCTTCTGTAACATTGTATCTAAATGTATTTCTAGCCAGTCAGCTAGAAGTTGGCAAGTTTATTCAACGTCCTTTCTTCCGCCTTTCCACTTCCCTTCCGTGCGCGTCGCCGCAGAGCGCGCTCTGGTCAACCCGCCTCGAGGAAGTGCTGCAGTCAGCCTCGCGCGCTGGTCGGTTTGGTGACGTTACAAGTTACTATCAGATTCTTAGGAAATAAATATACATGTTTTTGTATTAAAATGCCATACATATAAGTGCAGATCAATTGCGTATTGTATAAATAACCAATAAGTATTCGGAATAGCCTATGTATATATATATATATTACACATTAATTATATTCACGTTGCTTTATTCTTCAAATGTAGATTTTCGGTCGACTAATTCCCAATCAGTTTGCCCAAACCTAAGAACATTCATGTTTTTCTATGTGAAATAACAAGATATATCATTAATAATATTAGTTAAAGTTATAGCTGAACGAGTTTGAATTGTGGAATTCAACGGAGTTTGCTCTAATGCACCAATTCCACATCACTTTTTCTTTTTTGAAAATGATTGTTTATAAGTTATGTATTTTTACTTTGCAGTGATATAAATATTTCCTGTAAACCTTATTTGCTAAAATGAAACCGAAAGTTTTTTTTTCCAAAACTCACTTCACAATAGCCTACCACAAATAAAATTATGTTGGCGAAATACAAAATCATTTTTTCATAGCCTGTAGCCTACTTTTGTTGGCCAAAGGATAGTCACACATCACTCTAAACATACTTGAATTAGTATATAAAGTATCTAGGCTACTCTGTGTAAGTTTTTAATTGTATAATGTAAACTTTTTTGTCAAATAAGTGTAGGCAAAGTGACACATGTATAGGCCTTATACTAGTAACAGCCTCGTGTAGCTTAAATATAACTTTCTTTAGGCTGACTTTGATGTGAAACTTGAAAAATAAGCTTAACTTTATTCTGAATAGAGTATGATGACACAGCAAGCCTTTTATCACTGTATCACCAAGTAAAGATCAAAATAATTTTACTGCAGGAAATGTAACATGTTAATTTGGGTAAATAATGCAGAGCTTTATCAGTGAATGGGTACCAATATGTTTGACATACATAAATCTAAATAAACGGTCTCCGAAAGTTTACTATCAAAGTCAACTCTTTCAGTTAGCGACACAAAAACCTTGGAAGACTTGCAACATTTCAAAGTATTTATTTTTTAATGTCAAATTATGGGTTTAATATGATCAGTTTTCTGACTCTGTTTTTTTTTTTAACCTCTTTGTTGTTATTAATTAAATTAGGCTCTATAGCAGTGTATATTGAATTGGAATGAGGAAATCACAATAACCAGAAATGTACTGGTTAAATGACACAGAGATATAATTTCCAGTATAACTAACAGATTAATGCAACTGATGCATCAACATTATTTATTAGCGTTGCTGTTTTTTTGGTTGTTTGTTTTTTTTGTTTTGTTTTGGTTTTTTTTGTTGTTTAGTTTAGTTTCTTTTTTTTTTGGCAAACGTCATGACGCACCCATATAAATCATCCCAGTCCCACCCTCTCCTACACCACTGGAAAAATGGCGACGAGTATGCTGCGGCTGCCGCTACGACTCCTCACCAAAAATGCGGGGATAGTGAGCCGTAACACCGGCTCGAAAACATCAAACATATCCAGGGCGACTCAAAGTAGGACCGTAGTAACAACGCCGTCGGGAGCAATCTTACCGAAACCGAGTAAAGTGAGTTTTATTCTGCCTCTATACCGAGTGAAAACTGACCAAAAAAATGACTGGGAGTAGGCGGGATTTAAGTGTAGATTGACAGCAGCTGTGTCGAATAGAAAGGCAGGAGACCCACTGGGTTGTTCAAGTCAGCCAATGAACGCGTGTTTACACGGACAGAGGTACTTTCAGGAAGTAATTACCCCTTATTTTGTTAATTCAAGTCATAGTTGATTTAGTTGGAGAAATAATATTAGCAATTAAAATACCGTGTGCGTAGAACATTTTCCTATGAACAATGGTTTTGTTCGAGCAAGCTAAACATTACATATTCGTTGCGCGTCGTTGATAATGTAAGAAAGGCCGAGGAAATGAGATATAAAGATGTAACATCATGTTTGCATCACAGTAAAACATCTCGGTTTCGATGGTCCATATACGCAAAATATACTTCCAGATGAACAGCACATTCAGAGTTAGCTGTGAATCTTCCAAACATCTCAGTGTTAGAGGGACTGTTTAATATTGTGGCTCAAGGTGACTATATTACACCAAGACTAAATGGAAAACCTCAATAGTCCCTTAGTTCTTTTTTATTTATTTATATATTTTTCAGATTATTCAAAATAATTGGAACAGAAGTGAAAAATTCATCTCAAGGCCAAAGCCAAAGGCTACATTGAGAGAAATATATCGTGCAAAATGACTGAAGAATTGCTCCACCCATGGCTAGATAAAACTGCTGTGGGGCCCAAGGGCTAAAATGTGCGTGTGGGCCCCCATTAACCTTACATCCTTCCCTCTCTCGGCAAATCTTTCTATCCGTCTCTGCTACGATATATAACCTTGTCCAAGATTTGCTATGCGGAATTTGATTAAACTCATTAATAGGGAAATGTGCTCTGACATTATGAACGAGTTCGACACAGGGGCCCTCTTCAAAACAGGCCCTCAAGGGAATAATTGAGAAATAAAGCAGTGCCCACCATGGAGCCCAGTTTAGTCAGTTGATATTGTGCTTTAATTCAAAGCTTTTCCATTAAAATACTTTGAAATACACATTTTTTAAACCTGAAAATGTATGTTATGCTGCAAACTACCCTTGGAAAATGTTTTGTATAGCCTGCTGCTGACAAAATTTGGCTTTGTTATCCCGATTACTACTAAAGTCAATTTTATTTTAGTAGCCAAGTGGCAAAAATTTGCCTACACATGCTTTTCTGTCAAAGCAAAGAGCAAACTGAGGTGGGGATTAATCACAATTCTAATCCATAGCTCAAGTGTCCCACTGCAATTAAACTCTTAAGTGTTCCCTTTCATATTTTCCAGACCCCATTCGGTCTTATCCGCATGACAGCAGTGGTGGTGCCTTTCCTGTATGTGGGAACCTTGATCAGCAAGAACTTCGCTGCTCTTTTGGAGGAGCATGACATCTTTGTCCCTGAAGACGACGATGACGACGACTGAGCTAACATCAGAAAATAAATGGTATAGCCAAAGTGTACATTGGCCGCACCTTATTTTAACCTTTCAACTCTGTTTGTGTACAGTCTTATCCATGTTTAAAGGGTGTGTACGCTGCATGTTAAAGGGTGTAGTTTGTGTCATATTTGCAATAGTAATTGAAGAAAGTAATATTTTTTAAAATTTATATTCACAGGGTGCTTTGCAATATTAAGCGGGGGCACATCAACTGGCACAAGGAAGATGGGGAAGACGGGGCATGGCCTTCCACCTCTACCCATCTCCTCCCTCTCCTCTGCTATTTATGTTTTTATCACAAAATTCATTTTTGATGAATCTCATATCATGTGAGGCTACCAAAAATACTCGTTATGCCCTCACTCTTGTTTGCATGTTTATCAGTGAACTCAATAAAGGGAGTCGATTACACATGGATAAACACTTGTCATTTATTTTTTTGCATTTTTGTCATTTCCAAGGTCATAGTAGTTGCCAGTTTTTAACAGTTGTCCTCTTTGGTCAAGTTTGTCTCGCACCCTCCTCGAGTGCAGCGTTGGCCAGTCTCAAGTGTTCATTAAGGGAGCCCGTCTCCAACTGGCTACGGCCCCTCAGGTCAATCAGCTCTACGTAAGCCTCCTTATAACGTTCATAAGCAGCTTCTTTCTCCTACAGTAAGGGAACATATCATATCAAAGTCAAGCAAGGAGGGAAGTTTACACCAAAGCTGTACATTTCCACCATGTAGAAGTGTTTTATTTTTGACAATTTGAGCAGCGGTGATGGTAGGATGAGGTCCGATCATAAAACATACCTTGGTAAGAGACTGCACTTCATTCTGTAGACAGCTGATTTCTTTTTTAAGATACTCCACCTCGTTGTCTTTTGCTCTTAGTAATGTCTGAAAAAATAAAAACGGGAACTCTTATTATCACCATTTAAAATAAAACTTAAATCATTTTCATAACTATGAAACTATGAAAGTCACAATGTGTGTTTTGAAAGTTATCGGGAGTAACTAAGTAAATTTACTCAAGCAATTTTGAGGTATGTTTCTTGAGCTTCCTTTGCATGTTACTCCACCAAATTTCAGATGGAACATTAGTACATTTTTCACTTAATTAGTTATTTGACAGCTACTCTGTAGTTACTTTGCTGATTATGATTTCACACTCAAGACATATGATCATATTATAAAATCTGATGCATTGATATAGATTAAACTACACAACACTATACAATGTAGTTTTTCTGGTGTGTCCAACTACAAAAATAAGTAAAGTACTTGTACATTAACACATCAGTCGAATCCAGTAGCAAAATGTATAACAATTACACAGTAGTTGAATAGTATATAACTAAGTATACTAAGTATTTAACTAAGTGGAATGCTACTAAAGTACTGTACCTAAGTGCAATTTTGAGTACTTATACTTTACTTCAGCATTTATCATTTTATATATATATGTATATATGTATATATATATATGTATGTATGTATGTATGTATGTATGTGTGTATGTATGTATATATATATATATATATATGTATGTATGTATGTATGTATGTATATATATATATGTATATATATATATATATATAGTAAGAAAACATATTCATTTACCAGCTGTAAAGTTAGAGTAATGTTCACATTAATTCATCCATAACTATTATTCAATAATACAATATATTCTATTTAATATTCTGAAGAAGGCCATTCTGCATTATAAGTACTTTGACTTTTTATTACTTGAGTATATTTTAATTCTAATAGTTTTGCAGTTTTGCTAAAGTAAGAATTTGAATGCAGGTCTTTTAACAAAGTAATTCTGTACTGTTGTGTTGCAAAATGATTGCTTATACTTTATTGCACTACCTGTGCAATGGAGTATTTTTACCCTGGTGTATAGCTACTTTTACTTAAGTATCTAAATATACATTTTCCTCCACAGTCTAGCCAGAAAACCTTTCATTCAGGCAGTAGATGGCAGCATGTGCTGCACCATGATGTGACCAGCCACAAAGACTCAACGCAAATGAGGTCACAGGAAAGGATGACAGTGTTGCTTCAGGGAGTCATCACAAGCTATGAGACATAACAGTAAAAACGCTGAAATCAATTTGTTTCCATGAAAGTGGGGTTCAAAATCTCAAAGCAAATTTGTCAAATGTTGCTTTCTGTTTCCCCATGATGACTATAATGTCAACATTGTCCTTCAAGCTCAAATTAATATTTCAGGTGCAATTAATGAAAGTGTGCTGGGACGCTGTAATGAGTATTGTATGTATTTGTTTTTAGTATCACCTACTTTCACATGAGTTCAGATTACGTAGGATCTAATTTAGTCACAGCAGTTAATTTTATTGCCATCAATACCTCTACTTCTGATGCGGCGCGCTCAGTGTTGCCAAGAGATACTGTGCCCGACCTCTGCCCTGTGATGAAGTAACGCATGCGGCTGATCTCTTCCGCCAGTTTGGCCTTAAGCTCCTAAAAAGAGATTTTTAATACAGATTAATTCATGGAGAAAAAAAACGATGCACTTGTGTGCTTAGGTAGGTTCTAGGTAGAACCCTCTAAAAGGTTTCCAGTTGGAGCCATTTTGAAATGTTCTGCCAGGAACCAAAAAAAGCCCAGTACTCCTATTTTGGGCAAGCCAAAGTACCCTGTTTCATTCCAGTTAGCACTTTTATTTCTTAGCATGTAGTTCTCCTGTGATCAGTGGTTTATTCCTGTAAGAACAAAATCAGTTAAACTATCTAGACAGTATGGTATTGTGTTCAAACACAACAAAGTCAGACACATTTATAAACCTGGTTCTCTCTTCTGAGCTGCTCCAGCTCCCTCTCCTTGCGACTGAGCTCCGTCTCTCGGCCCAGGCTGCTCTGCTCTGTGCGGCTCAGCTCCAGGCACTTCTGGGAATAGCGCTCTGACAGCACATCTAACTCACTGTGCAAGATGTCTGCCTGCGGCCTGACACACACACAAACACATGAGTTTATGAAGTGAATTATAATGCACTATCATGCAAGGGGTCACAGACGAAAGTAGAACATCTCCGGCCTCCAGCGGAGCCCGCGAGACGGAGAACACTTTCCACATCATAACAGTGTGAGTGTAATAAACGTACATGTCGGCTCTGTATGAAGCATCCACGTGTGCGGCTCCTCCAGCCAGTTTCTTGGCCTTCTCCACCTCTCTCTCCAGCTCCTCCCTGTGAGCTGCTCTCAGTGCCTCCATAGCTGTGATGAACAGTTAGTTAATTTGTTATTTATATTGTCTTTGCCTTTACCATACGTCAATGAAAATAAGAAAGTTAACGGGTAGCAGACATCAAGAACACAGCATAAAAAGCATGATTTTAGAAAACATAACCAAGTCACAGTTATAAAAGAAATCATTAAGAACACAAAGATGTTGCTTGATACTTCAATACTTCCTCAGGCTGTTCTCATGCACTGTTTGTATATATTACTCCAAAAAGAAATACATCAGAATTTATATATAAACTACATACTTGGGAAGGCTGCAATCACATGACCAATGTGCCAATAGGAGTTAAGAAGGAGTACGTATATAGAGCAAAAGTTTGTATCTAGAGGCAGATTTGTGTGGTGGATTTGTCAAACATGAACAGGACTTTCCCCCACGAGACTGGTGTTGGTGTCCCCTTTGAACAAAGTGAGTTATTTTAAGCTATGTTATCACAATGTTTCTTTTCCTTTACCAAACCGATGTAACTTTACTAGCCTAAACATAACCTATATAACTTCACTTTCCTAAACCTAACCTACATAACCTTATTTAAACCCAACATACGTAACTGTGCGATATTTGTAACTTTACACTATGTTTGTAACTTTATGATAACTTTGTAAATTTACACTAAGTGTGTAATGTGAGGACGCCTGACCATGTTTCTTTTCCTAAACCTTATCCACATAACATTACTTTAAGTATACAACTTTACTTGCCTAAACCTAACCTACGTAACTTTTCATTAAGTACGTAACTTAACGTAACGTGACAACGTCCGATCATTTTTCTTTTCCTAAACCTAACCTATGTGACTTTAAGTCAACTATTTAACTTTATGTTAAGTTCATGATGTTACGACGTCATTGTTAGGGGCTAATTCATTACATATCGTATGAACCATTGTATGACCTCCTGTCGTACCTTTGGCAGCTGCCTGGCTCTCCTCCTGAAGCATCCTATCTCTCTGCTCCTCCAGCTCCCTGATCTCCCTCGCGTGTTTCTCCTGCAGCTGCTGCAGTGCTTTCCGATGGGCTACTTCAGTGGCTTCTAGTTTGGCCCTACAGGGGGCCCCGGGGCCACACGGGCTGTCCACCTCTATCCCCATGGCTGCACGCTCCCTCTTAATGCTCTCCACCTGCTTTCGAAGAGAGAGGGCCTGAGAGATGGATGGAGGAGGGAAAAGGTTGAGATGTGCATCACTTCTGGAAATAAACATGATTTCCTTGCACTGGAAACACTTGTTCACACTTGTCTTACTAGTGTTTCAACTCATAATGTTTGAATTTTTTTGAATAGAGTGGCTGCAAATTCTGTCTTACCTCCTTCTGAAGTGCTTCTGCTTTATTTGTTTGAATAGTTTGAGCTCCATTTATGGATGGGAGAGCCTCTTTGAAGCTCGATATATCAGTTTGTGAAGCGGTGACAGACTGTTCGGCCTCTTCAGGGCTCGACTGATACACCTGGGAGCTAACGAGAGGTTGTGATGCCTGTGGGGTGCTTGACTGATAAGCCTGAGCTCCAATGAGAGACTGTGCGCTCATGTCCCTAAATGACATAGTCTCAAATTCCACCCACTTCCTGTTGACCTCTGAGTCCATGGTATCAATAACAGGCACAGGTACACTCCCCCTTTTCAGCTCCATGGAGTCCCACCTGCTGCCCATCCCACTGAAGAGGACCCCCTCCTCAAACCACTTGTTCCTCTCCTCCAATCGCTTGGCTTGCTCGCGGTCCCAGCCCTCCCCTTCTTCTCTCTGACTGGCTGGAGATAAGTCCAGATCTGCGTCTACAGTTTGGTGGTGGTGGTCGGCCTGATGGGAGTTTGCAGCTGTGGTGGTGGAGGTGGAAGTGGTTGGTTCATAGCCGGAGTCCCTGCAGGTGAACTGAGCAGGAGGTTGGCATGACGACGGTCTCCGGGAGAGGGGGTTTTCTTTCTCACTGCCGGTGTCTGATTGGCTGAGGTCAGAGCGAGGGACAGAGCGAGGGACAGACAGGAGGGTCGTGTTACACATCAGAAGAAAGATGATAAAGAGGGTTTGCTACAGGCGGACCACCCAATCACACCGTCTGCATTTCTTCACAGTGTTGAGGAATTTACATGCCTGTTTGTCTGAAATACATTTTTAGCACATTTTGCTGGCATGACATAAACATCACATATTCATCATGACCAATGTCCTTTTTTGTTATTTTGATATGACTAATTATCATAAATGATATTATATGTTATAACAGATCAAATGATGACAGATTCTGTAAGTATTGTCAAGCTGAGGTAGATGTTTTATTAAGAATTTTGCTTGTGATCAAAAGCTCCAGAATAACGACTAAAAGGATCTTAAAGTGAAATTAAATGCTGTTTCCAAGACTGAAAATACATTTTGTATCTCAACCATAATAATTTAATTTATTTGGCTTAATTTACTCTTTTTACAAACTTTTTTTAAATATATTTTTTAAATAATGTGTTCTTGTAGTAGTGCACAAAGTTAGTCAGCCATGTATTGGCCACTGCCTTTAACTACTTTTGTGTCTTTCATTTTTTTATTATCTCATTTAAATTTATTTAATCTCTACATGAATAGACTTAGTATTTTACATTACTTTGTGTGTGATTGTCATGATTCTATATTTTTATTGTTGCAAACCAGCCTCAAATAAAAAAAAAAATTAAAAAATTAAACTGTATTGAATATAATATAGTGCTGGAATGCAGGCACATTTTATGGTCTTAATCTTAATTTGAAAAATTGCTTTCAACATGTAACTCATGATCTTACACTATAATTTCTCAGCAGGAACTGGTTGTATCTACAGTAACATAAGGCTTAAATACTTTCGCTGAAGTCTATTTTATCAATCGAAGTAGAACTTTTAGACTCTTCTTGAGAATTTATATCTCATACCACTGTCTATTCTCCTACAATACAGAGGGATATTGTTTATAGTGTAATATAGTTTATAATATAATTAATATAATTTTAGTTACAGGTAACTTTAAAAATTAATATTTTACAAACAAAAAAATATAAGCTTGTATATAGTACGATGCATTGTTAACACTATATAAAATTCTTAAAGTTAACTCCAACTCGACCAATTACACTTTTCTGACATATTTACACATCAGCAAAATGATAATATAATAACTTAATATATATAATAATATAACACTTATAATGCCCATTTATCTGCATTGAGTACTATTACTATTATTTTTTAATTTAGGTGCATTTTGCCAATAATACTTAGGCCTATGTATTTTACTTAAGTAATATTAAGTAATATTTTATAGGATCTTTATTTTACATTGTGGCATTAGTACTTTTACTTAAGTAACGGATCTGAACACTTCCTCCACCAGTGTCTCCCAGTATAGTCAGACTCACTGCGTGTTGTTCTGGATCGCCTGCTTTAGTAACTTTACCCAGTTCCGCCGTATTCTGGAGGTCATAACAGAGAGAGTGAACACTGCTCTCTTTGTCTGGAGGAGATCAAAAGACAGAGCAAAGACACGCACACACACACACACACACACACACACACACACAGTTAAACAGGAAGCAGCCATACATGTAATTGATGTGGAAACGGGGGGAGGTGTGGGGGTTTCTGACTGTCTATCTGTCTGATGCTGCACAATACAACACAAAGCAAAGCAAAAATAGTAAACACATACTTGTATTTGGAATCCATAGTTCTTCTCTACATCACAGTCTGACACACTCACACAGGATGTCAGGTCGATCTCTCCGTCCAGATCATCTGACTGCAGCATAACGTGGAAGAACTTCAATTTAGTCTAGTCAAATAAGTTTGTAACCCAAACTACAATCACCAAAGGAGAATGAACCAAATCATTTTAGACAAACTGATAATACTGGTCATGATATGGTGACTGTATGTAGATTAAAAGGAATTGCTGCAGGTTTTACATCATAGAAACAGTCTATCAGAAATTACTTTTTTCACACCTCAGGTCTTACCTCCTCAGCCTCCGTGTCTCTGTAGTATCTCAGCGAAGTATTGCCAAGAACAAACCAGAGTTTCCTCCACTAAGGAAAACGCAGTGAACATGGACAATATTAAATATATACCTATAACTGTAGTATGTTAGACTTCTTTATAGATAGTTCAGGGGTTGAGTCTGACTGTCTGCCTGGTGTATAAGATTGTGGTTACAACAGGAATTAGAAAAGAAAATTACATTTACAAAGAACTATATGAGAATCACAATTAAAATCATTTAATTTACCTTGCCATGTTCATCCAGTCTGGACATCCACCCCTTCAAGCAACAACAACTGTAATAAAAGCATTTGATCAAGCTCTTTGAAGGCACTCCGCTGTGGTTTCTGTCTCACACTTGATTTTGAAACTAGAGGAAACAGACACTGTCAGCAGCAGACAAATGTGTTGCTGTGAGATAACGACATCATTCTGAAACACGTATAAAGGCAGGCAAAACTTTAAAGCATAAAAAAATGGGAAACATGCAGAAGAATGGGAACTTAAAAAAAGGAAGAGGTGCAGTTTTTTTTTAAAATGTTAATCGATTGTTGAAAAAGGTGATTTATAGGAAGCAAAAGAAGAAGTGATAGAACATTATTAGACTGATTATAAAACAAGTTAGCGTAAAATAACATACTTACCATGCATGCATTATATTGTCCAGTACATATTGTAAGCAGATAATAAGAAAGAGACATGGTGAGAGAAGAAAATGCACAAAGTGAGGCGAAATGAGGAAGTCACAAATGTGCGATCACACATGGCTCTTATTAATATAAATCGCATGACATGTTTGCATGGTTGCTTGTGATTCAAAGCACTGAAACAACATTTTGAATGTTTCATTTTGTAGTTATCCATCCCTCTGTGTTTGTTGACTATGCAGCTTTAGGCATGACACTGCAGCACTCACACTGAAGGATACATTGGCTTGAACCATCCTGGAATCTAATAATATAAAAATGATAAATCATATGAACATGCTGCCCTAAAACACAGAGTGCTAACTAATGGCTTTTTGTCCTGCAAGGTGCTTCTGTGAGAGGGGCGCCTGAGGAAAAAGAGCTGAAATAAATATCACGGGTCTACTTTAGAATGAATGTATGAATGACCCATTTTCCTCCAAACACTCGTGATTTATACAGATGCAGAAAAGTCATGGGACCGTGCTCACCTGTGTCTGTGGGAGTTCAATAGGAGTTCTCTCCTTCACCTTTGAAGATCTTTGCTTTCCACTGTGTTCGTCTGAACTCTGATAGAATAAACAGACACAGGATTACAAACTTAACTGTTCAACATGGATTTTATTGTGAACATAAGTTATTGCATCATACCTGTGTATGAAGAGATGCAGCTGACTGTCTTCGAGATGATCGTCTGTTCTCAGAGTCCCGACATTTCTCTCGTCTGTCCCTGCCTCTCTCTCTGCCTCTTCCCCTCTCATCTGTCTCGATCCTCGTACTGTACATGTCTATTTCATCCTCATGCCTTCAGAGTCAAATGAAAGAAACTAATTTGACAAACACACTATAGGTACAAGTTAAATAATTTTTTTTCTTAACATTCACATTCCTCCACAACGGCTCCTAGAGCACTCTTCTTTTCTTTGGCTATAACGAAGGTAATTAGTCACAGTCAGATCAAAGATATCTTCAAAGTGTTTTTCTAATTGCTACACAATTTTTCAAACGATTCTGCCAGCAGCAAAAGACACAGTTTATAGAAACACGTGCACTAGGAATGCAGGATAAATGCATGGTCGTGGGAGTTCGGTTATGGCTATCTGTGAACTGATGGTACACCGTGATACCATGCATCATATGGTACTACCAACCTGTAATTCCTAAGCCTCTGGTCCCTGCAGGGGCTAGGGCTCTGGTTTCTCCTCTTCACCCCTACAAACTCTTCCTCCGACTCCAGCTGGATCAGTGGAATATTAGCCAGAACGATGTAGTCATCCATGGTCATCCCCACCTCAGATTCATAAAGATTATCAACATTTTACATGATATGAAGAGGTGTCTCTGACTTAAAACCTGACAAGAGTCTACAGACTTGCAAGCTGCCCAGTGATCCTCAAGCCTACTGATGCACTGTGGTGCTTTGAGCTAAATGCTAACATTAGCATGCTAACATGTACAACACAGACTGTATGATTCACAGTGACAAAGTTTACATGCTGATGTCTTACAGGTAATACAGCATGCTAACATTAGTTAATTAGTACCAAATACAAAGCAGCTTTGCAGACGAGCAAAAAATAATGAAAAAAATCTAATTTTTACCTGATAAATGCACCAAATGAACATTCAGAGGAAAGAAGAGGATCACCTACGTTATTGTTAGTTATTAATAGGTTATTATTTATCCTGAGCCGGAGCACACAATCCATCTGGTAGTTGTGAAAAAAAAATCATTTTATCCTCTGGGGACCATGAATATCTTTACAGAATTCATGACAATCCATCTAGTTGCTATTTAGATTATTTCAGTTTGGTTTACCAAGTGACAGACATTACCATCCACAGAGTCCCCCCTGGGGGACTGCCCATTGGTCTGACTGTCCATTATTCCAAAACCCAAATAATCTGAATGTCCCATTTGTCTGACAGCTGGTTGTCCTAAAAACCAAAGCACATTGATCCAAAGGCCCATTGTACCAAAAATACACACTCCCCAAACAGAAGCACATGGCTAATTATTATGCAGAATGACTCACCAGACTTCCCAGATGTGAGGGTATGACCCACCCTACTCTGCTTTGTTTGGCTTGGTGCGCTTGTTGAATGCATTGGATATTTAGGCATGAGGTATGAGACTGATTAGGATAAGAATATCTGGATAAGCTTATGTGAAGCAGGACCGACGATCGCAGGACTTGAATCTAACTGCATGGAGAGAGTGTATTTTGGGAGTAAAGGGTTGTCTAAGCAACGTCCACTTGTTTTTTTCAGATACAGGACTTTGGACAAATGGGCTTTTGGTCCGATGGGACTTTTCTCAGACTATTGGGGTTTTGACATTATAGACCATTGGAACAACGACATGGCACCCCAGGCTGCTGGCTTGGCTAAAAAACGATTACTACCTGACATACAGTACATACCTCCTCCACTTCTACTGTAGCCTCAGGTTCAGTGATCAGTAAGGCCTCCATGCCTCGCCTAACGTTGCTCCTGCTTCTGTCACCACTGACATTATTATTCTGGCCTTTGTCAGTTTCTGTGTTTGCAACATGTGACAATGACCCGCTAAGCATCTGAGAGTCCACGGCTCGTCTTGATGTGGAGGAACCACGCGATGGTGGAAGGCTGAGCACAGAGTGTGATGATCCCTGCCAGGAGCGTTGAGATGGACTCAGTCTGCTGTCCCTGGAGTGGGGCTCCCTCTGTGGGGTGTGGCTGTGTGTACTGTAGCCGTTCCTGGACGGTGACACTTCACGGCTGTTGCGAGTGTGAGTGTTGGCTGAGCTGTTGACAGCTGTTCTGGTTCGGGTAGATGACTGAGATCCCATGTGGGAGTTTTGCTGGATGGCCGAAGATCCACGGCGGGAGATAGACTCTAGGTTCCTGTTCAGCTTCTCAGAGTCCAGACTGTGTTTGTTTGAAGCTTGTGATGGACTCCTTGACTCTCGGCTACATCTCTTTTCAGCATTGTATTCACCGTTCTGTAAATGGAAGTAATCTGTGTGCCTGTGCGAAGGGTTGGCCCTCGAGGGCGAGGCGGTCCGAGAGGTAATAGACCCCCTCCTGCGGGATGGACTAGACCTGCTGGATGTATGGTGAGAAAGACCTTGTGATAGATGCTGAAAGGAGTCGTGAGATGAGGCATGAGACCGAGCCTGACCCCTGGAGAGGGAACTTTTTCGATGGGCTTCCACAGGAGATTCAATTAACTTGTAGCGATCAGGGCTCGCAGAGCTGTGACGTGTTGGTGAGTTATTCTGTGAATTAGCTCCCCGTCTAAAGTTGGAGTGGTATGTGTACCTCTCTGGGGATTCACTCCTCCAAACTTCCAGCATATATGTCTCTCGGTTCCTTCTCTGGGAGGGAAGACCGAGGTTGACGTTCCTGTAGGGGACGCAAGCTTTGGGCTCAGGAACATAGTTGCTGGGAAGAGGATGCCCTCTCTCATAGTAACGATATGACCGTTTGACTTCCTCAGCCTGTCGCTCACCATCCCCTCTTCTGTCTGGAGAGAAGTAGCCACTCTCTTGTTCCCTTTCTCCTCTGGACTCTGAAAATCATACAAGCCTGAGGTCATTGTCTTGATATGAAACATGTAAGAGAGCATGGGCACAAGTCGAGGTCAAGATTGTCTTTTGTACATTTAAGGAAGCAACTAATTTTGACAATGTTTTATGGTGCGGTGCATATGTGTGACTATACCTGATGCCCGACTGGACCTGTCTCTGCCCCTCCTCTCATCCATCCAGGAGCTTTCAGCTTTGGATGGGTCCAACCTGGTCATATCTTTCCGGGCCACACAGTGCCTCTCTGAGCTGAGGGATCTGCTCCTTGCTGAACAGTCCCACTGATTTGGAGAGCTGGAAGAAGCAGTGCAAGGTCTGAGTTGTAAAATGTTTTTGCTGGGCAGTCCCTTGTCTTGGTGACCAGGCTTATAGATCTTATAAGGAGTTTGAAAAATAATGTGATGATGTCAGCTTGCTACCACAACAAATTAAGTGAAATCACAGGCACAGCCTCTTTGGTGCTGGTCTGATTCAATTGCTCTAAAAAAGGAATTAACATTTGGAATCTGGGGCCAGATCTGAGTACACTTGACCTCAAAGTCCAGTTGATTTGATTAGTGTGAACACTGTGTACCATACTCTAGAAGGGTAAATTGATCTGTGCCTGGGTCTACTTGAAAAGGTTTGCATCAGGTGAGAAACCAACTGTACCAAAATACAAAAGTGTACTGATATAGTCCAAGTAGCAGTTGAAAGGTAGGTTTGCAATTGCATTTCTCAAAAGCAGCGGTCTCCTCCAAACCTATATCGGCATGCAACATCCGTACATCCCCTCTGAACTGCATGGCCATGGATCATTACATAGAGAGGCAGGTGAAATGGCTGTTCTTGACATTATCTCCAAAATATAAACCACAGCAGGTATAATACAAAGGTCAACTCCATGGTATGGGCTTTGGATCTTGCATCTGCCACTCTTTTCTACACTGTAGCACCAATATAAAGAAATGTCACCCAGATATGATGCAAGTGGGCTCTGATATGGAACAAATCACCCTCTTCCTACTTTCGGCATATCACTCAGCCAACCTTTACATAACACTTCCACTGCAGACACTCTGCGAAGTGCATATAGTTCCCATCTGAACACAAAAAATCATGGTATCTTAAGGCCCAATCTGACCCCAAATGAAATCTTTTGCCATCAAAATATGTTTTTATACTTTTACACCATACCATTATACCTTGTTTTATACTAAACAAGGTCTATTGGCCCTAAATTCCAAAACGAAGGGGAAAACGTGTAGTAATGGGTTTGACTGAAGTAAGACTAAAGGTGCAACACAAAATTGATTGACAATTTATACAATATGCCCTAAATAACAGTCAAAACAGGGCGGAGTCAGAATGACACCAGAGGACAAAAGGTGTATGGCAATCGGGAGGACATTACGAGGGTTTAAACTATGCAATGATATAGTTACTATTCCTTCTGTCTATGTGATAATTGTCATTAAGAAAAGTTACATTTACTGAATAAATCTTTACAAAAATAGATTTCAGTTTACAATAGGATTTAATGATGAAAACATACAGTATATATTTTAATTTTACGGCAGCAGCATTTTCCGGACAAATCTGATTATCCTCAAATAAAATCAGGACTGCACCAGAAAAGAGCACAGTTGAGATCCATTAGATTTGCCCTGTTTGCCCAAATGAAACACAAACTGTCACATGAATGCCGTGAGTGTGCAGTCCAACAAAAGAAAGCTGGAGTTACTAACATTAGTTAGTGCTTCTGTGATCCTTTCATACATCATCACAAACCAGTTTTATCAGTAGAATTAAGCATAATGTGCTTGCAGACGACACATTACACGATCTCTAACCATAACATGTATATAATAAAACTTTAGGTAGATCTTTGAGGGCTAATATTAAGCAGCTAATTTAGTGAATTTGAGACAAACCCTATAGGCTCAGCTGTCATTCAGAGTGAGAGCGAGTTTCACAATAAATAGACAGTATGTGCTCACTGCTCACTGAGCTGTTCTTTGTAGAAAAAAAGTGGTTTCTAAAATCAGGATACAGGATACAGTCACCTGGATTGTATGTCAGTGTCACAGATATTAAGTTCCCACTCAGGACTCAGACTGTGGACCAGACTCCACTCGTAGGTCCAGCCACCGCTCACGTCATCACTACTCGCACTTGTGGTCACCTCAGAGAGGGCACGAGTATCATCATCTCCATCCTGGTTTGTGGACAAAAACACATTTTTAAACATCAGTTGAGAGTCAGACTGGTATTTTGAGTCTTTTAAACAAAATAATGAAAATGACATGAAACTTTAGGGGACAAAAATATAAATTTTTCATAGAGGTGATTGCGGAATGATTTCATTTCTCCAACTTCCTCCTCTTTGCAAAAGAGCAAATTTATCACATTCTGTCATGTTTGAATGATGCACCAACAGAGTAACTTACACCGCACGACCCTAAAAACAGGCTTAACCCCGCAAATAACCGATAGTTAGAAGCAACAGAAACCAACAACAATTTAGCCTGTAGACATTGATACAAAGTAAACTAACATCTCAAGTCTGACCAGCAATTTACTTACTGTGACTGCTCGCTGTCCTTAAGCTAAGTCTGCTGTCAAAAATTTCAGCAGCTCTCCTCCTTCACTCCTTCCTTCTCTCCCTTCGTTCTAGCGAAACCAATACATTTATACTGCACAGGACGTAACTCAAGCTAGTCTCTGGTCGTGCTCATCATTATTTCATTGCTCTAGTGCTTTTGCATTACCAGAACCGCCCACTCAACGTCTTTCTCATCTTTATCTTGATCCTTCCTTCAGATCTACCTTTCATTAACAGGCAGATGACAGATGTTTTGCTTGTTTTAGTTCTTGATCCCTTGACTTGATGCCGTTTTAAAAAGTCGTCTTTTGTTTTCAAATCAAAATTGATCTTCATTACAGTTATAACTTATTTAAAAAACTTTCTTGACTCTATTGCACAATATATAGTTGAGTTTCAGTGGGACGATGTGAGGGGGACATGTTTGCATGTGTCATATGGGCCTATCAGATTACAACCCATTCCCCAAGGATTGTAATGAGCTTTCATTAATTAATGATACAGAATCAAATGCCACCATGCTGTATTATCCTTCTCCCACCTCCACAGTAGTTTTGCTTGATGATTGTGTTATATGTTGACATCATCGCCTCAGTGTGCAACTTGTGGGACAGTTTTAACACACCAGAATCGCAGCAAGTCATTAAGATGCACTTGACCCTGTTATTTATAATTTTAATAGAGTTTGACCTCAACATGTAATGTGTAATCTTGATGCTCATCTATTCATAAATGTTTTAACAATGGTCACAGGTGACATAAGCTTGGCTGTTGCTGATTGTGAGCACTAGGGCCATAATTTATTGGATTGCTACAGGTGAAATTTTAGACAATCTGAGGGGAAATAAGAGCAAAACTACAAATGCACCCTTTAACCCTCTGATACCTGAGCAAATTGGCTTGTTTTTTGTTTTTTTTTAAACATGGGAAGGTGGCAACAACTTTAAAAAATGGCCCAAAAACTGTAAGAAATGAGTAAAGAGTTACAAGAAAATTACCTTAAAATAAGCAAAAAACAGAGAGAGAAAAACAAAGCAAACAACAACAAAAAACAAATTAAAAAAGGGAAAAGAAATGACCTAAATGAAGTGCTGATTTTTTCTTCTTTTTCTGTAATATAATTTTAAATATTTAATTGAGAGAATTTGAAATATAGTTTTCTCAACATTTCCCCCCTGTTTTTTGATCATATCTAATGAAAACCCTTAGCTAATTTTTCAGATCAATTCCTTCAAACAATCAAATCAAACAAATTTTCTCTGATCTTCGAGGTTTACGAAATAACTGCTGTCGATCCAGGTATTAAAGCATTAAGAATAAAAACCCAACAAAACAGCTCTACCCTGCAATGCACAGTCGATGCAGTTTCTTTATTTTTGATCATCAGCTTTTGAGGCGGCTAACATTTTACCAGGGACTTTTTTGCTTTGGCCTCAGTCTTTTAGACCGTCACTTAATTAAAAGTGCAGAAGTATCACAAACAAACTTTATTTAAAGTATCAAAAGTAGAAGTAGTCAGAAATCATGACCTGGTTACTCAAAATGGTCCATAGACCTTGATGTGAGCAGTTTCATGTAGGAACTATTTTCCTTTTGCTGAACCACAAACCACAAACCGTAAAACTGCACAGAAGGAAGTGTGCATTTACTGCTAGCTCACCTAGCACCATTAAGCTAGCTAACATTAGGCCTACAGCCAAGGAGGAGGCCATTAATGTTTACATCTCATGATGTCAAAAGCACAAGCCTCTTGTGCTTGAGTATAGATGCACGCCTTAAACCCCAGCTGACATCCAAGTTTCATTTTGTCACTACCTGTACAGCTAACTTTGTGTTGTCTGTGTTAGTGTTGTAATATTAGCTAGTCAGAGATGAGCGATGCCTATCAAAAGTAGCATGGGGTAAAGAGAAAAACTGGAAATGTAAAGATGATTGTGGCATAAATAACCTCTAAACAGTAATTTTACTAGCCGCCACCAAGTGGGTTTATTTTTATGTAGTGAAATTGTCCAAATACTGTAAAAGCATCGCATTGTAGCTGTAAATTTTTAGTTTTTAATTTTGTAGTTTTACACATTACCTTCTGGCTGCATGCATATCCTTGAGTTCTTGTAAAAATCCATACAATTTTTATATGATAGGGGCATCTCAGTGCTAATTTAAATTGAGACAGTTGCTCCTAAAGTTTCTAAGGACCAGCGTGGAGGATTCACTGAAATCTAGCAGTGAGGTTGCAGATTGCAAACTGAATAGCCCTTCCCTCAGCCCTCCTATGGTGAATCTACGGTGGCCATCAGGTACCATAATAACATGACTAAACCTATCTAGAGCCAGTGTTTGGTTTGTCCACTCTGGGCTACTGTAGGGCAACATGGTGGGCTCTATGGAAAAGGTTTTGGGGTAATTTTAAGCTAACAAATGCACAGTGGTTCTTTCAGTTGATAATACGTCAGTGATAGTATGGTGATGGCCATTATATTAAATTTCTCCAAACATCCCCTTAAAACTTACACACTGGACCTTTAAAGTTTATCTACATTTGCTGTAATTTGAGCCACTTAATAACAACATTTTTGACTGTCACACCTAATAAAAAAAAATTATTCATGTACATACCCACTCTAGTGAGGCGTCCTGTTGGGCAGCAGCTGCAGCAGCAGAACTGGTGGTGTTGCTGCTGAGGTGCATATGATCTGGCCGCAGGCAGGAGCAGCAGCGGGAGGGGTCAAAGGTGTTGGGCTGGAACTGACGGCAGTAGTGGTCCTCAGCAGGGGGCGCCATGTTGATCATGCTGAATCTGTCATCTAAGGTGTTTGGCTGGGTATTCTCAGGCACCTTGGTACTAAAATAGCCTTTATTTTCAGTTGATGTGGTGTGGTTATTTCCCAGGAGGCTCTTGGTGGCTCATGGTCATTAGCATAATACGAATAATAACTTTCATCAAAACAGTTGAGCTGTTATTAGTTATGATTATGCAGGATTAAAGAGATTAAAGGTTAATTCTTTTGATGTTATCTGAATTGCATAAAAGCAGAATAATACTCATATGTATTTTTTAAAAGGTATAATTATGATGTTTTCACTAGGACTCAATGAGTCAGGCCTTCACAAGGTATAGCCCTTATCTTAAGAATAGTTTGTGAGCACTCAGATATCTGGTTGACTGAAACACATACCACCACTGATGGGATACTTTTACACCTCTGAGCAGATAATGTAATATAACCATTACACAGAGGGAATCCCCTAGCATAATGTATCTATGACAAGGTGTACATACACATGTAGTATATGACAAGACACTCTACCTTATAAATGTGGTCCAGAGTCTTCATTTTCATAAAAAAAGTGATGTGTATTTTATTTCCAAGAGAAGATCCTTCATAGAAAGCTCAGCATCTTCACACCATGATGGGAATGGTCTGGTGTGATCTTGGAGGCTGGGGGTCTTTTATCAGAAAACAAACAGTCATTGGTTCTCACATTGGCCCAATATGGTGACTGTGTCCTATCAAATATCATCATCTTTAGAAAGTGAAACATAGCACTGACTCCTCCTAACAGATGTCTTATGGATGGCAGTGGGCATACTGCACAGATGGTAACTCTGACATTGCAGCCATAAAGAGAGGAGATAATAGAGCAAAGTTCAGATGACTAAGGGTTACAATGTTCGGGATGATAATTTAAAAGTTGAATTAAATTATAATCTGAATGCTGATACAAAATAATAAAACGCGTATCAACCAATTATCTTGAATATTTCAATAATTTAGCCATGCTCATTTTTTTTTCTTGCTGACAGTGAGATAAAAAGACCAATATAGGCTACAATTCTCATATATGTGCATTAAATAACTAACTCTAGGGAGGCAATTAGCTTAGTTTAGCAAAAAGACTGTAAACAGGGACCGCAAGCCTGGTTAGCTCGTTCATACAGTAAATAGTCCTGCACATCACCTCGTTAACTTGTTTTTACACTTCAGTTTATTAACAATATAACATGTTAATTATTAAGTTTTAGAGGTGTTCGTTGGTTGGTGGATTTTGTGACCTTTGGGGTCTGGCTAACAGCGTGACCCATTTACTGTTTTTGTGCTAAACTAAGCTAATATACAGACCAAGCGGTAACATGGAGCCAACGTGGAAGTTCCAAAAATTGTACTTCCTTAAATATCCACTTGAGGCTGGCTCCAAAAGTGAGTCGGTCCCTATAAATCCTTATGTTAAAATGCCCAACAGAAGGTAAAAACATGTTCACAGTCTGGTACAATATATAACTTACTAATATACATTTTATTGAGGCTTTAAGTTATACATAAATAAGGGCAAAGCTGCTTTGAGTGACAGGTAGGTGCTGTCCATCGACAAGTTGCAGCGACAATGTTGGTTAGGCAACATAACCATAGCATAACCTCAGATTTACAGTGTATAGCTGCATCACCATGTTAATGTGTTTTCAGTTCATGAAAGTTAATTGTTACATTTTGTTCAGCATTTGGTTGTACTAAAGATCTTCTAGGGCTGCCTTTGCTACACCTTTCTCCCTGCTGCAACACGGCTGGGTCAGATGATCAGCTCATTATGAACTCTTGAAGCTGCTTAAAAGGCTGCTCATTTGATTCAGCTGTCTTGGAGCAGGGAGATCTAAAACATGCAGGACAAGAAGTTCTCAAGGAGAGGTTTGGGAAATGCTGCTCTAAGCAGCTGGATGTCCAGTTTTTATGGTACGTACATTTTGATTTAATGGTTTTAAGCCAGTCATTATTACACTTAACTCTGGCTGTGCTAACTGTGCTAACTGAGCTAGAAGCTAGCATTAGGGTTATCTTCACCCTCCCCTCCAAATATGGTCACTGCTGGCTCCAAATATCCAAGATGGCAACAACCCAAATGACAGACTTGAGGTTTCACATTGGGAATCCACAAACCAATTGATAATGTCATGGTGGCTCCATTATTTTATACAGTCTATGGTACAGATATAAGAGTGGTATTAATTGTCTCATTTAACACATAGCAAAGAAAGCAAAAAGGAAAAATGTACATCCCACATTCCCCAAATTTTTCTTTTAGTCTGTTTATATTTCTGTGAGACCAATATAAATGAGGCAAATCCGTTTTATCCCCACAAGAGGTCTTTGAAACTGTATGGTGGACTAGCACTTGACATTACAGCTCAGTGACAACAAACTAATAAAGGGGTAATACTGGACCAATTAAAAGAACACTCTTTATTTTTGAATAATGGATTTTTACCAGGTGAATACTACTAGTACTTAAGATATTTTGGTGATGATAAAGATGATAATATTGGCGATTGGTTTAATTTCTGTAAAAAGGGTAGTGGTGGGGCAAGAACATAAAGGCTTAATTGGTAAAAGCACAGCAGAATTATGCACATCTAGATATATTTTAGAATCCAGATTACTTTAATTTGATGGAAATCTAATTTTCAGTCAGTATGAACGTCATATAATGTCAATGAAGAGCTGGAACAAACGGATATATCAGCATATGATACTGTCAGACTGAAACAGAACGGTAATATGAAGGCAATATGCGGTCAACAATGAGGTTATATTAGTGTTAAGCTGTTACAATGGAGCACAACTGTAAGGTGATACCTAATTTCATTTGCCCTTTTTAATATTTTGAACCGAACTCCTCTGAGAGAGGAGAGTGTCTCTGAAAACTGTCGGCATTCTGAGTTGAGTTAATTCTCAGAGTGGCACAAAGTGCAAAGGCTGTTTTTCTGTGTTTGAACGAGCCACAAGAGGGGGCCTTTTGTCACAACAGAGCTAAAGGTGTGTGTGTGTGTGTGTGTGTGTGTGTGTGTGTGTGTGTGTGTGTGTGTGTGTGTCCGTGTGTGCCCAAATATAGATACAGTACAGAGATAAACACAAAATGAGGACAAGCACACAAATTTAAATGCTCACATTCAGACGTTGCTCAACTTCTTTCTTTGTTTCTTCATTTCCTCTGCACACATGCACGCACGCACACACACACACACGCACACACGCAGACACACACACACAGACACACACACACACAAACACACACACGAACATCCACTTAACAAAAACACTGGTGCACCATCTGTTTGTAGATCCCAGTCTGCTCATCAAACATCCACAGAGATGGTGTTTATTTATGATGAGTGTGCTTTACTCTGTGGCTTGTTCCAAAATGATATAGGGTATATTTACTGTGTGTAGGTGTGTGTGTGTGTGTGTGTGTGTATATGTGTGTGCACCTTAATCATGTCCTCACTTTGTGATGATTAATTACCATTCTGTAAGCCTACATTTTGTCATGTAACCCTATCAAATGAACCTCCAAGACGCGGGAGTATAATTAAACACTTTTGGCAAGTAAAATGACAATCAAGGCGAGATATTTTTGTCTTCTGCTGTGTGCAACACGCTAAATGTAGTTACATTCAGCCTCTCTGCCAGCCGTTGCTATAATGAGAGAGTAGAGCCAGTATCCATGGAAATGCAGTCAGAAAAGTTCAGCAGACAAAAACTTCAACAGACAGAAAAATTAATGGATTTTTTTATTGCAGTATTGTCAAAGCTACATTTTTTTTTGTTTTTGCTGATATGAAAATTAAATTTATCAAGATTGCTTTTAACTGATGAGTAGTGAGGTCCCCATACACTGACATCATCAAGAGTACCTTTAAAACTGAAGGGCAGTCCACGGCAAGAACAATAATCAGCCTATTACAATGTAAGCAACCACACTGATGAGTCTCTTCGTCATCTGCCATGTTAAACGTGACGCCCTGTAAATTTGGATGGATTTTAATTGACTTACAGTGTTATCTTATCACCCAAAGACATATTTCTATTGTATTTTTCTTCATTTAAAATGATTTTGTCCCCCTTTCAGAGTTTCACGGGCATGTGAGGACACGTGCCGTGTGCTCAGCTGTTAGCGTTGTGGGTTTTACGTCAGTTGTCAATTGTTTCTCTCTGCATCACTCTGTGTCCCGGAGAAATAACATGAAAATACTTATTACTCTGTACCAGAGTCTCATAATAAGACCATCATAGATGATTAATTAAATTCCCATCAGCGATCACCTCAGTATAAAGGGCAAAAATTGATCCAGCACTCCTAACCTTGATCCCACCCCTCACCCAAGGCAAGTATTGATCGTGACTAGTATTCCTGCTCAAAACAACCTTCTAAACTCAGCGTTTTACCCCTCATTCTCACTATCAGATCAACAAAGCCACGCACTTTTATAAATCTATTTTTAATATTTTTCTTTAAAGCGCTATAGCTGTGCGTCACAAATGGAAGAGAGGCAGCTTTTACATTTAAGTCATGCATGGGAAAATTCTCTGCACCTCAAAGGCTTTATCTTCAGCTCAATAGACAACTTTTGAAACTGTTTGCTGACATTTGATTCTGATATCACTTTAACCTTCCCCTTTAGCACTTATAAGCAGTAAATGAACAACTAAAACATGGATTAAAACACACTTTAATAAAGTTGTAGGGGCAGTTTAAAATGTTTATTTCAATTGTTTTCCTATGAGGCATCCATAACTGGTGCATAAAGAATTTGTCTAATTTGTCATTTTTTTTTAAAAAATCTTTCAAAGGCAGGTTTAAAACTATTTATAAATGTGTTGAAAAGCCATGGAGAGATATTGGGCTTCTTTTTTTGTCTTGAAATAAGAGTTTGGCAAAAAAACAAAACTCAAAGCAAAACAAAGAACAAGGCAAAACAAACATACAAACAAACAAAAACTACTTGCTTTATTCTACACCTTTCAGCATCTCATGGTCTTCATCTGCAGATGGAGTTTGCCCAGTTGTCATGGAGAGTGAAGAAGTATTTCTAAATTGATTTATTTGAAAAATGTGATATGTGCATGTTTTACATTTTGTATTAATATTTAAAACATAAAGATATTTTGATATTAACATCATATTTTGTATAATTTCTGGCTGTTCTCATGCACTTTTTGTACCTATGCGTATGAAAAGTAATGCAATACAATTTATATGCAACCCACATAATTATGAGCCAGTAATCTGTGTATAAGATACAAATCAGGAAGGCTGCTATCATGTGACCAATGCGCTGATGACAGTAAAAAAGTAAGTAGGATAAAGAGCAAAAGTCCTGGTAAGGACTCAGGTTGGGGTGATGGATGGGTCGAACAAACACAGGACTTCACCCCGATATTTAAGTCCATGTCAAATCAAGTGAACTTAGAGGTATTGTAAGGAACATTGTCACCATGTTTCTTTTCCTGAACTAACTGATGTAACTTTATTTACCCAAAACTAACCTGTGTATCATATCATTGTGTACGAAACTTTATGTTAAGAATGTGACACTTGATGAAGCCATTCATGGCATAATAATTTGTTATGATATGATACGCTGATGATATAAAACTGTAATAAACACTTGAATATGTCCTTATATGTGCTGACAGCTACAGTATGTTACAGTATTTTATAAGCCATTTATGTATTGTTATATACTGCTAATGGAAGTTGGATTGTTAAATTAAAAACAAAAAAAAAAATTAAATTAAATCACTGTATAGGAACACAGTGGGCAGAGCTGGTAAATGTCAGCACAGATATCTCTCAAGAAACACTTCAGTCTGGTCGTTTCTGTTATGAATAATAGTGTTATGTAAGCTTGTCTTGATAGAAATTAAAGTGATACTTGGAACACTTATTTAAACAAAACCTGCCAAAAATGTGCACGCAGGTTCCAGGAGTTGTTTTGTGTTAATTTCACAAAATGTTCGAGAAGTCTCTGTTTAGGAAAAGTCATAAATTGGGAGTCAGTTAAAAACAAAATACAATACAATGAAGTGCATTTTGCATGTTGGTGTTTCTACAGAACAACACTGTACATAGTTGTTATTCCTTCTTCGCCCTCCTCCCGCCCCCCTCGTCCCGCTTTTCTAAAACCATGTTGACCTGGATCGGCTCTCAGTGTGAGAAATGAGGCGTCCGCCTGCTTCTGAGTAAATTGGCTCTCATGGCATTCGAGGGGGAGTCATCAAGCAGGCCACGGAGACGGCCGGCACTACAGAAAATAGCTCCCATCAGCTGCTTATCACTTTGAAATAGAACTAAAGGGAAGAGTTATCATAATAATGCAGAGGGCTTTTCTGTCATTGACCTCATCAATGACGTTTACTCTGGGGGGAAAAAATCAGTGTGCATTTGTGTGTATGTATGTGCTTGTGGTTTTAATGTTTTTCTACATGTGTTAAAGAGATGTTATGGATGGTCCAGGTGCTGACAGAAATACAGGAGCGCCTGCAGAAAAATATGCCACTGAAATGCATTAATATCTCACTGCCACCCAGATCAGAGCTATTTCTATACACAGATGGCCATGTTGGCAGTGCGGACGGTCTTTCCTTCACCTCAGCTTCATATCCTGGTGTACGACTTCACACTCTCTAATTAGAGGGTTTTCTGTCACACACTGGCATTCACAGCGTGCCTGCAAAGGGAATCTGCTGAAACGCTGACCTTCATGCTTCAGTAATAATGCATAATTCCTATGCTATTATACTATCATGTGCACAACCCACATTCATTTCTCAAGTGTAAGTGCCACCTCGTATACGATTGTAAAACTTTGTGTACATGAATCATCCAACTGCTGCCTTTACTGACACAAAAGTAACAACTCTTTCATTCAGACTTGTTGTTTGAGGACATAGTGTTCCTTCCACTGTGTTATTGTCAGCCCACTCATTCCCACTTAGTTAATCCCCTAACCTCTGACCCGTGCCCACACTGCTCAGTCCGATATTACTGTACCCCAACCTCGCCCCCTGCGCAATGCAACACCCACCCGTTGTCTCATGAAGCTATAAAGAAAGGACGTTTAAAAATAAACCGTGTGGAGAGAGAGGGAGTATATTTATATGCAAGAGAAAGAACAGAAAGACAAGAAAAATAAGGTTTCCATGGAAACTAAAGAGTTGTGTCTAATTGGCAATAACACCTCAAAGAGGTCTGAAATAACAAACCATGAAGCAGGCCTCGCTCAGGCTGCCATGCTCAGTCAACAGATATTTGTTAATACTGTTTAATTTATTTACAGAGACTGATGGTGTTCAATCTGTCCAGTACAAGTACAAAATGGTTTTGGCCAAAGACGTTTGTCTGTTTTTTCTCTTTCTGGGTAAATGGTTATCAGAAACTAAAGCGGGAGAGATTATTCTGGCACACAGGTAGCACTGCAGATTGATTCAACACACACACACAGGCACACACACACGCACGCACGCGCACACACACACACACACACACACACACACACACACACACACACACACACACACACACACACACACGCACACACACAAATCAAATGTCAACTAGGCTTCCAAAAGAAAATCCCTCTTTTCCTCAAAACTATTTGACTGGCTAATCCACATCATATCCACATGATTTCACAGACATCCCAGAATATACTGTATTATCAGCCTTTGAGGTCATTAGTTGCCCCTTTTGAAGAGCAAATAAAAATTGTTTTCATCATTTATTGTGTTTAGACTACAAAAAATGTGAAAAATGCACATCTCATTTTTCCAAGCAGGAACTCAAAGTGACTCTCTTAAACTGCTTGTTTTGTCTGATTAATTGTCCTCGTGTCATACATGACACAGATGTGCAGAAAACCTTACACTTGAGATGATGGGAGATATTTGGCATTTTGCTTAAAAAAATAGTTGCTGATTTTCTTTTTGATGGATTGATTACTGGACTTATTTCTGCACCCCTAGACTCTCAACAACACGAGTTTCCCAGTCTTTGTTTGCCTATCTGTCCTTTGATTTTCTCAACAACCGTTCATCCAGTCAGCTTCACACTCAAGTGTTTTCCAAGGAAGAGGACTCAAGGAAGTGCAGTGTCTAGTTTGAGCTCTTGAGATCTGCAGGACGTTTTTATAAGGAGTGTTATGATCCTGGATTTTTCTTGTTATCCTGTGGACATTGTTTTTGTGGTTTCTGTAACAGTGTACATGTGTACATGTTTTGTTTCCTGTTTTATTTTGTAGATTTACTACTCATGTGTCTTGGCTTTACTTCCTGTCTTTGTTTGGTTTCCCCACCTGTTTTCTGTCGCACCTGTCTTCGATCAGTCCTGTGAGTCTTCCCTGCACACCTGATTAGTATTAGTCTGCTTTTCTTCACCCTAGTGTTTCTTTCCACGCCCTTATTGTTAACCGATCCTTGTGTTTCCCTCCTTTTACCAGTGTCCCCGCCTTTTTCCATGTGTATATATATCTGTGTCTTTCCCCCTGTCTTTTGTCTGTGATCTTCACCCTTTTGTGTTCCTCGCTGTTATCTCCCCTGTGTTTTTCATTGTCTGTATGTACTCCGTGAGTTCATACTTATGGTCCTTTTGTTATGCCTGGTTGGTTTCAGTTGAGTCTGTATTTGTATTTCTTTTGTACTTTGAGTTTTGTCACCAGCTTGTTTTTGGAGATTTTTTATAAAAAAAATATAAACATTGAAAGCTTGCTTTTGTTTAAATCCAACAACCTGCCTGCCATTGTGCATTTGGGTCCACATTCAGAACTTATTCATTTCAAGTAATGCTAATGTGAACACTGTGTATTTAGAGGGGACCCTTATTATTTGTTACAACACATGCAGGGTAGAGCTCGCTCTCACTTGCACACAACAGAGCATTCAAGAACAGATGAAGAAAGAGAGACTGGAGATGTTACATTATTGCAAACACAAACATTTCAAGCGTCAGTGATGTAACTTTTGGAATAAAAACTTTTGTTTGTTTAGAAAGGCTTTAACGCCATTATGATCAGAAATGGTCATGTGACCTTTTACAGACAAATGAAGGCATACTCAAGCATTGCTAGGAGACACAACTATGTCAGGATTCCAGGAAGCACAGTGGCGAGAGTAAAGCGGCTCTTGAGAAAGCTGCAAGCACCAGTACCCGAAGCCAAACAATCAGCCCGTTCCAAACGTGCCTGTTTGGAACGGGCTCTGCACTAGTGTTCTTAATTCCTCATTTTTAAGAGTTACTCGACAAAACACCGTTCCATTAATCGCAAAAGGACGTAAACTCAAATCACTGTTATGTAACTTGTTAAACCTGACATAACACATTAATGACTTAATCACCTCTCTTGGCATGGGATTGTATGTAAGTGACGCCTCAGATAGATGACAATCAGCTAAAAGAGGTCAGAGTGCCAAATTAAGTTCACTGCCATTCAACTGCTCAGTAAAAAGCATCTCTATACTCTTTTATTAACACTGTTCATATAATGAGAGGTAAAAGCAGGAGACTAGAGCAGAGTTAAAAAAAAAAAGTGAAATAATGTCCAGCAGTGTGGTTGCTGGTTGGGTGGTGCTGCTAAAGGCAGAGATGCAGGAGCTAGTGGACGTTTCAGAGCTTGTAGTAATTGTTCTCTTGCGCCTCTCTGATTATCTCCAGGTTACTGGATTTTTGCTCATCATGGTTGACCGTGCAATTGATTTGTTTCTTCCAAAAATACTAAATTGTAAAACCCTCTACTTCAATCAAAAGATTATTAAATCAGTTTTAGACAGTAGCAACAAACAAAAACAAACAACAACAAATAAAATGAGATTTAGGTGAGAATATTGTACTTAAAGATATCTCCCAATAACAAAAAGTCACAAATTCACATCCCAAACTTCGTCTGTTCTTTGGAGATTATTTACAACATTGTTACATTTAAAATCAAACTGTTTACGTTTGTCTTCATGAGGTATTTCTGTGCCATAGTTAGTTAAACATACTAGTTAGTAGTAGACACCGTAAATTTGTCATTTTTGATCTTAATGTTTAACAAGTTGATGTTGTGTTTTTTAATGACCACAGAAGAGTCTTCATACCCAAACACACCTCTTACCACCTGATTGGCTGCTGTTGGATTGAGTCGATTGCATCAGAGTTTGCAGTTATGAGAAAAAAATACGTTGTTTGGCTCAACTCTCTTTTAACAGAAAAGTCATTGGTGTTAAAAGCAGGGCCTACTGGACACAGGCTAAGGGGCCAAAGTCCCAACCCCTTTGTTTTGTTTTGCTTTTTGTGTTTACTTAAAAATGTGAGCACCACAAATACACTAATCTTTATGATGCAAAAAAGATGAAAACACATTAAAAATCCTTATAAACTTACTTG